>NC_067454.1:24423658-25123658 GCF_025434085.1 Hippocampus zosterae | reverse complement strand
ATAGACGAATGTTTCCTCGTCTTACAAGTAAAGCATTTTCCTTGAAAATGCTTTAGTTGTTATCATGCTAAAAACCTTACGCAAACTGGAGCGCTAATGAGAGAGAAGCGCTCCATTTAGCGTAAGGTTTTTAGCCTTCGAGAGCTAACTATGGCCATCGAGGACTATGAAGCGTCCCGTGGCTGGCTCAAAAGTTCATTGCATGACATCAGCTGAGCAACGTTGTCTTGGGCGGCGATCAAGGGGAGGTCGAGTTAGAGACAGTGAGATGGTGGAAAGAAAAGCCATCGGGTCCAGGAAGTATTTGTTTAATGTTAGATTCAGACGAGCGTGGACGTTGCATTGCTAAAATGGCTACAAAACGGACCTTTGGATGTCAAGCAGCTAAGACAAGAAGAGCTCTGATGCTGGAAGAGAGGGTAAAAGTGATCAAAATGAAAGACGGAGCAAGCAAAATAAAAGGCATTAGCCAAGAAATTGATGTAAGTGAAAGTGAATGCTGATAGTAAATTTCGCAATTTCTTTCCCTTTTTTCTTTCTACACTGACAATATGAAGTGTCAAATAAGTGTGTGCTCAAACTTATGCACTATTGCCCTCTTCCTCAACTGGCGGACCGCGATCCATGACCGGACCGCCGACCTCCTCTGTCCGGACCGCCGACCTCCTCTGTCCGGACCCTCGGCAAATTGTATAAAATAATAAATTATAAAGCGATTTTTACGTTATACATTTTCTATTTTTGGATTATAATCTGCGCATTACCGCGATCGCTTGTTAAAAATATCCGTTGTATTATTTGCGTGCACGAACAGATGTGTTGCAGAGGACGCAGCAGCGCGACTCTGTGTGTGTACAATGTTTGACGAACTGGAGACGGGGGCATGTCGCGATAACGATGCGCTGATTGGCTCCTCTGAACTTAAGGTGTGCCCATACATCAGCGTCACGCATTCAAAATGGATGATTGTGTCAGGAAACAGAAGCATGCGCGACGCCACAGTGTGCTCACAGCTTCTGCACAGGAGAGCCACACACAGACTTTAATAGGGATCTGGGTTAAATTTGCTCCAGAGCAAATGCTTGTGAAGAGTTTACGTACGGTGAGAATGCGTTGCTTTCGTGCTCTGTCGGACTTCCGTTATGTGTTGATTCATAACGACACAAGACTTGGCTAGTAACATCTTTCCTTTTGTAGGAGACTGGACTGTCTCGGAGTTGTTTGTTCCTTTGTTGTTTGTTCACAACCCCCCTCTTGATTTTCTGTTTGGCGCATTAGTGTTTGTTTTTCTGAGTGTCAATGAAGTCATCGTTCATTTACGTTTTCTTGGGCGGTCACTCTCGAGCAGAAGGCGCGGAAACCAAGAAGGAGAAGGACGTGCCGGTCCAGTAGTCGCTTGAGTTGTGTATATACAGTACGTTTTAAAAAGAACCAACACGACAGCTCGTTTGTTTTCTGTCGTTTTGCTCCGCTGCAGAAACTGCCGTGTGAACGCAAGTCGGGCATCCCCGACACTGTGTCGGGGCTGCGCCGCTCAGCGGCTTTGTACGTGTGAACGCTCCACACAATTTGCTGCGGTGCAAAATGTATCGCAACAAAATATATCGATGCAGCGCCGGAGCAAATGTGTGCCGTGTGAACGGCCCTAATTAGACAAAACAAATCGCGGGACGTTTCGATTGTGTGCAGTTTTGCTCCCGGGGATCTTTGCAGCTGTTTAACAGCAGAACACCGCAACATGTTAAATGAACATCCCAATGGCGTCCTCAAATAATATTTGCATGCCTCAGACATTGCATTCACCTTTAGTGGAAGAACAGCACTGCACATTCCTGTGCTCCGTTGTGTCAGTATTTAAAATGGTTCTTAACTCCTCTTCTGATATATTTTTCAATGATTTCAGAGGGAATGTGAAAAGGGGAATTGTACAAATGAAATAATATTTTTGTTTTCATTTGTAGTATTTATTTTGGTAAAATGAGTATTTTGATTTGCTTTTGTTAAATTAAGGGGAAAAAAAGACAACTACTGTTTAACAAAGTTAAAGTAAAAAATGTCTTATTTCCCTAAAAGGGCTATTTCTATTATTAAGCAGGCACAACTTAACAAAATAAAAGAGTTCCTCTGCCTCAACACAATACCTCTCATTATTTGCTGTGTACTGGCAAAGTGAATAATTGTTATTTTCATGCACCCCATTATTGGTTGGTTGTGAGGAGTGTTGATTTGTATAAGCTTGGCTTGACCATACTAAATGGGCATATAGCCCTGCTCCCCATGACCGCCGTGCATGGGACCGGACCTTGGTCTTATAAAAAAAAAAAAAGTCGACCGACAGCATTTCTAGTTGAGGACCACTGCACTATTGAAATAAAAATAGAGAGTACACATTCGATTGTGTGTGCATGTACACATACATTTGTGTGTGTGTGTGTTTACATCTGAGTTCAAATTTGCTACAGTGAAAAAAACCCATGTTGTGAAACATTTCTTGCTGCAAACATGATTTCGATGTAGAGGATTCTTCAAAATCTGTTGTAGTGAGTAGCCAACACAATCTTGAAAATTTGACACTGCTTACAAAGAGGGAATACATTTCAAAATGAATGACAAATCTCCCCATTTTTGACTAAGTAAAGGTTATCTTATTCTATAAATCATTTTATTTGTTCAGATTTTTTGGGGGGCTGATAGAAAGCCTTCACTGTAGCAAAGAGAAGACACCATTCAATTACCGCTGACTGAGACTGACAACAACTTCAATGTCTTTGCACTCAGTATAAGATCCACATTAACAGACCGCAAATGATGAGCAGAACCAGGACAGAAAGTTAAAATGACAGCAAAGGATAGAAACACTTACTGGTGTTGCCACCTCCACCAGTTCCTAATGTGTTGATGGTTGCTGGTACAGAGGCCGATGGGTAGAGAGGCAGGTGTCCATTCTCACAGCCCTGCTGCTGCCAGCCTCTCCCGAGCCCCGAATCTCTGCTGCCTTGCCACCCATTGAGGCGATCGTCGGAGCCGTAGCGCTGGTGCTGATGCAAAGCGTATAGGTTACCGGAAGAAGAACTGTTGGTGGAGGATCCCGATGATGTAAGGGTAGACGGTGGAGTGGACTGATGGTGATGCGGCCCAGCAGGCGAAGGCCTTTCGAGTGAGTCTCCCGTGGCAGCGGCCCTCTCCTCCAGGTGGTTGAGCCATAAGGCCAATGCACCACGGTCCTCCAGGGAGGTGGCAGGGTGGATGAGGGCATAGGATAAGAGTTGGCGCGACTCTTCCAGGTGGCGGCCATGTTCTATAGTGTGCGCAAGGATGCGCGGTAGGAGGCGCATATACTCGCCCTTGGCTTCGACATTGCCCGGTTTGAGTAGCGGCAAATGAGTGAGGACAAGTGAGATGACACGTTCTTTTGGCTCGCTTTGCCACTGGCTGATCACCTCTGCGGAGAGACAAAAAATAAGAAACAAAAGATTGGCACACACACTTAAAAGAAGTAAGTGATCTATAAATAAATAATTCCATGGTTTAAAAAAAATAACCACAACCTAAGAAAAACACACCAACCTCAAGTTGAAAGTTGCATTTTTTTCCTTCTATTTGATAATGTGATATTTGATTTCGGCTTGCAGTTGTACTAAACATTGGTAAGTGGGAACTCAAAAATGTTCTTTCCAGTAATGTGTTCTCTGTGCCCCCAGTAGTCTCAACACGGTATTCTGATTAATATTGCATTGGTTGAAAACTAATTAGGTAGAAAAATGTAACTTTCTGTAACTTTCTTTCTTGGCCCGTGCCATGATCTGTCCAAACTTATGTTGAAACTAGACTTAACAGTATGCAGCTGGCAAAAACATATACATACAAACAAACAAGCACAGACCAAAATATCACCTCCCCGACTCCTGACACCAATACTGGGTATCCTGTAGAATCTAATATTTCAGATGAAGCTACTGCAAGTCAGTAGCACAGCTGAAAATAAATGGAAAAAAAAAGACAGATGACTTCACTGTACTGCACTGCCATTTGTTTATTATGCTCTGCACACTCTTCCTCTGCAAAGGTAGACTGTACCATACATTATTTTTGAGGTCACGGAGCTATTGCTGTCTATGTCAGAAGGCCTTTGAGCCCTCATCTTGGACAAGAGCTATAGATACCAAAGGGTCAGGGCAACCGTTTTGGGAAGTCCCAAAAAAATAAACAAATAAATAAAAACAAGACAGAACCAGACACCACCATATTTCCAGCTTGGCAGATAGACGAGTGCGTGATTATGAGCACTGTTGTCATTCTCGACCCTAACGGTCTAATCTCTATGTTTGACGTATGAGGTGAAACTGGAAAATCCATCTGCCACTATGTCCAAAGATATCCTCAAGTCATGGTCTTCTTTGTGGTGACACAGCTCACTCTCTTTTACTGAATGGACAGCTGCGGCACCGATGAGGCACATGGAAGGTTCATGTTCATTTTGTCCTCTGAGAGATGGGCACGGTTTAGGGACGACAGTAAATTATTTTGGAATAAGCCTTAAAAAGAATGACGACCGGTCTCTATCTATCCATCCATTTTCTAGTCTATCCTCACAAGGGTCACGGGGGGTGCTGGAGCCAGTAGGCGGTGGACACCCTGAACTGGTTGCCAGCCAATCGCAGGGCACACATCGACAAACAAACATCCGCGCTAACATTCACACCTAGGGACAATTTAGAGCGGGTGTCAAACTCATTTTTGTCGTGGGCCACATTGTCGTTACGGTTTCCCCTCGGAGGGCCGTTATGACTATGAATTTTGTAAAACCATATCAATGTTTAACCACCACACATTACATACACAGCGAACAACAAATTGATGGATAACTTGTTTTGAAATTGGAAGTCAAGAATAATGACTTGTTCAAATAGTGTTGTGTGTGTGTCTCTCTCACTCTTATATATATATATATATATATATATATATATATATATATATATATTCATTCATTCATCTTCCGAGCCGCTTGATCCTCACTAGGGTCGCGGGGGGTGCTGGAGCCTATCCCAGCTGTCTTTGGGCAGTAGGCGGGGGACACCCTGAATCGGTTGCCAGCCAATCGCAGGGCACACAGAAACAAACAACCATTCGCACTCACACTCACACCTAGGGACAATTTAGAGTGTTCAATCAGCATGCCACGCATGTTTTTGGAATGTGGGAGGAAACCGGAGCACCCGGAGAAAACCCACGCAGGCCCGGGGAGAACATGCAAACTCCACACAGGGAGATCCGGAGCTGGAATCGAACCCAGTACCTCTGCACTGTGAAGCCGACGTGCCAACCACTGGACTACCGGGTCGCCTATATATTATATATATATATATATATAAGAGAGAGAGAGAGAGAGAGAGAGAGAGAGAGAGAGAGAGAGAGAGAGAGAGAGAGAGAGAGAGAGAGAGAGAGAGAGAGAGAGAGAGAGCAAGAGACAGACACACACCCACACACTATGCTTTAAAAATTCAGCTACTCTCGTTCTGCTCCTCTGACCCTGCAGCTTTACCTTTTCTCATTGGCACTTTTACTCCCTTGACTTTGGAAACGAAATATCCCCCCCAAAAGCCACAGAAACTATTACGCATCGATTTTTCATCGATGAGAAATCATTGGTTCAGTCATGCATACATTACCGTGTAGTTCATCTTTTAATCTTGATTCTACTTGTCTTGATGTGCCATTAACATGAGTTAATGGCAAATCTGAAAAAAGTGGAATTTTGACTAGGTGCGCGTGGGATGAGAAAAGGGAGGAAGGACACATGCTCCACTGATGCAATGTTTCATTCCTTTAAATGAAGCAAGCTTTGGTCCAAATTGCAAACAATTTTATTGAACTCAAAAATGTTCTTTACAATAATGTATTCTCTGTGCCCCCAGTAGTCTAAACATGATATTGTTTCCTGAAAACACTACAATAATGCGAGTACTTAGCATCCCGCAACCTCCACCATCTTGACATTTTGAAGTAAAAAAATGTAAAGAGATATGTCAATTTGTCATTTCCAGCAAAAGGTTCGCCACCCAACAATTGCATAAGGCCCCTGGCGTGCACTTAAGAAGACACTTCGACTCATCGACCCATCCCAGTAAGTTTAAAGGCCAAGGAGTTCCCCGCTTGGAGCAACTGGCTTCAATGCAAAACACCCAAACAGTGATCACCACTCAAAAGAGTGATCACTGAGCCCATAGATCAAAAGCCAAACACGTTAGCATGTTAGTTTTCCCCTGGCAGTGGCATACAGAATGAAAATGACCACGTGATCATGGACTAAGAAACACTGTCACAGCATGAGTCAGACAGATTCACCAAACATATCAACACAACGGCGATTGGAACTATTAATCATTCTTGTTCGACTGCAACAAGCAAAATTAACTTTCACCAGAATGAAGCGGTTTTCTACGCATGGGAAATTCTTCACTTCCCTCCACTTGAAGAATGTATGAGCACACCCTGACCCCAAAGGGGAAAATGTTACCATGGCGGGGGGAGTAAAGAGAAATGAGGTGTGGTTAAGTTATGACAATATACTGTACGTGAGAAGCATAACTTTGCAGTAGTCAATGAAGTGACCCACCTCAAGACGCATCGACACTATTCGATAATGCAACTACCGGTAGTCTAAATGTACTTTTCGCCATGAGACCAAATGGACGCACTGCACGAGGACAACAATTAGTAACAGACGGAAGAAGGAAGACTGACAGTATATTGAGGGACCATAATGCACCCCGACAAATCATGTATTTGCTCTGTGCAAGATAGAGGGACAGAAGCCTGATTGGAACTGATGTATCACAGGAGAAGAAAACTGAAACAGAAAGTTAAACAGAGGGGAAAAAAACCTAACTGTTTTAAATATGCACTTGGACACATTTCCAAGTGAGTGGCGGTGTTGGAAAAATAGGAAGGATTCCCAAAATGTCAATGGAGGATGATGCTGACGAAAGGCGTGTTGACAACTGATGGGAAGGCTTTTGATTATCACACATGGAAAGAGAGACCAACGGATCCAGTTTGTCTTGTGAAGAGAATTCAATCCGCATTGGCATTTGAACTTTGACAAATTTGATATGAACAAAAGCAACAAATAGTCCATGATCTACGTCGGATTGATCTTGCTGATGTAATATTTATAAGGGCTAATATATCAGCTGTCCAACGTTACCTCAGTAGGTTAACGTCACAAATACTCGGTTTCAGCTGTCGATTCGCAGTGACTTGCTGTCCCTAATTTCTACCTAACCTTAGTTAAAAAGTTATTCAATCCATATTTTGCCAAAACTGTGCATTTGTACATAAAAAGAAAAGCTGACATTCATCGCCGATCATCATAGTTGTTCAAATGCCAAAGTCGAAATCCATATTGTGGCATTTTGATGAAACATCATTTCTATGTTTGAAAATTCGACTTGAAACTATATCCGTGTACAACAATTACCACCAAATAGAATCAACAAAAAATAAATACAAATACAGTTCTAATTAGTAAGCAAAAACCATGTGTTCATAATTGTCGCCCCCCTCCCAAATCTGATTAAATGAACACAGTCAATGACGTAAAATTGGATTTATTTACCATCATTAATTCACTCAGAATGCATCTACTTTCTATATCACACACACACACACACACACACACACACACACACACACACACACACACACACACACACACACACACACACACACACACACACACACACACACACACACGCACACACACACACACACACACACACACACACACACACACACACACGAGCAATAAAAAGCCATATTCACATCAAACTACCAGTAAGTGGAATGACATGCAATAGTGAACTAACTAAATAGGAACTTGAGAGGTGTCCATTTCGACCTGGCTTTAGTTTGACTTTGTCCTTTTTACAATGGCATCTGATCACTAGACACAAATGACAGATGTGGTGGAGACAATGTGATTATTTTAGCACATTTGTTACACATCGGTTACGTGCACACATAAACACAACCCAACAAGAGACAGACATGGAAACGTGTGGACACTGCGAGACACATGATTACTGTCTGGCTAAATATAGACGAGATCATGGGACATTAAACGCACAAAGCCAAAGCAAGAGAAAAATAATGAAAATTAAACCTTTGCAGGAGCTAGGGGGTTGGAGGTGGGGTGGGGGGGTCTACAGACCCAATTTTGGTACTCGTGTCTGGCAACTTCAAAATGTTCAATTTTTCCCAAGGGCATTACAATGTGTGTGCAAATTTGGGTGAATTTTTGTGAATTCCTCAAAAATATGATTCTTTATGAGGAATGCTAATACTACTATTACGACAACCACTACTACTACTACTGTACTAATAATAATGATTTTGACAAAAGAAATAGGTTTTTATGTGTCGTTTACAAAATTTATGGTTAGCCCAGAGGTTGTTGTGGTCGAACTCTGTAAAAGGCTGCGAATGCAGCCTATGGAAATGTCCAACAAGGCACACGGTGCGTGTGCAAGTGTCCTCTAAACTCCTGTTAGCAAAACAAACATGCAAGTGGCTCACTTGGTCCACTCCTGGGCACTTTTTCAAACTATTGGAGATTCAACACCGCATCCGACACAGCCGGCCGCTTCCATTTTCCAACCAACAGTAAGAGACCGCAGGCTCAATTTAGGGAAGTGTAACTGCAACGATTAATGTGTGCTTTCTCAAAGTCCTGGAATAGACTCTTCTAAAAAAACAAAAAAACAAAAAAACAACAACAATATATGGCCAGACAAAGCCAAAAATACAAACTAAGGGATGTTGGGTTAAGCGGAAAAAAATGATGAGTGGTGAGGGTCACTTAAGGAGAACGAACTAGAAAAGAGTGGGAGGAGATAGAAAGGAAATGTTCCCGCTGCTGCTTTCCGAGTGGATTCTCCAGCTCAGCAGTGGGGAATGTGCTGGCATACCACAGAGCCTGTTGCCGAAGAATGCAGTGATTCCTAACGGACCCACAGCTGAACTTAGGAAAACACGCTGGTGCACAATGACTTCAGCACAACTAATTGAAGGTGCTAATGTACAAAAGGAGCCACAACACCATGTGAATCTGATTGACGAAGAGCCCCCCCCAGCCCCAAATAGCTGGCATATTTTGTAAATTGCGCATTCACTCAAAGATGGAACACGGCCATTTTTCAAAACAGAGTTTTAGCGAGCGCTGATACTTTTCAGATCCATTCAAAGCGAATCATTTCAATATGTATCGAGTATCGGCAAGCGAACTGAATCGTAGCCCACAAACGAGTCAGCCCCTCACACAAGGGCATTGGGAAGCTGTAGGAATGTAACGATGTCCAAACGTTACGATGATGAACCTCACAATATAATAATTATCTGGATATTATATATTATATTATATGATGTGAAAGACAATTGTAAATAGCACTGCGATTTATCCATTTTGTGTTTATATTGCACTTAATTGAACGGTGTTTGTTGTTTTTTTTTCTTCTGTCTTCTTTCTACATACGTTCTTGCTGCTGGAGACTGTAAATTTCCCCAGTGTGGGAATAAATAAAGGATATCTTAATATTGTGGGGAGGTTGGCAATATAAAATACAATTAAAAACCCTCAAATCGAAGTGAAATGCACAATATTGTTTTTTTTGTAAATACTAACAGCAGGCTCGCCCGGCCAGTCATTTTATTGTCACGTGTTCTAATTGGCTCAATGGCGCAAAGTATCGTGCTCTATGTACCGGTAGTTCACAATATTGCGTTCGTCTGAGGTGGGCAAAAAGTCATGTTGTTGGGGGGGGTTAGTTTTTTTGATGGAGAACGTGCTGTTTTTACATTTGTAACCTGACAACGATGATGTCATGGCAATTTTAATCTCGCGCTATCGGCATTATTGTTACGTAATAAAAGAGGGGTGAGTGCGGGCTATACACCACAAGATGATGTGAACATGTTTCTGTTGTCAGTTTCAAACAAATTGATCAGAAAAGGTACCGGTAAGTTGAAGAAGGAGAGCAAAGGATAACAAAATGGCACAGAGAGTGAGTGAGGGAACCTGACCATAACTTCAGCCTGACATAATGACTCACTGGCTTGCAGAAGCACAGACTTCTCCCAAACCCAAAGAAAATCTTCACACCATATCAGGCAGAAGTGCAAGACAACAAAGTGAGCATGTAGTAAAGTTTCAGGAATATCGATGCAGATCTACAGTCATGATACAAAATGAAATCAAAATGACATTTGCAGGGACAATCTTTAGTGTATCTTGTTGCAATGTTATTCATTGAATGAATAAGAAAAAATGGTGGACTGAAGTCGTGACACTGCGGAGGAAGAAATCCATGAGAGATCATCTGTAAATGTCCACCTTAATTGAGCAGTCTGTCAGTCACGGCAGACAGGTGATGTTGAGTCTGAGGAAACAGGCTATCAAACTGTCAGGCAGTTTGTTAGCAGGCGATTTCATGACCCCTCCTAAACGTCGCTTCTGTACAGCCAGCAACGATGTAGCAACTTGAACAGATTGGAAGGAGCCGTTCACATGCCTGACAACTGGAATTGAGCATTTTGAAACTTGTAAAGGAATGCCACAAAATTGTGTGCAGGATGAACTGTTGCGTAAGCTGCATTTATCTCTGGACAGAACTCTCATTTCCATTTTCATTCTTGATGCCCACTGTACTGTCCATCAGTCGGAATCAAGCAGGCACAGTCAACCTTGGACCGTTTACTTGCACAATTCTACTAAACAAAATTATAAATGGTACACTTTTATTTTTGCTCACATTTTTTTCCGTTTTCAACGAACACGAACGCAGATTTTTTTTTTGACAGATGGTTGAACAATATTTGAGGGGGATAGGTCTTTATTGAACAAAGAAAAAGTGTTAGCTTGTTTGGGAAAACGTGTTATTGTCTGATGAAACCAACTTTTGGGCCATAATTGGTTTCAGTTTACAGCATCAGTCGATGAGAAACAAACAGTACAGTGGTACATCTACTTGCGAAATGAATTGGTTCTGGAAGAAATTTCTTAGCTATAAAATTTTGTAAGAAGAGAGGCGTTTTCCATGTAAATCCCCTAATCCATTCCAAGCCTCCCCAAAATTCAGACATAACTGTTTTCTAAAGCATAAAAGTGCATGAAAATATGTAACAAACGCATGTTACAATTAGAAAATTGCACAATAAATGAGAGTTGTGCAAAATGTAAAAAACAAAGAGTAAAGAATAAAAATTATGGTCATTTAACTTTTAACTGCATCCTCATCGTTTTTTTTTTTTTGCCTTCTTTAATTCATGTTCTCTCAGAAGTGTTTTTTGCGTGGCGTTTTGTAAAGAACTGATCCAAGGATGTTTGCTTTTGTCGGCTTTTAACAAGCCTTCGAAAATGCATAGAGAGCGATCAACAGACTGGTGAACACGTTTTCTGGGTAATTCACATTTCGGAACACCTCATGGCCCGAGGGGTGAATGATGAGGATACTGCACAAACACATTCTATCTACACACATAGACACGTACGCTGCAGCTTATACTTGGCAGCAAACCCAAACACGTCTGCAGTGTGCAACTTTTATGCGGTTTGTGACAGTAATATGTCATTTAGAAGAAACACTTGATGGCGTACGGTGATTTTTAAGCTCGAGTCGCACTGAGCGTTGAAAGTTTGCAAACATAAAGAATGTTGATTTTTCACCAGGGTTTGTTAATATTCACAAACGTTGCAAAGTCGTTCGCCAGACATTTGCTAACACTTTTAACAGCCTAAGCAGTTTCTCTTCGCTACACAAATAACTCGAAAAATCATTACATTCATTGGACGAGACAACCAAGCCTTTCTCCGCTGTCAACGACATCAAGGTCCGCCGTCTGCTCTTTCACATGGGCGTTCCGCGACGTGTTACCTGGTTGCAAATACTTCGCAGATGTAGCTGCCAAAGCTCCACCAGACAGCATATTCTCACATCAAAAGTGTCCTTAAATAAGGTGTCTCAGCCTCTGTAAGTTCACTCCTCCTTGTTCAAAACAATCTTCCCAAAATACTGATGAACACATCATAGGCAATGACCGTATGAAAGTATGAAATCTAGTTCAAGATGTTTGGAGTGCTATAGGAGTAGGGATGCTCAATACCACTTTTTTTTCAGACCGTATCACTTCCACAATTAAGTGTTTAATTGCTACCGAGTACCGATACCTCCAGTACTTTTGATATACAGTCGAACATTTTATTTGACACAATCACAAAAAATCTTTCTGATGCGGATGATGATTCGCTAATGTGCCAAACTGCTGTGGTAGGCAGCCAATTGCTGCCAAAGAGGATGTTTTTTGTTGTTGTTGTTTTGTTTTTTTGCCTTAAGTACTGGTGTCTAGTATCAGCAGCCTCCACATGCAAACAACACAGTAAGGCCCAATACTGATGTCTGGTATTTGTACTTGCCTATTCTGAAATATGAGCCAACATTGCTGCAACAGTATTATTTTGAGCGTGTGTACATGTATGCAAACCAGGTTCTTATATGCTTTTGTTGGGACAAGTTTTGAAATGACTTTATCTTGGTTTCTTTTTCTTTGCAAAAACTGAACAGGGATGTGTCGACTTTTCATGTCTACAGTACGTATTCTGGATGTGTGACCATATGTGAATACAGTATGTGCCTTAAGGGATGTCAAAAGCTTTGTTCCTTTCCTTAACCCAAAGTGGGATACACCTGCCGGTGACAAAATATTTGTGTTTCTCTTTTACAGGAAAAGGAAAGGCATCATCGCAGCTACCGTTCACAGCAGCAGCCTGTCAAAATGGCTTCGCCAGAGAAGTGCAATTCAACTCAACTGTATTTATAGAGCACTTCCAAACACCCATAAAAAAGTGCTGCACATGGAGCAACCAACTATCATATACAGTATACAACAATAAAGCAATAATTTAATTGATCTTTCTGGCTGCTGGCTTTAAGAATGTACATGAAGGGACAAGGTCGTCGACTGTGACCAATTTGGACGCCCCAATTTCTCAACAGTACGTCGAAAAAAATTAGAGGCTGCACCGGGACAACTCACCTTCCGAGTGGCAGTATGGAAAGCCTTCATATGGTTCAACGACAACACATACTGTATTAGGCACTAAAATGCCTCTATTTTATCTATTGTTTCGATTTCAATTTTGTTTCGATTTGAATTGGACCCGACTCACAACCACGATTCAGAAAGTCTGGCTTGTCACAATTGTTTTTTGTTTTTCTTAGCGTTATGCGACATATCCTACATGGCCTCGAGGACCGGCTCGAGGACCGAGGGGCGGTCCTTGGTCCTTGGCCTTGGAGTCAAGTCCAAGGATCGAGGGGCGGTCCTTGGCCTTGGCCTCGGGAGTCAAGTCCTCGGCCTTGGCCTTGGATTGCCGGTCCTCTGACACAACGAGGGATTAGAGCCTCGAATCCCTTGCATAAGGACCGCAAGAATCACGAAGGAATTGCCACTGACAGGTAACAGTTAGCGCTACGTGTAAAGAGTGGCATCATAGTTAGTTTCAATCACGGTTTGTTGCATTTGCGATCGGCAGTTTAAAAAGCGTGTAAAGCCTTTCTGTAACAGTGGTGTCTTTTATTTTGTTATTTTTGCACAGTCGTCACATTTGTGCGGTCGCACTAGAATGTTTGTTTGAACCAAGTAATTTGCGTTACAGCTGGAGTCAATAATATCGGCACTTCACTTCCGGGTTTGGCCGTTGGGATTTGGAGTCCTTTTGCTCGATTCCAGTTACGTTTGCTGAATGCTTTCTCATGTTTGGAATAATGAATATTGATAATACATAGTTTAAAATCATGGTTGATTTAATTATTTTTTCTTATTATTGTGAGGTTGAAGGTATTAATTAATGTAGTATTAGTGGTAGTGGTAATAATAGTAGTACTCAGAGAATGGTTAGAGATTCAGCCATCTCGTTACCTCTGCGTCCCGCGTCCTAGACGCATAATTTTCCCACGGGACGCACAGTTCCAAACAATGTGCGTTTTTGGGACGCAAGGAAATTTCTCAGGCAAAACAAACAAACAAACAAAAAACTAAGGCAAGCCTGAGGATTTCACAGTAACAATCGTTACCGGTAGCGTGTCGTTATTTTCACGGTACCGAAAAATTGTTTAATTATAAAAGTCACTGCACTGGAATTGACTGTGTGATCCACGCGATTTCGCTGCGCCTGTATGTGTGTTTGTGGTGCGGTGTGTGAGTGTGTTTCTTCTAATTTACTTTCGTTTTGTTTTGTTTTCAGTGTTTGGGGGGGGGGGGGGGGACAACAGATGACGTTATGTGCGCATACGGGTTGTTATTTGAGACTATTACACCCGCGCTGCAAGAAGGAGAGATACCGACGCTCGTTCCTACCGACTGCTGTGAGGCTGCTGAATAAAAATAATAACAATAATAATAATAATAGTTAAATGATGTGAAAAACAATGGTTAATAGCACTGCGATTTATCCATTTTGTATTTATATTGCACTTAATTGAACAGTGTTTGTTGTTTTTTTTTCCCCTTCTTTCTTCTTTCTACCTACATTCTTGCTGCTGGAGGCTGTAAATTTCCCCAGGGTGGGACAAATAAAGGATATCTTATCTTAAACTGAGGAATCGCGCGGATGAAAGTTTGAGATGGCGGCGAAAAAAAACTCACCAAGGAATGCTTGTCTGATTTTTCGTATGAATCGTCCAAAGGGCGTATCACTAAACTCACCTGTGACGTATGCACGGAATGCGAGAGCAAAATACGACGCGAGGCACGATTACGAGGCAAATTGGTCATTAGATTTGTAGGCTAATCGCTGTGAAAAATATTATGAAACTGTATTGGTTATTCTATAATTTACTGGTTGTAGCCTGGTAACTTTATGAATAAAACATTCGTCACAAGTTGTAGTAATGCTAACGTTAACTGTTGGTAGAACTCATGATGACGTGTGTTAAATTATTTCGTCAAATTGATCGTAGATTACACATGCATCGTCTTGGGAATAGGGTGTCAAGCCACATCAATACTTAAGTTTGGTTTGGTTTGTTTGTTTATTGAACATAAAACATATACAGTAATAATTTGACAGAAAATAAGGTAGATAAAAAAGAAAAAGAAAGAAATCAGTCTTCATTCAACACAGTTATTATGTTCAAGGGAGTAGGATGAAGTAAAAAAACTTATCTAGTCCTACCCCGTTATGTGTTTATATCTACTAAATCATTTTTATATCAATCAGAAAAGAAAAAGTAAGAAGAAGTCTCCATTAAGGCTCATACTTTACCCTTAACCGTGATATTTTCACAACTTTTGGTTTGTATCGGGATTATATACATCCTCACCCTGGCACTCTTGTGTCAATTTTCTCTTGTATTCATAATGGATATTGCAATACCTTTCTCTATTTATCAACTTAGTTCTGATTTATCATTATATTTAACGTTTAGAATTTATCATTTTAACTCTGATTGGTGTAGGTTGTTTGTACTATTTTTTTTAATTTGTTTTTGAACTCAGCAAGCGATTTACTCATTTTTAGGTCCGTTTCGAGATTATTCCACAAATTAACACCTTTGCTAGATACACTTCTTTGCTTGATGTTTGTTCTTGTTTTGAGTTTTTTGAATAAGTTGGTACCTCTTAATTCATAGTTGCTTTCTCGAATTTCAAAAAACTGAATGTTTTGGCAGAGCAGGTTATTGTGTGCTTTGTACATTAATTGGGCGATTTTAAAGTCAACCAGGTCATAAAATTTCATCGTATTTAATTTGATAAATAGTGGATTTGCGGGTTCCGTATATTTTGATCTATTAATAATTCGAATTGCTTTTTTTTGTAGTTTGAGAATAGGAAGTGTGTTTGTTTTGCAGGCATTTCCCCATATTTCCACACAGTAGGTCATGTATGGTAATAATAATGAAGTGTATAATGTGTACAAGGATCTCTTATTTAGCACTTCCTTGGTTTTGTAGAGGATCCCTACGGTCTTGGCTATTTTTCTTTTTACGTTATCGATATGTGGTTTCCAACATAGTTTTGAGTCTATTACTAATCCGAGAAACTTGGTTTCATACGCTCTTTCTATCTCAATTGAGTTTACCATAATTTTAGCTTGGTGTTTGATTGGTCTTGTGCCAAAAACAATTGACTTCGATTTTTTCAGGTTAAGTGACATTTCTGTCGAACCAGTTTTTTAATTTGTTTAATTCGTTTTCTACGGTTGTCAGCAGCTGTTTCAGATTTATTCCAGAACAGTAGAAAGTTGTATCATCAGCAAAAAAGACACATTTAAATAGTTTTGAGACCTTGCAGATATCATTTATATATAAGATGAATAGTTTTGGACCAAGCACTGACCCCTGAGGTACTCCGTGAGTGATTTTCAGTTGATTCGTTTTTTTATTGTTGAGTTGCACGTACTGATATCTGTTTTCTAAATAACTTTTTATCCATTTATAAGCTACACCTCTAATGCCATATCTTTCTAGTTTTTTCAATAATATACTGTGATCTATTGTGTCAAAAGCTTTTTTTAGATCTAGGAAAACCCCAACAGTAAATTCTTTGTTGTCTATATTAGTGGCTATTGCTTCCACAAACTCCATAACTGCCATTGAGGTGGTCCGTTTTTTCCTGAAGCCATATTGATTCTCACTTAGCAGCGCATGCTTTTGTATAAAACTATCAAGTCTGCGAGAAAATAGTTTTTCTAATATTTTTTAAAATTGTGGTAGTAGTGATATTGGTCTATAATTTGTAAACAGATGTTTTTCTCCACTTTTATAGATTGGAATAACTTTAGCAATTTTCATTTTTGATGGAAAGATACCAGCTTTGAATGACAGGTTGCATATGTGTGTGAAAGGTCGCACTACATATTCTATAATCTGCTTGATTATTGTCATATCAATATTAAAGCAATCAGTTGACTTTTTATTTTTAAAAGTTTTTATAATATTTGATACTTCTTCTTGTTTTACTGCAGTAAGGAACATCGTGGAGGAGTTTTTTTCTACGTATCTATCCACTTCAAACAGGTCTGTTGGATCAGGAATTTGTTTTGCTAGGTTACTGCCGATGTTGACAAAATACTCATTAAATTCAGTTGCTATTTCTGCAGTTTTTTCTAAAATAGTATTTTTTTTTTTGCCTTTGATAAAATACTCTGGATAATCCATTTTTTTAGGACTATTTCTGATTACTTGGTTAAGTATTTTCCATATTTCTTGTGTGTTACCTTTATTCTGCTCTAATAGTGCATGACAATGATCTCTTTTACTGGTTCTTATAATATTTACTAGTTTATTTTTATAGGTCTTATATTTTTTTTCTGCTTCTTCAGTTCTGAATTTTAAAAACAATTTATATAAATTGTTTTTCTTTTTACATGCGTTTTCTATGCCTTTCGTTATCCATGGCTTACTTGGGTCTTCATACTTTTTGGAGACTTTAGTTAATGGAAAATGTTTATCATATAAGGAGATTATGGTAGACTGAAATACTTCAAACGCTGTATTTGGGTCTTCGTTTGAGTAGACCTCGGTCCAGTTTTGTTTTTTTAGGTCTTGCTTAAAGGCATCGATTGAACGTTGGGTTCTTAGTCTTATTTCTTTTATACGAGTTGATGATTTAGCTTTTCTATCGAAATAATTATGAAAAACTGCAAAAACAGGCAGGTGGTCACTTATGTCATTAATGAGAAGTCCACTTTCCATTTTATGATCAATCTTATTTATAAATATGTTATCTATTAATGTGGCCGTGTCAACTGTTATTCTGCTAGGTTTCAGGATTACTGGGAAAAAGCTGTTGCTGTAGATAGTATTTATGAAGTCAGTTGTTTTTTTGTGTCTATTTGGGTTTAATAAGTCAATGTTAAAGTCACCACATATTATTCGTGTTTTCTTATCGTTGTAGTAACTGAGCATATCTGTTAGTTTTTTTATTGAATGTGTCAATACATGTTCCTGGTGTCCTATAGATGCAACTTATGATGATATTTGATGCCTTTTTATTGTGTATTTCAATGGTTAGACATTCCATTAGGTTTTCTATTGTGTTTGTCAATCTCTCGATTTTACTGCATTTAAGTGCTTTGTCTAAATATATTGCAACCCCCCCTCCTTTTTTGTTTTCTCTATTAGTTGCAAACATTTCATAACCTTCTATTTCCATTTCAGTTGTTTTATCTTCATCAAGCCAAGTTTCTGATATGGCAATTACTTTAAATTTATTGAATTTAGTCAGGTATTCTTTAATTTTTGTAAAGTTTTTATAGAGACTTCTACTGTTTAAGTGCATTACCGAAAGTGCATTTTCCAATTTTATATTAGTGTTGAATTGTTCATCCAGGTAATAGTCAGAGTTTGTTACCCTTTGTTTGTTGTTGAAGAAGTTATTGTCTGGGTCCAAATTGTTCTCGGGATCGAATGGCTTATAGTCAATATCTTCAAAGGGTTGGAAGTTCATGTTTTTGGGATGTGAATTTCCCGCTCCCACACGGTCGTCGATGGCTCCCTCACGGCCGTCGTTGGTTCCCTCGCTGTCGTCGCTCGCTCTCTCGCCGTCATCACTGGGTCCCTCGTGGTCACTGGCTCCCTTGCGGTCGTCGCCGACTCCCTCACGCTCGCCGGCTGGCTGCCTCCCGGCTCTCTCACGCGCGCTGGCTGGTTGTCTCCCGGCTGCCTCAGGCTCGCCGTCTCCCGGCTCCCTCACGGTCACTAGCTCCCCTGCAGTCGTCGCTGGTTTCCTCTCGGTCGTCTCTGGCTCCCTTGCGGTCGTCGTTAGCTCCCTCACGGTGGTCGCAGGCTGGTTGTCTCCAGGCTTCCTCACGGTCGCTGGCTTCCCTGCAGTCGTCGCTGGCTTCCTCGCGGTCATCACTGGCTCCCTCACGGTCGGTCGTCGCTGGCTGCCTCGCGGTCGGTCGGTCTTGAAAAAGTTATTGTCCGGGTCCAAGTTGTTCTCAGGGTCAAACGTCTTGTGGTCAGTAGGGTTGGAGGTCATCAAAGGGTTGGAAGGGTCATCAAAGGATTCGAAGTCCATGTTTTTTTGGTATGTGAATTTCCTGCTTCAGTAGGGTCAGAGTTTTTATTGTCGGGTGGTGAAAAATTCTCAGTATGCTGCTTGATGGTGTTGAACTCGAGCCTGTTGTGTTGGAGTACTGGTGCGGGGGTGGACAATAAGTTTGTTATGTCTTAAGTAGGCAGTTTCCCCTCTGTCACGTGCAGCTTTTAATTTTGGGAGGAGCTCTTTTCTTTTTTGTCGTACGGCATCTGTAAAGTCTTCGTTAATGTAGATGTTGGAGCCTTTTAAATATTTTGCTTTTTGTAGGATCCTTGATCTGTCCTTGTATCTTAGAAATTTCACCACAACTGGCCTTGGTCGAGGTCTTCCAGGGTCTTGTCTTCCTTTGCGGTGAGCTCTCTCCACCTCAATTTGCCCCTGTATCAGCAGTTTCTCCTTAAGGATTTTTTGAACTTTTTCCTCTGTTTCAGTCCACGTTTCTCCCGGTTTTTCCTCAATTCCATCAATTACTAAGTTGTTTCTTCTTGACTGTCCTTCCAAGTAGTCCACCTTGTCCGTTAATACAAGCATGCCGTCACATACTTTGTAGAATTCCGTTTGCATGTCTTTGGAATGGCCAGTTTGACAGATTAGATTTTTTTTAATGTCGTCTACCTCTTTTTGGGTAAAGTTGATGCTGGTTTTTATTTCTTGGACTTCCCTGGTAAAAGTGTCATGTCGTGAGTTTGTTGAGTCTATTATCATCTTGACAAATCCTTTGAAATTTTCCTGTTGTTGTTGCAAGAGCGCCGTAAAAAGTTATTTTTGTTGCTGGAGTAATTCATTTACTTGAGTGAGGGTCAGGGAATCTTCTTCCTGCTTTGTGTCTTGCTTCTGTTTGGGTGGCATTTTGTCGGGTCTCGTTGCTAGCCGGTTGTATGCTAGTTTGTGACGTGTCCAGTAGGCTTGCTGCTGGGTGTTTCTAACGTGGCAAGTGGGTTTACCGGCTCCCTCACGCTCGCTGGCGTTTGGTTGGTTGGTCTCTGGTCGTGGGTTCCAGCTGCGTAGCGACTTTTCGCAGTTAGCTTCCGTGTTAACGTCCGCGGTTAGCTTCCGTGCTAACGAGCTAGCGTTTCGTCCAGCCCCCTCTTCACGTCGCCAATTTCTACACACGCGCTGCCACCGTGTTTCGCTCTGTTCTTTACTTTCAAATGTGGGAAAGCTTCACATGAGAGAAATGTTGACTTTACTGTTGCCGCTCCTTCTTTCCTCTCGGCAATGCGTATTGCGTAGCAACTCACGTGACGTGACGTCATTCAAGTCTCAATTCAAGATATGTGTCATTCAAGATACACTCAATACTTACCTGTATTAATGATTACCAGTCAATTAATCATTGCAGTGTGAGATTGGAAAAAATACTCTGATGATGCCACATGAGTACACCAGTTTTTGATCCATTTATCTTTTGGAATAAACCTGAAGTACACAGCTGCTGATATAATGTTCATTGTTAATGCATCGTTTTCAAACATTGACCCTTGAAACATTATACTTTTGAGTTTGGGAATTCTTGATTATCAATATCAGTCAAAATAGAAAAATGGGTTCCCATGATGAACGTTTACGGAACCCAACATTTCTTATCGTGGTTTCCCATTGGGTAATCCGACGGAACCGAAAAACGGTTACCATGAATTTCCGAAATCCTCAAGCCTGCTCCTGAATTACTTACATTTTTGCAGCATTTGTTTATCATTGTATGTATATGTTGTTGTTTGTGTTATTATCATATGCAATTGAATACCCTTTCAGAATTCGAAATTTGGGACTCTCTCAATCCATAATGGCACTCGTACTTTTCTGATCAGCGAGTCCCTGGCACTCGCTGCCGGTAAAATTATCACTGAGAGATTACCGCTTTTTCTGCAGTCAGTGATTGACTTCTATGCAAAGTCATTTCTCAACTTGTGTTCCGTGCCACGTCATGCCTGCTGAGTGTTGATTTCCTTCATATTAAGAAACTACTGCACTAAAACATAAATTCATAAATGCATATCGTATGCTTTTTTTTCCTCAGTATAAATAACACGTACGGTACTGTTCTACTCTTTGAATAAAAACACTTTATTCAAGCGTTAGGGAGCGCAAAGGGTTATGATGGAGGGGTGTTGCAAATCATGAAGACCTGCCAAGTGGTATGATAGCATTGTTTTATACATGTCCTCGGTTTCAAAATCAGTCCTTGGTCCTTGGCCTTGGACGCAAGTCCTTGGTCCTTTTGCCTTGGCCTTGGCCTCGGAAAATTTCTCAAGTCCTTGGCCTTGGCCTTGCCCCGGAAAATTTTCCAAGTCCTTGGCCTTGGCCTCGGCCTTGGGTTGACGGCCCTTGGACACAACACTGCTACATGGCCCCATTATTTGTTCTCAGACTCTTTTCTTTTTGTCTCGCCTCCCCGCGACCTGTGCCGTTGAACCATAGTCTGGGCGGCAGCATGCGATGATCAGGTGTCAGACTTGTTTTTTGGCCACTCACCCCGTCCAAGACAGAACGAATCCATCTGGTAATCTGACATAGTGACCATCGTGAACGGCAGAAAAAAAAATATGTCTTTTCGTCTGAGCTCCGCATAACTTTTGTCCTGGTGCTTGCAAGAAAAAAAAGATAGGCAACAATACAACCAGTTCCAAAGGTTTATCAATGTGGGGAATGCAGTTAAAATAGGCTGACACTCAAACTCACTGTGCAACACATCACAAGTCGGATGTCATTTTTTCTCGCCCCTTTTGTAAACGATCGCAAGCCCCCGTAGCACCATTTGGGAACTTGTTCGTCTTTGGTGGTTGCGCTAACAGGCAGACGAAGTTGAACCTGTGACTACAAGAGCAATGTTTTGAACTTGCACGCCGGATGAGCAGAGACAACAATGGTGTTTTGACAATCGCTGTAGTTTCAGATTCAATTATAAATAAAAAGGAGATAAATTTAAGTGGAATAAGCAAGTCTGAATAGATGGGTTTTGAGTTGGGTTTTGAATGTGGGAAGAGAATCAATGTTACGAATATTGGGTGGAAGTGAGTTCCAGAGTTTGGGGGCAGAGCGGCTAAAGGCTCTGCACGCCATTGTGCTGAGTTGGGCAGAGGGTATTGAGAGATGGAGGGAGGATGAAGACTTGAGTGAGTGAGAAGGAATGGAAATCTGAAGATCTGATAGATAGGCGGGGCAAGGTTATGGATGGCTTTGAATGCATAAAGAAGTATTTTGAAATTGATTCTAAGTTTGACAGGGAGCTTGAAGGAGATACAGTGGAGTTGTCAATTGTGAGGAAAAAATTGTCGGCTGTGCATAGGGTGGATTTGGTACCGACGAGTAGTTTTGTTTTATTGCTTTTTAACTTGAGGAAGTTATGGGTGAACCAAGATTTGATTTCTGAGAGACAGTGAGAGAGGGAGGAAGGTGGGAGGGAAACTTTATAGGTTTGCTGGAGAGGTAGAGCTGGGTGTCATCCGCGAAGCAGTGAAAAGTGAATACCAAATTTGCGAAAAATATTGCCGAGCGGAAGAAGGTGGGTAATTAAAAGGAGGGGACCCAGGACAGAACTCTGGGGAACACCAGAAGTGACAGGGAGGGATTGTGAAGTGAAGAAATTGAGTTGGATGAACTGAGAGCGACCAGTGAGGTATGATTTTTATGTGCATGGGGGATGCAACACTTTATTATAAGTCAACATGTGAAATTATTACAATGATAGCCTCAATATTTTGGACTATGTGAACGGTAAGCATTTTTGACGTTAAGCAACATGAAGCTGTAGTGAGTGCTTATGGAGAGGAACACATTATGCTCGTAAAAATTCCAAATTTGGGGTTGGGGGGATTGTTCAAATATTTGCATAGATTTGACCAGCAAGAACAGAACAAAAACCCACCAAAACCATGTTGGTCTATTCTGTTGTTGTTGGGGTTTTTTCACTGCTCCTAAACAAATTTAACTCAAGGTTCATAACATCATTTAATAATACAAATTCTGCACTAGATATTAAATCTGACATTTTCCAAATGTTGAATGTGAATTTCTAACCACCTCTGGGCATTTTGGCTGAGATAATTTACTATTACATTTGTTTGTTTCAGATTTTTCCATAGCAGTCGGGGACGTTTCCTTGTAGGACACGGCAGTTGAATGGAGAACAATTCATTTCTTTGCCTCACTCCTCCCTACACTTCCCATTTCCTCTTAAGTGTATCGTCAACATCCCCTGTGCTCCCCTGCTGCCGGAATAAGTGGAAGACGTGATCAAGTACACGAGGGGATGATGGAAGAACAGCTGCAGTTTGCGATCTACCTGTTGGGGCTCTGAAAGTGGCAGTCACAGCTATGCTGGCTATGTGAATGACCCTCAGTTCTGCCAGGCTGGGCTCGAGGAGCCGACAACTCTGAGAAAAAATGGTCACCGGGGAACCATTGACGTCTCCCTTACCAATTCTCAATCTAAAACATTCAAAGCAGCTCTCAGCTGGCCAATGAGCGTTTCAAAATAGTGGCACCTCGGACTTGGCGAATGGAAATACTATTTCCGGTCCATTTCAGTTCTCAAGAACCGCTTTGAACACACAATATTAACATGCTCCAAATAAAACGGTGCTATGAGTTGTGACGAAAAAAACACAAAGGTGGACTTCATTTGAACAATATGAAAAGCTTGACAGGTATATGACTTTGTTTCTTGAGCCCCAATTGCATGACTGACTCATTTGCACCAACATGACTTAAAGAAGCTTTAGTTGTCATTGCTTTTTTTTGGGGGGGGGGGGGGGGGGGAGCAGAGGTCACCAAACTGTTTGAAACTGAGATCTCCTTACGTAATGTTTTATGTGAAGGTGTTTGCGACACACTTCTTCTGAAATAGCAAATGTCCTCAAATTACGGTGTTCCGAGAAAATAACGTCACATCACCGGTGCGCTTTTTTTAAAAAGAGGCCCGCGGGCTTCTCATGGTGGTACTCGGGGGAAACCTTGTGGCCACGGGCACTGCCTTGGCAAACCCCTGCTTTAACCCTCGAAACAAAAAACCCCTAAGGTACGCGCTTTACAATTTTGGAAATGATGTATGTTGTGTTATACAAACATTCTTTTTTTTTTTTTTTCAAACACTCAAAATGTTCAGAGGCATCTGTGCTATCCATACATATATAGCATATATAGTTTTTATTAGTTCTTTAGGATTTTTTATTCTTTATTTTTTGCAAAAGGAAAAAAAAAATTGTGTCTGGAGGTCCCAACAAAGCACTACTAACAATCCCGAACGGACGTGTTCATGTAAAATGCATTGGTTTGAAGCCTCCTGCAAAAAGGCAAACTCATTTGCGATCCTCTGGCGCCACCTAAAAGTTGCACAATTGGAATGACCTCAACCCAACAATGTGGCATGCATACGTCTGTACAAGCGAAAACAAAGCGATTGACGTAAAAATCGCGTGAAATGCATGTTTACACATTAGGTTTACGATGCATTCAAAAATATGAATTATAATGGGTCTCTATGGTGCAAAATATGTAAATTGTGAAGATTACGGAATCAAAACCTTTTTTATTATTGCTGCAATGCCTGAGAATTATCAGCCGGTGACGTCATGAAATTCGTCCATTTTAAAACCCCCCCATACGTTTCAGCTCTCTCGTGTTTTTCCGAATGCCTTTGCCTTTGATTCAAAGACATAATTTTGCATTTATCGCAAACGGTGGACTACGAGGGTTAAAGTGTTTGAGGCTAATATTGAGCATTTGGTGGTAACGGTTATAGTACTACTACTACTAATAATAATACATTTTATTTATAAGCGCCTTTCAAGACACCCACGGACACTTAACAATAACAAAACACACATACAGTACACAGTTATACAGTACTAGCTGGTTCGCCGCCCTCCGGGCGGCTCATCAGCTAGTTCCTGCGGAAGGCTGGTAAGGTGGTGGTTCGCCGCCCTCCGGGCGGCTCATCAGCTAGTTCCTGCAGAAGGCTGGTAAGGTGGGCCTTCGGCCCACAAAAGTGTTGTTGCTTGGTTCAACTTTTTGTTCATCTTCATTGCTTATCGCAAAAATAAAGAGATGTTTAGCTCTACTAAATAACTAACAATTTCATTGCAATGCGTGTGGGTAGACAACATTTTTTCGCTAAGATGCCCCCGCGATCGTAGTGAGCCACTGCCTGAGCGGCGCAGTGAGAGCTAAGTCTAAGGAACCGATTGCGTAATGCGAAAGGCTACCAGTTTGATATCAACTTTGCAAACAGCAAACTCGCTCAAATTACCATGCGGTTCAGAGTGTTGTAATTCTTTTTCCTTTGTGCATTTAACCAAAGAATGTCAAGGCCTTTTATTAGGAGACCTCAGAACAGTTTCAAACTGTGAAAAAACAAACAAAAAAAACGCACAAGCTATTTTCTTTAAAAATGGTATCTTTAAACAGTCATTCAGTCTTGCCCAGTCTCAGCCGAGTAAGGCTCCAAGTTACTAAATCCTGCCATGAATCCCACCTTTCGCCACATCTTTTTCGCTCTCTCCGACTCATTCACTCTCTACGTGTGTGCATCTCTGACGCATCGAGTAATTTCCATCAGTGCAGAGTACAAACAGTAGCCAGGCTCATTTTCCCTCCATACACACGCGACTGACAAAAAGGGCCTTGAGTGTAGAAACAGCAAGAAAGAGACAGGCCTTATTTCATTTTCCCCTCTGGTCGTTTTGGCAGGCTGTCTGTCCCCATTCCTGAGGTTCAGTATGAGTTCACAGAACTAGCTGTCAATTTCCAGAAATAAACTGTTTGCTCATGCGTGGGTGCTATGAAATACTTTGAGTGTCCAAAAGAGAGAAGACTTTTCTCTTGAATGTTCCCTCTTGAAGGAAGTAAAGCCAACAGCACAATAATTCTGCGGACCAATCGACAGACAGTGTGCATCGAATCAGCCTTCACAAGTTATGTACCATTGACACCGACCGGAACTCCCAATATTTGAAGACCCTTCACATTGGTTACTGACACAATAAAAAGGACATTTCATTATGGGACAGAAGAATGCTATGAGTTGAAAACTGGCTCATTTTATACCATAGCACTGTCCTCCTTAGCTTTCAAATTTTACAGGAATATTTTTAGACCGGGAGAAGAATCACAGTAATCATCACACGTAAACACAGTTACGTAGAAAAGGCCGATTTCTCCAATATTAAAACTCATTCACTCCCAAAGACGTATTTAGATGTCTTTTCAGACCCCACAGAAAGGGTCTAAAATGCCATTTTAAGACCCTTTTTAAGTACAGTCAGTATAAAATGAGGAGCTGGGATGAAATGTGTGGCGTCTGAAAAGACATCTAAATACGTCTTTGGGAGTGAATGAGTTAAAGATTTAAATAAATAAAGATTTAAACTAAATGGAGGAAATGTAAGCAGCCAAGCTAGAACAACCACCGCAAGGCTCCCTCTCACCTGAAATTATAGTCGAATAAAAAAAGAATATTTAATCGCACGGACTGTAAATTTACTTGCACAGTAAATATTCATCCCACTCCTTTTCACAACATTACTGAGAAATGGGATGAAGTGTGGAGCAGAGGTTTGTCAGCAACAACAACAACAAAAAAATCAAGAATAATAACAATAAAAAATAAATACATGTAATGGATGGACTGGCGTGAGGTGATGAAAATTGTAGTTGGACTGTCTCAAATTATCGTTTTAAACATTTTTAAAATGACCATATTAAGCAACGACTGAAAATCTTGACTTCAGTGAAAATTCAAGTTGAAAATCAGTACTCATGTCATCTTTTCCCTTCTTTGCCCCGCCTACTCTGCCTTTCACTCTTTGACAGCGCAACATACTCTCACTCAACTGAAGGCGCAATCAGTTTTTTTTTCTTTTCCACACCTTAACTCTCGAAAGCTCCAGTCGCATTCTTGCTGGGCCCGAGAATCTGAAGTGCTGAGACCTGCCCACATTCCTCGACAGTATCCCCAAAATTGCACAGCAACCATTTTCATAAAACCTGTTTTCTGGGTTTGGTCATGTGACGTTCACAAGCTGAGCCTTTGGGCACTGTAATGACATTTGCAGTCGACAGTAGGTCGCAGTTCAAAGTAAAATGGCAGCCTTCCGACATGGATACAAAAGGGTGGCTTTTTTTCCTGCTTAGTTGATATTCCACAAATGCAGTATTAATAAGAATACATTGTTCGGACTCATGAGGGCGCATAAAACGTATTGTCGAGAACATTTCTAATTTTCAACAGCTACTGATATGAAAAGAACCATCAATGGCACGTTTTACACATAAGCGTCATTTAAAACATTCATTTTGTAAGCTCCAATTTGCTATTGTTCAAATCTGGCGAAACAGAGTAACACAGCTTGTATTGTATTATCATACCAGTATGAATTGTAAGCTTCTGCTCATGTCGGTGCACTCTAATTAAAAAAAAGACCCGCAATGGTCAATTACATAACTTGAAACTGACAAAACTAAATACCTAAAGTGACTGAAAATTGATTATTGATTGACGAACGAAAATTAGGCAGTGTTTTTCGGGGTGCAAATATGTTTTGAAAAGAAAACTCCTGAAACTGGTTGAAAACAAAAATTATGATATATTGTCGCACACACTGTTGAAACAATCACCGCGATCAAGCGATTTCTGGAGCATTCAATGAGACTTGTGCACCGCTCATCGGGTACTTTGAACCGCCCCTCTTGGGGAAAACCATAACATCTGTCTCGCTTTGAAGGGCGTCTTCTATAGACTGCGTGTTTTAACTCCTTCTCCAGACCAGGGCTCAAATAGAGTCACGTCAGATTGGTTCTTTTTGGATGTTGCGTGTTTTTACCGTATTTGCATGTCGTTGAGCCATTTCCTTTTGGAGGAGCCATGACCAAGCATTCTGACACAAGGCAGCAGAAGCCTTCATATCTTGCAACCCTGTGCAGATTCAAGACTGTTCCAGATGTAGCGAAGCAGCTTCAGAACATAATTGCGCCTCCTCCAGGTTTCAAAGTCCCATTTTTGTTGCATGCTTCAATTTTGCGTCTGGAAACAGAGATCCAATGTGCCTGCGCCCAAAAACTCCACTTTTGTCTCATCTGCCCATTTTCCCAGAAGCCTTGTGGTTTGACAACATGCATTTTGCCAAAACTGTGTTGTCATTTTTAAGTTATTTCTGTGGCCTTTGTTAATCGAAGGGTGCCCGCAACTTGGTCCTTGTGTGCAAAGTTATAAACTGAAGGCCTGAAATGAAACATTTGAGTATTTGTGCACGGATTGAGATATTAAATCAACTTGTCCAATAAAAAATTACCCATTAAATAATAAAAGAATACTAGAACTAAAATACAAATCTCGAACATGTTCCACGGAGAAAAATGTATCATATCCACCAGTTGTGACAACCTTTTGGGTCACAAAACAAGGAAGCTTCTCAGTGGTCCAGAGGTAGGCCACTGAGGATTCCATTCATTTGTACACCACTTTCCAAATAGTTGCGCTTTTCCACTCAGCCAAAGGCTTCCAGCTGCAGTTGAACCCTTCCCCACTCAGGAAGAATCGCGATGCCAGGATTATCTCACTGTGCACTGTCGTGATAAATCTGATTAGATGTGCTCGAGAGCAGAGCGGTACACTTGATCAAAAAGTTTAGCCACAACTGCCCAATCAATGAACAAGCTTGTATCGCTGTACAACACAGCAAAAGCTTGTGTTTGCAATGTAGGTTCAAGGTTCCGTTTGGTAAATTAATGCAGGGGGCCGAAGAGAAAAGGGAAATAACAAATCTACCGTATTGGCCCGAATAGAAGACGGTGTGTTTTTGCATTGAAATAAGACTGAAAAAGTGGGGGTCGTCTTATATTCAGGGTATAGACGCTATACCCATTCACGACACTAGATGGCGCCAGATATAATTGAAGCGAGTGCTGAACTTGACTCCCCAGCCCAAAGCGAACCCGTCACGAAGAATAAAATAAAAATAACGGTAGCACAAAGAATAAAAATAAAAAATAGCGGGAAGAAAGAAAAGAAGAAAATAATAGAAGAGATAATAGAAAATGGAGAAACGTAGCGACAATCTGGAGAAAAGTGGGTCGAAGATCGGTCAGGTTAACCACCAGCTGAGGAGAAGTTATGATGTAATTTACTTTTCAAAAATCATAAGCCATTCATTTACGAATGTGATTGCACTTTAGTTTACATATTTAAATGTTCAGATATTGAGATTTGAATGAGGCAAAATAACATTCTTTTTCTCTCAAATATATTGTTATAATCATTTATTTCAGATGTAATGTAATTATTTTCTGTATAAAAAATAATTTTGTGTTCAAAAAGTCTTTTTTCAAACTTGAGTCTTGAAAAAGAAGAGGTTGTCTTGTGATCACTGATCACAAGACAACCACCTGATCAGGGCCGTCTTATATTCGGGCCGAAACGGTATTTCATGTACATGAAGCAGATAGAGAATTTTCATCAAAAAGTGTACATTCATATGAAATTTCCATCATGTCACTGATTCATGTTGTAATCTTGTTTTCCAATATAAAGTTATAACATGATGGAACGTCAAAATGGAACGAGGGAAGGAAGTCATATTTTCAAAAGTGAATTTCAAAAATACAACTTTATTCCTGTAATATTATCCACCCATTTTCTGATCCGCTTATCCTCACAAAGGTCGCGGGGGGTGCTGGAGCCTATCCCAGCCGTCATCGGGCAGTAGGCGGGGGACACCCTGAGCCAATTGCCAGCCAATCGCAGGGCACACAAAGACGAACAATCATCCGCGCTCACATGCACACTTAGGGACAATTTGAAGTGTTCAATCAGCCTGCCATGTATGTTTTTGGAATGTGGGAGGAAACCGGAGTACCCGGAGAAAACCCACACAGGCCCAGGGAGAACATGCAAACTCCACACAAGGAGGCCGGAGCTGGAATTGAACCCAGTACCTCTGCACTGTGAAGTCAACGTTCTAACCACTGGAGTACCGGGCCGCCTCTTTTGATTTATTAATTTTTTTATTTGTTTTATTCGTCTTTTTTTTTAATTCGTCGTTGTTCGTCTGTGTGTGCCCTGCTATTGGCTGGCGACAGATTCAGGGGATCCCCCGCCTACTGCCCGAAGACAGCTGGGATAGGCTCCAGCACCCCCCGCGACCCTAGTGAGGATCAAGCGGTTTGGAAAATGAATAAATGAATAAATAAAAAGATTTCGGCCTCAGTGAAGAAAACTACATTGACTTCAAGTCCTGTACTAATCCAATAAATCAGCAAAATAATACATCCGACCACAACAACACAACCACTGACAGCAACATACCAGAGGGCTCGCGTACATAAACAACCAAATAAGCATAATTCTTATATACAAAAAGGTGCCTTCTCTCTCATTGTCCTACCGCTTACTTTGCTGGCTCAACTGAAGCAAAGACACCACAGGCAGCAAAGTTCTTCGAAACCAGTCTTCTTCAGTGTGGCTTACGCTTGTAAAAAAAACATTTTAAATGATGTGTTGGTATTGCACAAATGGGACAGCGGCCTTCCAGCAATTTGGTGGTTTGCTGATTCGACTCACCGTTTCCCCTCAGTCCTGACAAGGCATTCTTGAGCAATTTAGTCTGATGCCCTGTCATCGTCCATCCCCAACATCCAGCCCTGACGACGCATCCTTGAGCAAAACACTTCACTGCCAGTTACTCCTAATGATTCGTGTGTGAATCAGACACTACCACCCCCCCCCCCCCCGTTGGAGGGCAACGGAGACACGTACTTTATAATTAAAGCCCGTTTACCAACGCTGACATGCAAAAAGACACAAACCAATCTCTCAGTCGCTCCAGGGTTTACCTAACTGGGATGGGTCACTTGGAACCCATGTCACCTCTGTTGCTCATAAAACCCAATAACAAGTGCCTCTGTCACCACGGACATCAGAATCATAAACAGTCCGTCTACAAATACCACAGCTGGTGTGAAAACTCAACTATGCAAGCTTTTTCACATGTGTTATTTCCAACAAACTAGTGACGTCAATCTCTGTAATGCTATTCCAAACATCAAACAAGCCTGATTTTTTGACAGCATGGATTAAAAGTTTTGCGAGCATGACCATTCAGATTCGAGTAAAATTAAGAGTGGCTAGTTTCCCTTCATGTTGTTCAGTATGTATTTGTTTTTTTTTTGTGTTGCACTCATTTCTGTGTGGATCACAGCACAGGGACATTATCATGTTATGTCACCCAAGAAATGCCTGCTTTCTCTCAAAACTCTGTGTGAGCCAGCAAATGTCAAATGCAGATGTTACCATAGGTACAATACCAGCTCGACATTGCCGCAGCAGCTGCAACAGCAGCAGCAACAGAAACGCTTCATTCATTTCTACTTGTAAGTTGCCAGGTTTTGTTTCCATGGCCACGCTGCAGTCTGCTGCAACAAAACTTCGCCAGTACTTCCCAGGAGGGCCTTTGAGGCAATTATTTTACTGACACAGTGAGGAGCACGGCGGCGCAGGAAGTACGTAGGCACACTGACAAGACATACAGTATGTGGAAGACGACTGCATTCATTAAACGAGTGGAAACACAAAAATGCACATTCTTTTACATTAATATTATTTTATATAGTAAATCCTGTGCATAAACTTGAATTATCTGTGAACTTTGAAAGAGTAACTCAATCAGGATATCGCTGCTGACGTTGAAAAATGTTCATGGTGCATGCTCGCCACTGATCGCGGTTAGGTAAAAAAAATAAAAAAATAAAGCGTTGCTCCAGAATGTACGCATTTCTTCTCCCCATCGAGAAACTAAACTTGCATTATTTTATATATATATATTTTTTTTAATGTTACATTGCAGAATGAATTTACTTATACGTGCAGGATGCAGGGTGGCCCGGTGGACCAGTGGTTAGCACGTTGACCTCACAGTGCAGAGGTATCGAGTTCGATTTCAGCTCTGGCCTTCTTGTGTGGAGTTTGCATGTTCTCCCCGGGCCTCTGTGGGTTTTCTCTGGGTACTCCGGTTTCCTCCCAGATTCCAAAAACGTGAGCGCGGTTGGCTGTTCGTCTGTGTGACCTGCGATTGGCTGGCAACCGGTTCAAAGTGTCCCTCGCCTACTGCCCAAAGACGGCTGAGTTAGGCTCCAGCACCCCTTGGTGTGAGTGCAGCGCACATGCTTTTGTTCGCAGTTTTGTGTACAAACAAAACAGTAAAGTCGTGTTTTTAAAGTGTTTCATTTCTTTGAAATTGGGTTTTCACTTATTTGAATATTGCATGAAATATATTTTCCACCACACACTGCAAAGACACAACAACAAAAGACTTGTATAAGATAATTTGGGGAGTGGGATAATTGTGTTTCCGTTCATGTCAATCGGAAAGATTACCTCTATTTATGAACGTTTCAAGCGACTAACAAGCTCACGGAACCAATTATGTTCGTAACTTCAGATTCAACTTGATGGGCCCCATTTTCTGCCAGGTGCAAGTCTAGTGCAAAGCCCAGTCAAAGTGTACGCATGGGTTAAGTATTCTTCATCCATGCATTTTCAACACCGCTTATCCTGTAGAGGGTTGCGGTTGATTTTGGGTGAAAGGCGCACAACACCCTGAACTGGTCACCAGTCAGTCGCAAGGCAAATTTTGAGACGGAACAACCGTTCCCACCCACATCCACACTGTCACTGAATGGGAACCGACCCTACGCTGCTTGCACACAAGTCAGGCGAGTGTACCACTACACCATAAGCGAATTCTGAAATATTCTTTGTTTTGGTATTTTGCTAGACTTTGCACCAGTAAAATTGGGCATCACGGGGTGTTCGCGCTGTGGGATAGAAGTACATGTTTCCCAGCCCATCCTCACAACATCCCTCATTTCCTCATTTGCATGAACTTTCTGAACGGCTGAGCTAAAACCCGTGCCACCGACTCGCCGAAAAAAAACGCAATGGAAGGTACAACTCAGGCTGGCACCCATTCTACATCCATCCATCCATTTTCCGAACCGCTTGATCCTCACTAGGGTCGCGGGGGGTGATGGAGCCTATCCCAGCTGTCTTCGGGCAGTAGGCGGGGGAGACCCTGAAACGGTTGCCAGCCAATCGCAGGGCACACAGAGACGAACAACCATCCACGCTCACATTCACACCTAGGGACAATTTAGAGCATTCAATCAGCCTGCCATGCATGTTTTTGGAATGTGGGAGGAAACCGGAGTACCCGGAGAAAATCCACGCAGGGCCGGGGAGAAGATGCAAACTCCACACAGGGAGGCCGCAGCTGGAATTGAACCCGGTACCTCTGCACTGTGAAGTCGACGTGCTAACCACTGGACTACCGGGCCGCCCGGCACCCATTCTATATAACCTAAAACATATTCATATTCAGGATGTAGTTGGACCTTTCTTGAAGCATACGCCCCCTCTATCCGACCAGGATGGCCCTTCGACATGCACACTAATCAATTATTGAGCGGTCTATCAAGGTGTATCTAATACACACACGCACACACACACACACACACGCACACACACACGTCTACATACATACATATATACACATGCTGATGGCAGGCAGAGTTCATAAGGCTCAGTTTTACTTTATACCTCATTAGCCAACTGAACACTGCGATTATTACTCACCATTAATTGTCTGAATGGCAAAACTAGGGGCTGGCAACAATGTACACTAAAAGCGTGAAAACATACTGCACTGTACCATGCAAGTGTGAAAGCAACAAAGGATTCCCTGTTTTTATCTGACAAAACCAAGTGCAACAATAATGTTGACATTTACATTATTATAAAATATTGTGTGTGTGTTGGGGGGGGGGGGGGGGTGGCTAGGCGACCTACCTGGATTGTTGGCATCCGCCTCCAGAACCTGCAGTTCCGTGCAGTCTGCAAGGGAGTGCTCCAGACAGAGCTGCAGGAAACGAGCCTGGGTCCGGCTCACCCTCTTCAGCAAAGACAGCAGAGCCACTGTCTGCTCACACTCATTCCAGCCTTTGAACCAGCTGGCTAATATGCCAACCTGATCGCGAAACATCATGGTCTGGGAGAGGGGCAGCTGGCGGGGTGGCAGCGCTGCTGTTGGAGTTCCCAAAGAGGCTTTTGGTTTGGGGAGGGGCTGGTAGGGTAGGAGCGACTCACTGAGAAACCTTCCACCGGCGTTCTGGGTAGCACCGAAGACGGATCTTGGGATCTTTGAATGTTGGATGGATTCAGTTAAAGCTGCTTGAGGCCATTCTAAGCTCTGGCAGCAACACGATGGTGATCAGGTTGATGTCAACATGTGTTGATCCACAAAGTATCCTCCAGGAGTTTTGCCCTCTAATGAAAGGATGCCGGTGGTCCTGTCACTGCTGATATAAGTTGCCCTCAGCTAATTACTCACCCACAGAGGAACTGATATTTGATGAGTCAGCTTTCCAACGCACAATATGTCAGATCAGCATCTGCATCACTGGCATATTCTTTAAGGGCCTGTAGGAAGGTGTTAAAGGAGGAGAATAGTTAAGCCCCAGTCTCATCCTATACTAAGCCCTGGCCTTTCCATAAAAAAAGCACCAGTGTCCCTGTTGCTTCACCCATGCACACTTTGGAACAGAGCTGCTGTAAAGGGGCATTTATAGGTCGTCTCCTTGCCGTCGCCCGTGCGTTTAAGCTCGTGGTATTCATTGCCGGGACAAAAATAAATTATTTTCGCTTCTGGTATCCACCCATTCCTAAAAATACAGCAGTGTGTCGGCTACTCCCGGCACTGCATCCCGGAATGACCCACAGGAAGGACGCCGGTCGGTGGTTTATCGACGAAACGCAGGCAGAAGTGTGTATGCAGCCGTGTGTGAGATGAGCGTGCGTGTGAGCACTGGTAGGGGCTGGAGTAACTTCCGCTGCCTTATTTTTAAATGAAGGGCTTGTCTCATAAACATGTATTTGGGCTTGTGTGGAGGCTGAAAAGTGGCCGCGTTCTGAGGAGCTCGAGCATGGAGCTGACACTGCCCACAGGCTAGTTTTAGCCGCTTACAACCTGTCACTTTGCTTCATCAGCACACAAGGAGTGACCACTGAGGGAGAGTGTGCGTGCGTGTACGTATATACGCGCGCGCGTGTGTGTGTGCGTGTGTGTGTGTGTGCGCGCGCGTCGCAGAGGAATAAATACAAGAAGTCTCTAACGGGCAACGTCTACCCGCGTTAACTCAATTAATTTGTCTTAAGGTATTTGTAGGTTATCAATAATAGTGAACTGTATCCTATATTGCACAGTCAAAACCCACGCGAATACTGTACTCAGTATCCGATTCACAAATGCCTGTTGCGTCAACAGGTAGCAAACGTGTTCTAACTTTATCTGCGACTTTAGGTTTGATAACTCTATTCGCCGGGCTTGGGGACATCGGGTGGGGAGGGGGTTTAAATCATCCAGAGATTGACTTGAATTTAAAAAAATAAAAATAGGAACGAAAATAGGCATCTGGATTGGCAATGCAGTCGGAAAATAAGAGACGACTATGATCCATAAAGACAGAATATAAACTTGAATAAATGTACCTTGTTGCTCAGTTTGCATCGTTGGCTTTGTCTCAGCACGGGCGACAGACGCAATCTTTTGGGGGAGCGGTGCCCCTTCACTCCGGGTCTGCGGGTTTTGCCATCTTGACTAACTTTTCCTCCGTCTCTCCCTCCAAGTCGGCCTGCGCCTGCCCTAAAGTGCCGCAGTAGTTTGAATGCAACACGCCGTGTAACATCTGCTTCCTAATTTCAAAATAAGTTAAGGAATTGCTGCCGCTAAACCGGTTTGAAATGTTCTTTTTATAATGTGATTTATGACATAATCGTGTGTCACAAATACTCTGGCTTCTCAATATTGCCATACTTAAAGCCATAAGGTTACTTTGACAATTCACAATTTCACAACTGCAAGAAGAAAATGTCCATGCAAATAGCAAAACGTGAGCTTGCTGGCTAGGTGGACATGTGGTCGACCTTCATTTAACATGATCTGTTAGGGGGCTGACTGCACACTGTTTAAAAATAGTTTTGAATTCCGGAAATATTTTTGGAGCAACTGCAGACATAATCTAAGGAAAATTACAAAACATTGATATAATTATTTACTTTGCAACAGCCACGCCACAGTTCCAACTTCAAGGGAAGAAAGAAAAAAATGCTCATCGTAATTTCACAGAAAAAAAATCTGTGTTTTGAATAACATCATAAAAGATTCAGCAGGAATTTCAAAGATACATCCAGAATGTTCAGTATGATCAGGAAAATTTATAATCAAAATGACTCATTTCGTCAAAAATGTGTTGTGACATATAAAACATATTTTAAGACTAATAATTTTGTGGATTTTAATCACTTATTTTGCACAGTAGTTCGCACAGTAGTAAGTGTGACATGCAAAAATCATGTGGCCTACATTCAATTTAAAAAAAGTAAAAATAAAAAAAATAAAGGAAACACATTTCAAGAGACTTATGAATTTGGGCCTACCTGTATATGTGTAAATAAAGTTTGGCTACTTTTAATAAGACCTCAGCATTTCATTATACTGCAATTTTTTTTCCATGGCTGACTGTGACGACGACACCAAAGGCACATTACAGTGCTATACACGCCTAAGACATTGTCATGCTAGCAACATAGAAATGTAACCAGAACCAATTGCAATACACAGCATTGAGTAAAAAAAAAAAGAAGTGTTTTTTTTTTGGTATATGTACACCAGAGTTGTAATAGTTTGGCCTTTTTCATTTTGTTAATTTTTGCTTTGTGTTGACTTTTCTCCAATCCAGCTTGTTTTAAGAGCAGATATGTTACTTTTTATTCCTGTAGTTTTTATTTTTTTTTAAATGCTTCCTTTTAATTGAGTTTTCATTAATGTTAGGGTTTTTTTAACATATGGAATATTTGTCGAGGGCAAAATGAAAAATATTGCGTTATAAATTAATCAATAACTCTCAAAAGACTGTTTGATCCACCTTTTGTACTCATGTACAGCAAAACTGAAATAAATACATTTAAAACGAAACCTGAAAGTTCATGTATGATATTAATTGGTAAAATGAAAATTGACATTGTGTCTGCAAGTATAATTTTATTTAATTTTATAAAAGTAAGATGTAGTTGTTGTTTGCTTCAAAGCTTTTCTCATTTTAATTTTATTAATAAAAATGTTTTTAAAATTTTAGATCACGTTTTTCCATAAATTATTGTTAACTATAATCACCTTGGCATACACACCTTAATTGTTGAATCATAATCAGCTGTGGGCTCTGCCCCGCGTGTCTCAGAATTATGTTAACATGTATGAAGAAACACATACGATCAGCAAAAAGAAGTGAATAGGTTTTACTCATGAAAATTAGCCTCGACTTTTTCTCGAGATGAGGACTTTAATTTTGAAGGCATGCACAGTCTTGTTCCGTCTCTATTTTGGTAGCTTGATTAAGACAAGCTAGCGCAGCCAGTTTCCACATGCTAATCATTAACAGTGGAGCATGACGTCAGGGGCTTGGCAGCGCGAGACAGCACCAAAATAGAGAATTGAGAGTGAGAGTGAGTGAGAAACCGAGACCCTGCGACAGAGAGGCGGCCAACCCTCCACACGACAAAATGCAAGAAAGACTTTGGTTTCCACAGAAATTGAGGGGCACGACGTATCAGCACAGATTGAGTTGTTGTGCAGGTGAATATTCCATGTGGTGAAGCACCGCGTTACTGTTAATAGCTGACGTGACGTCGGTGCTGTATAGTGGTGAGAGGTCAGGGACAGCAAGGACGTCTTTACTATACATGATCAGTAAGCGGTGATTTTCATTCATCTGAATTTCAACACTTGTTGCATTCAGTTGTATTCATTTATTCCCAACACCAGTGTCTCTTCGTTCTTTGCATTTCTCTTAACCGGTTTGCTTGTACGTATTTTTTTCCCAATAACATTTACATGTGTTGCCATTTCAATTTAATCTGCGAGGGTCTTCGGAATCAGCAATACTGCCTGATTAAACACTGATTCTTTAACCTATTAGATTTCAAATTAGCCAAACAGCGCCAGCTAGCTGGCCCACAATTAAGTCAGCAATTTTTGTTCCCTGAATTGTTGGTCCGAGCAAGCCAAATGTGCCGAGCAAAGAGGGGCGGGGAGGCCATTGTGAATTTTCAGAAAATGTGTATTAGCCGGTGTATTTCATCGGCTACAGTTCTGGTGTATTTCATCACAATAGTACTGATGGTTTGTATAATTGCAACATGATAGTGGTGGTATTAAGGCGGTGGATTAGGTAATTTAAGTCTTCACTGAAGGCCCAGGTACCAAATGCATGGCCTCCATTATACATTCATGGGGTCAATGCTGAGAGACCAAACTCTGGGAATCTGCATGATTTATTGTGAACCTATTAATTTACTTTGGTCAAATTTGAGCTTGTGGACAGAAAAGCAATGATGTGCAATGATGTTAGAGCATTGCCTCAGAGTACTTACCAAGCATCTAACCCAAATGCTCTGTCATTCCTGATCCAGATAGTATTGCTAATATTTGTATAAAGATACAGTGCTATTAAAAAAAATCACAATTAAAATGCTCTTAATTCTGCATGTCCACTTTGCCTCGTGTTTATTCCATTGTGGACAATGTTGAGTCTATCTTCGCACCCTAATTGATAGTATTTACTATGGCTGTGTCCAAATTCACAAGCTGAGTCCTCTGAACGCCGCATTTTTCACCGGCATGACGTCACTGTCGGCATGATTTGTGTTTTTCAAATTGTCGAAAAACAATTCGGAGCCTGAGTACTTTGACGCATTCAAATTCTCCTGCTCATGTAGCCGCCGTGGACCCCATAAACTGTGGCGAATTTGGACACCACATGCGGTTCAATCATGCCAGAATCGATACAATGCGGCCTTCGGAGGACCCAGCCTGTAAATTCGGACACAGCCTCTATGCATCAATACTATGTACTGCATGTTAAACACAATTCCAGAATTAGCCCTCAATTTGTTTCATTCTTTTATTTAAGACTCACAATTTGTGATGAGATTGATATCTTCAGTTTAATATCATCATTCCATTCACTTTGTCCTTATTAAGGCCTTGTCAAACCACACACCTTTTTTGGGGGGGTCATTCATGACAGTCACAGTGTCAGACTATCAGAAAATTATTGTTCTGTGCCTTAGACCGGGCGAGATGCCACATTGCATATCCGTCACCGACCATACCCTGCCCAGTTGTTGCGTGATTCTGTCAAGATTCAGTCGCATGTTCATTGGGGAGGCGGGCCAAGCAGCTGTCCAAGTTTTGGCGACGAAGGCATCTCTGTTGTTTCTATGATCAGAAAAGGCAAAAAAAAAAAACAACCCAAAACTGTGTATGGACCCGTTCCTGGATGGTGGGTAGAGGGGAGTATACAGTGTTTATTCTCCAAATAGAATTTGAATTTGAGGTAACACATTAAATGCCACCACGTTTGCTAATACACACATAGATGTTGTGTGTCTGTGTGTGTATAGATCGAATGGCAGACTGGTTCATACATTTTTGCCTAGGAACACAGAGAGTGTACAAAAGTTGAATACAAATCATAACATTGTATGCCAATTAATATATTTCTTTTGTGTCTTCAAACCGTCTTACTGGACAAAGTCATGGACTCTTGAATTTCAACAAATTAATTACAACATTCAGTCATGCAACTTTTTAAAGAGTTTAATTTTTTTTGACTGAAACATAACAGAGCAGAAGTTACATTAATATGTGGAAAAGTCCTATACAATCTAAGTATCTTCTACCAAGAGCTCAATTGTGTTTTCACCAACAGCTGTTGTGCATATCCAAGCCTGAGATTGGCTGAATAATATCACATCTTGTAGCTTTGTGTGGTATTAATTCAACTGACATAATAGACGGCCTGCACATTTAATGAACTTTGATTCATGATTTTTGGAAAAAGTTGAGCCCCTACACGCCAGACCATATTTAAATCTGTGAAAACCTCATGATGTCATTTTTTTGGTGCATGTCACTCAACGTCGGTCTTTGTGCGCATGCGTGTCATATCACGGACGAGTTGTGTACACATTAGAGGTTGAATTTGTTTTTGGAATGTGAATGAGTACATTAAAATATTACTGTACAATCTAAAAAAAATTGGGCATCACACCCTGCTGTAAAATGTAGCCAAACATAGCATTTTATAACGTACAGGTAAGTGACATACAGTGATCCCTCGCTATTTCGCGGTTCATTTATCGCGGATTCGGTGCATCGCGGATTTTTTTTTATCTGTATATGTTCATTGGTCGCTACTTCGCAGATTTTCGTTTATCGCGGGTGGTTTTGGTCCCCATTAACCCCGATAAACGAGGGATTACTGTACTGTAATATTTGTTCATAAAAACAAGTTGTTATTGGCAACTTTGATCATAAAACATTTGAAGAAAACATCCGCTTTGAACAACTCTGAATAAATTGTCAATTTAATTTCCACCATCAAGAACAAAAATCTGATAAAAACACCAATTCATTCCCCTGAATGTGATACGTGTGTATATGGATTTGATTATCTTCTCCAATACACAAAGTGGAGTACTCAGCAGTCTCCATTACTCAAAGGGGAATTCACACTTTATGAATAAATCTTCTGTGAACATGAACAACTTGAGCAAAGGCAAACACAGAGCAGGAGATCACAGTCAGTGCATTTAAACTCTCAGTAAAGGGAATGTGGTGCGTGTTTCAATTAATTTTCTTCTAAATCACAGCCCTATGAAGGAAAAATACAGTTCTTAAGTGTGAAATTTACATGTTCTCCCTGTGCTTGCATGGGTTTTCTCTCGCTACTCCGGTTTCCTCCCACATTCCAAAAACATGCATGGTAGATTGATTGATCACTCTAATTGACCACAGGTTTGATTGTGAGTGTGAATGATTGTTGTTTGTTGTCCATGCGCACCCTGCGATTGGTTGGCAACCAGTTCAGGGTGTACCCTGCCTGCTGCCCGAAGACAGCTCGGATTGGCACGCTCGCATCCCTCGTGAGGATAAGTGCATACAATTAGGGGGAGAAATAGTCTGTTCATATCGGGTTAATTTTTTCAGAATGAAATCTTGTTCCAACCGAAGCCGAGTGATCAAGTTTATCTCTGTCAGCAATCCGGCCTTGCCCTGCAGCGATTCTGGAGAGTCATTGGGATGGGCCCACATCTGAGAGAAATTATGCACGATACAAATATGAGAAAATCAAAATTCATTGGCTAGAATGTTGGTATGGTGGTTCACAGATCTCTCTCACAGTTGAGAGGTCCTGGGTTTGAATCGCAATATGGACATTCCTGTGTGGAATTTGGATTTTCTCCCCGTGCTTGTGAGGGGGTTCTCCAGATACCAAAGCTTACCCCAACATTGACAAAAAAAACAAGACACATTGGGTGAGTTGAAGACTAATTGGTCAAAGGTGGATGTGAGCAGCTGTTTGTTTATGCTGTATGTACCCTTCATAATGGTGGCGAATTGTCCTGGATATACATTGCATTTCGACCAGTGAGCTGAGATACGCTTCAGATCACCCGTGACCTTAATAAGGACATGCGCTTTGCTAATGCTTATCAGAATCAGAATCGGAATCATCTTTATTGGCCAAGTATGTAGAACACACAAGGAATTTGTCTCCGGTATAACACGCTGCACTAGTATCATCGTAAACAACAAAATCATTGAACCATTTTAGAGTAACCAGTAGTTTTGTAGTACCATTTTGTGGTGCAAGAAGAGTGACTATGTCAGTGACTGTTTAAGCAGTTAATGGCTAGAGGGAAGAAGCTGTTTAAGTGTCTACTGGATTTGGTGCGCATAGATCTGTAGCGTCTGCCTGAGGGGAGTGGCTGAAAAAGGTGGTGGGCAGGGTGCGGGGGATCCAGGAGGATTTTCCGTGCCCTTGTCTTGATTCTTGCAGTGTGCAAGTCCTCAAGAGTGGGTAGGGCGGTGCCAACGATTTTTTCTGCCGTCCTAACTGTCCATTGAAGTCGGATTTTGTCCTTTTTTGTGGCGGCCCCAAACCAAACCGTGATGGAAGAACACAGGATTGATTCGATGACTGCCGTGTAGAACTGTCGTAGCACCTCCTGTGGCAGGCCATGCTTCCTCAGCAGCCTCAGGAAGTACATCCGCTGCCGGGCCCTTTTCAGGATGGAGATGGTGTTGACTTCCCACTTCATGTCCTGGGAGACTGTGATTCCCAGGAACTTGAAGGTCTCGACGGTTGACACAGGGCAGTTGGATAGTGTGAGGGGCAACTGAGGAGGAGAATGTTTCCTGAAGTCCACGATCATCTCTACAGTCTTGAGCGTGTTCAGCCCGAGGTTGTGTCGGCCGCACCAGAGCTCCAGCTGCTCCACTTGTTGGCGGTACGCAGACTCGTCGCCGTCTTTTATGAGACCGATGACCGTGGTGTCATCTGCGAACTTTATGAGTTTGACAGCTGGATCTGTTGAGGTGCAATCGTTTGTGTAGAGAGAGAAGAGCAGTGGCGAGAGGACACATCCCTGTGGGGCTCCAGTGCTGGTGGTGCGTATTGATGATGTTGTTGCTCCCAGTCTCACCTGTTGTGTCCGTCCCGTCAGGAAGCTGAGGATCCACTGGCAGATCGTAGGGGACACACCCAGGTGGAGTAGTTTGGGGGTGAGGAGTTCCGGGATGATGGTGTTGAACGCAGAGCTGAAATCCACAAACAGAATCCTTGCGTAGGTCCCTGTGCTGTCGAGGTGCTTGAGGATGTAGTGCAGACCTATGTTGACTGCGTCTTCCACAGACCTGTTTGCCCGGTAGGCAAACTGGAGAGGGTCCAGCAGGGGTCCAGTGACGTTCTTTAGGTGGTTCAGCACAAGGCGTTCAAAGGACTTCATGACCACAGACGTCAGGGCGACAGGCCTATAGTCGTTCAGTTCCGATGTTGCCGATTTCTTGGGAACTGGGATGATGGTAGACTGTTTGAAGCAGGATGGGACCTCACACAGCTCCAGGGATCTGTTGAAGATTTGTGTGAAGACCGGAGCCAGCTGGTCAGCGCAGACTTTCAGGCAGGAGGGGGACACTTTGTCGGGCCCCGGAGCTTTCTTGATCTTTTGCTGCTTGAAGAGCCGTCTCACGTCCTGTTCGTGGATCTGTAGTGGAGAAAAAGAGGGTGGGGGGGGGGGGGGGTAGGTAGAGTGGTTTCTGGTAGAGGTGGGTGTGTGTGGGAAATGGGGGTGTCCTTTTCAAATCGGCACAAAAACATGTTTAGTTCATTAGCAAGACCCTTATTGTTCACTGTTTGGGGGGATGGCATTCTATAGTTAGTGATTGCTTTCAGGCCATTCCATACAGATGCAGAGTCGTTAGCAGAGAACTGGTTTTTCAGCCTCTCTGCATAGCTTCTCTTTGCGATGTTAATTTCCTTTGTCAATTGGTTTCGGGCATGTTTGTACAGTGCCCGATCTCCACTTCTAAATGCGGCCTCTTTCTCTTTCCTGAGTTGCCTGAGTTTGGGAGTAAACCATGGCTTGTTATTGTTGAAGGAGCGGAAGGACTTCGTTGGTACACACATGTCCTCACAGAAACTGATGTATGATGTTACAGTGTCTGTGTATTCATCCAGTGTGCCCGTTGAAGTTTCAAAGACGCCCCAATCAGTGCAGTCTAAGCATTCTTGTAGAGCTAGCTTTGCTTCATCTGTCCATTTTTTCACAGTCTTAACAACCGGTTTAACACATTTGAGTTTCTGTCTGTATGTAGGTATTAAGTGGATTAAATTGTGGTCAGAAAGACCCAATGCTGCACGGGCGGCCGATCGGTATGCATTTTTGATTGTTGTATAGCAGTGGTCTAGAATGTTGCCTTCTCTGGTGAAACAGTCGATGTGCTGCTTATATCTGGGAAGTTCACGGTTAAGATGTGCTCTATTAAAATCGCCCAGAATGATCAGGGGTGACTCTGGGTATTTTAGTTCGAGTTTGTTTACTTGTTCGGCTAGCGTTTGTATCGCCGTGTTAGTGTTAGCTTGTGGCGCAATGTAAACACCGACTAGTAAAAAGGAGGTGAACTCACGTGGCGAGTAGAATGGCTTGCAGTTTAAAGACAGCGACTCCAGGTCCGGGCTGCAGTGTGCGTCGAGCTTCGTGACATCAGTGCACCATTCTTCGTTGATATAGAAGCAAATCCCACCACCTTTCGATTTCCCCGATAGCTCCGTGTCGCGGTCGGCTCGGAGAAGGCGGAAGCCGGGTAGATGTAGCGCGGGATCTGGATGGCGGTCACTGAGCCAGGTTTCAGTGAAGCAGAGTGCAGCAGAACGTGCAAATGTTTTGTTGGTCTTTGTGAGGAGAAGAAGTTCATCCATCTTGTTCGGCAGAGATCGTAGATTAGCAAGATGGATTGATGGGAGCGGGGTTGGAAATCCGCGCTGCCGGAGCTTGACGAGCACGCCGGCTCGCTTCCCCCTCCTCCGACGGCTCCATGCTCAGTACAGCGCAGCCGCTCCGCTCGCGATTAGCTCCGAAAAACCTTGTGGATTTTCGTGTGCTGGTGAAAAAAGACCGAGCGTAGACTCCCCAATGCGCAGCAACTTTTCCCTCGTGTAAGTAAGCCGCTCAGGGTCGCCAAAAACAAACGAAAATGACAAAAACAGGGATAATACTAGGGAGCGTGTGACCGAGGCTGCCATACTTGTCGGCGCCAATCATCCATACACATTATTCTACAGAGGGCCCTAACCTGAAATGTTGACAATTTCGGGGTACACGCTGTTAAGTTGACTTGCAAAATAAATCTTCACTCCACACATTTTCACCATATTCCTTATAAATGGACTTCAGTGTGGAGCAGAAGTTTATTTTCATTAAAGCCATTATTTTATGCAGTTATTAATCAAATGTACTATTTGCACGGGTACAAGTTTATGAAAAGGTTTTACACAGAGCACTGTCTCAAATTTTAGGAACAACACCACCATTTCCAGGCAATCCAGAGTTAGATTATCATGTGTAACTGCATGTGTTCATTTTGATGTGTAGGTTAAATGAGAAGAAAAGCAAAGGAAGTCAAGGTGAATTTTATCATTTACCACCATCACCTCAAAAATGTAGGCATGTGGTTGCAAGAAAGTTTTTGAACCCTTTAGAATTTCATGGATCTCTGTATGAACTGGTCAGAATGTTTAACATGATCTAATCTTCATCCGCAGAAGGTCACAATCACTGCTAAACACGGTATGCTCAAAAATACCGGTAATACCATACAATTATATTTTTGTTTTTTGATGGGTACACCATGTAAACTATTCACAATGCATAGGAAAAGTGCTGTGTGTGAACTCAAAGGCTAATGACTGTTTACGCTAGTGATGCTTCATCGAACATATTATTGTAAAGAAAATATTTGGGTCGCCTTCCCCTGTGAAGTTTTTTTAAAAGGGTAAGCTATTTCCTACAGAGAATTCCTTTCAAGAGTATTTTTAGAGCAAAGTTGCCTATTAAATTGCGAATTTACAGACATTTACAACGGTGTACAAAACCTTTCTCAATTGATTTGTCCCTGTCTTGTCTTCAAATGGCATTCTTGTACTTTGTTAACTGTTTTGTTAAGCGCTTTGTTACAGCTGCACCTGTTGTGAAAGCACGATATAAATCAGGAAGTACTGTATTGTATTGTATTGTATTGTAACTGTAATGCATATATTGAAAAATAAGTGTGAATGACAGTAGTTAAAACGGCATTGAACGATATAGTTTTTATTTTTAATAGCATTACACAGCATCCAAACCAGGACTGGATATGCATATTAAAAATTTCCCTGGACTTTAGGTTTTTTTTTTCTGTTGTTGTGTTACAAAAACAGCAGCTGTGTCCCCCAATGACTGCATACTGTGGTGGGCCAGCAGCAATAAACTGGAAAGTGGCGTGAGGATGAACCAAAAGTCCCTTTCCCGGTGTTCAAACCCGATGACAAAACGAGTAAAACGGGGGTTTGTAACTCGTGCATCCCTTCAAGTATGGAATTCCGAGCGCAATTATCAATAAAAATACTGCAGTAACTGAATACAGTATTACATCAGTAGTGTCCTTAAACAAGTTCTCAAGTAAGGTACACAGTGTGTGGGTCCATGAGGCCTCATGAGGCGTGTCGACACAATGACACACTGTGTTGATACTGTACCGATACTGTATCGCTGACCACTGCAACCTGCTGGACCTTAAAAATCCCTGCAGCCAACCCACTTGACAGACTGAACAAACTGATTTGATGATGACGTGTATACAATGCACTACCTCACTCTACCCAATGACTGGTACTGAATGAGTTAAAAGCTCAGTGTAGCCACAAGCACCATTGTTTATGTTGTTGTTTATGCTGTTTATATTGTCTATACTGTTCAGATTACATGTCTTCTTTTATATAGTGTAGCTGCTATCCTTTCTTAGCTGCGTGTGTTTAATGCACAGCATGTTTACCTGCATGTATGCACTGAGGATTGAGAGGAAGAAATTTCATCTATGCTGCATGTCATACATTAAGCATATTTGACAATAAAGATGACATTGACCCTTGACAATATCATTCACATTCATGCATTCATATTTTATCATTCAATGTGTTTCAATAATGTGAAATTCATGTGAATGAGGATGCTTGTGGGGTTTGTCTTCACAATTTTTGATTTAGAAAAATAAGATGCTCCAGTGTTTTAAATGTCAGTCTGTTGCATTTAATGCATGCTATTTCCTCTGTTGTGGAGAAGACACACACACAATGGAATAAGACATGTCAAAAATCCGAGAGGCACTTGGTGAGACAAGGAGATTTTAATGAATACCTTATTCTCCAAAAGGAGATCAAAATGGCTCTACGCGGCGGACAATTTGTATTTGTCCGGAAGCTGCTCCATAATATGCACGTACTGTAGCAACGTCACTCGAGTGAAGCGCGTCTCAGCACTCAGCAGTCGATAGTCTGCTGCTCTCAGCTGTGCGCGCGAGCATTTACTTGCGGCGCCGACCCAACCCACGCCACATATTAAGCTTTGAACTACGACAACAGCTAAGCTAGCCTAGCCGATGTAACGATGGTCAGCAGACAATGTTTACGTTTTATGTGACTTTTAATAGCAACGTGGCAGTCATCAAACATGCGGTGTGCTCACTCGCAGTCACTTTCTGGAACTCCCCCTTAGAGGCGGGACCTCTCCATCAACTGGAGTATGACGTACAGTACAAACGTTCATAAAACACTTCATATAATAATAGCCTATTATATGACAGCCGGCATGACGCTAGAAGTCAGACGGACACATTTTTTTCTGATAATCAGTGTGTTTTCCGTATTGCCCAAACAAATATTTTTATTCGAGCGAGGTCTAGCTTGTTCCGGCAATCGGCACTGTGCGGGCTTTTTCTGCGTCAACGCCCCCTGCACTGAGTCGACGCCCCCTGGACTAAGTGCCGCAGCTTGGACTGTGCCAAGCAGCAGATGCAGTGTAAACTGCACCGGTGCAGTTCACGTGTCAATTAGCAGCCTGTACTGTGTCAACGCAGCCGATGCAGTTCATGTGTCAATCACGTGACGTAATGAAGCGGCACATGCACCGACACGTGGTTTGCTCTGTGAGCCCGGCGCATGCATCAACGCATCGGTGTCGCTGGACCCATCACTAGTACACACTATACAGACAAAACAAAACTAGCCGCTCAAACACGACGAGGCTCCCAGGAGCAGGGAAACAACAACCGTATGCACGTCGGATATGGGTTTGGGCACGCGTCTGACTCTAACCGCGTAACTGACCGTTTAAACGTCCAATCAGAGGTCAGAGCGCCGAAACAACAGCCCACCTTTTTAACAATGACCAAAACATTGGTTTTCTCACGAAACTTTTTTTTTTTTGCGTGAAAAATTAAATAAAGGTTTGTTGGCCTGACCTTGACAGAAATGCGTGAGTCTTATGCCCGTTAACAGTTAGAAATGTGACTGCAGGACCATACAGTATTACAATCAGGTGACTGAAGACTAAGAGAAATTTCTGCCACGTTCTAACACATGTTGACCTGACTATGAAAAAAATGAATGAACGCGAATGAATGTCAGGTCAGGACACGACGTTGAGCGCCACTGCTGTCCAAAATCTTTGTGTCGGGCGTCTGGAGAGTTCCGGACCCTCCAAACGTGGACTCAGGGTTTTCAAACTTTTTCGTACAACTGCATATTTTTGTAGTCATCCAACAAAAGCTTGTCAGCATTGTGTATGCCTCAATGTTGACCTACATAAGACTTAATGAATTTGAAACGGTGATAGATCGTTAAATACCTATCAAACGGAATGTGTCACGCTACAATGACCTGCATTTTTGCTGTGCAACATTTTCTGTAGTTGCACCTTGAAACCAACAGGTGGCTGTAAAGCTACGTAAAATGCATAGACAGGTAAAAGTCAACTCCTAAGTATACAGTAGTCGCATGCAAATAAACATTCACTCATTCAGCACCAGCCATTTTCAGACCACTTTTTTCACCCCAATTCTGAAAAACCTGGCATTGAAACTGTAGAGTCTGAGAGATAAATGTCTTGTGGAGTGAACGAGGTAAGACTAAGTACAGTGATAAGTGATGGGGCATTCAGAGCGAAGTTGCTGTTTTCCTGACGGCCTTCGAAGGCAGCATGGCGGCGCTGCAGAGACAGTGAAGGGTTAAAGTGTAATAGGATGAATGGATATTGTGCGGTGCAGCATCTGATTATAGACACCAGTCAGGATCGTGGAAGGAGGACACGTCGCTTTCTAGTAAAACCCATTCTATAAACCTTTAGAGGTAGGCGCACATGTTTTGGTGAAACAGTATTGTGTGTTTCAACCGAAGAGAATACACCGAGCTTACGAACTTATTCGGCTCGGGCAGAGGTAACCATGGCCGAAGGTGGACGACGTCCTGTCATCGTGGAGTAAAACTTCAGATCAGTTCATGTCACACTTCATGAAGGTTTTACAAGTGAAGAAAACACAAGAACCGAACATCGGACTGCTGAAGCGTCGCCTTGGGAGGGAAGCGACCGATCGACCCCAGGTGGATTTTCCTCTTGGTTTGTTCCTCCAGCTCGGAGAGAAACAGGTAAGCGTCTTCACCTGTTGACTAAGCGCAGAGGGGACAACGTAATACTTGTCCTTCCGTCTTGGAGCACAACAAACAAAACGTGTTTTCCGAAGCGACGAAAACGGTCCCTCTGAATCAAATGCTGACATATGGCGCACGGTGACTCGTGTTCGACGAAGACTCCTGTGATCTTGTCATTTGGTCACTGGTCTTTTTTCTCTTTGACACTGTAACCACCATTGTAACATATTAAGCCGACGTACGATGCATATAATTTGTTATGCGCTGTTATTTGCCAATTTATTATATACATATAAATATAATTTAAAAACTAATCGAGCATCATATAAGACAACATGCACGATAATCACGCAGGTAGCATATTTAATCGAGCACGAGTTTCCCTTGGCACTTCAACATAGAATTTGCTGCGGGCAGTGTGACATTTTCATATTTTGTATTTTTTCCCGACCAACCAATTGGAACTGTACAAGTGGAACTTCACTCCAGGTATCGCTTAGCGGTTCTTTTGTTTTTCATTTGTTGCTGCTTCTGTATAACTGAGAAAAGTAACCCTTCAATCACTTGATCTTTATTGTAAGAACGTTATCGTCACAAGCACGATGGCCATCAACAACGTTTTGTCGTGTTAGGTAAACTATATTTTCTGATGCAGGATTACAGGGCTGTGTTGATTTATTTTCAAATGTATCTCCAATTCTTACTAGAAGATTACAAAGGACGTGGCGATGGGATGTCAATGACATGCAGCGGTAGTCACTGTAACTGCTGGTTAAGCGAGTGTGGCACAAAGAAAACCTCAATTCTGTGTGTGTGTGTGTGTGTGTGTGTGTGTGAGTGAGCGCGCGCGCGTGTGTTTATTAACTACATGACCTCTAAAACTCTGCTCAGGAAAACATTCAGTCAATGTCATAAATTTGGAGTACCCAAAACATGAACGAGATAGACTGTGATATCAGGAAGAGAGAACGCAACGATTGCCAGTCATGTCAGACAAGTGTGCAAAAGCAAGGACACCAGCACTTGTTAAATATCTGCTACCAACAGATTTCATCAGCTTGGCCTTTTTTGACCAGTGGTCTGTAGTCTGATTGGAATCTATGTGGGGGAGATTGGGAAGCCCTGGTATAAAAGCTGGATCTGTACGGGGGTGGGGCCCAGGGGGGGGGGGGGGGGGGGGGATTGAATCCTCCCCCAGCTTCAAAGCCCGTGGAATTCTGTGGAACACTAAAACATGTCAATGCTTGATATTAATTCCCTCACGTCAAGCATGTCTTATCTTTGAGTCTCTTCCCAAAGAAGTCACACTTTCACAGCACATAAAAAGAAACAAACAAAAAAAGCAAGACGTGTTTGTGCTAAGCGTTTTCTTGGGTGAACAGCAGTACAATCAGATTCTGGGTTAATCTTTGGCAGTGTTGCATGTGACATGTAGCGGATTATGCCAAGCCACCCTCAGCCAGCGTCCCTCTGAATGTAGATGGCGCAGAGGCGGTCCTGGCCCAATCACGGTTGTGGTGATGGAATGAAATGTGCTGGGAGAACAGGATTGAGCTATCCCATTCTCGTCGACTCTGCTGCATTTGCCACAATCTGTTGGCCCTTGTTTAATTTCTATCCTCAGTTGTAATACTGAACTGTCACATGCCCCCCCCCCCCCACCCCTTCCGCCAGAGGGGCACAGGGCCTCAGGCTGATGTCAGAGCAAACAACTATATTATTCAGTACTGTACTGTAATATTAACATTTTCTCGGTTAAAATTAATTAAAACTTCCAATCTATCAAACATGATTTGGCACAAAACTCTCAAATAATGTTGTGGCTTAATTGTGTGCCTGTTTGAAAGTGCTCTATAAATATAGTTGAGTTGACTTGGCGATATGTGATCGCTCCCTAATTCGCATTGTATAAATTCTACGTACTATTTTTTATGTACGTATTATTAAGGCCTCGCCTTCTTAATAGTCTTCTTCACATTACCTCAATGTTTTTTTTAACTGGATATAGGTCAGGGCTCAGACTGGGGCAATAATTTGAAAACATTTATCTTTTGAGACAATTCCTATGTGGAGTTTGATGTTGCTCAGTAAAGTACAGTACAAAGAGCCTACGACCAATCAAGGATTTTTTGAGGCTGATGCTGATTTTTGGCAGGAAAAAAACAGACAGATTAATTTAAATGATATAAATTGCATCAAGTAAAATAAAAATGTCACCCAATTTGCTTTAATGGAGATCAATTACCTGTACGTGTGGATTTTTGCTCTTCGTGCTCTAGCCTGGTCCCCATTCCCTCCAATAGCAGGGTCAACTGTAACCATATCTCATGATTTAACACAAAGCCTTTTTGGGGGGTGTCCTGACAATGAGCCAAGTTGTGGTGGCCCTGCCAGAACCAGCACTGGCTCTCATTTAAAACAATACTTACCAAAATCAATATTTTTGTTATTCATTTCATTTAGTATCATAAAATGATGTATTCCTATTGATATGCTGTTTGAAGTTGTATTCTTACCTCTGTGTCCAGGCTTTATGGACACACACGTAGAGCATACCATTAATTTTATTTCAAAATTGTAGTAAATAAAATGAAACAATTGTCAGCAGCCTGCCATTAGCTGTCAGTCAGTTCAGGGTGTCCCCCACCTACTGCCCCAAAACAGCTGGGAGAGGCTCCAGGACGCCTCCGGCCCTTGTGACGATAAGCGGATTACAAAATGGATGGATGGATATCAGCAAACATCAGCAAAAGTTCCAATCAAACTATGCTATGGTAAAACTTTTTTCAAGGCAAGTGCAAAGAATTAAATTGAATACAACGGTGATTCAAAGAATATCGACCAATATAGAGTAATCAGAGTTATCAAGTTTCTCACCATTTAATTCAACTGTGGCATGTGTGACATATACGACAAGACGGAAGAAAATCCACAAAGAAAATGTGGAATGAGTACTGTAACATTGCACGCTGACTGGTGACTTGTAAATAAAGTGAATATGTAAAGAAATGTAACCATGGTTTGGTAGATATTCCATTTAATGTATTTAGTTGAGAATTTCTCCATTGTGAGACAAATAAAAGTTTTCTTATTCTTAGCTGGAGAGTGAACGTCACCTGGCGCTGTGCAAATATACGCACAGTTCGCTCGTGGCAATCCTTACAAAAGAAGGTGTGACAACATTATCAGCAGGGCTGATGTTCAGCACAGCAGTTGAGCTCTTAACCTTCAACCGGGACGGTAGATATTTGGCTTCGAACCTGCGACAGGACCAGGTTGGATAAGTCACATAAGACGCATTAGGTTGGTTTATCAAAAGTTGGAATCTTTCACATATTGTATCCAATGATAAGCTGTTTGTGTTGCAAGGAAATCGGGTCCAATAACAACACCTCACTGAGAAGGGGGTAAAAAATACTGTATCCCCATTTACTGTGTTAGCATGTGGGAAAAATGTACCAGTACATGCCAAATAAATACATTATTTGGCCTATAGACTTTATGTTGGGAAAAGATTTGGTCCTATTTTTTTGGGAGGGGGGGGGGGGGGGGATAATTCCAAATCATTGCCAAAAGTCAAAACACACGCTGCTTGTGATTATACACCTGACGTGACCAGTGGGCGGTTTTGCGTGCGTGCGATGATTCGAGAACTGATTCGTCTTACTGTTTATTGTATATGTTAAATCGCTCCATGTACAGCACTTTGTATGCAGCGATGGCTGTTTGAAAGTGCTCTATAAATACTGTTGACTTGACTTGACTTGACTTGAGAAATGAACATTTTTTTTTGAAACACTTGTTTGAAGTGGTACAATGCCTCACGAGGCTTGATTTCACCATCACTAACACAAGGTTATGGCATAGACTTAGGTGTAACAAATAATGAGCCCAGTGTTACTTTGTTACTTTTGTACAACTGCTGTACAAAAAGATAAAAACAATTGTCAAACATCAACCACTTGGCCTGTTATTTTTGCCAATGTTTAAAGGGTTATAATCAGGCAATTAATGGGTCGGGCCCTTGCTATACCACCTGATCCAAATCAAAAGGTATGAAAAATACAAGCGTTTCAAGACACATCATACTTGTGACCAGATTTAATTTTCTCCCCTCGTTGCTGACAGACTTGACTGTGGGCCGCACTGCATTCCTTGGATGCTCTTTTACAATGGCAGTCATGAATAATTTTACGCTTTTGTGTGCGTACATGTTTTGCTTTGGTCAAAGCTCTACTCTGGACCAAAGTTGCAGTGACTTGTAAGTAATTGATATTTATTGAGACCTGAGGCAGTGTGCGTCGCCGCCTATACAATATTATTAATGCTGCACATTCATGACTCTTGACATGTAACCGCTTTGTTTGTAAAGCACAAATTTTGTTTTGCTAACCCACATTTTAGTTGGCTTTCATTGCATTCACTCCCATGATTCTGACAATCCAGACACATAGTGTTTATTTTTCGTGTGGAAAGAACATTAATCTTTCAAGGTCACATATCTTAAAAAAAAAAAAAAAGGAAGAATGAGAAAAGTCCCTCACATTCACTTAAAGCATTGTTGAATGAATTGAATGCCAGTTCATTGATTGGTATTATTCCTCGTGATTGTCCATATAACTTTTTTCAAACCGATACCAGTACGAATGTTGACTCTTGAGTACTACACTGATACCACTAGTATTTTTAATACATAGAATTTCAACGAACATATTGACACATACTGTAATTGTGAACAAAATATTTTCTTTGCGCACATGATTCACGGATGTGTTAGCTTCACTGTAACACCAACTACTGGCAAGTAGTTATTATTCGTTGTCAAAAAATGTTTTCGTCTTAAATATCAGTGGGTGGTATCGGCATCTTTAATAAACACTCAATACCTTGAAATAAAGCCGGTAGCCGGTATTGGTACTCGCCCATTTCTAATGATTTCAATACATTTAAAAATAAAAATAAAGACACGAGGCACTGTCCACACGAGTTTAGTTTCTGAATAAACAACTGAATGTTGAGGGCAAAATGATGTAAAAAGACATTGTTTCAATGTGTCTTTACATAATTGAATTGCAATGAGAGTTTGCAGGACATTACACTTCCACAATGCCTGTTGTGGTCGGTCCTCTTGCCTCCATTCACAAGGCCTTGCCAGGTTATTTTAGCAACGTGAGTCGATGGCTTTGACCTCCCTTGCTCTTTCATTAGACTTGGCCAACAGGCTGTACGTGTGGCATTTCACTGCGTTTCCCCAAATGTGCCAACTTCTAACCTCCTAGCTATATAATGGGCAGCAGCAGTGGGCGTAACGCGTGTCTTTCTGCAGGAGCATCATTAACTACATGCTGCCAGTCTGCTTTTAAACAACCTTCCTTTCTGCTGTCTCATCTTTTGCCTGTGCAGGCTTTCCTTTCTCTTCTGTCTCCCAGGCCTGAGGAGACATCCTTTGGGACATCTGTCCGTTTCTGTTTTTCATCTCTGGTAAGGTAAGTTCTGTCGGTTCACTGACCTCGAGCATGGCACTCCAATTTCTTTTTCAGTTCTGTCCTGTAAAATCAGGCACGCTTTGTGACCTGCTTTGCTTTTAGCATCTTTTCATTTTGGAGATGGCAAATATTTTGTATAGAACGATGGCAGGCATGATGAACTGTGGCATTATAAACCAGTTTTTCAAATGCTGCCAAATGTTGTCCAGTCAGATCAAACGAAGGGCAGCTGTTGATACCACGTTAATGTGTGTGTGTGTGTGTGTGTGTGTGTGTGTGTGTGTGTGTGTGTGTGTGTGTGTGTTTGTTTGAGTTACCTGTCCCTTTCTGTGCTGCCTCTCTTCATTCAACTGACCTTTGTACCAGAAGCCTCCTCCTTTAAACTAAACTAGATTGTAGCTGGCCACATCGTTAGCTGGTTAGCTTTACTTAGCACTCAACTCCTTTCATCATTTAACAGCGCAAACTGGTAGACATTTCTCACACAGTTAATCTCCTTGTAGCATCCTAGGTTTTTTTTCAATTTATTTTCATTGAATGAAGAAAATGGTCATAGTTACTGTCAAGTTTTGGAGCCAGACCATAATTTTGACTCGACTTGCTGTCCAAAACTAACCTTGGCTTGCAGTCAGTAAGATCACACAGACGGTTGACTTAAATACCTCTCATTTTTCAAAATACAGTTTAAAAATATTTTTGGGAGCTTGTACAACAAGTTAAAAGTCGTGTCATGTCAGTGAAGAATCCACTTGTGTCCCCATGAAATGGTTGACGTTTAACATACATGTAAAATAAGCATAAACTAAGGGATTTAAACAACATAAAACCAAAATGTATATTTTTCTGAACCCATCTTAAAAGAGATGTTTTCTCAGATTTCCGAGAGACATTTTTAAACACTTTCCTATCTTAGATAATTTCATTCGGGAAAAACGACACTGGCCCCACTGGTGAACAGAACTTGGTCTTGGGCTGTGATACATGGAGACATGTGGGCAGTGTTGAAGCAGCGGAAGCAAAAAAATAAAAAATAAAATAAAAAGATTCCAACTGCTTCTGTTTATAGAATTTTGGAAGCTTCCAGTCCTTAATGGGCACCTTAGAAACCATCCATAATGTTGCTGGAATGTAGAAAGCAAGCTTACAAACTATGCTAGTGGAGCTGCGCTTGTGGTATGTGTTCAAGTATTTTGTAAAAGAGTACAATAATCAGATTAATGGCAGCGAGGTTACCAGTGGGGGCTTATGAGGTCTGGACTGGCCTCCATTCGTCACTCCCTCCCTCCCTCCCTCCTCCTGACCCACTTTGGTGTAAACCAACAGTCAGAGTACTTGCCCTTTTTTAGCAGCAGCAAATCTGGATTGTGTTTTGAATTGTATCTTTGATATATTGCTGTCAATTCTGAGCAACAGTGTTGGTATTAGAAAAACCACGAATAGTGATACAAACTTGATTAATCTTAGAAATAGACAAAAGCTGGCATAGATGTGTCTGTTAAGATGCAGGGCTTATATATTTGATTGTATTCCCTTCAATGTCAGTGTCAGTCAGTATACAGGCAATTGTTTGCACACCATGCTACACAAAATATTTCGGTTTAGTTTATGATTAGGCAGATCCAAAACTTGAATTATAGTTTATCTGGGCATACTCTACTGGCCGCTGCATGCTAGGCAGTGTTGTTTCATTAATTTGATCCTAGCTTACAGTATATTTGATGGTTTAGGGCCAGAATGGATTTTCTATGTCTGTCTCCATTTTAACTAAAGCCCGTTTACAGCTGAAGAACAGCAAACTTCACTGCTGGTATTGTGCACTTCCTTTACAGTGTTGTCTTTGTGCCATTTGCCATCGTGAAGGAAATCTTAAATGAAAGTTCCAAATTTTGTAATACGCTCATAAAACAAAAGTTGACTTTTTTTTTTTTAAACCACAATTCCAAGAGGTAGATTGACACAAAACGAATCCTGGTCATCACTCGAGGGATTAGATCTTTACACATTTATTTCTTTTTTAAATAAATTGTAGTTTTTTTTCCGTCAGGAAAGCCTGATCTGTTACCAGGGTCAAATTGATTTTGTATATGCACATTCATGGGTGGGACAGGAGCTGGAAGGTCTTTTCATAGGTCTCCCGTTTCCAATTAGAGGCAAGCAGGAAAGTACAGAGGCACAGACAGCTGAACCGCCAGAGACAAGTGGGCGTCGGCCTCTGGTGTGGTCATGCTCGACTCATGCACATGCACGTCTGCTGTGGAGCGTGCATTAAACTCATCTGTGCTTCAGGGTAAATCCTGAAACTAAAGTGGCTTGAAGATAAGATAAGACAAGAAAACCTTTGGAGAAATGGAGAAATTTACAATTCACAGCAACAAAGTTATGAAAGGAAGAAGTAGAACAACAAATTATAGGAGCTGCTGGAAAGGCAGCCACTCTCGCGGCGCCATTTTGAAGTCAAAATAACAAAAATAACACAACACAACACATAGGACACAGACAGTCGTGCAATCTTCACAAATTTTCTGCATACACGTTGTTCAGTTATTGTTCAGCACTTATAGATGAAAGACTGAGAGGATCAAAGTGTCCTTTCACCAGTGGATCAGAGACGTCATGCTGAAAATTTGCACACGTCTGCTACAAGCTAAGTTTTGAAAGCAAACACGAAGCTGTAGCGTCCATTGACGAAACGATATTAGTTCACTTCTGTCCCACGTAATCCGCTTCAAACTCCAAGCCACGACTCCCAGTTCCAAATCCGCATCGGCGCTCCGCGCTAACGCTCCTATCTTCTCATCGTCGGCTCCTCAAGACTTGCATCCATCCAGCCGCAGACCGTTCAACAGCACCGATCTCTCCGCTGAACAAAGCGGGGCTGTGAAAAATGCTGCCCATTACAGGCGCAAGACACAAGCGCCCCGGGACTGTCCAGCAACGACAGTCAAATGGCGCCGACATTCCTCCCAGTCAAAAATGGTGCTCGTACACCCATGCTGCCAAGAAGGCGCAACCACTAAGCACAGATTCTCCTCCTTGATGAGTGTTGTGGCCAAAAAATGGTGAAAAAAGTCCACATCAGGTCCACACGACGTAACAACAAACACAAAGTGACAAAACAAACACAAAAACAACAAAAAAAAGCAAGGCTCATGAGAGCACTACTCAGGAGCCATCTTGACTTCAAAGATGATAGAGTAGAAAGTAAACGAACCTCATAGTTGTACTTATCTCTTGACTGGCTTCAGCCTGACAGTTTGACATTTGTTGTGGGCATTACACTACATTTAAGACGTACCTGCTCGGTTTTTGATAAACGCATTCAATTGGGTAACTTACATGTTAGCACCCCTTCAGCAGGTGCTCTTGAACCTATTTTCAGAAAACCACACCATGGCATTCAGATATGCTACAGTATGTGAACCTCTGTCACTGCTGTTGCAACCGTCCGTACCCACGGCAACTAAATATTGACACACAAACCCTCAACGTTGTGTGGACACACATTGTGTTTTGTCCTGTCAGATGCACGAGCAGCAATTAGCAACCCTCAGTAAAGTTAGGTTTCTCCTGAACCCACATGTTCTAGCATGCTGCTGGCAAATTCCTGTGCTGTTCGCATGCCTTACATTCCACTGCGAGACAGAGACGCGCGGTATCCCCTCGTCACCTTTCAGTTCCTGTGTAAATTAGCAGTCCAAACAGGATTAGCTTGTGTCTTGAGACGTGTGGCGTGCCTCTTCTCATCTTTGGAACATTACGCATGACACCTATAAAGCATACAAGGCGGTTTACAGTTTCGCTATATTGTACCTAAAAATGGATCTGTTGCTAGGTCGAGCTTGATTGCCTCTTTTTGACATTAGGGCAATACAAGTAAGCCACCTGAAGTATTTGGCAGAAGCCCTGTGAAAGTATTCATTTTATATTAATTCCAGTAGTGTAAATATGCTTGAAAAAGTCAATTTCACATTTTATACCTGCAGTCTCTTTAAATGTGTTCTCTATTACTGTAGTCATGCAATATCTAACAACTGCATTTTCATGTCGGTTTGGATGAGGAAAAGGAATCTACTTGATTAGAACTAGAGAGACATTGGTATGTTGGTTAGTTTGTTCTAATTTCATACAAAAACGTCAGCAGCATCGGTTATGAAGTGAAATGAACATTTAAAGATGGAAAATAATTCCCTTAAATTTGCACAGTTTCAAATTGATCTCTTATTGGCTCTCAGATTTTTCAAAAAGGCCGATGATCAAAATGTCAAATATCTGCGCCAATCTTAGTGGACTGTATTTTATAATTTGCTGTTTGTTGATTATGCTTTATGTTTCTGTTCTTTGATGTATTATTTTGGACTAAATTGTGACAAAAAAGAACCAAGAGAAAAATGGTATATCTAAAAGTCTATCTACGGTATTTTTCTTCTGTCTCAATATGTCATCCTTAACATCCATTTGGACTACATGCATGACTAGCGTGATTTATGCAAACTGATTATCGTTCTACAGCGCACACGGTTAAATTATACTGTATACTAATAACTACTGCACATCAACCGTAATGCCGTTCATCCACAAAGCCCAAGCTAGATAATAGAGTCGAGAATGGTGGGGCCTTGACCAATGGTTGTTTTCATCTCACTTTGTTGTGTCTGCGGTAGGAAGTTGTCTAGCCTTGAAAGACTCTTCTCCTCAATGGCCAAATAGAAGGATGTAGATATACAGAGAAGTTGGGTCACGGTGAATTCTGGGCAGAGTTCATCAGATTTCCGCCAGTGCTTCGAATCTGAAAAATATTTCGGAAGAGTAAACTGACAACTTGCTTTGCAAGAATGTCATTGTTTATTTTTTAACCCCGATTCTCACATAGAGGTTCCTATGCCCAGTTTGTGTTAAGGTTTGACTGAGGGAAATTACTTTTGTTGCTACCAGTAAAAAATTGTGGGGCTCATCCCTCCCATTACGCTGGTCAACAAAAATATTTAATCTGAGATGGCTCTGTGTGTTTCTCAATATATTTTTGATGCTGATTTTAAAAATATCTATCGCATATTGTTTTTTTAAATGTTTCTATTTCTATTTTTAAAAATTTGACCTGTAAAAGCATGCACAATGCAGTAAACATTCGTTTATAGTGGTTCTTATGTTCCAAAAAGAACATGTGATAGGCGAAATCCATGAAGAAGTCAGCTTTATTTTTTATTATTATACAGTATTGTATTATAGAATTAGAAAATATCTATATAAACTAGAGCTGTCAAACGATTAAAATATTTAATCTAATTAAAAATGCAACTGTCATAATTAACTCAAATGAACTAAAAAATTAATCGTGATAACTCACACATTTATCGTTTCTGAATTTCCTTTTACATTTTTTGTCGTATTTTTTCCCCATTTTAATGCTCTCATCAACATGGAATCATGAATCCGTTTTCTATGTGCCAAATGCAAATATTTACTGAAATAACAATTTCGATTTTCAATTTTACATGAACATTTTTCACTTGGTGCAGGTATTCACACATAATCTCTCAAACAATATTACTGTCCATCAATAACGGTGAAAAAAATATTTTGTCACACAACAGCTGCTTTAACAGCTTTTTGTATGGAATCAAAACAGAGCAATATAACATTATAACGTGCACATCTAAGGTAAACTAGTACTCAACCTATAGTAGATTTAAACCATGGTTGCATACTTCGTTTTTCTCAAGTTTACTTTGAACACAGCATTCTGTTTCTGTATGTTTGTTGAAGAATAACGAGATACCGGACACCAGTGTTCATTATGTGCCGCTGTATTCAAAACTGCCGGCCGTACAAACAAGCACACGCACTTCCCCCGTGCTGCAGGGGCAAACCATTCTGAAAGGGGGGGTTCACTCCCTCTAACACAGTCAGGATATGTTGATTGTGTTTGTCCTTCTTGCGCGGAAGTCTCTCTACGGTTTTGTGTCTACCTCATTTCGAATGACTACACTTGGTTCGATGACAACACTGGAGATGTTTTACTTTCGCTAGGTCGCTACCACTGTAGGGCACTGTCACTGTCAGACGAACACAGAGAAGCTCCGCCCGCTCTATTTATATGGACAGGGAACGCTGTAACCTTCCACACAAATAGTTCCAAACAAGTAACAATCGCGTCAGTGGCATACATCGTATATCTGTATGATACACAGAGAGAGAAGAACGGGTAACTTTGGTCTTGTCAGTGAAGCAATCTGGCAACTTTTTAAAAGTAAACTTCCCATTCATAATCTCTTTAAGTATCCGTTTTCGGTGTCTCGCGCTGCCGTGGCTGGAAAAACAGACATGGGCGTGGACTTCTGCAGCGCGCTTGTTCTATTGTTTCTGGTGTATTTATAGAGCAACGTAACATCCGCTTGTGAAGTGTGCCGCGTTAATCTCGCAAGAAAAAATTTAACCCATTAAAATTCATTTAAATTAATGCCAATAAAAACGCGCTAAACTGACAGCTCTAATATAAACATGTTATTACCAATAACTGATATTAAAACCTGATGTGCTACAGAGGGGAAAATGAAGAAAGATTCGGAATTTTAAAAAAATCATCTGTAAAGTTCTTTGCATCACAGATTTTAAAAATTGTAAACATTTGTTGGCCAGTGTTATTCAAGTTTAGTGTCGATTTTGTCTGGATTGGATAAATGAATAATGAATACAAGGCAATCAGCCTGCTAAAAATATCTGTCTTTTATCATGAAGAATATTAGGGTGGCCCGGTGCTCGAGTGCTTAGCTCCTCACAGTGCAGAGGGTTTGATCGACCTCCCTGTGTGGAGTTTGCATGTTCTCCCCGGGCCTGTGTGGGTTTTCTGCGGGTACTCCGGTTTCCTCCCACATTCCAAAAACATGCATGGCAGGCTCATTGAACACTCTAAATTGTCCTGAGGTGTGAGTGTGGATGGTTTTTCGTCTGTGCGTGCCCAGCGATTGACTGACAACCGATTCAGGGTATCCCCCGCCTACTGCCCAAAGACGGCTGGGATAGGCTCCAGCACCCCCCGCGACCCTTGTGAGGATAAGCGGATAGGAAAATTGATGGATGACTTTATCGTCTTGTATTATGTGTTCATCTAAACGATATCTTCATCAATTTCTCACAGTTTGGTCTCCAGTCGCCATCATTCTCTGCTGTAAGGCCGACAGCAAAATGTCTTCCAATGGAGACCTCAGTGACTTCGGGAGCTGCGATAGCTTCTGGGAGGTATGGTAAACTACAAGACACTCACTGTTCAAAAAGAGTTGTTTTTACAACAAAGCCCATGTTCCATTTCCACCAGACCGTAGACCTCAACTCATTGTGGTCCCTGCACAGTTCCCCACTGTGGATGTTTAAATAGATGTGGTCATAGCAAAGGCCAAAATGCACAGTGCCTTTTTAGATCGTACATTGTAGAACTTTTAATTTGGAGCAGTTTTGAAAGGCTCACCATGCCTTCAAATGACAGCATTGCTCTTCTGCTTTAACGTCTGGATATCTACGCAATCTCCTGAGAATATCTGTCGTCGTACACTACCTCAGTGTTGTTCACCACCAAAACGCTGTCGCATCTTCAATGTCTGTTTCTGCATCGCAAGGGAGATGTTCTTGAGGCCGATACATCGGTTAATAATCACGTTGCAAAAATGCTGAGCCAATCAAAAATACATTTGGAGTGTCATTTTATTGTGTCCTGAGTCTGATTTGCTTTTTGTTCCATAAAGCCCGGAAACTACAAGAGGACGGTGAGGCGGGTAGATGACGGCCACCGGCTGTGTAATGAGTTGGTCAGCTGTTTCCAGGAGCGGGCTAAGATCGAGAAGAGCTACGCCGTTCAGCTCAGTGACTGGGCCAAGAGGTGGAGAAGTGTGGTTGAGAAAGGTGAGTAGGATCAAACTGGCTGCATCCACGTGTACCATACAGTGCATATCCCATCAGAAAAAAAAGGCAGCAAAGAACCATCCAAATACATTGTAGGAGCTAAACTCATTCAGTACCAGCCAATTCTAGACCAAGTCTGAAAAGACGTGTTTGGGAGTGAATGAGTTAAAAACATTTGGCATGTGGTTAACAAAATCCTCCTTGTAAAATATCAGAGTCGCTGACAAGCTGTGATGGTACATGTCAATGTTTCCCTTCTTGCACATTATTAGTCAAGGCGGTCCTTTTTAATCTTTTTTAACACGGATGAAGTTTGGCGTGATGAACGGCGCTATAAACTTTTGTACTGCCGCCTGAGGTGCCACGCTCAGATACTGCAACACTGGATCGACTGGTTAGAAATCAGTCGATATTTAGCATTTTATGCAGAATCGCCGATCGACTGCAATGTAATAGAAATAATTTGAACCAAGATCGCAAAAGCCCCGTTTGCCTATGTTCATGCATTTGTTTTTGTTTTTTTTCATTGATGTCAGAGAAGGACATGTTGTAAACATGAAAACATTACATGCTATATTTAATGTTGAGCAGCGTTTCATTTTCAATTATTATTATTATTATGCTTATAAGTGAGAAGAGTTTTTCATGCAAATATTGAACCCCCCCTTGCTGCCCATCTTTAAAACTCACTTTTATTCTTTGGCTTTTGACTCGGCATGAAACTTGATTTTTAGTTTTGACTGTTTTTGTGCTTTCCACTGTTTTCGCTCTTAATTTGTTTGATTGTTTGTCGTTGTATGAATTACCGGTAGTTTTTCTCCATGTACAGCACTTTGTATACAGCGGTGGTTGTTTGAAAGTTTTCTATCAATACTGTTGAGTTGAGTTAACATTTTGAGGTTAAAATGGCATGCGGTGATGGCAGCATGGTCAAAATACATTGTCATGAGAGGAATGTTATCCCAATGACCGTGATATATTCATGGCCTGGAAGTAGTTTTCATATAAATTTACTGTTATTATGACTTTACTACCCCAGTGGGGTATGTTAGTGATAGATTACGGCCCATCGACGTGTTAAGGCACTGCCATTGAAACGGAACTACGTTGTAAGCCCTGTAATTCCCTATTTTCTCTGCAACCGGGCTCTGCCACTTTGACCAATATCAAACATGTCAGAGTTTCTCTCTAATCAAATTGAACAAGAGCAAGTCATTGTCTTTGCTTGTACTTATTTCTCAGGGCCTCAGTATGGTACACTGGAGAAGGCGTGGCACGCGTTCATGCAGGCGGCCGATCGGCTCAGTGAGCTCCATCAGGAGCTCCGTGACCGGCTGGCAGCAGAAGACAACGAGAAGATACGAAATTGGCAGAAAGAAGCCTTCCACAAGCAGATGATTGGAAGTTTCCGGGAGACAAAGGAGGCTGACGATGGCTTCCGCAAAGCTCAGAAACCCTGGGTCCGCAAATTGAAAGAGGTCCGATGCATCCATTTTTATGCGCTTCTTAAGGATGACTTCATGGGTGTGTGTGTTCTTCGAAAGGTAGCACTGTGCATTTATTTTTGTATCCAGTTGGATTCAAGTAAAAAGAGCTACTATCAGGCCAGGAAGGAGGAGTGGTCAGCCATGAACAGGGAAACGCACGCCAAGGCCGACCCATCCAAGTCTCAAGAGGAAGTCCGCAAATATTCGGCCCGCGCGGAGCGATGCAACCAAGAGGCCGAAAAGGTATGGCACTTGCATGCGCCCGCGCACTTGATGATCTGCATGTCCAAACTTAACCTTCCACGGAGTCGTTAGCGGCGCCATTGGATATTAAAATGGACAACCGCTGCATGATGACACGCACACACGTGCAGATAAGCACACACATACAGTACATGTGGAGTCCTGGCTTCAATCTGGGTGTGTCAGGGAATCTAAAAAAACTTGCCTACATGTGTGTTTTGTGACTTTGAAACCTGACCAGACTTGTTTCCTGTGTTTTCTACTCTGCAATGGCAGAAAGCTCCAGGTCATGAAGAGGGGAAACGATCAACCAAACAGAAGGAAATCCTTTGACAAATTCTAGATCAGTCAGTACACAGAGTGTGAGACAGCCAAGAGGTCTTTAACAAGAAACCTGCATGATGATTCCACGAAGAGTGAGATAACATAAAAAATGGTGGAAATTAGTCTATATTTAGTTCTCTTCATAGTCAGAGTAGTAGTCCATGTCTGGTATGGCATCATTAAACTGCTGATTTATTTTTTCTTCCTGCAACAGCTACGTGCAGATCTCGAAGCGCCTCTACATTACCGTATTTTCCGCACTAAAAGGTGCACCTAAAAGCCTTCCATTTTCTTAAACGCTCACAGCGCGCCTTAACCCCTGGGGAACCCAAGAACCCGTTTCTTCTTTCGAAAATGATGAATTTTACATTAAATGACTGCTATATGTTCACTGAACACCAAAGTACGGTATGTTTTTTTCAAATATTTAATGCTATAATCCTAATTTATGATTAGGGCCAAATTTGACCCTTTGGGATTTAAGAGTATCATTTGAGGAGCAGAATTTATAGGGGCCAAATTTGACCCCATGGGTTCTCCACTATTAAAATCCAATGCATCTTGTGTATGGGCATTACGGTAATATTTCGACCCTCCTTGCTCGAGACATGCTGACAACGCAGAGTTCAAACTTAAGGCGATCGGTTACGCAGTTGAATGGAACAAGAGCAGCGGCAAGAGAGTTCAACGTTAGTGAGTCAATGTTATCACTTGCTGTTGGTTAAGTGAACTGTGTCGCTGCTTTATTAAATAAGTTTTACTGACATCTGATTGTTCTGTTGGCATTTCCTTGAGCGTAGCCAATATATTTACTTGCCTCCCTGAACCACCCTCTGCCTCGCCCCCCCAAAAAATCAATATTGGTTTTGAAAGTTCTGAACTTTGGACTGAGAAACACAGTCAGCCTTTGGACTGAGAAACACTGCTTTGGCTATAAATAGGTCATTTCAGTTTGAAATGCCCCATTCCTAGTCAGAGTAGTGGTTGAGAGCTCACTGCAATTGAAAGAGTCTGCATAAAAGCACTTCATGCTACTGAATAAATGTCCCACCTCGCTATGTACATCTTGATTTAAAAACATGGACTATATTGCACGGGTCGGTATGTGCAGTAATGCAGCTCGATGTTCCTGAGTAAAGGTTGTGTGTTTTGCAGGCCAAAGAGCGTTATGAAAAGGCCTTGGACGAGCTGAACCGCTGCAACCCCCGCTACATGGAGGACATGGAGCAGGTGTTTGACCTCACCCAGGAAGCTGAGCGCAAGAGGCTGTGCTTCTTTAAAGAGGTCCTGCTGGATATCCACACACACCTTGACCTGTCCAGAAAAGAAGGGTAGGACACAGACACCTGAACGGAAATGTAATAATAGCCGGTATGTTTTATATACATACCGCAGGTGATTCTTAGGTTAGTTCGACAAAAGCATGCCGTGTTCATCGAATAAAGTCCTGGAAGCTGTTTGAATTGCAAAAAACTTTGCATAATACGTCTCCAATCCCTCTTTGGTGTACTCCACTTTCCACTGGATTTAGGTCTGGGCTCTGTCTGGGACATTTCTGAGATATCTGTCTTTTCCTGACACAATTTTTTGTTGGATGTAAATTGTATGCTTTGGGTGACTGGCATGTTGAAAAAAATGCACATGACCTCTTTTGTAAAAAAGAACACCTGGAGCTTTGTTACCCTCAAATGGCTTCACTGGAGTTGTTGCGTTGTGGTCATGTGCAGTTTGTCCACCCCCCCACCCCAAAAATAAAACTCTTAGAATTAGGTTCAGATAGTTCATAGTGGGCCTCATCAAAAAGTAACACTGACTATTTCAAATTTGCGTAAACGTTGGACCAAACGATCACCACAACGATCTTGGACCAAAAGCCTTTTAAGCCTTTTAAACCTGAGAATAAAAATGCACTGTTTATCATTTTGCATTAATATTTGAAATGATTATTAAGACATTTATTTTAACATATATTATAATTGTTATTCTGACAATATAAGGATGTGGGTCAACTGACATATTAACTAACATATACAGATTTTTCCCGTGCTGAATTTAAAATATATTGAGGTACGATTCCTGACTCAATTTAAAGGAATGCGAGTCTTGCATGCCTTATGTGTGCCCGCGCTAAATTTGTGTACACCGAAGTTAATGGAAAAACCCCTGCTGTTGTCCATTAACTATTGGTCTCACATTCTGTTTAAACAGTCCACCATTACTATAACAACTTGTTGGCAACATCCAATGAGGTCTGAACACCAAACGCATTATTGTGGAGATTCTGCAATGACTTGTTTTGAGTCCAATCAAAGTTGATTTAATGGCTACGGTGAGCTTTGACTGTGAGTTGAGAACACTGTGTGGCAAAAAGACGAATGAAAGACCCTTGTCCTCTTTCTGTGACCCCAGTTCCTGATGGAGCACTTTGGCTTCTGTTGTCACAAATTGTATTTACAGAGGCTGTCATGATAGCAACACACACACACACACACACACACACACACACACACACACACACACACACACGCGTGTGCGTGTATATGTATATGTATATATATATATATTAGAGCTGTCATTTTAGCGCGTTTGTATTGGCATTAATTTAGATGAATTTTAACGTGATTAAATTTTTTCTTGCGAGATTAACGCGGCACACATCACAGCGGATGTTACGTTGCTCGATAAATACCCAAGAAACAAAACAACAAGCACACTGCACAGGTCCAAACAAGTTTCAAGCAACCACGGCAGTGCGAGACACAGAAAACGGATACTTAAAGAGTTTATGAATGGAAAGTTTACTTTTAAAACGTTGCCAGATTGCTCCACTGACAAGACCAAAGTTATCTGTATCATACAGGTATACAATGTATGCTACTGACACAATTTTTACTTGTTTGGAACTATTTTGTGTGGAAGGTTACAGCGTTCCGTGTCAATATAAATAGAGTGGGTGGAGCTTCTCTGTGTTCGTCTGACAGTGACGGTGCGCTGCAGTGGTAGCGACCTAGCGAAAATAAAACGTCTCCAGTGTTGTCATCGAACCAAGTGTAGTCATCCGAAATGATGTCTACACAAAACCGTAGAGAGACTTCCGTGCAAGAAGGACCAACAGAATCAACATAGCCTGACTGCTGTGTTCAAAGCAAACTTATGCAACCACGTATTAAATCCACTATAGGCTGAGTTCTAGTTTACCTTAGATGTGCACTTTATAGTGTTATATTGCTCTGTTTTGATTCCATAAAAAGAGCTGTCGAAGCAGCTGTTGTGTGACAAAATATTTTGTTCACTGTTGTTGATAGACAGTAATGTGTGAATAACTGCTCCAACTGAGAAATGTTCATGTAAAATTGAAAATTGAAATTGTTATTTCAGTAAATATTTGCATTTTGCACATAGAAAATGGATTCATAATTCCATGTTGATGAGAGCATTAAAATTGGGAAAAATAGGACAAAAAAAATATCAAAGGAAATTCAGAAATGATCAAAAATGCGTGAGTAATCCTGATTAATTTTTGGTGAATTTGAGTTAATTATGACAGTTGCAATTAGATTAAATATTTTAATCATTTGACAGCTCTAATATATTACAGTATATATACCCATCCATCCATCCATTTTCCAAACCGCTTGATCCTCACTAGGGTCGCGGGGGGTGCTGGAGCCCATCCCAGCCGTCTTTGGGCAGTAGGCGGGGCACACCCTGAATCAGTTGCCAGCCAATCGCAGGGCACTCGGAGACGAACAACCATCCACGCCCACACTCACACGAGGGACAATTTTGAGTGTCCAATCAGCCTGCCATGCATGTTTTTGGAATGTGGGAGGAAACCGGAGCACCCGGAGAAAACCCACGCAGGCCCGGGGAGAACATGCAAACTCCACACAGGGAGGCCGGAGCTGAAATCGAACCGGTACCTCTGCACTGTGAAGCCGACGTGCTAACCACTGGGCCACCGGGCCGCCCCCAGTGTGTGTGTGTATGTGTGTGTGCGTGTGTGTGTGTTTGTGTGTGTATATATTCATTCATCTTCCGAGCCGCTTGATCCTCACTAGGGTCGCGGGGGTTGCTGGAGCCTATCCCAGCTGTCTTCGGGCAGTAGGCGGGGGACACCCTGAATCGGTTGCCAGCCAATCGCAGGGCACACAGAAACGAACGACCATTCGCACTCACACTCACACCTAGGGACAATTCAGAGCGTCCAATCAGCCTGCCATGCACGTTTTTGGAATGTGGGAGGAAACCGGAGCACCCGGAGAAAACCCACGCAGGCCCGGGGAGAACATGCAAACTCCACACAGGGAGGCCGGAGCTGGAATCGAACCCGGTACCGCTGCACTGTGAAGCCGACGTGCTAACCACTGGACTACCGGGCCGCCCTGTGTGTATATATACATTTTTTATTTTACATGGCACTGTATATTGTTTTTCAAAGTTCATGTCATTCAAAACACTCGCCAGTTTTTTTGTGTGCTGTCCCAAGTTTTAAATGCAACGTTATGCGGGCAGGCACTTAGGATGAGTTAAATCAAACAAAACACGGCTTTTGTGTAAATGTTGGGTATTGGAGGGAAATATTTCTTTTCCGTAACTTCATTATTCACGTTTTCCACTAACACTTGAAATTCCATCTGCTAAACCTTCATTTTGTGCTGCCAACGCTCTTCCACATGTTCCATGCTGAAAACCAACATCATGCACAGTCTTAGAGTGAAGTTGCTCTTCGCAATCATGGTGTATGGGACTCCCGGCACTGTAATCTGTACAATTTCACCAAACTGCAAGTGCGAACACGTGCTAAGAAGTATGAGAAAGATAGAGAATGTAACTATTTTCATCATGGCAACATCTGATTTGTAAATATGGCACTGTTGCACTTGCACGTAGTGGGAAAACAATGCAATTGTGCTGGCATGAATAATTAACCCAACAAAAGGGAATGTCCTTCCAAATCCAAAATATCTTCCGGCATTAGAAAGGAAGCACTTGCATGTTCACTAACCTTGCTGCCCCAACCCCCACTTGACCGAGAAGTCATTGTTAAGGTTCAGATGCAGCTCACGAAATGTTGCCGCAAGATTTCACCTTGCGTTACTACGGTCTTATATCCAAGTTGCCAAGTTCACATACAAGCAGCAATGTCATGACAACTTTGCAACTCAACTCCATTTATGCCAGGGGTGTCCAAACTTTTTGCCAAGGGGGCCAGATTTTATGTGGTAAAATGTCGGGGGGCCGACCTAGGCTGACATTCTTTACATTGAACAACAATATTGTTCAACAAATTTTAGTAAGCCAGTCTGTTTCACATTTCCATTTTTATTTTAATTTCAACAATCTTAAGAATTTCTTTTGGTTCATTTGAAACAGGTATATCACATGCAACTGCTTATTCACTTGACTTTTTCTTAAACAGAAGTCTCCTGAGTGCAAATTGATTGATTTGAAACATAAAATGTATCACCATGACTTTTCAATAGTCACAAAACCTTTGACTCGAACAACAGGGAAATGAACAAGCAATACACATATTCACAACTGCAAGGATCATTTGAAATATGACATATCAGTCAATATAAACACGGAGTGATGTCTTGTTAACTCATGAGTGATGCCCTCTAGTGTCTAAATGCTATTACTCATTTAGTGAATGCTATTACTCATTTAGCCACTAGAGGGAAGCAGTACTCTATGAAACATCACTCACCAGTCTACGAGACCTCAGTCAATGCAACACGTGTTCCATTGCGCCCAACCTGCGGGCCAGACGGCACTGATTTTATGACAGGGGCCGAAGGCCGGATGAAATTCGACCGCGGGCCGGATTTGGCCCCCGGGCCGGACTTTGGACATGCTTGATTTATGCTAACAAATAGAGAACTGCAAAAGTTGACAATCGTAGTAGCATTCCCGTTTTTGTGCACCAATTGTTTTTGTTTTGTGGGTGTGACCTAAATTATCTTTTTGTTAATTGGAAAATGGGGAAAAGAAGTAAATCAGCCCACCCAAAATGCACCGCCAATGAAATACTCTCAGCAGTGCAGAGACTTGTGTGTGCATGTGAGTATTAACCTGCCACCTCCTCTGACAGGTTCCGAGAGCTGTATCGCGACCTAGGTCAGACCATCCAAGCAGCTAATGAGACAGACGATCTGCGATGGTGGAGAAACACCCACGGGCCTGGCATGAGCATGAACTGGCCACAGTATGAGGTGGGGACACACATACGCGAATAGACGTGAAGAAAACGTGAACAATATAATCAAACTGTCAGTGAAATTTTGAAATGATCAATTACTGTCAATGCAATCATATATTGTCAAAACACTCATTCGTCTTTAACTTTCCTATATGTACGTGCCAGTCAGTAATACTTTGTGTGTGTTCGCTTCTGACAAACTGAATACTAAATAGGGTTTTTGTGAAAGCCCTTTTGTGTTACGAAGTCCTGAGTGGGTCAGTGGAATGTTGCCGCGCACACGCAGACACACAAAAACACATAGTTATCCACAGACTTTTAGTGGAAAGCTGGGCTTGTAATGCCCCAAAATATTTACAAACTGAAGATTGCCCCCCCCCCCACCATCCTCCCCAAAAAATTACTTGTAAAATAAAACTTAAACGTAAAGTAGCGCACTCATTATTGTGGGTTTACTTTGTGAAGATAGACCCATTCTCTTCACTTCGGAGAGGCCTGAAATCACAAATCTGCTGTTCAGGACTATCCTAAGAGGTCCCATGCAGTCACTCAACAGAATTCAATGTTTTCCTTGCAGCTGTCTACCCACCCACAGTTCAACTTATGATGCTGATTTGCAAGCGAGGACATAATTGGAATCCGCTTGTCCTATTTTTAGGGCATCATAACAGACAATAAGCAGATGTCAGATGTGGTCATGTAAATGAAATCGGTTGTGCTGTCATATGAAGCCACTCCTTATGATGAGAGAGAGAGATACCTTTCAGAGTTTAGGTGACTAGAAATGTTTGTGTTTTATTAAATGGCACGTATTCCATTATTTAAGAGTGGACAATGAGGGACCTTATTTATACAGATTGTATTGAGACTTAGTTAATTATGCTTTAAATCACCTGTGCTCAAATAAAAGTAACAAACCTGAGCTCATTTTATTTGTAAAACAAATCAGTCTTCAATGATTTTTTTCTATTTTGAAATAAAGCTATTTTGAAAATTAGAGGGAACAGTACTGTCCTGTACTGTAGCATAATTAAGCTCAAATCAAATCGGTGATTGCATTTGAGTCAGGTGAGGTGCAGCTGCAGGAAGTCAGACATGCAGTGCGACTGGAACGTATCCACGGCGCTTCACATTTTCCACATTTTGCTTTTGCTCATTCCAAAATAGTAAATGAAGGGGAAAGTAATGGAATAAAGTCATTGTTTCCCCTCAAATTCGACGCACATCAACTCATAAATAATGTCGGAAAACAGTTTTTTTTATTGTTGTTGTTGTTGATATTTTTGTCTTTCGGGTCATGGCATGTTTTCCCGACTACTGGTGACCAAGCAAATTTGCAGAACAGGATTATTTGTCCCCCAAAGGCCAATTTGGATAAATTGGCATAAACCTGCCATGACGACTGGGTGCTTGAATGACAAATTAGTGTTTGACTACGTGCCTCTGGATGTAGAGCTGAACAGGAACAAGTCAGACGCATACCAAAGAAGTGACTCAAAATCAGCAATACTTGGGGTTCTTGGTTTACGACAGAATGACTACTGCAGCGGCAACCCAAATTTTTAAATTGGAACACACAGTAGTCCATCTCTAACCTACGCTGACGCTGTAGCAGTCATTATTAATTCAACTGAACATTGGTATGAAAACAAAAAAAAAACCCTTGAGGTATGAAATAAAAACATTGCATGTGCGTTCTTTTAAGAAAAAAAACTTTATCATGCTAACTTTGAACTGCATCAAACCACACCCAGACTCAATAAATCAAATGTGAATATATGAAAACATTTTGCAAAACTGACTTGATTAGAAAAAAAAAAGAAAAGAAAATCACAAAAATTCCAGGGTTTACAAATTTAATTGCTTGTAATGCATTCTCAGTGTTAATTGTAGAAAGGAGTCAAATTGCATGTGTGTCCACGCAGGAGTGGACTCCGGAGACAAATCGGACCATCAGCAGGAAGGAGCGAGGTATAAACTCTCACGACAGCGTCGTTACCCTCACCAACATCGTCTCCTCGGGAGGAAATGACGTCCCACCTAGTCCCATCACCCAGAATGCAATCAGGTACAAGACACTCTTCACCTTCACAGCAAATTTTGGTTGGGGCCATCAAATGTGAAGTAGAGCACTAAATGAGTTGGTAGTGTTGTGGTACATGCTGTTGCTTTTTGCATAGATGGCGCCTATTCGATTCCCAGGCTGTTTCCCCGTAATCAGCCACTGCCGGTCCCAAGTCTGGTTCTTAAAAAAAAAAAGGAGGGTTAAAAAATAGTTTATGAAGATTAAAGCTTACAGGGTGGACCTAGTTCAGGCAGGTTATAAAAAATGTAACAAATACAAAAAAAGAGTGAAATGTAAGCTGTTAAGCAATGCATTTAATTGCAATCATTAAGTACCGTATTTTCCACACTATAAGGTGCTCCAGAGTATCGGGCGCACCTTCAATGAATGACCTATTTTAAAACAGTTTTCATGTATGGGGCGCACCGCATTTTGAGGCATAGAATAGAAGCTACAATTGTGGCTTCAGTTGCACTATGCATCCACTAGATGGTGCTATGCTAAAGAGAATTCAATACAATCCAAAACGGCTTAAGTTATATGGCGCTTTCACAACAGTTGCAGTGTTAACAAAGCGCTTTGCAGAACATTTAAAATACTGCCAGGAAATCAAAATTTTGATCCATATATTGGGCGCACTGTAGGCTTTTGAGAAAAATGGAATGATTTTAGTATGCGCCTTATAGTACGGAAAATAGGGTATATGAAGAATCAATTTATGAATATATATTTTTTGATTTTAAAGCACATTTGTACAAACAAAAGCTCCCTCATAAATACATCAGCCCCTACTGGAGGCCTGGCATGCTTGCAGTTGAGTAAATGAGGCCACTATGGACAACAGCAAGATTTTGAGGAACAGAATGCAAGTCTGTTAGTTCCTCCTCTGTAATGATTTTTTTTTAGTGTTGGTCCTTGCCCAAAGGGGTTAACGTTGTCTGTGTAACGCTCTCGAGTTAGCTGAGAAGTGTGTGTGAGTGTGGGAGGGAGGGGGACATCATTAGCCTATGTTCACCCTCCTCTTGCAGTTTGTCCTCGAGAAAAAATGTTTGACTCGAAATGAGTCATACACAGCACATCCCATGGATGAAAAGCGGGCACGGTGCCACGTTAAAAGGGCTTCGGCAGCACACGGAGACCTGTGTACTCTTTTTTTTCCTTTCAGGGTTTTGAGCTTGTTATATTTGGATGGAAAGAAGCAGCTTGTGGATTCATTGCAGCAGACTCTGCAATGGGCACAAATGCTTTTCTGAAGGTTGAAAGCGCTTATCTCCTGCCTAGTTTGTCGTTTCATGCCGAGTGAGCTTATTAGCAGTCAAAGTAAATACCGCTTGGTAACTGGACTCTAATTACATTTATGGTTACCCTAATTGCCCAGTTACTTTTAACTTAATATCTACTAATATCCGCGCTCACACGCACACCTACGGACATTTCATTGTTTTCAATCAACCTGTCATACATGTTTTTGAAATGTGGGAAGAAACCGGAGTACAGTAATCCCTCGTTTATCGCGGTTGATGGGGACCAAAACCAGCCGCGATAAACGAAAATCCGTGAAGTAGTTACGGATTCAATATAACATAAAACAGGTTAAAAAAAGGTGGGGTTTTTTTAAGTCCGCAAATGGTCCGCGAGAAGCTGCAAAACAACAGTGTGTCACATAGAGCAACATATACCGTACTGTGCTCCATGTATATATTTTTTTATATGTTTGCAAAAATCCACTGTACCCGCGATAAACGAACCGCGAAGTAGCGAGGGATCACTGTACCTGGTGATAAAATTCATTCTGGCCCGTGGACAACATGCAAACGCCACACAGAGACGCCGGAGCTGGAATTGAACACGGTACCTCTGCACTGTGAGGTTGATGCACTAACCACTGATCCATAATTTATAAAATAAAAACAATTTCTAATTTAGACTAATTTAGACCACAGCACACTTTTCCACTTTGCACCAGTCCATTTCAGATCAGCTTGCTCCCAAAGAAGCTGGTGATGTTACTGGGTGTTGTCGATGTGGCTTTTATTGACTTAAAATTTTACTCGACGTCCCACCCAGCCTCATTGGAATTAGGGTTTGTACAAGCTGGTCGTCTCTCCGCCAGAAATGTGTCGCCCATCTATAAAGTACCAAAATGTGACTGCTCCCAATTTTATCATCTGCTCACTCAGGGTTGTGAAGGATGATTCTTCCGACTGGTCAGACGAGGAGAACCTAAAGAAGTTGGCTTTGAACGGTGTTGGAGAAGCGGGGGATAAAGGGGACCCGCAGGTAGAGGGTGTGCGAGTCCGGGCGCTCTATGATTACTCGGGCCAGGAGGCTGACGAACTCAGCTTCAAAGCAGGTATTAACCCTCACTAACGCTTCAAGACGAGAGGCATCACAGGACTCAATTCATTTCATAAGAATTCAAATAAAACATTGACGGGACAAAAAACGTTTATGTCCTTTCCAGACTCGATAGTCAAACGACTATTCATGATCGATGAATTCTGGTGCCCGACCGTAGTATGTAGCCTGCAACGGAAAACAAAAACGGCATCCTTACTCAACGCACGTCAGTGAATGTCTAAAATGGACGTTTGACCTTAAAGTAGGCAGAAACAAAAAACAAGTGTTTTAAAATCCTCCTGTGATGCCTCATTTCCACACACACTCTCATGTCAGACTTTAACTTTCCCCACGAGTATTTGTTGATGTGTCCCCGGCTAACGGTCTAGTTAAAATCAAGTCGCTGTTGTTTTGGTGGCCTGACGCCGGGTTAGCTTCAGGCTTTTGCGAAGCATGCAGCTCACGGGGGTGTTTCAGCACATTCGAGTTTCTTTTCGTCGCGTAGATGGAGGACCTTTTGAGCCAGAAAGATACAGCTTATGTGTGGCCAAAATGTTTTCGTCTAATATGCTTAACTAAAGTAAAATAAATGAGCATATTTCCGATTCTTCTTGCTCTCGCCACGACTCTCCATGACCGCACTTATCTGAATACACGCTCACGATGCGTGCTGTTCATCTGTTGTACAGCGGCTGTCATAGCAACGCGCAATCCGTCGTAAAAAGGAAGCAGTCGACTGCAGCCGGCCAACACAGAATGAATTAAACAAGTAAACATAAACACACCATATTGTAATGATTCCTGCGTTTATCTGTCAGTATTACTTACTGACAGATGTGACTGCGTACTCGTCACGCGTTACTGCCCAACACCGGTGACAACCACTGGATCAGTGAACGTACACACATGCTTTGAGCACTTCAAGATGTGAGGTCTTGCTCACCCAAACTCACAATTGAGACTTGGGTGGAAGTGCAGAACACCAATTTCCTGACAAAGGTTAGATTGACATCTGGATGAAGATCAGGAATGCGTTGTTCTGCTCCTTCAGAGAATAATCGTGTGATGCGGCTTTCTGGTTTGGGGAAGTGAACCTGACATAAAACATGTACAGTATTATATGGATTACAATGCTCAAAATACGTCGGCTACAAGCTAAGTTTGAAAGTCAACAAGAAGCTGTAGCATCCATTGACGAAAAAAGAGATTGGTTCACTTCTCCTGTCCCATGGAAATCCATTTCAATTCCAAGCGGCGACTCACGGTTCCAAATACGCATCGGCGCTCTGCGCCAACGCTCCTCTCTCCTCATCCTCAACTTCAGCGGATATCCATCCAGCCGCACCAACGCCAACTGTCCAACAGCGCTGACATAGCCACTGAACAAATCGGGGTTGTGAAAAATGCTGCCCATTACTGGCGCAAAAAACACAAGCGCCCCAGGTCTGTCCTGCACCGACAGTCAATGGCGCCGACATTCCTCCCAATCAAAATCTGTGCTGGTACAGGCGTGCTGCCAAGAAGGCGCAACCACCAAGCACATTAGGTATTTTTCACTACATGTGTGTGTTCCTGGCTCAATCTGTTTGGATTTTGTTCTGTTTCTTATATATGCGTGTGTGTGTGTGTGTGTGTGTGTGTGTGTAAATATATTTACACACACAAAAACAATACAGGAACTAAGGTCAATACTAATATAACAAATGCATGTGTGTCGAGTGGAAAAACAATTATTTTTTTTTTTTTAAAAAGCAACTTTCCAAGGAATGTTTTTCACATGTCCCCTTCATTTATTAAATGTTTTTCTTTTTCTGTTGCTGAAGTATGGGTAGTAGTCAAACCAGACTTTACTTCACATACTTAAAGGTAACAGATTTTGTTACCTTGGGTTACTTATTTTTTCCTCTTCTTTTTGTTTTCCATCTGGCCAGCACTTCATTGCTAATTGCACAGGTGCACACAAGCACAGGGAAAGCACCTATCAGAAAAATGGATTATAACAGTTCTTATTTTGGCAGCTTGATGGTTTCAGTGTTTTGGTTATGACCGTCAGCGGTCAGTTTCAAATGCGAGTGACTGTAGGTGCTTTTGTACCTGGATCTGAATGGGAATCCATAGGTTCAAACAAACATGCTTGGGAGTGAATGTTTGTCTCCATTCTTTCAGGTGACGAATTGCTGAAGCTGGGCGAGGAAGACGAGCAGGGCTGGTGTAAAGGACAGCTGAGCAGCGGCCAAGTGGGCCTCTATCCCGCCAACTACGTCCAGCTGGGTGCATCCTGATGACCCACCCTCGCCGTCCACATGGCTGACGGTACAACGAAACTCAAGATGCCTGGACCAATCCCAAAACGATCAGTGCTGCCATGGCGGCACATTTGGACAATTCCGAATTCATGTGTAAAACTCATCACAGTTGTTTTTTTCCCCTTCTTTATTTGTCTGTTGAGCACAAAACATAGAAAGAATTACCAAGAGATATGAAACAGGTTTGGTTCCAAACTGTGATTCTCGGCTTTACATGTTCTCGTGAGTTATCTTGTTACATGCGCATTTCATGAAAGAAGAAATCCCTCATCTCGAGGGAGCAGCCACCTAACTTCATCATACTTTTCTAGAGTGTCCGAATCGAGTCTGACATTAAGTCAGTGGGACGCTACGCACGGTAGCTCGAATGCTAGCCAGGTTCAAAGATAAGCTAAGCTAACTTGTGGCAACATATGAGTGGCATTGCATGATAAAATGCCACAATGAACTTTACAGTCGTCGCTTTTCAACACTAAAATCCAATGAAATATTGTAAACAGAAAGTTATATTGAAAAGTCAAATATATGTTTCAAACCAAAAGAGTATTTTAGGTGAAGTTTGAGTTCAGCTATAGATTGCTTCACTTTGGTTTTTCTTCCCTCCTGTCTGTCTGAGGGATGACATCGCCTGCTGACTGATGGTGCCGTGCTCAAGGCCTGCCGTCATCTCAGCAGAGGATGCACAAAAGTGTATTTGTTCCCAGGAGCAGTTTCCGGAGGATATTTGTGACATGAATTCAGTGAATCTGCCACCCTCCCTTGCCCTCCCTGAGCTTCACTTTTTAATGACTACGTACGGCACGTTCATGTTGATTGTGACATTGCATTCACTTGACCTGTTCTATCTTATAGCTGTGTGTAATGGCTTTTTTTTCTCTTCATATTTCTGGTTTCCTTGACTATACTGATGCTGGGGGGCTAGACTTCGAAGATTTGATCTCTGCTGATTTTGAGTGTCAAACTTTGGTGTGGTTTAAGTTGCCGTGCAAACAACAAGTAGCACGCTTGTTAAATGTTTCCATTTAAGGGTTTAGGCTTGTGGCAAGTTTGACATTTGTCATAATTTCATTGGATTAATTTAATGACAATGACCTTTCTAACATCATTTAAAAGCGTCTGCACCCATTTCAGAGTCCTTTCTTCCCTCACTGTGTATTCTGTACAGCGCATCAAGTTGTAAAAAGCAACAATAAAGATCTTTCTACAATACATTTTCACTGCCGTTCATATTACATTTTGTTCATACCTACATCGGCGTACAGTACCTCAGTATTTTATTTTAAAACCAGAACGTTCAACTCCAAAAAGCAAACACATTTTCACCTGACACCACACGTTGGTCAAAATGGAGCATTATCTTTTCTCTGTTAAAAAGACATACTGAAGCAAAGTTAGGAAAATGTGCAGACAATTTTATGAAATTGACTTATCTGTACAGCAAAATGAAATCTCAATAACTGCTCCATATTCACATTACTTGTGGTCTGAAAACAATATACACCTTTGTATATTTGCATTCAAACATTTTTTAATATATTTGTCTTTTTCCTTAGAACATTTGATTCTTTTTCCTTAGAACTTTTGATTCATGGACAATCACGCGGACATCAAAATAACCATAAAAACTGAAATAAGCATGTGAAGTGAGTACCCAGATTTCTTCAGGTTCATCTTCATTTGCAATTTGAGGTTAAAATTTGTACTGAATTATTTTTGAAAAAAGTTTTCAAAGCAGATGGAAAGGACGGAGGGGGGGCATATCCAGCAAAGTGTTGGACGTTGAACCCTTTCTCCAGGAACAAAGTTGCCTCCGAGGCAACGTACTGGTAGTTGCCCCTTGTGCAATAACGGCATGAAACTAAGTCTTTGCGACCACGGTATCATGTCTGGCAGAGTTCAATACAAACACTACACTGCTCAATCCAACGGGAATACACGAATCATGTACAAAAAGGTGCAGATTCCATCGCAACAAATGCTCACATTTCAAATGTATATTGTTGACAGAGAATGATTGATTATTGTGCCACTTATTGTTTCCTGATTCAATATTACACGTCTGCAGTTGTACAAGTGCGGTGCGTGAAGGAGGAGCGAGATTTGCAGATGCTGCTTATCATTGCTGAAGGCGACATGAGCATTGATGCTTTGACACGACGCATCGTAAAGCGGGAGACAATGTCAGCCAGTTAACGTGTCAGGTTGTGTAGACTCGCAAGATTTAACAACATTAGACAGCACCCACGTTGGTCAAAACAAAATACCTCTAACACTAATCAAAACGGAGCATTTTAGGTATGTATAATTGCCGACAGAAACTCCTAGCTGAAATCTTTGTAATGATGACCATACCATGAAAAATTATGAAAGCATGGAAGTTAATTCTCTTCAAGGTTCCCTTCACTCAGGTGGCCGTAATAGAAAAAGATCATCCCTCTGCTTGTTCTAAACATGCATAATTGGGTCTATAATTTGAGCCTGATTTGCCCCCGATAAAGCCGATTGAGCCTTTATTCGCTATCTTATGACTGCACCGAATTAAGAATATAAACTTGCCCTGCAAATAAATGCTCACACAGCATTTATGGAAAGTCTTGAGCGTTTCGCCGATATCAAATGCTTCAATGGTGCCTTGAGACATGAGTGACCAGAATTACCGGTAATGAGTTTTTGGAGATAGAAGCTGTCAAACTGAACATAAAATACAATTACACTTTTTGTAATTTAAACAACCACATAGCTTTTGCTGGAAATCTGCTAGCTCAATGCTATCAACCTGAAACACCATTGACAGATGAACAAACACCATCAATTATATTAGACTAACGGGCATATGTTTCTTATCCTCAGTGAAGAACAGTTAACACCGCAGCTTACTGAGAGGTGTGTATCTCCTCTGTAGGTCTGAATTATACTGCCACCACACATCAGAAAGAGCAACACGATGTCCATTCAATTAAAGCAAATAGTGTGGAAAAAACGGTTTAATTTCAATGTATTCTATTGAATTATGTCATCACTTTATGTTGTTATGACGTACATTATAGTGTGTTATATCTCTTTAATCAAAATCTAAGATATTTTCTTTTTGGGGGGACTGCAACAGATTCTTGGCCTTTCCATTCATTTCAATACGCAAAGATGATTTGCAATATGAATGCTTCGAGTTATGAGTGTGGTCATGGAACAAAGGAACCTCGTATCTCAAGACACCAATGCAAAGAGTCGGTTATTGAATAAATGCTCCGATGAATTTATTGAAAGTGCTCAAATCAGAATAAAAACGTGAGCTGGTTATCGACATAAATGCTGAAACAGCTTTCCGTGAAAGCAGCTGAGGAGAAGATGTTGCTCTTGAACGGCAAGCTCATGTTAGATAGAGGCTAATCGCGACGAGGCATTATTAAATAATTAACGATTGTTTTTCCTCATCAGGGAGTCAATGTTACAAGTTTGGTGTGTGTGTATAAAATGCAATTGTGTCATAATTCTGCTGAAAAATAAGAATTGTGTCATCAAATTTTCCATAAAGCAATGCTGACAGATGTGGTAAAAGCAGGATGCCTTTTGTTGTCTGCGTTGTGATGAGTGATGGGATTTGAAGGCAGGAAACTATGTGGAAACGAGTCTCGACACCCCCAAACAATTTTGGCTTCCACTCCACTGATCAGATATTAAATACAGTCGACATGAAATACAGCAAACCCCTATCTGCACACCCTCTCATTGAAAACAATCAACAATACAAAAAAAGGCATTGAAACAAAACACCATATTAATTGGCATGATCACAATGAGCAGTTTGATCTTTGTGAGCGTTAGCCTCATGTGGCGAGCCAAAGCAGATCCTGTACACAAGCAAAGAGGACGGATCACCCGAAATTGGTTCAAAGCGAGAGCAAAATGTCTCCAATTTTGCCTCGACATCTCAAGCTGCTATTTGACGTCTCTTCAAAGGAAATGAGGCGCTGCATGCTCCAGTGTTCTTTAAACATGACCAAAAACTAAGAAAGAGTTCGAACCTCAGCGGTCCTCAGTCACGCCACAAGAAGTGCTTATTTTTCCTTTTTTTTTTTTTTTTTAAATACTGATTCATACCATGTCCAACTCAAAAAGACAAGAAAAGGTTCGGGGTGTAAGAAGGAATTTAGGAGTAACACTGCTGGGGGGGAAAAAAAAAAAGCTTTGATTTGGCTGGAAATTCTCTGTTGGGCAATATTACAGCGAAGCTTGAAAAGAGGAGGACCACGTGTGTTGCAATGGTGTTGGCACTGGGCGTGTTGGTTGGTGGCAGACTGAGGTGGAAGAGGACAAGGACGAAGGGGTGAAGCAGGTTACGGAACTTCTCTGGCTTCTACCGGTCCTTCAGTTCTCTGATCACGCGCTTGGTGATTCGACCGCACAGCAGCCCCAACAGGAAGAGGACACACAGGCTCAGTGCGATCATGAGCAGGATGTAGTTCTTCGAGGGCGAGGTCATCACCTGCACTGCCAGATCTGATAAGCCCTCTGCTGGTGCCACCTACAGGACACATAAGAGCAGATTCATTTCGGTCGGTTGGCAGATAAGGCTTTCTTTTATGGTTTTTAAGGCTTTCAATTGTTCACCAAGAAGTAAATTCATGGTTCATTTTAACAAATACCAAACGTATAAGACCAAAACATTTAAGCATAATGAATCTGATATTTGTTGTAATGCAGACTAATTTATTGCTTGGGTCTGTTGAAAAAAAAAATATACAAGGGAAGAGGACTTTGAAAAAGTAATCACATATCAAAATGAAATTGCAATATCCTGCCCCCGCCCCCCTCAAATAAATAAATAAAGAAATAAAATGGCTTTGGGTTTCTGGCTTTATGTTTCCAATGTTACAATGCGGGACAATACCCTTGCGGTCAGTGGGAGCGCAAATATCAAGTAAAATTCCTTCCTTTTTACTCTCACATTCATGTTCTCGCGCTCACTCGCAACTAATCTTATTGGATTTACTTTCCTGTCCCGCTGATAAAAAGGATTTAATCAAAGCGAAAATGGCTCCTACTAGTGCACTGGTGTCAAACTCAAGGCCCGGGGGCCAGATCTGGCCTGCCACCTCATTTTTTGTGGTCCGCGAAAGCAAATCAAACATGTCAACTTCTACAGTGATGGCTAAAATCTGTACAACAGAATTCTACTTCTCATATGTGATAAATAGGGGAGATATTGCAAGCATTTTCTCGTCACCAAACTCCTCATTACACAAACTTAAACAATAGTTGAATGATCCATATTCTTGACCTCCTCATATGTTTTCACATTTGTCATAACGGCCCTCCAAGGGAAACGGTCACTACAATGTGGCCTGTGACGAAAATGAGTTTGACACCCCTGTTCTTGTGGTTACCTTCGCCGCGTAGCTCCACATGTCGATGCGATCCTGAAGTCTTTTCTTACACTCGGGCTGCAGGCGAACTCGCTTGTCCTGCAGTGCGTCCATCAAACATGACATCTCTGCATGGTGAGAAGAAAAAGACCACCAGCAGGCCCTCATCCTGTCACTTTGTTCATATTTGAAGCCAAAAGTACATCGCAATGATTGTGTGAGAGCACCCACGTCTTCCTCTTCCAGGCGGGATAGCGGCACAGTGATGTTTGAGGTCCAAGGCGCAGGCTGTGTGGAGGACCGGGTCCACAAAGATGTCTGCTTTACTCTGCTTGAGCATGTTAAAAACCTCCTGTACACAAGAAACCAGGGAGAAGAATCCAATGAACAAAGATCTTGACCTTTATAGTAACGTAGAGCCATTTCCAATGAACATTGCTTCAAAATTCAAGGCCGGACACCCCACCCCCCACACCCCCCAAGTGAGCTGTGGGCATCGGGTACTCAAATATCATGGGAACTTTTTTTCAGTTACACATTCAGCACCTTATTGCAGGCCTCCTGTTTGATCTTGAGCAGGTTGACTTTCAGACACTCCTCTACCTGGCCGGTCTGCTCCTGAGCAGCGGCCTCCTCCGCACAAAGCCGGGAGATCTGCGGGAGGAATCGCAAGATGAGGGAACCTCGGAAAGAAAAGGTCCAGCTTCCGAATGACGGGCGTACCTCATCCGAGCAGTGCATCTGCAGCTGCGGGTCCAGTCTGTAGTCCAGCGCCGACTCCTGGAGAATAACTCGGATCTGGTCTTCACAGTCTGGAGACAATCTCTAAACCGAAACGGCATATGACAGGTGACGCGGTGATAGGAAAGTCCGGCTTTGTCTTGCACAGGGATGGGAGATGTCCGTTTATTGGACTGACCTGATCGGCATATTTGAGCTTGAGGCAGGCGATCACCTGACCCTCCAACTCGCTGTCCTCGCTCGCCTTGTTCAGGATGGATTGGCAGAATTTGGGAATGTCAGCTCGGCACGCTTTCCTTAACACTGGGTTCAACCGGTAGTCTGGACGATGGTGTCAATTCAGATATCAGTCGGCTTCTTCAAAAGCTGCACGGCCAGGCTTGCTCATGCGCATGTGTGTGTGTAGCTACCTGTGTTCTGCGTGATCTGTCTCTTGGTGATCATCTGTTTACACTTTGGATCCATCAGCTCACTGTTCTTGTTCTGCTTCAGACACTGCAGAACATTTCTGGCGTCGGCTTCAGTGCAGAATCTCTTCAGAAGAGAGTTTGGGATATTAAGTGGTGGGAAGTACAATGTGGATTCAGTCTTTTCAGATACAAGGACTTGATATGAGTCTATTTTGTCTGCTTATAATTTTTTTATCTTCCCTTTTCAAGTTATTAAAACAAATTGTGTATTGATTCACCAGAAACATTTTTTTTCCCTTTTCACCAATGTTAATGGGGCTTGTGACGTACTTTTGCCAATTCTTCGGATTGGATTTTTATTTATGTATTTTTACATAATTGCAAAGACTACACAAGTACAGAGTGTCGAGTACATCTGTCGATGTTACCGAGTAGAACTTTACACACAGCCAGATCCATTCACTATTGGAACATGGACAATTCCCATTTTTTGGGCTTTGAACACCCGCACAAAAGCTTTGAAATGAAATGAACGAGATGTGCATTTCACTGCAGACTTTCAGCTTTAATTTGAGGGGATTTACAGTACATCCTAAGCAGGTGGAACGCTGTAGGAAGTACAACGGTTTGCCTGTATGTCTTCCACTATTTTAGGGACCAAAAGTAATGGAACATATTAACAATCAGGAATGAAACTTTCTAATACTTGGTCGCAAAGACAATGTCAGTCTGAAGTCTGACATCACCGGACGCTGGGTTTCAACCTTGGTGATGCACTGCCAGGCCTCTACTGCAACAGTCTTCAGTTTTCCCTTCCGTTTTGTCTTCGGCAAGTGAATCGCATACTCAATTGGATTGAGGTCAGCCATTCTACTCGATTGCCTTCAAAAAAAAAAAAAACTCGGGGCGTCAAACCTTTATTAAAATATAATTTAATAAAAAATTGTTAGATAACTTCAGTCCTTCACCACTGTGGCTTTTCGCACGCTATAAATGTGCATATTTTACACTATCACATTTTGTTTCATAAATTCGTTTTGGAGCCCTGCAACTTAACTTTAACCTTTGTACTTGTGGTGCCTTAGAAAGGGAGGTCACATATCCAAACATACCTACAGTGTTCACTTGATTTGGATGTACAAACCCTTAAATCAAAGTTGCAAAGTTAAAGCACAACTTGTTTGTTTCTATTCAAATTCATTGCGGTGGTGCTTACAGAGAAAATAATGAGAATTGTCCACGACCACGTGCTAGTATGTATGGACCTCTGTCTGTTCTGTTTGTTCTGCTTCTCCTCACTTTGATCATCTGCTTGCAGACTCTCATAAGCTGATAGTCTAGCTCCGGGTCGGTCATCTCGGCCTCCTGCAGCTTGAAGATCCGCTGGTGGCAGCGCTGGCTGAGCTGCTTCTTCTGCTCCTTCAGACACTCAATTATCTGAAGAGGTGAAGAGTGAGTTGTCAGAAGGGTTGAAGAAGCCTCAGTTTATTAATACTACCATACTTGAACTACTGTGTGGAAATATGAGGGAAACGCCGGAAACACAAACCGGCTTCGGGTTTTAGAAGTACACAAAAAACTAAACAAAACAAAAACAATTCGAATGATTAATGGGTCAAAATACACTGAACCCATGCAGTATTCAAAAACAGGTCCAAGTAATTTTTTTTAACCCATATCATTTAGATTTAAGTTGATAAATTGCTTAAACGCTGTTATGTAACGGAACATGAGAGAATAACTACATATAAAGGTGCCAGAGTGTGTGATAACATCCCTGTTTAAACCGGAAGTTGTAGGAATAGATAATTTGTTCATATGTAGATGTTTTTCCTTTTCTTTTCAGAGTGAGATATACCAAATGAATGATCCATAACTATACTAGTGGCTAACAAATTCAAACTCACAAAGAACAAGGGGTAGGACTAGATATGTTCTTCCTAACTTGCTTTGAACAGGTAAATTGTGCTGAATGATGACTACCGTATTTTCCACCCTAAAAGGCGCACCTTCAATGAATGGCCTATTTTGTCTTTTTATTCATACATTGGGAGCACCGTATTATAAGACGTAATCTACAATGCATCCACTAGATGGAGCTACGCTCAAGGAAACACCAACAGAACGATCAGATGTCAGTAAAACATATTTAATAAAGCAGCGACACGGTTCACTGAACCAACAGCAAGTTATAACATTGACTCGTGAACGTTGAACTCTCTTGCTGCTACTCCATTTCCCTGTTCAACAGCGTAACCGATCGCCTTAAGTTTGAACTCTGCGTTGTCAGCATATCTCAAGCAAGGAGCCATTTTGGGGTTGAAATATTACCGTAATGCCCATACACAAGGCGCATCAGATTTTAAGGCGCTGTGAGCTTTTCAGAAAATGGAAGGCTTTCAGGTGTGCCTTTTCGTGCGGGAAATACTGTATTTGTTTTTCTTGTTTCAGTTTTACTTGCCTTTAATTACTGCCAAATTTCTATATGTTTAAGATAATAATAATAATAATTAATCACCAGCAAACAAGAATTTGCTGGTGATCTCCCGTAACTTTGCTCATCTTACCTGAGCATTGCCAAAGGCCACGTTGTGACACAGGCGACTGATGTCGGACTTGCAAGGATCATACAGCTCTGGTTGCAACCTGATATCCTCTGACTAGAAGGAGAGTTGTCAATTTTAGCTGAAATGTGTATTGGCTTCGAAAAGCAGAAATGATGTTTGACAGGCCACCGCAAACATATCAACCATTTCGAGCTCCTCCACACGCAGCTGTTTGCGGCATTTCAGGGAGACCCGCTGCTCTTTGGCCTCCTGCAGCGTGTCATTCCTCACAGTGGTGCTGAGGCAGATGACCACGTCCACTCTGAACGCCAGACAGGGGATCATTTGCAATCAGATAAGACAGCGCCATCCTTTTCTGATCCCCAGAGGGGAATTTCCAGAATAAGCAACCAATTAAAGTCAGACAATATTAGTCCAGGAAACTTTGAAACGCGAGACAGAGAGAGAAAGTAAGACCGAAATGAAACGCGACAAACTGGAATGGGATTGTACATACTTCTTTTTGATGTTTGGACATAATCGAAGCACATCTTCTTTACAAGCCATCTTGAACTTGTAAGAGAAGCGGAAATCCTTCATCTGAATCTTGACAAGAAGACAAGGAAACGGTGAGTTTGGGCATCGGCGGTAACTTTCTCACAGCGTCAAATTTCAGTTATTTATTGCGGGGCGCTTTCACACAGCGAGTCTAAATTTATGGTGTCATCAATTTCCAAGTCAGAAATTGGCCAAAAAGGTTTTGGCAACCACCGTGAAGAATTCCCTCTTACTGGAAAAGGGCCAAACCAGAAAATTCATCCATCCATCTATCCATCCATTTTCCGAACCGCTTGATCCTCACTAGGGTCGCGGGGGGTGCTGGAGCCTATCCGAGCCATCTTCGGGCAGTAGGCGGGGGACACCCTGAATCAGTTGCCAGCCAATCGCAGGGCACACAGAGACGAACAACCATTCACGCCCACACTCACACCTAGGGACAATTTAGAGCATCCAATCAGCCTGCCATGCATGTTTTTGGAATGTGGGAGGAAACCGGAGCCCAGAAAATTCAAAAATATAAAAATATAAACACAGCTTTCAGAGACTCACAATCCACCCGTCCCGTTTGACTTTTTCAAATCTGTCGGCATGATTAATCCAAGTCATGCTTTTTGTAAATAATTGAAAAAGCAGCAAACCCCCTTTACCCTTGCTGAATGTGAAAACCTGTTAGCGCACCTGTGAGGTCGTCAGAAACTTACCAGCTGGAAGTGTGTGACGCCAACAGAACACTTTTCATTCATCTCCTTTTGGTGTTTGTTCTGAACCAAACATTCCATGAGGTCACCGGTGTCGATTTGGTTGTCGGCCAAGTCCTAAAAACAAACACACACACGCAAAGTCGAAGGCTTAATGCCTCCTACTCTTCTATTTAAATAATGGAGACGACCAAGTCTGACCAAGTATGACACAGACTTGGTCAGACATCTTAAATCGTGTGTGTGTGTGTGTGTGTGTGTGTGTGTGTGTGTGTGTGTGTGTGTGTGTGTGTGTGTGTGTGTGTGTGTTGTTTGTTTCTGGAAGGAGTGTTTGTGTGTGTGTGCTTAGAAGGTGGCAGAAATGTTCTCACGTGGCAGTGGGACTGGATCATGGGCTCGCAAGCTCTGATCAGCAGTGCATCTATTTGGACATCCTGTGAGAGATGAAAAAAATAAGAAAATGAAACAATGTTGTGGTATAATTTATGGTCTGCACCTATGACTACTGAAGCGATGACATTGCTGACCTCTGACTCCAACTCGGTCAGGTTGCCCATGACATCCCTGCAGGCAGACACCAGGTCTTCCAAATGTTCCTGCAGACACTCAAGCTCCTGAGAAGCAACACGCAAACACACGCATCTTAAAATTGCCAAAATAGTTCGAGATTGCCAACATAGTTTTAGATTTTACATTGTGAAAATGTGCCGCCTGAATGGTCTGTGTCCCAAACACAAACCCCCAAAACTCAGTCTGTAGTACCTCCTTGGACATTTTGACACCATTTTCATCAATTGACATGGAATTCAATCTAGGATGCACCAAAAAGAATTTCAACGTGACCATTTTGCTTTGAAGCAGCCATGGTAAATTTCAAGGCTCATAGTTGACCAAAAGATAGATAATGACATAGTTTTCAAGGAATACCTATAAATAATAAATAATAGGAAAACCTTTCTATCAACTTTAGTGTTGTACGCATGTCCACAGCAACAATCATTCTTTTATTTTATTTTATTTTTTGAAGGTTTACTTGGTCCGAAACGTGTTATCAAATGACTTCGTATAATGTTCCTTTGTTCATCTATTAATATTTGTTAGGTATAGAGGCAAGCAGAACAATTACAATGTACAAAAAACAGTGCATCCAACCGCTACCTTTCAGACTACGGCATGGCTTGCTGCGAGTAAATTGAGACAGGATCCTCATTCTAGCCTTGTGTGTGTGTGTGTGTGTGTGTGTGTGTGTACTTTTTATGGCATTTGTGTTAGATGGCACCCTGTGATATTTTGTGCATCGTTTCTAAAATACGCGCCTGGGCTTGAGACGGGTTGAGAACCACTGATCAATAGCATGTAATTCGGTGGACAAAGAGAAAAGAATAAACCAAATAAAGCTCACAAAGTAGGCTTACAGAATTAAACAAGCCTATGCTTCAACCTGCATCATCATCAGATTTACAGAGTCCCTTGTCTGACCTGTCCAGTGTCGGTCTTCTCGCTGCACCACTTGCCAAGATCCGTCATGCATCGCTTCTGCAGTTCAGGGTCCAGTTTCACATCCAGCGCCCTCTGGTGTAGAATTCGCTGAACCTCCACTTTACAGTCTCGAGATAACTGCAGATACACAACTGTCATTGTAAAACGCTGAATAAAGACCCAAATATGACATGAGACCATTTGGAACCAAATTAAATCATGTCATTGGAATGTGGACCAAGCAGCCTCAATATTATGACCATCACCATCTTATGAAACGAAAACCATTCTGGCAGTGCCCATCCAAATTGACAACTATTACTTTTGCAACAGTTATCATTTTTGATACAGTGCTTCTTGGTTTCCAAAGTAGTAATATTGAATATCATTGTACTGTGCAAGTGGTCATAAAGTTTTGGCTGTGTGGTGCTGAATAATCACAATACCAACATGCCACATCAGCTAATTTTTTTGTATTGTAGTTTATCTATCAAGTCTTAAAGGTCCTGAAACCAGCACCGCATACGTTATGCATACAAATTACAACGTCACTCCAACACTGATTCACCATCATCAGTCCAATCATTTGCATCTTTCACCAGCATATTGATTGGCAGAGGTTGCTAACCACTTACTTACCTGAATGCCAGCGTTAACCTATTAAATTCAAAAACATAGAAGAGTTTCTTTTTTTTTTTTTAATCACACGAACAACTTGGAATTCCTCCAATTCAATGTCAAATTCAGATTCGAGTTTCTGGGGTCATATCATACATACCCGGCGGCCCTGGTCCTCAGTGCGATAGGCATGGCGGTACAGGCAGGAGAAGACAGCGCCTGGTGGCATCAGCTCACTGGTTTCATTCCAGCCATGTGTGTGGCATAGTCGGGCAGCATCGCCTTGGCATTTCTTGTACAATATAGGGTCCAATCTGGAATAACAAATGAGAAGGCCCATTGATAAAAAAAATTGTCACTCCACGCTTCAGATGTCGGGGCAACTGGCTTGTTGCTCAATCACAAATCACAGCGTACACTCACTTCCAGTCCCTTGATATGAAATACTGGAGCTCCAACAGTCGATGCTCACAGTCCTCCACCATCTTTTCTGTGTACAGATGCTCCATCAGACAAGACAAGATCCTATACAAACACGCGCATGCACACACGCACATACAATGAGGGGTTAGCTCTCGTAAAGGTTCTTTTTCATCTGAATGATAAGACTGATCATTCAGTGTGTGTGTGTGTGTGTGTGTGTGTGTGTGTGTGTGTGTCCTCACATTGGGTCTCCATTTCGGATATGTTTGCAAGCTGTCTGGATGACGGACTCGCAGGCCTCATTGAGTGCTCTGTCGATCCTGTAATCAGCACCAGGGTCGGCTGACTGGATCAGTGTCTGAAGCTGTGGTGGAAGCACAGTTAATGGAAACATTACAAGGCAACAGCTGGAAAAGAAAACACTGTGGACTACAAAATGTGATATATATATATATATATATATATATATTTATTATTTTTTTTTTTTTTTTACATCTTCTGGAACCAGAGCCAGAAAGCCAAGTGCAAATAAACGTCTGTGGTTGTTTGGGATAATTTCCACGATCGCTTGCTGTTAACCTTTATACCATGGCACATCACAAGTTACTAACAAGCATTCCAAACTCAGTAGTGTTTGCTTTTAGCAAACACTCCAAATCTCATCTGGCACCATTTGGTGTGCATACTAGCCAAGTACGGTGGTATAAGCTGACAGCAAAGCTGCTTTCTTTCTATTGGGGAGTGTGTGGGGGAGGGGGGGCACACATAAATGTAAAAGCAAACATTCTAACCATTGTTTCTGTCTTTCCTGGTGTTACTTACAGCACTCTGGCAAACACCGTCAACTGAGGCGCTACGGTCTCCACGGCCCATCCTCATCAGGCAATGCAGAGTGCGGCCTTTGCGGTGAAGGCCGGAGCAGTGAGTCTCAATCTCAGCCCGGCAGTGCAGTACGATCTCTGGACTGAGAGAGAAGTCCTCCATCAGCATCCGCCGATAGTCCAACATTTCACCTTGACACTCGCCAGTGACCGGGCGACCTACAGACAACACAAAACAACAACAAGGGGTGGGGGTAGGGGGGATTGATAACGGATGATAATGATAACGTCATGATTCGCACCTTGTACATCAAAATCATGACTCATCATTTCATCAACAACAATTTTCAGCCAGGATTTAGCAAATAAGACACTTTTGGTGGACATATGGGCCTCTTTGGCTGCTCATACTGGATCATGTTACGAAGCATCAGGATATCAACAAGGGCAGTGTGTCCTGTCCATGAGCATACAGAATCGGTGCAGTCAGATGGAAATGGTCAATGACCTGCACTTGTGCAGGGCTTTTTAAGCAACATGCTGTCAGTTCTTTCATCCAGTTACCCAATATTCTGAAAATATTGCCACTGGAGCTCATTTCACCCTTATCTTGTGTTCCAGTCATACAAATTTCAGCATAATATGTGCTATTTCTTATGAGAATTTGCAAGTTGAAATTGCTTTAAGAAGTCACCTCGGTGCACAGCGGCCTCAAGACACAGGAGCAGGTATGAGAGACGGGCCTCGCGGGCACGTGGCATGTTGGTATCGAGGCTGCAGCGGTGCTTCCTCAGGTCCAGCTTACAGGCTTTAGCCAGAGAGTAACTGACCCTGTAGTCCTGAGAGATCAGCTTCTGCCGTGTTGTCAGAGCGTCTCTGCACTATAAGAAAGGGGAAAGACAAGATTTTCCTGTATGTTCTATTCCAGAAATGCAACCATGTCAAGCAAGTCATGAACCAGAAAACAAGCATCAGTGAGTTGGATGCACCTTTTCTGACATGGCCTCTTCAAACTTGTGGTTGAACAGGCACTTGTAGACTTTTCCCTCTCCTGCCTGAGTCTAGAGTAAAGAGAATACAAATGGCATCATATTATTCAGTAAAAAAGACCATACTTGGTTTTCCTTCAGTGCAACACTTTTGAAGACATTTCAATGAAATTAATTGAATCATCATACAATGCAATCAGTGCCGAGTGTTTCCTTCTTCCCTCCATCCTTCCATTTTCGATACCGCTTGTCCTCATTCGGGTCGCACATGAACCACTGTCTATGCTGAGTGACTTTGAGCGAGAAACCAGCTACAACGGAGACTGGTCATCTGTCATATGTTGGAGGGCTGTTCCAATTTGTCATGTCACATCAGCTGCCTCGAGCCTATTTTTTTATGATCTACACTACAACACATCTATGTTTATTTTGCACTTTCACAAAAGCTGCAGCTGTAAAACGTGCCTTACAGAACAATTATACAAAATAATAAAACACAACACATAAGACACGTAAAGTCATCCAATCATAACCACTTTTTCTGCGTACGCTTTGCTGTTTGAAGCAGTTATAGATGGAACAGGAAAGAATCAAAGTGTCCTTTTGCCAGTGGATCAGAGACCTCGTGCTCAAAATGTGCATACGTCTGCCACGAGCTAAGTTTGAAGGTAAACTAGAAGCTGTAGCGTCCGGTGATGAAAAAAGCTTTTGGTTGACTTCTCCTGTCCAATGTAAATCGCAGGCAGTGACTATCAGTTCCAAATACGCTCCGCTCCGCTCCTCTCTCCTCATCCTCCGCTCCACAAGCCATCCTTCTAGCCGCATCAACGCAGACTGTCCAAGAGCGCCGACATTTCTGCTGAACAAAACGGGGCTGTGAATAATGCTGCACATTACAAGTGCAAAACACAAAAATGCCAGGGGCGCTGCTATCCAGCGGCGACTGTCAAATACTGTTCTCCCCAATCAAAACCAGTGCTCGTACACACATGCTGCTGAGAAGGCGAAACCACCGAGCACAGATTCTTCTTCTTTGATAAATGACGTGGCCAAAATGCTGAAAACAGTTCACATCGGGTCCGCACGAAGGACAACAACCACAATTGAAAAAACAAACCACAAAAACACCAAAAAGCAGAGCTCTTGAAGAGCTCTTGCAAATACGGCGCCATCTTGGATGTTTGCATGTATCAGTAGGGTTCTTTCTTTGACACAATGAATAACCCGTGAATGTTTGAATACGACCGGTGGAAATTTATGGCTGTGAAGGTTCTACAAAAGTTCTAATGTAGCATTTGATGTCAGTTATGATCCATTTCTAGTTTAAATCTTCCATTGCAATGTGAAGGTAGCAACTACTGACTAATGTGGATGGAAATTATTCCGACAAATGCTAATTATGTGAATCATTCAAAAAAGAGAAAAAAAGTTTGTAATTACATTTTGGCAGAATCTCTCGCGGTCGTCTCGACAGGAAAAGTAGAGATGTCGATCAAGGTGGAAGTCATCTGATGACAGTTCTGCAACTCGCAGGATAGCATGCTGACACTCCTCTTTGATTGGACGAACTTGGCCTTGTTGCTCTGCCTCCTTCACAAGTGCTTTTTCCAGACAAGCGATAACTTCCCCTTGGCTGTGGATGTCCTGATGTGCAGAGCCAACCGCAGCAAATTCAAGAATCAAAGGAACCAGACCTACACTGTTCACGTTTATGAGACATTCACTTGAAGAAAAAGTCACCTTGTGTCCTATGTTGATGCTCCCGCAGCGTAAATTGTTAATGTCTTCTTTACATTTGTCCATAAAGCCACAGATGAGGCGGTAGTCACTGAAGATAATGCTTGTCATTTTGGTGATGTACTGGCTGCACTGATACTCGCTGATGTTGCCACGGTGATCGACCAGACAAGATACGAGGTAGCCCCTCCCACGTTCCTCCTCATTACACTCCTTAATCTATGTTTATGAATAAAGAGGAGAAAATTAACGAGATTACGGGTTTTGACAGAAGTAGGCATGTCTCACAGCAAAAGGTACGTATTTTAAAAAAAGAAAGTCAAATTGCACACATGTAAGAACTACTACCTTAAGCAATCATGAAAACAACTGCAATTTTTTGAGATTACAGTCAGTTGTCTGGTTAGGAGGCATTTGTATCTTTGTTTTGTTTGCTTGAGGACAGACAGAGCAGATGGTGATTAGGACCATCAGAATGCCTCCATGTTGGCAAAGAACAGACAGAGAGAATGCACTATTCGATTTTAAGATAAGATAAAACCTTTATTCATCTCGCAACGGAGAAATTCCCAATTCACAGCAGCAAAGTTATGAAAGGAAGAAGTAGAACAACAAAATATAGGAGCTGCTGTAAAGGCAGCCACTGTCGCGGCGCCATTTTGAAGTCAAAATACCAAAAATAACACAACACAACACATAGGACAGACAGTCGTGCAATCTCTACCACTTTTCTACATACACTTTGTTGTCTGAACACACGACAATGCATTTAAATGCATGACCTCATTGTGTTTTGTTGTAGTGCTACAATGCTCTTGTTTTAAACCTTAAAATGACTCCTATCTGCCTGACATTGGGTGAAGTTGGTTGTCAGTCAAACACAGGGCTCAGATCGGAACAGATAAACTGAACTCAAGCTGCCTGCACAGAAGTGAGGCGAGTGAACCACTACACTATCAGTGACTGCCATAACCAATATATATGCAGATACAGGAGATAACATTTAGACGGCTTTGCCAAATACTGACCTCAGTGATAGTGCTCTTGCAAACCTCTATGGCCACCGACTCAAACTTTGGATCTGTGGTCAGATTCAATTTGTAGTTCCACAGGAGCTGGTGAAGAGAGTTATTCAGTGTTAGAGATTAAGCGCTTATTATTAATTTATTATTAATATTTACCGTCTTTTACGGAACATTAGCTCACCGTACTATCAGGCACAATATCAATGAACGGCTCAATTTAAAAAAATATATCATCTATAAAGGGCACTGGGTTGTGAAACGTTGGATGATCAAATAGTTTATTCTAATCATACCATAAGTCTATTTGATAGATTTCATGTTATTATGTAAATTTTCAAAAGCAAATGCTATGTTCAGACTGGTCTAAAACATCGGGTAGTGCCATGTGTCTCACTTGCTTTTAGTTAGTTCGTTATAAAAACATGCTCATTAACTCATTCACTCCCAAAGACGTTTTTAAACGTCTTTTTAGATTTGTTCCAGAATTGGCTGGTACTGAATGAGTTAAAGATCACGATTATTCTACAAATGTGCATTTATATTAAAAAACATTTCATTTTAAGCGTCAACTAACACATTTTAAGATTATGTTCAGTGGGTACAGAATCTGTCTCCATCAAGTAAACATCCATCAGAAATCTGTCTGAGAACGTGAACTGCATTCAACAAAGGATTTAAATCACACACACACAAAAAAAAACAAAGTAGACAAAGTTCACAAAAAATGCAGACACAACGTTCTTTGTGACAAGGTAAGAATAAATTGTATTGAAGTACTTACATGGTTGCAGTCAGGAGCCATTTCAGTTTCCTGCAGACACAAAAACACGAACACTATGTTATGTATTTATCACATGTAGGAAAAAAACCACAGTTGTGGCAGTGGCATGCATTTAAATGCAGTTTTTCTATGAAAATATTGGATTTTGTACAGCAAGTTGGGAATGTACCAAATATCAAACCTTTGTTACAAATACCAAACCTTTTAATATATCCAACATATCCATCCATCCATTTTCTAATCCGCTTATCCTCACAAGGATCACAGGGCGTGCGGGAGCCGATCCCAACTGTCTTGGGGCTGTTGGCTGCGCGCACCCTGAACTGGTTGCCAGTATCCAACAATTGTGTTTTGTAAATGATCTCCTCATTTATAACATGTATGAAAACGCAGAGTGGAATGTGCGAATCATATCACTTGGTCAACAGCAAATTTTAATCAAATATGGCTTTATGTTGCGCTAAAAATATTTTTGACACTGATTTCAAAAGTTAACAAATGAAATAAAAAAATCGAGCACATCAGGTTTTAATATTTTCATTTTGGGGGGGGTTTAAGTTTGACCTTACCACGTGTTGTTTATAGCTACAGTATAACTGTTCAGAAAAAAATCCATCTGTTGCTGAAAGGTGTAATTAACATATGAAAAATATATTAATAATACAGTGGTTAGGGTTACTTACGAAATTAATTGATTCTGGAAATGTCTTAACTTGAACATTTTGTAAGTAGAGACGCGTTTTCCATATACATTTGTTCCAAGCCCCCCCCCCCCCCCAAAATTCTGACATAAATGTTTCCTAAAGCAGAAACACGCGCCAAAATATGTAACAAATGCATGTTATAATGAGATTACTGCACAATAAATGAGAGTTGTGTATAATGTAAAAAACAAAGAATGAAGAATACATAAATGATGGTCATTTAACTTTTAACTGCGTCTTTTTTTTGCCCTCTTTAGTTCATGTTCTCTCTCCCAAGTGTTTTTTTTTTTTTTGGCTGGCGTTTTGTAAAGGACTGATCCAAGGATGTTTGCTTTTGTCGACTTTTAAAAATCCTTCAAAAATGTCCAATGCAAACATCAGTATATCGCCCTGGTATATTAAGATATTTTGTGATGTTTTCTTTAATCAATGTATTGCTTCTCAGTGAAAAAACTGCTTTTAGATGATTGCATGACTTGGTGACTTGCTTGCCTACGCAATTTCAGAGATGGACTCTGGAGCCTGCTTTGACGACTTCAGATAAACTATTTACCCTGCCTTGACGACTTCATATTCTGCTTTGTTTGAATTGTCAAAACTTGATTGAGATCAATGCCACTTGATTACACAACAAACTGTGGCATAGGGAGGGATGAGAATGGCCACTCACCTCTCCCGATGCACACACTTTAGAGGATAGAAGGAGGGGAGCGATGCTCCTCAGCAGAGTCCGCTATGGGTTTCCGTGCAAACGCCTAGCTCGTATTGAAGCTCACTCTGCTGAGGGTGTTGGCTCTCCAGCCTACTGGCACACGGTAAGAGTTCTTTAGCTTCATACAACTTGTTTGAACTGTGTTATCATTTCTGTGTGGGACCAATAAAGTGCCTATTGTTGGTAGCCAGAAGTGTCTTGTCGTTATTTCTGAGTGCCTATCTCTGACGATCCTTTATACAACTTGATATTCATTCAAATTGAGTATCAGAAGTGTTTCAAAACACGCCCGACTGGTGAACACTTTTTCTGGGTGAGTCACATTTACGGAAAAATTTTGGAGCGAGGGGCGAATGACGAGGACGCTGCATAGACACACATCTATCTATCTCTCCACAAAAACACATTCAGTAGCAGTCCCTCTTAGCCAATCGGATGGCAGGATGATGCTCGGTAATAGCCAAAGGGAGAGCAGCTAAAACTATGTTGCGTAGAGGAAACTCGGAGCTGCGACGAGCAGCTCCTGGAAATGTATTTTTACCTTTCGTATCTTGACATTTCTTTCGTAACAAGAGGCAATATTTTCCTGTTGAGAAATTTCATAACTTGGAAATTTCGTACGAAGAGTCGTTCGTAAGTACAAGTACCACTGTACTATATTATAAATGTTATAATTATTGTTATTATGACAACCTGATGTGCTCGAGAAAAAGTCACGGCAGACTCTGTCACGTTGTGCCCGAACCGATAGAATGATCGCTGCGTGCACAACAAAATAAGGAAGAGGATCCCCGAAATAGCAGACACAGAAAGATGTTTGTCAAAGAACAAAAGGAGGCTTTAATATGAACACAAAATAACCCGACAGGGAGAATAACAAAAAGCGCTGGTCAAAATAGGGACCAGGGATTAAATAAAAGGACAACAGAAAACGCTTGCGGAAAAAGATAGCAAGGAGGGTCAGATTAGACAATGAAGATAAATTTCATTCGCAAGAGGAACAACGACTCGTAATAACAGCCACAAGGCTAAGAGGCAACGAATCAAATGCAAGTAGAAATAGGGCGAGAGAAATTTTGGCACAGCGTGGAATTCTCCGGCAGTAAGTCAACTGCCAGAGCGCACAAATAAAGCCAGTGTAATTAGTCCTTAATGGGTGACAGGTGTGTAGGATGGCAACAGGGCCTGCCCCCTGCTGGCAAACACGGGACGTGACAGTACCCCCCCCTCAACGGACACCTCCCGGTCGGTGTAGACAGTGAACGGCTCCTTAGCCCCCTCGAGCCAGTGGCGCCATTCCTGTAAGGCGGCGATTACAGCCAGCAGTTCGCGATTGCCCACGTCATAGTTCGACTCGGCTGTACTGAGACGACGAGAGAAAAAGGCGCAGGGGTGCAACTTCTGGTCGACCGGGGAACGCTGGGACAGCACTGCCCCCACCCCCGAATCCGAGGCGTCCACTTCTACGACGAATGGGATGTTGCAATACCGGAGGATTAGTGAATGCGGCTTTTAAGCTAGCAAACGCCGAGTCCGGAGCCGAATCCCATTTGAATGGGACTTTAGTGGACGTCAGACGGGTCAACGGGAGTGCCTTTTGGCTGTAGCCGCGAATAAAACGACGGTAGAAGTTAGCGAACCCCTAGAAGCGCTGTAACTCCTTCCGGTTTGTCGGTGTTGGCCAGTTTGTCACCGCCTCCGTCTTGGTGGGGTCTGCTCTCAGTTTGCCCTGCTCAATAATAAACCCCAGAAAAGAGATGACAGGTACATGAAATTCACACTTCTCTGCCTTGACGAAGAGCCTGTTTTCTAATAAACGCTGTAACACCAGTCTGACATGTTCCTTGTGTTCTTGAATTGACCGGGAGAAAATTAAAATATCGTCAAGATAGACGAAACAGAAAATGTTCAGCATGTCTCTCAACACGTCGTTGATAAGGCTTTGGAAAACGGCTGGAGCATTTGTCAGCCCGAAGGGCATGACTAGATATTCAAAATGACCCTCCGGGGTCTTAAAAGCAGTCTTCCACTCGTCACCTTCCCGGATGCGAACCAAGTGGTAAGCACTGCGTAAATCTAATTTTGAAAAGATTGTGGCTGATTGCAACGGAGCGAAGGTGGAGTCCAACAATGGTAGCGGATACGTATTTTTGATTGTGATTTCATTCAAACCACGATAATCCACGCACGGTCGCAGCGTCTTGTCTTTCTTCCCCACAAAGAAAAATCCCGCCCCTAACGGTGATCGCGATGGTCTAATTAGACCTGCAGCGAGCGAGCCGTTTATGTACTCCGTAAGAGCCTCTCGTTCGGGTTAAGACACCTGATATAGCCGGGAATTCGGCAACGGAGCGCCCGCCTGCAGGTCTATGGCGCAGTCGTAGGGACGGTGCGGGGGCAACGAGCGTGCGCGATCTTTGCTGAACACTTGTCGCAGGTCATGATAGCAGTCTGGCACTCCGTCGAGGCAGATAGTTTCGGGGGTGTCGTCACCGGCACGTTCGAGCTCCCCTACGGCTGAACCCAAACAACGTTCATAACAGTTCCGGCTCCAACTCTCTATTGCCGGGCGCTCCCAAGAAATCACGGGGTTGTGAGTCTTGAGCCAAGGGCAAACCGAGAACAACCGGAGCGGCTCGAGACCGCATTAAATAAAACCGTCGATGCTCGACATGGTTTCCGGATAATTTGAGTCTTAATGGTTCTGTTCTTTGCGTTACGACCGCCAGAAGGTGCCCATCGAGATCACAAACCCGCTTTTTATCGGCCAGCTTCTCGACATAACAACCCAGGTCAGCGGCGAAGTCGGTGTCCATAAAACAACCATCAGCCCCCGAGTCTATCAGAGCCCTAACCCGCTGCGACCGGGACCCCCCATATATCTCGCCTTCGAGTTCCAGTCTCCTGGGGTGTCCTGGCCGGGAGTCGGTTCGCCGAGGCACGGGAGGCTCTGCGCGTGGTCGTGACTCACAACTTTTGGAGAACGAGGATGGGGAAGGTTCCGGACGGCTGGGAACAGCATGAGGTCCTCGTTGACTGCTGTCAGACCGAGCCCGATCGTTGAACCGGCGCCTTCTCCACTCCGATCCAGCGCTTTCGCCACCCAGCTGCATCGGCTCCTCCCCGCATTACGTGGCACGCCGGGACGGGAAACGATCACCTCCCCGCTCCCGGTTTCTCTCTCTCAGGCGGTTGTCCAACCGTAGGGAGAGCTCGATTAACTCCTCCAGGTCGGAGCTGTGGTCGCGGGTCGCCAGATCGTCCTTGAGCTCGGTGTTTAATCCGCGACGAAACAGTCCACACAGCGCCCGGTCACCGTAGCCACTCTGGGCGGCCAAAATCCGGAACTCGATTGAGTAGTCCGCCACCGATCGCCTCCCCTGGTGGAGTTCGAGTAACCGGCCCTCCGCCTCTCTGCCCCGCACGGGATGGTGGAACACCCGGCGAAACGCCGTTACGAAGTCGTGGAATGAGGACGGGAGGCTCGGCTTCGCGTCGCTCGTCGCCATCGCCCATGACGCCGCCGGACCTGTCAACAAGCTCAAAATATATGCCACCTCCGCGGCGTCAGTAGCATGGAGGGAAGGTTGTTGGTCGAAGACGAGTGAGCACTGGTGGAGAAAGTACCCACACTGCCCGTGCTCACCCCCGTAACGTGGGGGGTCTGGAAGCGAAGGCTCCCTCATCATTGTGGGAAATGATGCGGGTGCCTCAGGGGTGGCAGGACGAATCACGGAGGGAGGTGCTCTCCGTTCCTCCACCCGTACAAGACGGGGTTCGAAATCATCGAACCTGTGAGCCAGCATGGAAACCGCGCCGCTGATCTCCGTAATGGCTTGGCCCTGCTGACTCAACTGTTGCTCTCGGCGGGACAGAGCGGACAAAATCCTTTCTAAGTCTGCGGGATCCATGGTGGCCGGAGAATTCTGTCACGTTGTGCCCGAAGCGATAGAATGATCGCTCCGTGCACAACAAAATAAGGAAGAGGATCCCCGAAATAGCAGACACAGAAAGATGTTTGTCAAAGAACAAAAGGAGGCTTTAACATGAACACAAAATAACCCGACAGGGAGAATAACAAAAAGTGCTGGTCAAAATAGGGAACAGGGATCAAATAAAAGGACAACAGAAAACGCTTGCGGAAAAAGATAGCAAGGAGGGTCAGATTAGACAATGAAGATAAATTTCATTCGCAAGAGGAATAACGACGCGTAATAACAGGCACAAGGCTAAGAGGCAACGAATCAAATGCAAGTAGAAATAGGGCGAGAGAAATTTTGGCACGGCGTGGAATTCTCCGGCAGTAAGTCAACTGCCAGAGCGCACAAATAAAGCCAGTGTAATTAGTCCTTAATGGGTGACAGGTGTGTAGGATGGCAACAGGGCCTGCCCCCTGCTGGCAAACACGGGACGTGACAGACTCGGCAGCAGCACAAAAAAATCAATATAGAAAAGTTTATTAGTATCTGTGATTAAAACATTTAGTGAACATTTTTCACTAGTCTCATGTTGCACAGTACTGTGCTGGTCAAAGCCTGGTAATGTGGTCAACTGGGAATAACATCAAAGTGGGATGTCTTTTTCATAAATGTGACAAGCAAACGACATTTCTTTGTCCAACGCGTGCGTGCGTGCACGCACACACTCACATGCACACACACAAAACGTTTTACATTAACACAAGAAACTCATGGGGGAACGCTGACCAGTCTTACTTTACATAGAAAAGACAAGGTCACACAATAGCGCAAATCTAGCTCTTTCACCCCTGGCAGCAGCAGGGACACAAATCATTTTCTTGACTCGAAACTGTCACTTCCACTAAATGTTACAAGGACATAGGAACAACATGAATAATGACAATGAAGACTCTCATCGACACCCAAGATATAAGAGACCAATTAGTCAGGCTATGCGTTATTACTTAAAGCTAATAGAATTCTATTCAGATCAAAGGCCTGGAAACGAGATATATTATTGCAAATTATCAAAGCGCTGAGATAACAGAGTAATTGCATTTGATAGCGGGGTGAATGGGATGGGGGGAAAATCCCTGGGAGCGCCAAAATAACATGAGTCACAAAAGAAAGGGAAGACTAGGACAGTGTCTTACACACACACACACACACACACACACACACGCACACACACACACACACACACACACACACACGTCACACACACACACACGCACACACACACGCGCGCACGACCTCTCTCTTTCCTGCTCATCTTCAGCCCCCTTTTCTGAGATAATTGCATTGCTTCTGCTTTGTAACAGCTGTGGCCTTCAGAAGAGCAAAGGGCTCCTTATAAATCTGCCTCTCTGGAGAGAAAGACACACACTCACACACAAAACATTGCAAAGCAGCAAGAGGTCACATTAAAGCATTTAAGATTGAATTTTGAGATGGTTAGAGCCCTCAATTCTGATGTCAGAGAAGCGGCACCGTTGATTAGTCAGGAAGAATTTCGCCATAGCCCCACAGGCACTTCCTGTTTGCCGCCAATCCCATCACTTTCTGCTGCAGGATTAGCTTCTTGATGGGCATATCAGGAAGCTGTGTAAAGCAGCATTGAACCACTTATCATGTCCCTATTATTTTACGTAACAGTACAGTGAACTTCCCTATTCTTGGTCTGATGTGAAGTCCTGTAGCTCCTTGATGGTGACGCATGAAAATGAATTTGTACCAGCAGGACCGTCAACGATGGAGGCGTTGAAATTAAAGAGTTGAAATCTATGATTCTGTCATTTATTTATTATTGTTGTTTGAATATATATACATTTGCTGATAGTCTGCCATTCCAAATGTACACTGTGAGCGTTGGGGGTTTAGGGGTAGAGGAGACACGCTTAGGACACATCACTCGAGCTCATCTGCAGAGTTGTGAAGTGTAACAGTGTCGATTTTTGACTTGGATTTAACTGGACTTGAAACAAAGCAGAAAGTGGACCTATGTGGTGATAGTAAAACATCTGACGCAGACAGATTTGTGACACCCGTAAATGACGCAATGTCATCTTTAGTAGGTGTCTCCATAAAATGACGACAGCGGAGTGATCGTCTCATTGCTCCAAAACATTTGTAGCTCCTCTGGCGTGTTATGGAGGGAGGATATTGATGGGTCAAGATTTAGGAGCTGAAATTCAGTGTTTAAATGAACTACAGGTTGTTTAACTGTTAACGTTTTAGAATGAGGAAAATGTACGACAGCCTTTCAGTCTGTGTTCTACAGACTATTTGTCTCAAGTTGGGAGAGTTGATTTAATTTGCTGCAGTTACTGGAAACATGCTTTCTATTTTTTAACTGTTAACATTATAAAGAATTTGTGTTGTGTTTATTATTTTACTTTATGTTAACTGTTTTGTAAAGCGCTTTGTTACAGCTGTCGCTGTTGTGAAAGCGCTATATAAATCAGCATGTATTGTATTGTATTGTAATTATTTAATGCATGGAATGTCTGCAAGACCACTTGCCTGAGATCGTAAGTTGACTTTACTCGGCTGTAGAATACAGAGTTCAACCACAATGTTGGTTGTGTATATATGCTCGCTTGTACTGTGACCATAGTGCACTGCATAGAGGTACAGGTTGTTGACATAATCTAATATGGAGCGTTTGATTTATTTATTGGAAATACATGTATTGTTTACTTTTGTTTCAAGTCATGCAATTTAAAGTTCAGTATAAGTTCAGTAAAAACTGAAGTTTATATGCAATTACTTGGCCGTTCTATGAATTTTAAATGTCTTTTGAAAACGGAAAAGCAATCCAAATTATTAGATATAAACCATTTTTTAGAGGAGAGAAAGTAGTTATTTTGGGTTGTAACTAGTTCAGTGGTTCTTAACCTGGGTTCGATCGAAACTTAGGGGTTCGACGGAGCCTCTGCCATGGAGGTTAAGACTCACCCAACTCAAGATGGCAATTAGTTATGACACGCCAGCTTGGCCATCGATGGCTGCAGATCACATTACATTGCTTGTCCAATCAGTGCTGCGAGAAATTTAGTTCAGTCAGTAGTCACCATGTGACTGTCGTGATAGTACGTCATACAATTTAAAGTGTACAATCAGTCTGCCATGCATGTTTTTGGAACGTGGGAGAAAACCAGAGTTACCAGGAGAAAAGCCGAGCAGGCCTGGGGAGAACATCCAAACTCCACACGGGAAGGCCAGAGCCTGGATCAAACCCACGACCTCTGCACTGTGAGTTTGACGCGCAAACCACTGGACCATTGGACCACATGGCCGCCCATATCTATATCTATGTCTATTTATTTACCTATATCCATAGATCAATATATACTGTATACTTTTTGTTCTTCTACTTTCTTCCTTTCATAACTTTGATGTTGTAATTGGGAATTTCTCTATTGTGAGACAAATAAAGGTTTTCTTATTCTTGTATATATATACTGTATCTATATCTGTAGAGTGTCCTGGGTATGACATTAAACTGCATCCAACTGGCCCTCCAGGTTGGGGGTTGGGCGTGAGGTTAACAACCTCACCCTGTAAAAACCTGCTGCCTTGTAGGTTGGGTCTCTTTAGACAAAGGCTAGGAGAAGGCAACTCTGAATCCAAATCCCCCTGCTGCCTCGCAGGGTCTGCCTCTTAGGCATTGGCTACGGTGGTACACCCTACCAGTGTACCTGGAGTGGAGCCCCGACAGGCAGGGTCAGACACGCAGTCAGCGACCCTGGCAACTCCTGCAGCAGACCCGGTCCCAAGTGGCCATCCTCTCCCTTGGGCACCGATCGGTGACGCCGAGAGGGGGACACTACAGCCTGGGCAACTCAGTGTCTCCATATCCCCCGCCCAAGCCTTCGACGCGCACTGGAGAGTGGTCTCCACCGAAGTCGCAAGACTTCGTAAAGCAACCACGGGAAGAGGCAGTTACCGGTTCATTAGAGCTCCGGCCAATTGGCGTGGAGCCGTAGCGCCAGGGGCCTCGTCCGACGGTGGGAGGATTCATCGCACTCCATTGGCTAGCTACCGCCCGCCCCAAACTGGGCAGCCCCCGGTCAATAGGGTGCTAGCCCGTCACACTCGCCTGCTCTACTGGGTGCGTAGAGAGCAGGGGAAACCCGGAAAGCGAGTGCCTCCATGCACCAGGCAAAACACGCAAGAGAAAGAAGTCCCCAGCACTTCGCATAGCAAGCTGGAACGTCAGAACTATGTGCCCCGGAATGTCCCCCGACCCGACTCAGATCACTGACCTAAGAAAGAAATTGGGAAGGAACTGGCCCGCTTGAACATCGATGTGGCCTGCCTCCAGGAGACACGACTGCCAGACAGCGGATCCCTCAGGGAAGAAAACTACACCTTCTTCTGGCAGGGTCGGCCACAGAAGGAACCGTGCCAGCATGGCGTGGGCTTCGCAGTGAGGAACTCCCTGCTCCACGCAGTGGAAACACCGACCGGCGGCACGTCCCGTCTCCTCTCCCTGCGCATGAAGACCACAGCAGGGTATGCCAACATCATCTCAGCCTACGCCCCCACCCTGACGTCCTCCCCAGAAGCCAAGAATGAGTTCTACGAAACTCTCGAAAATGAAGTGAGACGTATCCCCAAGACCGAACTCGTCCTGATTCTCGGCGACTTCAACGCACGTGTGGGGGCCGATTGGCAGGCTTGGCCCTCTTGCCTCGGCCCACATGGAGTTGGCCGACTGAACGAGAATGGGCAACGCCTCCCCGAGCTGTGCTGCCACCACAGCCTCTGTATCACCAACACCTTCTTCGCAGGCAATGACCGCCACAAGGTGTCCTGGAGGCACCCTAGATCCCACCATTGGCACCAGCTGGACCTAGCAATTACAAGAAGATCCAGCCTGAACGCCATCCTCCACACGAGGAGCTACCACAGCGCAGACTGCGACACCGACCACGCCCTAATCGCCAGTAAGGTGAGGCTGCAGCCTCGCAGAATCCACCACGCCAAGACCAAGGGTAAGCCGCGCATAAACACCTGTGGCACTGCCGACCCAGTCAATGGCAACACACCAGGCCAGGATGGCATCCCCGCTGAGGTACTGCGGCATGGGAAACACACGCTCCTGCAACCGCTGCACCAGCTTCTGAGCCTCTGCTGGGAAAAGGGCCACATCCCCCTAGACATGAGGGATGCCTCCATTGTCACCCTCTACAAGAACAAAGGGGACCGCAGCGACTGTAACAACTATCGGGGCATCTCTCTGCTCAGCACCGTTGGGAAGGAGTTCGCCCGCGTCGCCCTGAAACGGCTTCAGCGCCTCGCCTCACGAGTCTACCCCGAATCGCAGTGTGGCTTCAGGGCTAAAAGATCCACAGTGGACATGATATTCTCCCTCCGCCAGCTTCAAGAGAAGTGCCGCGAGCAGCAAAGACCTCTGTTCATTGCCTTCGTTGACCTGACCAAAGCGTTCGACCTGGTCAGCCGGAGCGGGCTATTTCAAATACTGGAGAAGATAGGCTGTCCACCAAAACTACTCACCGTTATCCGCTCCTTCCATCAAGACATGCAAAGCACAGTCCGCTTCAACGGCGCTACCTCCCAGCCATTCCCAGTCAGCAGTGGAGTGAAGCAGGGGTGCGTCCTTGCACCAACCCTATTTGGAATCTTCTTTTCCATCCTCCTCCAGTATGCCTTCTCCGACTGCGAAGAGGGGGTATACCTCCGCACACGGCAAGATGGTAGCCTCTTTAACATGGCAAGACTGCGCGCCAAGTCTAAAACCTACAACATCCTGGTAAGAGAACTACTGTTTGCAGACGATGCTGCCCTCACTTCCCATAGTGAGGCAGGACTCCAGCACTTGGTGAACAGACTCTCGCGTGCGTGCAGGGACTTCGGGCTCCCGATCAGCCTAAAGAAGACAAATATACTAGCCAGGGAACCACCGTCGCCCCCTCTATCACCATCGAGGACACGCCGCTGAAAAATGTCGCCTCCTTCACCTATCTAGGCTCAACAGTCACATGTGCAACAACACTCGACGCCGAGATCAGCTCGAGGATCGCCAAGGCTGCCGGTGTGATGGCGAAGCTGTCGAAATGCGTCTGGGAAAACAGCCTTCTCAGTGCAAAAACCAAGGTTATGGTGTACGAGGCCTGCGTCCTCTCCACCTTACTCTACGGCAGTGAGTCATGGACCACCTACGCTAGGCAGGAACGGCGACTTAACACCTTTCATCTATGTGCCCTCCGGCGGCTGCTGCGCATCAGGTGGCAGGACCGGATTCCAAACACCGCGGTCCTCCAACAAGCCGGCCTCCTAAGCATCCAATGCACCTTGATGAAGAGGAGGCTCCGCTGGATCGGCCATACCTTCCGCATGGACCCCCACCGGCTGCCGCGGGAAATCCTCTATGGCGAGCTGCTTGAGGGACGCCGGAGTGTGCTGCGCTACAAGGACACTGTCAAACGTGACCTAAAGGCGGTCCGGGTGGTTCCCAACAGATGGGAGAGTGCAGCAGCAGACCGAGCCACCTGGCGCAACACCATCCGCATAGGGGTCGCCGAGGCTGCGGCGGAGGAGCAGGACCGGGCCTCACAGAAGCGGGCAGCGAGAAAGTGCGCATGTGTGCGTGCGTGCGTGCGTGTGTGTGTGTGTGTGTGTGTCAGCATGGTGGTGAACAGCATGGTGCCATGCTACCAGAGATACAGAAACACATGAGGTTAATTAATCAACACACATGCAGACTTTCAGCACATATGAACAAATGCGAGAACACTCATTGATATGCATTTTAGTATCTCATGCTACGTTTAAAAAAATGATGTCCAGTCCATGAATTTCAGCGACATTGACACAATTCTTCTCTTTTTGACTCGAAACCCCACCACTATGGATTTGAAATTAAACTAGAAAGTGATTGCCTTGACATTTATTGCTGATGAAACTGCTGACCCAAAGCAACATGATAACTATTCAAATGTGTCATGCAATATTATCTGCGCATATTCAGCTGCTGCAGAACCCGGTGAACAGCACTTCACGGTACAGGTGGACAATGACCCCAAGCACACTGTAAAAGCAACCAAAGAGTTTTTAAGGCAAAGGATTGGAATGTGATGCAAAGTCCAAGTCAATCATATGACCTGAATCCGATTGAGCATGCATTTCACTTGCTGAAGATAAAACTGAAGGGAGAAAAAAAGTCCCACTCTGCATTCCAGACTTCAGGTTAGAATTGACTGCTAAGGATTTGCAAACAAGTGCGAGAAAGTGAAAGAGTGATTTATGATCGCTGTTCATTTGTTCCATTACTTTTGGTCCCTGAATAAGTGGAAGGCATATATGCAAAGTGTTGTAGTGTTCCTACACTGTTCACTTGCTGAAAGTGTGCATGAGATTTCCATTTCATTTCAAATACATCATGGTGTTGTTTAGAGCCAAAAAGATGAGATTGTATCGATGTCCCAATATTCATGGACCTGAATGAACAACAAGCGAATATTAGCAAACTGTTGACTGTGTTTTAAAATAACACATGTAATTATTTTTGTCGAGGCTTTTTATTTATTTCTGGACCGCCTTTCCGCAGTCGTACTGCAGTGTTACCATATTTAAATGATCACCAACGTATAAAGCACTTATGAGTCTCTTGCCCCTACTTTGCACCGACAGCTGTAATGTGCAACGTACTCAATGCCAAACCACTACGGCAGTGGAGACACACATCTGTTGATGGAAAGCAGCAAAAGAATATATGGCTGTCCAGAATGGATCCCCCAAATCTTAGCTAATGCTACTGTAAAAAAAAATAAATACAAATCAATATTTGACTTTAGAAAATGAAAAATTAGGATATGTCATCATATCTGTATCACTTCTGACAACACACAAGACGCCTGTCAATCAATAAGTTGAGCACCTTCAATAAAGACAGTTCTTAATATTTAATTGAAATAGAATAAAACAACACAGGGGTCTTGCTTTTTAAATGAGCTTTAAATGAACATTTTCACCATGTCTGGCTTGTAATGCTTTGTTAATGATTGGAAGTGTCTACTGAGCTCATTTTTATATGCTCACAGTGTGTTGTAAACAATGTTGCCACAGTCACCTTTAAAAAGTAACTGAGTTACTTTCGAAAAAGAGCTTACAAAAATTGCCACGCATGCTTTTGGGCGAGCAAGTGTGTAATTACCACCCATTCTTTTAAAGCAAATTGACTGAGGATCCATCTTTGTCAATGAATGTGTAAAAAAGATAGCAGTGAACTAACCTGTCACCAGTTCTCATCGATGTTATCAACAAGCTCCTGCCTCACTGAGAGAGCAACCATATACTGTAGAGATGTCACAAACATTATAGGGCAACTTGACTTACTTTTTGTAACATCTGATAGTAGCCTACTTGGAGTTGACGAACAAGAGAAAATGTTGTAAAAGCATCCATTCATTTTCTATCCTGCTTAATGCTCATTAGGGTCATGGTGTGAGCATGATGTAACGATAGAAAAGACAACATGCAATTTCACTCATAACTGTGTTGGGTGTTCAAACCACTCGGTTACTTTGCCACCATGAAAGCCATACGTCCATCCATCCATTTTCCAAGCCGCTTTATCCTCACAAGGTGGAGGTGCGGGAGCCTATCTCAGCCATCTTCAGGCAGTGGGCGGGGGACACCCTGAACCAGTTGCAAGCCAATCGCAGGGTACACAGAGACGAACAACCATCCGCGCTCACACTCACACCGAGGGACAATTTTGAGTGTACAATCAGCCTGCCAAGCATGTTTTTGAAATGTGGGAGGAAACCGGAGTACCCGTAGAAAACCCATGCAGGCCAGGGGAGAACATGCAAACGCCACTCAGGAAGGCCAGTGTGGGTTTTGAACTCACGACCTCTGCAGTGTGAGGTCGACACGCTAACACTGGACCGTGGCAAAATCAGAAACACCAAATGAGAAAGAGAAAAACATTACTGCACTCGAGAAAAAATACCATCGTCAATTTCAAGTAGATTTCGTGAGGTCCTGCATGAAAATTCACTTTCGTTGGTGTGTGTATCATTGATTTACTTTTGCATCCCTAACCGGCTCCACAGTATGTGTTTTGAAAGCAGACTGAACATTTTAGAAACAGACTGTGGCGATAGGTAACAACCTCAAAATAGAGCATGCGATGGGCTAGAGGAAATGGATTTGCATCTCTTATTTATAGTGTATTTGAAATATGAACACGTCTCTCCCTAAACAAATCAGTCCATCAGTCCCCGAATGCAGCTTCACCTCCACCTCAATGTCCAGCTGACATCCGTGGATCAAAAGCAGCGCGACCCCGGCGCCACAGCCAGCATCATCATCATCAGGACACGAAACGGCGGGCGCTGCTTACCTCTCTGCGGTCCTGTAGACACTCCAGCACGGACAGGTTATTGGCCCAAGTGTGTTTGGGGCAGAGCCGGGTCAAGTCCTCTCTGCAGGCCTCCTCCTCGGACAGCTTCCAACCGGTCGCCCTTCTAGGCTTCGAGGCCCCCGCGGCGGCGGCAGGTGCATCCTTAGCTTGTGGTTCAACGGCTCTGAGGACGACCGGGTTGTTTGGAGGCTCGGCGGGACCGCTGGCTGCCTTGAGGCCGAAGGCGGAGCCGAAGCCACAGAGACATACGTATGATGACAGCAGTAGCAGCAGCGGAGAGCTACCGTACGTCGCCATCTTCGCACCACCGGTAAGCTAGCCCTGTGAGAACCACAACATTGTACTACTTCCGGTCAGTTAGTTCACAATAAAAGTCAAGGTGTGAAGCAAAACACAACTGCCATTTCAACAACAAAGGCTTTACATTTTATGACTGATTTGTCAGATTCACTTTTAGCTTTCACGTACATCACATAATAAACAGGAACTCCCGTGCAATAATCCATCCATCCATCCATTTTATGATCCGCTTATCCTAACTAATGCTTATGATGCTCATGTGAGATTTTGCTCACTTTGAAAATGTCCTCCTGGTTTAAATAGCATTTTATCTGACCCAAAATACTGTTGAACAAAAACAACCATCATTTCAGCAAACATTATAATAAATAGACAAAAGGTTATCATCACCAGTTGCAATCCCCTCCCGCAGGATTGTCCAAACCCTGTCCTCGGTGGCCCCTGTCCAGCACATTTAAATGTACACCAACATGTCTTATTCAAAAGATCAAGATTGTTATCAGGCTTCTCAGAGCTTCTTGAAGACCTGGTGATTTCAAAAGAAAAAAATATATAATTCGATGTCAGTTTATTTGAACTGAAATTTTAACAAGAAAACAAGTATTGGACGCAATTAAGTAAGTATCCTAGCGAGAGACTCATAAAAGAAAAATCACAGGGGCTCATATAAAGTATTTGTATATGTAGTATTTGTTCATTCATTCATTCATTCTCCAAACCGCTTAATCCTCACTAGGGTCGCGGGGGGTGCTGGAGCCTATCCGAGCCGTCCCCAGGCATCAGGCGAGGGTGTCGCCTGCTGAACCGTCCTGTAGCAACCACAAATGCCCTCTGAGAACTCCGACATTTGAATTTCGCGCCGCGAGACTGATCAGCCACTTGGGCGTCGGCGATGGCTCCGTAGTCGACGCCAAGATGGACGGCGTTGATTTCCACTCGTGACAGGGCGTCGGCTACTGGATTCTTTTCACCAGGGACGTACTCTATCTCGCATCCGAATTCTGCGATGGCGGAGAGATGACGCTGCTGACGGGCGGACCACGGGTCCCCAGCTTTGGTGAAGGCGTGTACGAGGGGGCGGTGGTCGGTATGGATCTTGAACGGCGTTCCTTCCAGCAGGTGGCGGAAATGTCGCACCGCCAGGTATACGGCGAGAAGTTCGCGGTCGAACGTACTGTATCGGGTTTCAGGTTGGCGTAAACTTCTGACTGAAGAATCCCAGAGGCTGCGGGATACCGTTGATGACCTGCTCCACCACACCTCCTACAGCAACGTTACTTGCGTCGGTCGTCAGCTGAAGCGGAGCCGCCGGCTTCGGGAATGTCAATGTCGCGGCCTTGGCGAGGGCGGCTTTCGTAGCTTCGAACGATTTGCTCTGGGCGGGGGTCCATTTCAGGTGTTTCGGGTTGCCGCTGAGCGCATCGTATAGCGGGGCCATGACGTGGGCGAGGCGAGGCAGGAAACGATGGTAATAGTTCACCATCCCAGTGAACTTTTGGAGAGTCTTGATCGTTTTCGGCGTAGGGAACTTGTGGATGGCGTTGACTTTAGCGGGCAGGGGGCGGACTCCGGAAACGTCGATCTCGTAACCGAGGAACTCTACTTTCGACGCGCCGAAAACGCACTTGTCTCGTCGTACTACCAAGCCGTTGTCGCGGAGCAGTTGGAGGACGTTTCGGACGTGGTCGTGATGTTCTGCCTTCGTCTTCGAATGGATGAGGATGTCGTCGACGTAACATACACAGTACGACAGTTCGCCGAGGATGCTGTCCATGAGGCGTTGAAAGGCAACGCCCTCGGCCACTCATCCCGAAAACGCTCCGACGTCAAATGTTCGATATCATCCATGGTTTATCACACCCGTCTGGAAGATCAACCGCCAAACTGATGACCGAGAAGTTTGTATGGCATGGAATCAACAAAGACGTACGAGCCTGGGCTCGCAACTGCCTCCAATGCCAAGCCAGTAAGATCGGCCAACATACAGAATCCGGTATCGGCCAGTTTCCACAACCCCGACGTCGCTTCGGCCATCTTCACGTCGACATAGTTGGACCGCTGCCACCTTCAGAAGGCTACCAGTATCTCTTCACGTCCACCGAGCGGTCGACTCGATGGCCTGAGGCGATCCCAATGAAAGGAGCCACTGCACAAGACTGCGCCGCCGCCCTTCTCCAAGGCTGGGTCAGCAGATTCGGAGTCCCTGACGATATCACCTCCGACCGAGGTTCTTCATTCACGTCACAGCTCTGGACCGCCCTTGGTCAGCTCATGGGAACGACTGTGCATCATACGACTGCTTTCAACCCTGCCGCCAACGGAATGGCCGAGCGCACTCACCGCACGTTGAAGGCAGCGCTCATGGCCCGCTGCACCGGACCAGACTGGAGTGCCCAATTGCCCTGGGTACTTCTCGGAATGCGGACGACTCCGAAAGAAGGTCTCGGTGTCTCCTCAGCCGAGATGGTATTCGGTGAAGCCATCGCCGTTCCCGGGGAGTTCTTCCCGTCCAGCCAAGACGCCGCCGACTCCACGGCCTATCTCGCCGATCTCCGACGCACCGTCGGAAAGTACCGACCCGTACTCCAGACCTACCAAGACCAGCGCAGCAGACGAGTACCGAAGTCGCTGTTAACCTGTACTCACGTTTTCGTAAGGAACGACGCCCACCGCCCGCCTCTAACTCGACCATACCGCGGCCCGTACGCCGTGGAGCAACGTAACGACAAGGCCTACCGCCTCAACATCCATGGTCGACAGGATTGGGTCTCAATCGACCGCCTGAAACCGGCCTACCACGACGACGACGAACCCGCGCCGCTGACAATCACTCGAGCCGGACGCGCCGTCCGCCCGCCCGACCGCCTGCACGCCCAACCATGAACTTTCATCACTATCCTAATTCGGACTCAGCCTGCCAAGGACTCTCTAACAGGGGAGTATTTGTAGCAACCACAAATGCCCTCTGAGAACTCCGACATTTGAATTTCGCGCCGCGAGACTGATCAGCCAATCGGCGGCCCCCGCTGCCGCTCGCTACCAACCAATCACAGCCCCCGGGTGGGCTGGACGTTTGTTTACAGTAACGTCCGCTTTGCTGGTATATAAATGATCGTACGTTTGCTGAAATAAAACAGTGTACCACCGCTCTCCGAGTACTTCACTTCACTTCGCCGGGCCGTCGCTCCTTACAGTCCATCCATCCATCCATTTTCTACCGCTTATCCGGGGCCGGGTCGCGGGGGCAACAGATTTAGCAGGGAAGCCCAGACTTCCCTCTCCCTAGCTACTTCTTCCAGCTCTCCCCGGGGGATCCCGAGGCGTTCCCAGGCCAGCTGGGTGACATAGTCTCTCCAGCGTGTCCTGGGTCTTCCTCGGGGTCTCCTCCCGGTGGGACATGCCCGGAACACCTCACCAGGGAGGCGTTCAGGAGGCATCCGAATCAGATGCCCAAGCCACCTCATCTGGCTCCTCTCGATGTGGAGGAGAAGCAGCTCGACTCCGAGCCCCTCCCGGATGACCGAGCTTCTCACCTTATCTCTAAGGGAGTGCCCGGACACCCTGCGGAGAAAACTCATTTCGGCCGCTTGTATCCGGGATCTCGTTCTTTCGGTCACGACCCATAGCTCGTGACCATAGATGAGGGTTGGAACGTAGATCGACCGGTAAATTGAGAGCTTCGCCCTTTGGCTCAGCTCCTTCTTCACCACGACAGACCGATACAACGTCCGCATCACAGCAGACGCTGCACCGATCCGCCTGTCGATCTCTCGCTCCCTCCTGCCCTCACTCGTGAATAAGACCCCAAGATACCGTATTTTCACGACTATTCGACGCATCGTACTAATGGCCGCAGTCTCATTAATGCGTGACATTTCTGTATTTTACACATACACAGGACGCATCGTACTAATGGCCGCAGTTTTACAGTGGTAAAACATATGTCAGCTTAAACATACGGCATGCATGCGCGCACTCTAACACGTTAGCTTGAAGCATACGGTAACATGCCAAGACATACAGATAAGATAAAAACACGTTTTTAAAAAGGCAACGAAAGTAGAACTGAGTTCGGGTGTATTTTATTTAGCCATCGTACAATGTTCTCACGTTTTTCGATCAATCATCACCCAGAAATCCATCAAAGTCCTCATCCTCTGTATCAGAAGCAGAGGACTGCACATCTCAGTTGTCATTGAATGCATCACATGCTAGTGTGAGTTGCTACGCATTGCCGAGCGGAAAGAAGGAGTAGCAACAGCAAAGTCAACATTTCTCTCGTGTGAAGCTTTCCCACATTTGAAAGTAAAGAACAGAGCGAAACATGGTGGCAGCGCGTGTGTGTGTAGAAAGAATTGAACAATTGTGCAAGTACCGTAATCCATCAAAAACGCCGCGTTCCCTCTCGTTGTTGCGTATTGTGGCGTAACTCGCCAAGCGCTGCCTCTCACTCTTTGTAAAGTTGTGTTTGCCACCGATCATCCATTGTTCCCATGCCGTTTGCAACTTTACTTTGAATGCCCGGTTGATGCCAATGTCCAGCGGTTGGAGTTCTTTAGTCAAGCCTCCGGGAATAACGGCAAGCTCAGAGTTCATTTGCTTGACTTGTTTTTTTCACCGCTGCTGTGAGATGGGCACGCATGCCAAAAGCATAACCGGTGGCTTTAAGTTTGAACTGAGCTTCGTAGGCGTGTCTTTTTGTCGAATTTATTTTCAGGGGTTCTTAGAAACCAAAACCGGAGTTGTTTTGCAACAATGCGCATTGCCACACTCTATACAAGTGTTGGTACTGGCTTGAGGCGTCCACTTACACGCCCACCCTTCACCATTGGCGGACTAGCTTGTCTGTCCTCTCTCTCCCTCTCTCGCTCTCTCTCGCTCTCTCTCCCTCTCCATATTTGTATATATACACGCCCACCCTTCCCTGATTGGCCGACTTCTTTCATGCCTGGCCACCGTCACTACCGCCTTTTCTCTATATAAACAGCGTGTCGGCTGTCAGTCAGATTTTGGAACTCGGCGCATATAAAGGACGCTCCGCACCATAAGGCGTCCTGTCCATTTTGGAGAAAATTTAAGACTTTTAATTGCGCCTTATAGTCGTGAAAATACGGTACTTAAACTCCTCCACTTGGGGCAAGATCTCCCCCCCGACCCGGAAGGGGCACTCCACCCTTTTCCGACTGAGGACCATGGTTTCAGATTTGGAGGTGCTGATTTTCATCCCAACCGCTTCACACTCGGCTGCGAAACGCTCCAGTGAGAGTTGGAGAGCCCTGTTTGAAGGAGCCAACAGCACCACATCATGTGCAAAAAGCAGGGATGCAATACTGAGGCCACCAAAACGGACCCCCTCAACGCTTCGGCTGCGCCTAGAGATTCTGTCCATAAAGGTTATGAACAGAATCGGTGACAAAGGGCAGCCTTGGCGGAGTCCTACCCTCACTGGGAACGATTCCGACTTACTGCCGGCAATGCGAACCAAACTCTGACATCGGTGGTATAGTGACCGAACAGCCCGTATCAGGGGGTTCGGTACCCCATACCCACGAAGCACCCCCCACAGAACTCCCCGAGGGACACGGTCAAACGCCTTCTCCAAGTCCACAAAACACATGTAGACTGGTTGGGCGAATTCCCACATACCCTCGAGAACCGTGCTAAGGGTGTAGAGCTGGTCCACTGTTCCACGGCCGGGACGAAAACCACACTGCTCCTCCTCAATCTGAGGCTCGACTTCCTGACGGACCCTCCTCTCCAGCACCCCTGAATAGACCTTACCAGGGAGGCTGAGGAGTGTGATCCCTCTGTAGTTGGAACACACCCTCCGGTCCCCCTTTTTAAAAAGAGGGACTACCACCCCGGTCTGCCAATCCAGAGGCACTCTCCCCGTTGACCACGCGATGTTGCAGAGGCGTGTCAACCAGGACAGCCCCACAACATCCAGAACCTTGAGGAACTCCGGGCGGATCTCATCCACCCCTGGGGCCTTGCCAGCGAGGAGCTTTTTAACCACATCGGTGACTTCAACCACAGAGATAGGAGAGCCCACCTCAGAGTCCCCGGGCTCTGCTTCCTCCAAGGAAGGCGTGTTGGTGGAGTTGAGGAGGTCTTCGAAGTACTCTGCCCACCGGTTCACAATGTCCCGAGTCGAAGTCAGCAGCGCCCCATCCCCACTGTACACAGTGTTAGTGGTGCACTGCTTCCCCCTCCTGAGACGTCGGATGGTGGACCAGAACTTCCTCGAAGCCGTCCGGAAGTCAGCTTCCATGGCCTCACCGAACTCTTCCCATGCTCTGGTTTTTGCCTCGGCGACCACCAAAGCTGCGTTCCGCTTGGCCAGTCGATACCCTTCAGCTGCCTCTGGGGTCCCACAGGCCATAAAGGCTCGATAAGACTCCTTCTTCAGCTTGACGGCATCCCTTACTGCTGGTGTCCACCAGCGAGTACGAGGGTTGCCGCCACGACAGGCACCAACCACCTTACGGCCACAACTCAGATTGGCCGCCTCAACAATAGAGGCACGGAACATGGTCCACTCGGACTCAATGTCCCCTGTCTCCCCCGGAACATGGGAAAAGCTCTGTCGGAGGTGGGAGTTGAAACTCCTTCTGACAGGGGATTCCGCCAGACGCTCCCAACAAACCCTCACAATACGTTTGGGTCTGCCAGGACGGACCGGCATCTTCCCCCACCATCGGAGCCTACTCACCACCAGGTGGTGATCAGTTGACAGCTCCGCCCCTCTCTTCACCCGAGTGTCCAGAACATGCGGCCGCAAATCCGATGACACGACCACAAGGTCGATCATCGAACTACGGCCTAGAGTGTCCTGGTGCCAAGTGCACATGTGGACACCCTTATGTTTGAACAAGGTGTTCGTTATGGACAATCCGTGACGAGCAGAGAAGTCCAATAACAAAACACCACTCGAGTTCTGATCGGGGGGGCCATTCCTCCCAATCACGCCCCTCCAGGTCTCACTGTCATTGCCCACGTGAGCATTGAAGTCCCCCAGTAGAACAAGGGAGTCCCCAGCAGGAGTACTCTCCAGCACACCCTCCAAGGACTCCAAAAAGGGTGGGTATGCTGAGCTGCTGTTTGGTGCATATGCACAAACAACAGTCAGGTGCCGGCCCCCCCGCCCGTAGGCGGAGGGATGCAACCCTCTCGTCCACCGGTGTGAACCCCAATGTACAGGCACTGAGCCGGGGGGCAATAAGTATGCCCACACCTGCTCTGCGCCTCTCACCGTGAGCAACTCCAGAGTGAAAGAGAGTCCAACCCCTCTCGAGAGGACTAGTACCAGAACCCAGGCTGTGTGTGGAGGCAAGTCCGACTATATCCAGTCGGAACTTCTCTGCCTCACACACCAGTTCGGGCTCCTTCCCTGCCAGAGAGGTGACATTCCATGTCCCAAGAGCTAGCTTCTGCAGCCGAGGATCAGACCGCCAGGGTCCCCGCCTTTGGCTGCCGCCCAGCTCGCATTGCACCCGACCCCTTTGACCCCTCCCACGGGTGGTGAGACCATGAGAAGGGGGACCCACGTTGCCTCTTCGGGCTGAGCCCGGCCGGGCCCCATGGGTGTAGGCCCGGCCACCAGGCGCTCGCCAACGAGCCCCACCTCCAGGCCTGGCTCCAGAGGGGGGCCCAGGTGACCCGCGTCCGGGCAAGGGAAACTGAGTACCATTGATTTTGTCTTCCATAAGGGGCTTTGTGAGCCGTGCTTTGTCTGGTCCCTCACCTAGGACCTGTTTGCCAATGGTGACCCTACCAGGGGCATAAAGCCCCAGACAACTTAGCTCCTAGGATCATTGGGACACACAAACCCCTCCACCACGGTAAGGTGATGGCTCACGGAGAGGCCTGCCTGCTGAACCGGTTGCCAGCCAATTGCAGGGCACACAGAGATGAACAACCATGCACACTCACACCTAGGGACAATTTAGTGTGTTCAATCAGCCTGCCATGCATGTTTTTGGAACGTGGGAGGAAACCGGAGTACCTGGAAAAAAACCCACGCGGGCCGGGGAGAACATGCAAACTCAACACAGGGAGGCCGGAGCGGGAATTGAACCCGGTACCTCTGTACTGTGAAGTCAACGTGCTAACCACTGGACTACCGAGCCGCCTCATCTAAAGCAATATACTAATAAACATCACAAAAGAAGTAAGGAGCAATTGCAAGTTGGAAACACTCTCCCCATAACAACATACTATAGTAACTATAGAACAATACCTACGTAATCTGCTCGTTTCTTCTCTTCAGAACAGCTGATGGCTTTGACCTTTTCTTAAATGTTTACGGAAAGTTTAATTGCCATTTCGCACAATTCCCCACGTCCACCCATTTCGACCCTGCATCTCTTCTCCAGAGGCTGGCTCCACAAGGGGGCACACGTTGCCCATAAAAATACCAATTAGTGACATGACATGCCATTACAAAACACCAAAACATTTTATGTACCTTTTTTTGTTTTAAATTTTGGGGTGCATTGCCGCCAGTGTGCCAATGCTGCCATTTGATCACACAGTGTAATTAATGTACATGACAGAAACTGCAGCTATGGTTTTTGGTAGTGAAAAATGTTTGCAATTGCTAAGCATTACTCGAAGCGAAGACAGTTTTCTTCGATTGGGGTGCGGATTTTAGCAAGAAGAATGAAACAGTCACAGATGATTGGCTTAAAAGGGAAGTCAACCTCACAATTTTCTTTCCAAAACTATCATATGCTCTATACAACCCCACTAGTGTGATTAAAATTATGCTATTTACCGGTAAGTATTTTAGGGAAAAATGGAACGGGAGATTGGTGCAGCACGTGTAGTGATGAACACTCTATATCGGTCTGTCATGATGAAGAGGGAGCTGATGTACTGGTTGAAGTATGTTCCTGCCTGCCACCTATGGGCATGAGTTGTGAGTCATGACTGAAAGAACACGATCACGCATTCAAGTGGCTAAAATAAGTTTCCGTTGCACGGCCTCTCCTTTAGTGCTAGAGTGAGAAGCTTGGTCATCTGGAATGGGCTCAGAGTAGAGATGTTGCTTCTCAGCATTGATAGGAATCAGATGAGATGTTTTGGTGATTACCAATGCTGATAAAAGCAGATGTGAAGTGATGTTCTAATAAATAAATCCATGAAATTAGTGCACCGACCTTCAGACACAACAATATGACAGGTTGCCACGATACAATGATATACATAACAAGAACAGTTTAAAATTATCTTCTTATTTACAAAGTTGTGCTTGTTTTGATTGACACGATCAGAGGTATTACTGAGCAATATGTCCTAGTGAGGATAAGCGGTTCAGATAATTGATGGATGGATGCATGAATGGATGTTCATCTTTCTGGTTATAGTTTGCAGTGGGTCTGGATTATGTAAGGGTTTCAAAATATGTGTTCTTTTTATATAGTTTTAATGATTGGTACTCGTTTTTCATGAGTTTTCTGTAACAAGAAAAAATAAGTATAGATCAAGATAATTCTCACTTTAAACTAAACTGAAGGTGTATTTGTATTTTTGTGTGGGCAAAATTGAATGCCTGTCTACAAAGCAGCTGATTGGGAACCCAGGAGCTCAATAAATCCTCCTAAATTTAGAGGTGACAGCTGCCAGGGCCTTTTTCTGGCTCTTCATCAGCCACTCTAATCCGCCCTCCTCTCAGCGTTAGTTCCAACTTGCATTTCAAAGATGCATCATGCAGTTGAGATCCTTCAGTAATTGAACAAATCCTCACTTCAGGCCCTGTGTAATCAACCTACACAATAAAGAAGTTAAATGCAACTGTGAAACTTGTGGTTTGTGAATCTGCTTCACAGTCAAGATGCTCTGTGTAGCGTGGAATTTGAAGGTTCTTCTGGTGGGTTTTATTCGGGTATGGCCGCTCTCTCCCATATTTCAAAAATATGCATGATAAGTTCATTGAAGGCTCTAAATTGACTAAAGTGTGTGTGTGTGTGTGTGTGTGTGTGTGTGTGTGTGTGTGTGTGTGTGTGGCGGGGGGGGGGGGTCCAAATGTACTCACTGACTGACTGATGACCAGCTCTGGGTGTTTTCCCCGCCTTCAGGGTTAAAAAAAACATAGCTCTGGTCCTCAAAGCAAGTCATTGCGGAATACACTGCTTTCCCTTTCACTGTCATCTCAACCTGATATTGAACTAGCATCTATTGCACATAAACCTGCAGTTTCAACAACAGATGAGACAGACTCACGTGAATGATCCTTTAGCACACAGAACTGTTGTAATAGTGATTCGCCACATCGTTATCAGTGTAAAAGTACAGCTCTTAAAGTTATAATATTGCTTTATGTTTGATAGCTTTTATTTCTGTCTTGTGGCAATGCTTCTTGTGAATTCATGTTACAGTATATTGAGGTGTTTTCTTCTCTGGCCTTCTTTTGTGGAGTTTGCAGGCTCTCCCCATGGCATGCATATATGGGTATTCCCAAGGTAATCCAGCTTGCTCCTACATTCTTAAAACACACATTAGGTCAACTGAAGACTATAAATTGACCACAGAGTGTGTATGGGAGTGTGAATGGTTGCTTGTCTTCTTGTGCTTCTACTTAATCGGTTAGTTGAGTAGAACTAATGAGGCACGGCCAATTCTTGCAGCAGAAATCAAATTACCATTTTAAAAGAGCCGATGCTCAGATGTGCTTGCAACCAAGGGCGCTTTCAAGTGCTTGCTATAGCAATTATTCTCAAGAAGCATTGTTACCACAGAGAAAACCAAAAACACATTTCTGAAAATAGGCTTTATCTTTATATAGATAACATTTTACCAATCGTCTCTTTAAAAATGGTCTTCCTTTCCATGCTTTCTCCCAAATTTTGTCAATAGTGTTGGCTGTCAAAAAAGTCTGAAGAAAAAACATAGCAACATAACATTATAAAACTACAGTGTATTTCCATATTGGGGGTTAGGGGTGGACAGACCTTTCTTGACGTAAACCCCATCCATCCCAGCAGCATGCATTTCCAAAATCAATCTATTGATTTATTTAGACACATTACAGCACACTGTAAGAGACATTTCACTGTTAAAAATACTAAACATTTTTAGTTGAGGTGAGGCACTGTCGTAATGTCTCACTGTTAGCTTCTAGAAGAGAATTCCTGGAACATTTGTTGCTCAGCTGCCGCTGTCACCTCTTTACATCCCACATTCTACCCACAGCTTCCAAAGACAACTGGTTGCATGCGCACAAGCACACACACACACACACACACACACACACGCACGCACGCACAGACACACACAAACTATAAGAGAGGAGCTTTTACCTTCATCTCACTTCTTCCCCGCAGACCACAGAGGAATCGGTTGCGGTTTCAAAATGGCAGAGTAAGTCCTCATCTCAACTCTCTCACATCTAATTCGTTAATCCACAAAACTCACAGTAATCTCCCATATTTCTTTATGAAGGAAAAAGATGACACTAAGCCGTAGGAATTACCTCAAGGTAAAGTATGATGGCGGTCATGACTAACTGTGATTTTCTGGAGAGCTGTATTATGTCATTTGTTTATTGACATTGATGATTTGATCACATAAACCGTACAAATGGACTTTGAGAGAGCGCTGAAAATTTGCTGCTAAATAAAATGTGAGTTTTCTGGACACAGCCTGTTGAAAATCACACAATTAAATTCAGACTTCAGATTTCTGCGACCTATCAGGATTTTCGTGCTTCATGAGCCTGTTTCCCACCCATTCAGAAGTGAAGATTAGGATATGTTATTCCCTAATCATACCTTACTATTTAGAATGACTTGCAATTTGGTGCTGACCAGAACAACATGAAAAATCTATCAGCTATGTTTGTTCACAACAGTCTCAATTATTCAAAATTAGCTTTCAGAAAACTGCACTTAATTGGTTTTGTAATTTAAAGCCCCAGTCAGGCATTGTACATATATTTATTTCAATCTATTTGATACAAATGCAAAATCAAATACAAATCTCTATGGTGCTGAACCTTCTGCTCATCCTTCTCCTCAGAGTTTGCTGTTACATATTGGTCAGACAATGGTGGATGAGGTGGCTGATCAGGCCCAGGAGGAGAAGACCAGATACATGGAGGAGAACTGCCCTCCTCTCGCTCTCCCTGACTGCATGCATGAGTTGCAGGTAAACATCACATTACAATCATCAGCTGTCAAAAACACAAAATGAACTCTGACCTAGATAATGTAAACCAAACCAATGAGACCGTGAAGTAGTCCATGTTTCTTTACTATTTTTTTCCCTCTCCCTACCCAGTGTTCTCCTTTCTGAACTCTGACTGTAAATTTCCCCATTGCGGGACAAATAAAGGATATAAAGGTTATCTTATGTTTCAATTCCTTTGTTTATATTGCCATTGTGCCAATTTGACTTGGATGAGAAAAATCACACAAGCTCACAAAGTCAATGCATTCATTTTCTCTTGGTTAAATTTTTGGTCCAAGCTCAGTTCACTTTAAATGAACAATACAGTATGTGCAAATGACTTAAAACAGGCCTTTGACCCTCGTGATGATCAGTAATTCGGATGATGGATGTAGTTAAAACGGCAAAATAATGATTAATTAAAGTTTTGAGCTTGATTTCACTGATCAGTACAGTATTTCCAAAATGATCATTTTCAATGAAGTTATGAAAGGCAAGACACCTCAATAGGGGGAGAAAATCAATGGTCTTTCTGTCAGTTTTGACCACAAGAATCTGGATTTATGATCACTAACAGATCTTGTCTTTTCATTCATTTTCCGAACCTCTTAATCCTCACAAGGGTCGCAGGGGCTGCTGGAGCAGCCTATCCCATCTGACTTCTGGCAGCAGGCAGGGGACACCCTGAATCGGTTGCCAGCCAATCGCAGGGCACACAGAAAGAACAACCATTCGCACCCACACACACATCTAGGGACAATTTAGAGTGTTCAATCAGGCTGCCACGCATGTTTTTGGAATGTGGGAGGAAACCGTAGAAACCACGCAAAAGCACGGGAGAACATGCAAACTCCACACAGGAACGCCAGAGCTGGAATTGATCATTGGATTATCTGTGCACTGTGAAGTCAACGTGCTCACCACTCGACGACTGGGCCGCTGTCTTTTCATCTTGACTCATAAATTTCAGCAATGAGCAAGTACTATTTTTCTATCTGTACCTGTATTTCATTTATAAGATGAATTTTTCAGTTGATGGAATCACACAATAGGCTCCAGCACGCCTGCGACCCTTGGGAGAATAAGCGGTTCGGATAATGGATGGATGGATTGTCTGAACAATGAACAGATATCACTTTAATAATTCAATTCAATCTTTCACAAAATCTAGAAATGGCCTTCATTCACAGAGAGAGCAAATCTTATCAGCAATAATATCCAGCAAATCACAGGGACAAAATGCAATGCAGTGGCCGTGTTTGGCCCTGTAACCCACAGTTCTGAGGTTCGAGGTTGAAATCTCACCACCGGTCGTCTGCTGTGGAGTTAGCCTGTTCTCTCCATGCTTGTGCGGGTTTTCATCCCACATTCTAAAAACATGTATGTTCTATTCTTTGGACATTAAATTGTCCGTAGGCGGGCGCCAATCACTCTGACAGCTCTCCTTGCCATGCTTGCATATGTGTGATATGGTTCTCCAAGTACTGCGCAACACAAATATACAGCAGAGAGTGATTTGAATTTCCCAATGAGGGATTACAGCGGTGGTGTCCCGGTGGGCCAGTGGTTAGTGCGTCGACCTTTCAGTGCAAAGGTCGTGGTTTCAATCCCAGCTCTGGCCTTCTTGTGTAGAGTTTGCATGTTCTCCCCGGGCCTGTGTGGGTTTTCTCCGGGTACTCTGCTTTCCTCCCACATTCCAAAAACATGCATGGCAGGCTAATTGAACACTCAAAACTGTCCCTAGTTGTGAGTGTGAGCGTGGATTTTTGTTCGTCTCTGTGTGCTCTGCGATTGGCTGGAAACTGGTTCAGGGTGTCCCCCGCCTACTGCCCGAAGATGGCTCGGATAGGCTCCAGCACCCCCCGCGACCCTAGTGAGTGTAAAAAAAGGAAAAAATGAGTGGTGTTTGTCTATATCAGGGGTATCCAACCCTGGCTCTTGAAGACCCCCTATTCAGTGTTTTTTTATGTTTCCCTTCTCCAACACAACTGATTCAAATGGCCAGGATCATTAGCATGCTTTTCAGAACTCAGTGCCCTCAAGGACTGCAGTTTGACACCCCTGGTCTAAATGATGGCTGTGTCCAAATGCAGAGGCTGCATCATCCAAAGGCTGCATTATTGCCTGCATTTTTGGGCCACATGACTTGACTACACATGGTTTCCAAATTATAGAAAGACAATTCGCAGTTTGAGTCCTTCGACACCTTGAAAGGCGCATTCTTATATAGCCTCTGTGGATCACATAAACCATGGTGAATTTGGCATCATGCGGCCGATAATGTGGCCTTCGCAGGACACAGCCTCATGTGCCCTGCAATTTGCTGGTCACACCATTACAGGGTGTACGCACTCGATTCTCTCCCCAAATCAGATGGGGAAAACTACAGCTCACCTGTCACCCTAATAATGAATGCAGGATTAGAATATGGATGGATGGACAAACGAGGAACAGCAGCAGAACAATAATTACATCTAAGTTCAGATTTTTTAAATGTTAATTGTCATGACATTCAAAAATGTTATGAAATACATGAATTACTTGAATGTCCCGATCAAGAAATGTCGTCTCTTGTTTAGGGGTCTGTGAAAATGTGTTCCACATGCAAAAGGTTGAGGAGCCACTGGTGTGATTAAACGTCTGGCTCTTATCAAGGGGCAGCACAAAAACACTGTATTCTCAGCAAATAGATGCAACTTTCTTCATACTTTTCAAATTCATCATTGTCTGTATTATGCATTGCCAGGAGCTCTGTCGGCAACTTCACAAGCAGATTGATCTGGTAGATGACGAAAGGTATGACATGGAAATGAAAGTGAAGAAGTCTGACCAAGAGGTAAATCTGCATCTATTAGTACCACATCAATAATGATAAAGAAAATGTTGCAGTTATGTCTTATATTTTTGCCATATAATAGCAATATTGTTGTTTCGATAACAACCCTGCCCTATCAGATCAACGACCTGAAGTTAAAGGTTCAGGATCTGAATGGAAAGTTTAAGAAGCCGACCCTGAAGAGGGTACGAATGTCAGCTGAAGACATGTTAGCTGCCCTGCTGGGGTCCAAACACAAAGTGTCCATGGACCTGAGGGGCAACCTAAAGCAGGTCAAGAAGGAGATGAAAGACGAGGTTGGTAAATCACACACAAGAAGCTGATAACATAGTTTCAGCAAAGTTGACATTTTTCCCGGACTTAATTCTTCTAGTTCACTTAAACAGTAGTATTTTAAAACACACTGGCCCAAGCATAACTAACTGATTGCTTATGTCTCACTCAGGAGAAACAAACCGGGGACTGGAGAAAGAAAATTGAGGACAAAGCCGGGATGGATGGCAGGAAGAAAATGTTTGAGACAGAGGCCTAAACTCCTGGGAATTCTTCTGGTGTTGAGCGTCATCATTTCAGTGTTTTACATCAAAACATATTGTTAACAATGTTATGTAAAGTACACAAAATAATATATCAGGAAAATGATCATATTAAACAGACAAAAACACAAATTGACACTAGTTGGTGAAACAGTAGGTGGAAGGATCCCCGATCAATACTTCCTGTTTTATAATAACTGTTACAAGGCAAGACACGTTTAGTTGTATTGCACAGTTCATGTATAAGACAATTCAAACTGTTTTACATTAAACATTAAAAGCATTACAAAAAGAGAAAAAACATGAACACATTGCAAAAATCATCTTTAAAAAATTGATTAAAATGATTCCAACAGGTGCTTTGAACTGGTTGTTAACTTTCAGTTCTGACTCAATAATTACACTAAGAGTTTTGAATTGATTTGTAGCTTTCAATGACACAGCGTTAACACGAGCACTGATCTCAGACCTTTCAGTTTTGGGGCCAAAAACAATCCCCTCTGTCTTTGCTGGATTGAGCTGGATAAAATTCTGGTCCATGCACCAAATGATTTGATGAATACATTTCATGAATGTAAGAGACCACAGTCATGTGATGATGCTGAAATGTAAAGTTGCGTGTCATAATCATATCCATAATCTGAGCACGCGACAGCATGTAGATTTCAATAGAAGTGGTCCAAGAATGGACCCTTATTGAGCCCTACATGTGATCTTTGTTTGCTCAGACTCATGACTACCAACTGAGGCAAAGGAATCCCAATCGTGCAAGTAAGATTTGAACCAACCACAGTGCCAGTAAATCCGACCCACTGTTCTAATCTGTTGAGCAGTATATTAAATGCAGCACTGAGATCTAACAATACCAAGACTGTGGTTTTAAAGGCATCAATATTCAGAAGTCGTATTTATTACTTAAATAAGTGTGGTATCAGTGCTGAGTAGTGGTCAAAATCCAGACTGAAATGCATTTAATAGATCATTTTGCATCATAAAACTGTGAATGTGTTGGAAAACAACAGTTTCAATGTTTTTTTCCCCAAACCTGAAGATTTGTAACTGCAATTACTTACTGTGGAATAATTTGGGTCGGGCTTTTATTTCTGCAATTTTTGCAGCCTGGGGAAACTTCCCGGATTGAATAGAATTTTTCACTATGACTTTGAAAAACTTTGAAAAACTATGACTAGAGAAAACTTTTGGAGATAAAAACAAACAAACAAACAAAAAACAAAAAGCAAACAAAAACAATTTAGAAAAATTGTGAAGGAACCATATCAAGACAGAATATTGTAAATGTTAATTTCAAAACTATTTATTGTCGTCTAGAAAGTTAACACGTTCAAGATTAACTAACTACAGAACGACATGGCACAAGTAACACTGTCATTTTTTCCCCCTGAGGGTGAGACTTTTACTTTTTGCATTATGCTTTAATTTATCTGTGAAAAAGGCATCAAAGTCATTGTATGACTTGCACAGCAGTTCAGAAGGGACTGATGCTGCCAGTCTGTCAGCAACAACAAACAATTGTACGGACATTATTACTGTTTCTATTGATCACCTCTGAGAAGAATAATTGTCTTACATTTTTAAATTCCTGGTTGTAGATGTGAAGACCGTCTTTGGATTTGTCATAATGAACCTGGAGTTTGGTTTTGCGCCTCCAGGCTCTGCTTTTCTGCATATCAGGAGAGAGAAGAGAAGAAAGAGAGAGGAGACGAGGGGAGGCAAGAGGCGAGAAGAGAGGAGAGGATAGGGGATGAGAAGAGACAAATATTGAGCCTGGTCAAAAACAAGATTAAATTAATTCAAACCTTTGACGGAGCCAAATAATGTAAATATTTAGAAAACAATGCTCCCTGTTTGGAATATGTCAATAAAGTTTTTGCGCGTTGACGTCTCCATTCCATTGGTCACGTGACATCACGAGAGCCGCCTGAAACTGGCGGAAGTAGAGCGAATTTGCTGTTGTTAGTCCTTTTTAAAAAGTGTCCGAAATATCGGGTAGAAGTCAGTACAACGCGCTTTTGGGTGGTTCGTCTTTCTGCACAATCACCTAAAATGACGGCGGCGGTGTTTTTTGGTTGTACCTTCATTGCCTTCGGCCCTGCAATCGCTCTGTTCCTGTTTACCATCGCCCGGGAGCCTCTGAGGGTCATCTTTCTCATAGCAGGGTGAGTCACTTTGCTTCCCCGTGGGAGCTTTAGGCTTTTATTGTGGGGACGACAACGCTGATTTGGTCGTGTTCGGCTCGATAAACGCGAGTCGTTGTGAGGCTAGCGTGCTAGCTGAGCTCGCTATATTTATTAGCCTTCTTTGTCGATTCACAAACCTATGAGACCATGTCGGGGCAGAGTGGAGCCCTGTAGTATTGGTTAACATGTCTGCTTCGCAGACATTCAAGCCATTTATACCAAATTTAGTTGTTGTCTTAATCTGCAAGCAGAGCAAAGTTACCTCATTGACCAACTTGCAAACAAAATGTAGCATGATACATTCCAAAAACATGCATGGTAGGTTAATCGTCAGAAGGTGCTCTACAAATGACTAGCAATCTGACCAGTCCAGGGCATATCTTTCCGCTCGCCCAATGTCAGTTTGGGTAGTCGGCTCTACTGCAACCTTAATTAGGGCCAATTAGTTCAATGTTTCTCTAAACTAATCAAGATTAGTTTGGAATGTGTGCATTCACTTTAAAATCTGATTTTTCTTTCTGCAAACATCAAATGAAATTGTTCAGTGGCATCATATTTTTGCATCCTTTCTTATTTTTCTTCCAGAGCATTTTTCTGGCTTGTGTCTCTCCTGCTGTCCTCTCTGGTTTGGTTCATCTCCGTTCAGATCAGTAATAAGGACAGTGCGGTTCAGCAGAAAGGCCTTCTCATCTTTGGCGTGGTGCTATCTGTGCTCCTGCAAGAGACCTTCCGTTTCGCTTACTACAAGCTGCTGAAGTAAGCTATGTTCCACCCACACAATTTTTAGGATGCTTTTACACAATACTGCTGCAAATAATGGAAACTCTACAGATGATTGATTCCCTGTGAATTTGGATAGGCTGGAATTCATGAATCTTTTGGGAAAATTTCTCAAAAATGACATAACTTCAGAGGTCAAATGGCCAGACTTTAACATAATTTCCGTTATTCCACGTTGGTTTAGATTTTTCTTTGACATCTATCTATCTGTCCATCTGTCCATCTGTCCATCCGTCCATTCATTCATTCATTCATTCATTCATCCATCGAGCTAGCTATCTTTTTTCCACTGGTACGACTTATAGACCCTTATAGTGTCAGGGATAGTCCCCAAAAAACGGTTTGGTTTGTGTATAAAAATTCAGATAAATTCAATGAATTCCCATAGGGTGGCAACCCTGAAAATTTTCGATGGAGACAGAGCAGTATTTTATTTTGGAGAGCTGGAAAATCTTTATGATCCGAGATTGAACTTGTTTGCTGCATTCAGTGGGAACTACAGTGCCATACTTCCATTATTTGTAATCATTGTGTTTCAATCCTTATGTCTAAAGGGTAAAGTATTTCATTTTCAAAGCAGTGGAAGAAAATAGGCACACTTTCGTTAATTGCACGCATCAACCCCTACCCACCAACTCCAACTTCCCTGAAAAGATATTGCTAATGTATATGTATAATATATATATATAAAATGTAATGTATAATATATTGCTAAATATAGATAATGGTGTATCACAGCAGATAAACAAAAGTTTATCTGCTGTGATACACCATTCTGTTCCACCATTCTACCATCCCTCGTTTCTAGGAATGGATCATTTTCATACCACATGCCAGTCTTTCAGCCAGTGGTACCCATATTGTTTATTGATGCCTATTGTTGACAATGTTGTTGTATGGCATCTGTGCATTTCTGTCTGCAGGAAAGCAAATGAAGGGCTCCTCACCCTCAGTCAGGAGGAAACCATGCCCATCTCCATCCGACAACTGGCCTATGGTACACTTGCAAAAATAAGACAACATCATAAAAATGTGTTTTAATCAAGCTTACGCTGAAGTTAATGAAACAACCACATTTTTGTTCACCTGAAATATTTTAAGATACACCGTATATACATTTATTAAAAAGTGATTTTCCAGTCCATTGATTTAACTGTTTATATTAATGCTACTTCCATAGCACAGAATCCTGACTACAAAAGCATACTGTGATCATTTAGGGATACACATTTAGGGATTTTTAAATCATACTCTGAAGTTCTGTAGTTATGTTTTAGAAATTAGGATTGTGGTTGATGTTGGTATTGAGCAATGCAAAGTAATTCGCCATGTCTGCGGTGTAGTTCCTGTCATAAAAATGCTCATTTGCTTGTCATCTGTTTCAGTTTCTGGCCTTGGTTTTGGATTCATGAGTGGCGCTTTTTCTGTGGTGAACATTCTGTCTGACTCTGTTGGCCCAGGAACAATTGGGATCCATGGAGACTCGCAGCACTACTTTTTGTCTTCAGGTAACACTTTCTTCTCATGCTTCAGCGGTTTTGTTGTCCTCATGCTTCTCTTTGCCTGACCACACTGAAGAACAGGGGCTCTTAATCTTTTTGAATTTGGGGCCCAACTTTTTTTTTTTTTTACAAAATACCATCAAGCCCAACATTTCTCGTACAAAACAGCCCATTTGGAAATTATGATTAATAATAACTAAATCAAATACACTTAAGAGTTTAAAAACTTAAAACATTGAATGTTTCTCTAAAAGAAAAGAGAAGACTTCATTCCTTCGTTAAAACAAATAATTAAGGGCCAGTCCTTTTAAGAGCAATCCATCTCACCTCACTGTGAGAGAGCAGCTGGACATGATCGGCTTGCAACAGAATACAACGGCAGAGCAGCATTTGTGACATTGTGGACTTGTTGATTTGCAAAGAGAAAAATAGCCTTGCACGGGCGTTTGGGGCGGACGGCTCCTCCATTGCCACTCACTTCCATATCCGGTGCGCCCGCTCAAGAGCGAGGCCAAGGCACCCGCCCGGCAGTGAGGCAGAGGTGTGCGCAGATCCACTTGGCTGCTTTGCCGTGGAGCCTGCCGCCTTGTTGGTTTCCACTCTTCGCCTGCCCATGGCAAAAGAGGAAAGATGCCCTGCAAGGCTGAGGCTTGCTTTCTCATGAACCGCATTTTGTCGTCTCTAAGATTAAGCCATGCAAGGTGAAGTATACATGGCCCATAACCTGATCTTGTAACCTTTTTAAGACTGCCAGGACTCATCATTGTAGTTCTTTCCACCCGATGTTGTGATAGTTATCGTGTTATGAAACGGTCCAGCTTGCACATGTCTCTCAGTATTTCTTTTCATCAAACTGACATGTGAATTCACTCGGATGGAATGTTGACTGTTACAATACTACTTTCCATTGTAAACCCTTCACCTGCTGCCACTCTGATGCCGCCATCATAAACAAAAGCACAGGGGTATCAGTCACATGTCAGGAGCTCAATTGGAGGCGCATAGGATGCAATGTGAGTGGCAGCTGCCACTCCTTGCCACCCTGTAAAACGACTTACACCTTTGGATGCGACAAGACGGTGGCAAAGTACAACTTTTGTGTAACTAAAGCTCCCCAACTCACTGAAATATAGTTTTTGGACAGATTCTACGAGATGCCATCAAAGCAAATATTTTATTGCTTTAGCTGGAGTCCCCGAAAAAAAGAAAAAATATAATTTTGAAAATGTATTTATAAAATAGGTTTCAAGACGATCGATATCTCTGAATTGGCAAATGCTGACGTGATTGTTTACTGATTTGTTGCTTTTGATAGGGAGCAGCATAGTATGACCAGATGTTTACCATCCCAGCTCAGTATCTTCCTTTTCCTTCCATTAATGTCTTTGTCCCTCATTCACATGGCTATCACAACAAGCTTTAAAACCGAACAGTTTTTTCTTGAGCCACATCTTGTGATTGAAGTCGCAGGACTATATGCAAAATACACAAACATCTCCCCACTCTCATGTTTTATGGTAGACTGATATATTATGAAAACGTACACTGATAATGTGGAAAAAGGGAAATGCACAGTGCATGCATTTTTACTCTTCTCTCTTTTCCCTTCCTAGCATTCATGACGATGGCCATTATCCTTCTCCATATGTTCTGGGGCGTGGTTTTCTTTGACGCCTGTGAGAAGCAGCAGTGGTGGGCAGTTGCTGCCGTTGTCATCAGCCACCTGGTCGTTTCCTGTCTGGTAAGTGAAAGTGCAGTTAGGGTTACAGCCTTACATATAAATAAACAAAGGATTTCACTTGCCGTTGAGAGGAGTGAAACCACTGGCGGCCATCTAACATTGCCAATTGCTAATTCCGCATAACGTGAATACATTGATTTCTCCCCCGTATTTCCACGCTATTTTCGGTGCTTATGGCAAAAGAACTGTCACCATGTCTGACATACAGTTGTTCCAATAAGTCTGGGAGAAGCACTACATTTTATCGGTAAAAATGCAATTTAAAAAATGTATCTCCAAAGATCTATCTCTGAATCCTACTTAAATATTCACCATGAAATGAAAGCAAATTCATGACATGAAATGAAAGCAAATTCCTGTTAAATATAAACCTAACCTCTTCAGGTCACAATTAATGATATTCTGGTAAGATATTCTGAATGGTGGATCCAAACAATTAAGTGTGTTCTTTAGACTTCATACAGGGATATCCTGGCCTTAAACAGGCTCTTCGAACAGTGAAAAAAATAATAGAAGTTGTCAGAAAGAGTGGCATTGTAAGATGGGTGCCCCCAGTTTCATCCTCGGGAGGCCTATTGATAGTCCATTCATATAAAAATTCTAATAATCTGAAATATACAAAAATGAAGTGGCATTTCACTGTTTACCACTGGCTTTAGTTGGCTCTGTCCTTTCACAGACCTTCCAGAACCCGGAGTATGTTGCCAGCCTGGTTCCCACCTACGTAATCTTGTTCCTGATGGGCATTTGGGCCTTTTACTCTGCTGGTGGGTCCCTGAGGAACCTCAAACTTTGCCTGACCTGCAAAGACAAAGATTTCCTGCTTGCCAACCACCGGCCCAGATAACGCAACTCTCCAGGGAGCTCGCAGGAGTCTCCATTCAAAAATCACACACACACACTCATACACATTCACACACACTGAACACTATCAGAACATGCATGTTTTCGGTTAATCAGAATTTTGAATTTGAACCCAAGAGTGGGGATGGGTACCTTGCACGTTTGAACTGGTTCGTTTCCGATTGCCGATACCTGGGAATTGATACCGGTACTCAACATTACCAATTTTGGGTACTTTTGTGCTGATTTATTTAAAATGAAAACAATAAAATCTAAAAAAAATAATTAATTATAAACCTGGACAAAGAACAAAACAACACAATTCAACTCAAACGAACCAGAGAACCTGTTGTAAAAATAACGGCATTGCATTTATCAATTAACAGTAAATAATACAAATTATTATAAAATACAAAGTGTGAAGCAAAGTTGGTTGTTTTTTTTTTTGGCAATGAAAACACAAGGAAGTGATACAGTCATACAAAAACTATGCTGCATGATGAGTGAAAATGCATCTTGGACTGAAATAGTGCAAATAAACACAGTTGGAAGAGAATGTGAATGAGAACGAAGAATAATCGGGGTAATATTTATCATTTGAATTTACCCGACCTGATGCATAATGCTCACCACATTTTGGCTAAAATCTTTCAGTATTTCACCCATATGAAATTATAAATGAAATGTAAAATGTAGTATTACTCTGTATTAAATATTGTTCTGAAACACAATGTCTACATGTTGGAACGATGGTAAAGCCATGCAGCTCCCAGCATGATTCAATTTAGTGAGGGTAGACGAGCCTTTCTGTTGGTGCTGGGCAGAGGCAGGTGATGCGTCCTCGTTTTCCTTGTCAGCCCCACACCTATTGTGTGGATCTGGGGACGGCACAGAAAAGTTTCTCCCCCGAATGCTCAACCAAAGCTAGAAAGTGTGAGGCTTCACCAGCACTACAATGTACTTCATAAACTATTTGCTTGGGTTGCTGGCAGGCGAGTCCCGCTTGCTTTTGAAACCTTGAAATGTACTTTTAGTGTGTGAAATCCTGCATGAATGGGTGAAGTCATTATGCTGATGTGTGTGTACTGTGGCATTCAAGTTGAGCGTCTCTCGCACATTTAAGACTTCGAAAGACTCACTGTGGAACCGAAACCTGGTATCGTTTAATTTCATGTGTACTACCCAATTTGGCTCTTGAGTACTGGCCCAAATTGGTTCATACGAGGGGAAAAAATGTACCGGTACCTTCTTTGGGACCCATCCCTACCCAAGGTTTAAAAAAAAAATAATTGTAAGGATCTGGAAAAGCAACGACTGCTTTGCAGAGGCAAGATAACATTTTGAAAGAGGTTGACATCCAGTTTAGGTAAAGTTCAGTTTGTTTATGAAAATTCATTGAGATGGAATGTGGTTTTGCTCACAAATATGAATTCCTACGCTTGAACGGTGTCCATGATTTTACTTTGCTGCGATGTTACAGGAAGTTTCAATGTTCAATGTCACTGCTTCAACATATTCTATACCAGTTGTCAAAATTGCCCAACATTGAAACCTTTGTGAAGGTTTTTAATTTAGTAAAGTGAAAAAAAAATGTGTGTACCCAACGGTCATCATTGCTACTGAGTAACTGCTTGACAACCTACAGCAGTGTAATGTGTAAAATAGATTTTCCTTTCTGTTATTTATGCCATGTTATCTTAATTGACCGATTTGACAGCTTGCTCCAAACACTTTGTGGTCACCAAGAACAAATTGGGCTGTTGAAGCTTAGAATTTTTAAATGTTTTCTGTTGCCTTTACTATAATGATTTAGTTACATTTGTGGGCGGTCATAGCGTTGACTCACATTTTAGGACTTCAGGGGTAGTATAAGGTGTGACTGAGTGCCAATGGTTGTTTGTTTTTTTTATCTGCTCTGCGATTGGCTGGAAACCAGTCCAGACTGCTGGGATAGGCTCCAGCACGCCCCGCGACCCTCGTGAAGATTAGTGGATTAGAAAATGGATAGATGGATGATTATGCAACATTGCTTTATTTTCTGCATCCTAGGTGAGTTCTCCCGCAACATTCAGTATCAGATGTTTAGATGAGTATGTCAAGCTTCTTTTTGTTTTGTTAAGTTAAAAAAACAAATCAACATAGAAGTCTGGTTTGTTCACAATTTGTTTTTGAACCAATAAGCGGTTCACATCATAGATGGATGATGCAGGAGAAAAGTGTCTTACTTGTTTGCATTGCAATTCTCTCAAATAAATTCGTTTGATTCTGTTTTGAAATGCTGCATGTCATTATTGACTTTGTGATTAAATGCTGTTTTTAGTTTTACAGGGAAAGCAAGTGCTTTATAATTACATTTTAACTTTGTTAACTGCTGGATCTATTTAAAAAATTTCATGATGTGGGTTCATTCCAGAATTGGAAGACATTTTACATCCCATGCGTCAAATTTTAATCTACTTAATCTAATAACTAAAAATTTGCAGTTTCTGAGTAGATCTGCTTCTCTTGGGACCAAAGATTGAAAAGAAAAGTTGAATAGTTTTAAAAAATACCAAATAAGTTGAAAACCCGCTAAAATGCCATTTTTCCTTTGGCCCACCCCCATATTGACCGGATTGAATCTCAAAACAGTTAAAGCGCACTACAACGCTCCTTGAAACTGCGAGGTCCAAGTTGTGAAGTTGAAAATAAAAAGGACCCCAGTTCACTGACTGATTTTTGTGACTTCACTTGACAATGGCGAACCATAGAAACAGATCGTGAATGGAAAATCATATTTCACAAGATCATTAACATATTTATCTTTGTAATTACATTCATTCAGTTCTTCAAAAAAAATCACTTAACACAACGTGGTTTGTATGGACTGTGTGAAGATATGCCGTTGTCTCCTTCCATGAAGCTATTTGCTGGAATGACTGAAATGCTCGGCACAGTGTACGACTGGTTAGCACGTCGGCCTTGCAGTGCAGAGGTGCGGGGTTTGATTCTGGCTCCAGACTTCCTGTGTGGAGTTTGCACGTTCTCCCTGTGCCTGCGTGGGTTTTCCCACATTCCAAAAACATGCATTGCATGTTAATGGAACACTCAAAATTGTCCCTAGTTGTGAATGTGAGCGCAGATGGTTGTTCGTCTCTATGTGCCCTGCGATTGCCTGGCAACCAGTTCAGGGTGTCCCCCGCGTACTGCCCGAACACAGCTGGGATAGGCTCCAGCACCCCCCGCGACCCAGATTAGAAAATGGATGAATGGATGGATGCATGTATTTCCTTATTGAAAAGCACAGGGCTAAAACCTTTGTCTTTGTTGGATTTATTATTTTTTAGTAATCATACATTCGTGTATTATTCGATTGATTCTCGCGTCGTCAATTTATGCTTGCAAAGAAGAATGCTTCTGCCTGTCATGATAGTTTGATTTTGCTTGCAAAGAAGAATGCTTATGCTTGCAATCATTAGTTGGCTTTGCCTGCAATGAAGAACGCTTATGCTTTCAATAAAGATATATCCTTTCTTATTTACTCACATCTATAATCATTATATATTCTTCATTATATGATCACTTTTGCTTGCTGTACTGTGTGAAAGGTTAGGGTCGCAACCACCTTTCCGAGGACGCTGTTGGGAAGAGATAACTGTTAAGACTAAACAGTGAGCAAGGGTGAACAGTGAATGGAGACACCAACACCAGCTGCAACGTGATGTTTGTGACATTTGCACACATGTACGTAAATTGCACTCACATACACACACATAGTCAAACAAGTTCAGTGTGTGTTCAACAGCCCCCACCCTTTAGGTTGGACACACCTATGTAGTAGCTTTCCCAATAAATGAGGAGGTGAAGGGAGAGATCGTTAGGGTTACGTGCCGAGAACTGAAACCGAACGCTTCTCCTCGTTCCCTCCTGGTACCAGAATGAGTCTCCTGTCTCCTCCTTTTGGTTATTCCTGAGTGTAAAATTGGACCAACCTGACAGTCTTTGTCTTCCTTCCTAAATTTAAGTATTAGTTTAACTTCCTCACTACCCATTTTCGTCTCACTACCACTCTATCCTTTTTTAAAGTATTTCTTTTAAGGCTTTACACCGCATTATATTTCTCACCCTAATTCTGTACCGACTACGGAGCCCCCAAGCGGACATGGAAGGAAAAAAAAAGCTGCGAGACCTCGCAACTTTTTTTTTCTTTCTTCCATGTCCCCTTAGGACAAGGGTGTCAAACTCAGGTCCTGGAGGGTTGCTGTCCTGCATGTTTTCCAAGTCTCCCTGTTGCAACACACCTGATTCTAATGATCAGATCATCAACAAGCTATGCGCAAGCCTTACATTGAACCTGCTCATTTGAATCAGGTGTTTTGCAACAGGGAGACTTGGAAAACATACAGGACAGCAACCCTCCAGGACCTGAGTTTGACACCTATACCTGAGGGCAGGGGTGTCAAAGTCAGGTTCTGGAGGGCCGCCGTCCCGCATCTTTTCCAAGTGTCCCTGTTGCAACACACCTGATTCAAATGAACAGGTCATCATCAAGCTCTGCGCAAGCCTGACATTGAACCTGTTCATTTGAATCATGTATGTTGCAACAGGGACACTTGGAAAACATGCAGGACGGAGGCCCTCCAGGACCCGACGTTGACACCTATGCCTTAGAGCAGGGGTGGGCAATTATTTTCCCGGGGGGGGGAAGGGGGGGGGGGGCAAATGAGAAGCAGAAAATATTGTGGAGGGCCGGGCCAAAAGTTAGAAATAGAAATAGAAAATAAAGAAGATAGCACAATGTCTTTGTATGCCAGTAATAATGTAAAATTCTCCTCCACCCTCACACTCAGCACCGGTTCTCCTCAAGGATGTGTACTGAGCCCCTGTTGTTCACGCTCTACACATTTGACTGCTCTCCGACTCTTATTAGCAGTTTGCGGAAAGTTTTTAACATGATAACAATCAAACCATTCTAGGAAATGTTCATTTACTCGAGCCACATGCAATTCACTCTGAGCATGGAAATTGCCAGAATCGGACTGAGTAAGAAACGCTTCCTTGGTTTTCATAGTCTCGTAGTTTTGAGTCTTTCCGACTCCAGGCGTCTCCTGAATGTTTTGTACTTTGTAATGGCAGTGGCAAGAGCTTCTTTAGCTTCCCAAGGGACGAAGCAATACGTGACCAGTGGATCCGGAAAGTCAATCGGAAGTGGGGAAAGTGTGGGCAATAGTGGGTGCCAAGTAGTGATGGGTCCAGCGACACCGATGCATTGACACATGCGCCGGGCTCACAGAGCAAACCACGTGTTGATGCATGTGCTGCTTCATTACGTCACTTGATTGACACGTGAACTGCATTGACACAGTCCAGGCTTCTAATTGACACACCGGCTGAGTTGACACAGTCCAGGCTGCTAATTGACACATCGACTGTGTTGACACAGTCCAGGCTGCTAATTGACACATCGGCTGCGTTGACTCAGGCCAGGCTGCTAATTGACACGTGAACTGCGAGTCAAAGGTTTTGTGACTATTGAAAAGTCATGGTGATACATTTTATGTTTCAAATCAATCAATTTGCACTCAGGAGACTTCTGTTTAAGAAAAAGTCAAGTGAATAAGCAGTTGCATGTGATATACCTGTTTCAAATGAACCAAAAGAAATTCTTAAGATTGTTGAAATTAAAATAAAAATGGAAATGTGAAACAGACTGGCTTACTAAAATTTGTTGAACAATATTATTGTTCAATGTAAAGAATGTCAGCCAAGGTCGGCCCCCGACATTTTACCACATAAAATCTGGCCCCCTTGGGAAAAAGTTTGGACACCCCTGATTTAGGGGGTACTAATCTATACAAAAAAATCCAAAACACGAACGAACATCACACAAAGGACTGTATCTGTAATAGGTGTAAATCTGTGGAATGATTCTGAAACGGACCAGTAAAATGAGGAACTCTCTTGCTGAGATTAAAAATGAATTCGAGAGTAGTACAAGACAACTACACAAATCAGAATTAAGCTGATAAATTCAATACACTCATGAAATATAGCAATACATCAGAAATACATTGATGAGATTATTTAATATATTAATGAAATGTAGCATCCATTATGAATATGAGAAAATCGACATATACATGTGCTCTAAAGAGTATGTACTGTATATACAAACCTAATGTTGTAAAAATGTATTAGTACAGCATACATAAGGGTAAAAGCATTTGTTGATATTTAGACTTTCTTTCCTATTTAGAAAAATTATCAATTCATATATAAGAAGGGGTAGGACTCGGGATAGGTTTTTTGCTTCTTTCTACTCCTTTGAACACATATTTGTGATGATGACTATTTTCTTTTCCTTTTTTTATATCTTACCTTCACCTTTTGCCAATTTATTACCGAATTGTATATTTTATATGTTCAATATACAAAACAATTTATCAGTCAGTTCAGTCTGTTAAGTGAGTTGGCTGCAGGGATCTTGAATGTCCAGCAGGTGGCAGTGGTCAGTGACACAGTATCAGCACAGTATCAACACTGTGTCAGTGTGTCGACATGCCCTCATGGACCCATCACTAGTGCCAAGCAAGCACTCCAAACTCTGTGCTGATCATTTCGAGCAGGCGTGCTTCAACAAATATTTAGCAGAGAGCATTGGGTACATGGGTATAGTTTGACCCAGGCTGAAACCGGCTACTTTGCCAACCATTTTATCTTCGACAGACAACACCGACTTCAAACCAGAGAAGCGGGAAGAATACTAGCAGCTGCGGTACAGCCGAGAAGAGGAGCACGTAAGCGGTATAGTTATTTTAATATACCCTCAACTTTATTAATAACCAAAATAATGATGATTATGTACTGGGCGTGCCCCTGCACATTGGTTGTGCGAATAATGAGAATAAGTTGCTGAATTTATGGAGAGGAAAGGCAAGGCAGTTTTTCTACTGTATACAGCACATTTCCTACACAAGGACACTCAATGTGCTTAAAAAGGAACTATGTGCTCAGTCAAAGATCAATGAAATATTGTGTTATGGGTATCTGATTTTGTTCATTCATGAAGTATGTACCTGGCGCTTGCTTTTCTTTTAGGGGAAAGAGTGAACATCCATCCGTCCTTAAACATGGAAAGAAGAGGAGAAAGAAGCTGGATTTGTTCAACAGAAGGCAGAAGCGCAAACGCCAAAGAATTAAGCAGGCAAGAAAATTCTCAGCATAATCATCAGCTGCTGCAGCAGCTGCCTCCTGTCCTCATTCAGAAGAAGGCAGCAATCGTCATACCAGATCTGAGATTCTTACTATCGGATCTGTAGAGGAATCTTCCTCTTTCGAGTCGGAATTTCAAGTGAAAATATGCTGTTCAAAGGAATTGGGCTAAATGAGATGAGTCTCAAAAGCGATGATAAAAAGGTAAACATTCTGACTGGTTTACCAACAGTTTCACTTCTGATGACACTTTATAATTTTGTAGCTCCTTTTCTGAAACATACGTCGTCAGACCTCACATCATTTCAGCAGTATATGCTTACTTTAATTAAGCTTCGAATGAACTTGTCTTTTGATTTTCTTGCCTATTATTTTTCCACTGACTCCACCACTGTTCGCAAGCTTTTCAAACACTGTGTCACTCTGGCCAGACACGTAATCATTGAGATATTCTCTTTCAGAGCAGTACCTTCGAGAAGACTGTGTGCATGCTTCACTCATTTGAAATATCAATTGCAAAACCAAGTAACTTGTTAGTAAGTGCACAATGTTATTCCCTGTGGAAGTCACTGCACACGGTGAAATACCTAATCGCCATTTGCCCACAAGGGTCAACTTGTTTCATTTCAAATGGCTGGGGAGGTCGCACAAGTTATAAGTTCATCACAGGAGCTAAGCAATTTTCATTTGCTACGCGGGGACTTAGTTCTAGCAAACCCAAGTTTTCATGTGAGCAGGGAGATGCATTCAGATCAGGCTGAAAATAAGAGGCTAGCCTTCACTTATGGCAAAAACCAATTAGACCCTGTTTACTTGGGCAACACCAGTTGCTTAGCACCAAGAATCTTTGTCAGAAGTACACAATTTTGCAAAGTACTCTCCCCGTAGATTTCACTGACATTGATGAAGATGATGTGACCTTCATCGACAAAATTGTGAACATTTGTTGTGCTCTTACAAATGTCTCTGTTGTACCGTTTAAGTAACTGCATTGTTTAAGCACATGCAACGGTACATGAGTGGTTGCCGCTGTACAAATACAAGACACGTTAAAAAAAAGTGCATATTTTGCATTACCTGAAAATAAACCAGAATGCCCTTTCTCAGACTCCTCCTGTGCTTTTTCGTTTTCTTAGATTGAACCTAAACTTCAACTCCAGACAACTGAATTCATCGCAAAAACAAACACAGGACTGGTGAATGCACATCTGAAACCTGCTCGAAATGGGAATGGGTGCAGCGCAAAGAAATGCTCACACTATGGTTGCCGAAAAGGAGAAAATACACCATGAAGGGGGGACATTCATGGTGTATTGAACTACACACACACACGACAACATTCCAGAGTTGTCGTGGGTGGGTGCTGGTACTTACACCTGGTTAAATGGACACTTGTTTACCCATTAATTTATGGCACATGCACAGCAGATCCATTTAATGTTTTGGTTCAATGTCGAGTCCCTAAAATGTCCTTCCTCCCTACACGTTTCCATTCTGATTTTGTTCCCATATCTGAAAAATGAAACTCCCTTACTGTGTGACGCAAAGCATACTGGGGTGGTTAATGCCCTTCACATGCCAATCGAAGCCAGGGCAGCTGGAGAGACTGAGCATACCGCACTGAAAATGGAGTTGTGGCTTTCTTCGGGGATTGTTCAGGGGTCATGTTGATCAGCTACTGAGAGTTCAGTTGCGGCAGACATGCTAACCCTGATATTGCATGCCCACACGAGTAAAGTTTAATATTTCCGCAGAGGCGTTTCGACAACCTGACTGGCTTGGTCCCGCCCACCAACTCACCCGCCTATGCATATTTTATGCTAATGAGCAAGTGCGCCAGCTCTTCAGGTGCTCGCCAAGCGCCTCGAGGATGAGCCGGATGGAGCAGAGCAGGCAGCAGCGGGAGTCCAGCCGGGGGGATTTCACCAGGTGATGCTGTCGAAACCTGACTGAGGATCTGCAAAACACGAATGGATCCCTACTTAGGACTTACGAGCTGGGAAAGGCTTTTGTACTTTTTTATTTTATATTTTTGTTTAATTTATCCAGGTGAGTCAATTTGATAAAATGGTGATACAACTTTCATTTACTGTCATGAATACAAAAAAAAACTCTTTGATAAAATGACGAGTTTGTTTGCTTTTCCATCCTGTATTTCGAAACAATATAATTACTCTCCTCACAATTTACCTTGATTTCAGTGCAACTGTCGAGGAGTGATGTGGACGTGGATAATTCAAAATCCGATGAATTATATAAGTAAGTTGTCATTTGCATTATTTTAAATGAAAAGAATATATGGACTACTTGCTTCATTTGTTCTACTCGCAGTCGCAAAGAGGTTTTTGTTTCATGTGAAACTGTTAATTGCCTTGATATTTTTTTCAAAGGATACGCAATCTTTTTTGAGGTTTTTTTTTTTTTTTGCAGAAGGCAATTGGCACAATTTTGACATAGCCTTTTGGGAGATATTTTTAAACAGGCAGATGTTGATTATTCCCTTTGTTGACAATTTGGTTTTCTGGTTCATATGCTGATGGGGGTTCATGAGGGAGAGTGGCAGCGGGAACAGACCTGTCCTTGTTCTTTCTCCCAACAGCAACAGCACCAGGATAAAGCAGCAGAAATGGGACACCACTTCCCAGGGAAGGCAGGTAGGCAGCGACATTCACCATCCATGCTGATGGAGTTGCTGGTTCAGTGAGATCCCCTTCAAAATCTTGACTACTTACACCAAAACATGAGCCACCGAAAGGACTGTAACAACTCTCTCGCCAGGCCCATCTCTCATGACATTAGACATTATTCCTTATTTGGTCATTTCTGCTCTTTTTTTAAAGAATAATATTCGACCCAAAGTATAGATATAAGATTGTGTCAGATTATATTTTGTAAATGCTACATGTTCTTTAGATGTTTTACCACTAGAGAAAAATAATAGGTTCAATCTTTTTTCATATACCGGTACTTTACTCCACGAAATAAATGCATAGCCTAGACTCCATCAGCTTGGTTTTGTAAATAAACATGAGGAAAACACTTTTGATGAAAAACTCCCATAAAATGTCTTTTCGAAACAACTCCCCTAATATTTCTTCTGTAGGAACAGACGTGAGAAATTCCGAAGAGGAAAATACAGAAACTCTTTGGTTGTCTCACTATCACTTATTAGTGTTTCTCATCAGTCCCAGTGTGGTTGTTCCTTTTGTCCAACTCTCCTTTGGCTCAGAAAGGCGTGAGAAAACAACAGAAGCTATAAAAAGGAACAAAACAATTGGGAGCACGGGTAGCGGGTCGCAGATCACAGGCGCACGGAGCAAACCTATCTCCTGTTAGATCCCCCCCAAAAACTTTTGCCTCACGTTGGTTGTCCGATCTTTGACATCTGGGTCAGCTGCAACGTGGCCAGTTTTGTTTCACTCTCAGTTTCCGCTTCTGACCGTTGCTGAATAATTAATTGGATCTGCCCTCCCCCAATACTTCCCTTTGCCATCTGCTTCGTTCTTGCTCTTTGAGATGAAAGACTTGGCTTCAGAGCTCAGGTAGCCACAGAACCTCGAGTCTAAGGGGCATTTCCTGTTTTGTCTGTAGACGTGAACTATCTCAAGTTAATTTTATTTAACTACTAGGGCATTACAATAACCGCCCTCTTGTACATTTATTTTTCAGTAAAGCATATTCTGAATGTACTGTATCTCATGGAGTGTATTCCGTGGCATGCTTTGGTGGTAAACTTTGTCACCCATCAATGAAGACTCAGTCGCAGTCACTTGAGGCGTCACAAAGCAACAGGTGTCGTGTTATAGCTACCTAAAATTGGAACAAAGTTCAGAGAATGCCCTAATATCTGCTGGTGGGGCTGCCACCTTACAGCACTGACGTGAGTCAGGGGCGGAATTGCTCATTTGTGCCATCCTAGTGTTGTAAGCCCCCCAAGGTGACAGGCTCCCCAATGCACCGAGCCCAAGCAGGCACTAGGTAGGTTTAAGCTGAAGCCACATCTAAGAAAGCACTAGCAGAAGAAGGAAGTGGGACTTGTACTTGGAGTGATGCTGGTCTGCTTCCTCAACACTGCCAAGGTCCCCTTGAGCCAAATTCTCAAATTCCATAGCAGTGCCCCATCACTGACACTTCTTGTCCATGTGTGTAACTGAGCGGAAACCAAATCCGCGCCAGGTGCCCAAATATCAGGGCTCTGAACCACTGGACTACCAACGGGCCCCTGCTTACAATCACTCATAACAATATTCAAGTACCGGTACTGCTCTCTATACTGTACTCTAAAAATCTCTGTATGTATGGACAGGTAGACACCTTAGTCAGTGGAAGTGTTGTTTCACATACAAAAGCGTTGGTAATTCCAGACTTTCATTCATATAAAATGACCATTCTCCTTGCAACGATATTTACAATTTCTTGCGTTTTGTAGCCTTCTGTGTGATTATAGTTGTTCTAATGAAATCCAGGCACCCTAGTTACTAAATCCTTTCAGGATCAGGTTACATTTTTTTAGGTTGCCTCGTTATGCCAGTAAAAGGCCAACGGAGTGATAATTTCCTTTCTTTTAGGGATTTCAATCAACAGATGTGCCATTAGTTCCCAACACATCATCTTCAATGGAATCTCTGGTCAGTCAAAACGACACAACCAAGACTGCCAAGGACTTGTCGAAGACATCTCTCATCTCCCAAAAAAGACTGGACTTGAACTTTACAAAATTTTCATCAATTGTATCAACCGGTACATTACCAACAAGGCCAGAACAATCAAAGCAACTACAAGTGACCACAGCATCTCTCAACCAACTACCAAATAGAACTGCAGCATCCGGCATGGACTCAATCAGCAAAGCACAATCCAAACAATCTTTCACCACCTCAGCAATCTCGAAGCCATCCTCAACCCAGACAGTGCTCAGGAGCCAGTCACCAACCACTCTGGCTTCAGCCATCCAATCAGACAGCCCTACAACATCCTCACATACAACACTAGCCAGAAAGTCCTCAGTCACCCCATCGACTCAAGCAGAGATACAGGCAAGTCAGTCATCCTCCAGCCAATCAACAGCAAGCCAGTTTCCAGTCAACCAAGCAGTAGCTTCTGTAATTACACGCCAAACAGCCAACCAATCCAGAAATAGATTACAAACATCAGACACATTGACCAACCCACCGTCATCAAATCCATCTACCTCTGACAAATCTCCGATTGGTTCAGGCAAACCATCACCCCAAGCACCAAGTAACCCAACAGGAAACCCTGCAAACAGAATCTTCTCACATGATGAACGCCCAATTAATGCTTCGGTTTTTACCAGAAAGGCAAAAGAAGCCCTGCGGTTTCATTTGATTTCAGGTACATTTTCACTTCATAAACACAAGAATGAATGCATGCAGTCGGTGTTACGAATCTGTTTTAACTTGAGCTTTTCTGTGTGGGTTTTACGCCTGTCCAAAACATGTATGATCAGTTAAGACTCGAAATTGTCCATCCATCCATCCATCCATTTTCGGAACAACTTTATCCTCACTAGGGTCGCGGGGGGTGCTGGAGCCTATCCCAGCTGTCTTCGGGCAGTAGGTAGGGGGACACCATGAACCGGTTGCCAGCCAATCACAGGGTCCATGAAACAAACAACCATTCATGCTCACACTCACACCTCAGGACAATTTTTGGAGTGTTCATTTAGCCTTCCATGCATGTTTTTGGAATGTGGGAGAAAACCAAAGTACCTGGATAAAACCCACCCAGGTGCGGGGAGAACATGCAAACTCCACACAGGGAGGCCGGAGCTGGAATTGAGTACCTCTTGAAACCTCGTACCTCTGCACTGTGAGGTCGAGGAAATGATGTGTGTCTCTACAATCCACCCCCCCCCCCCATCTTTGAATGTGACTTTAAAAATTGAAACTCTCCGTGAAACCCCCACTTGGTGAACAGAAGGAAAACAGCCTTTGTCTGACTAATGAACTCCTCCGTTTGATACCTTCACTTGTGTGTGATGTGGCTGAGTGGACACACATGCTGGGAGCCCAACAAACAGATGGTGTCATAGGCCAAGTGAGGAGCCAGTGTTTGGTGATGTGTGCAGTTACTGGCAAGTTAAGAATAACATCAAAATGCTTTTTTAAACAAACTTAAAGTGCTTCATAATTTGGAGGGGCCCCACTTCTCCAAAGGCCAGATGGGGACTTTTGAATTTTACAATTTTGAAGCTTGGCTGTGCACTTTGGGTGCAGTAGGCAGTACGGAGGAATCATGGTTAGCATGTTCGAATCTCGGCTCACGCCTTGCTGTGTTGAGTTTGCCTGATCACCCAGTGCCGGTACTACAGCTTCCTGCCAGATTCCAAAAACATCTATAGTTGAAGACTAGATTGTCCATCGGTGTGAGCGTCAATGGTTGTTTGTCTTAAGTGTGCATGTGGACTGCGATTGCTTGACGGCCAGTCCAGGATCTATCTCATAGAAAGTAAGATAATGAATGGATGGGTAATCTCTGTCTAAAAAGCATGTTCCTGAGCAACAGTGTACTGTAACTACTTTTTAAAAAATCTTTTGTAGAGTCATGTTCTTTTCGATGCCTGAATGGTGGTTGGTGCACTCAATCCAAGTCCTGTGACTGCAGCTTATTTCAGGCCACTGGCCACCGGTGTCAGACAGGTACATCTTAAGAATAATTTAAAAAATACCCAGTCAGGGTGTGACTGAAGCCCCCGTAATTTAGGCCTGATGCTTTGGGCATGGACACATGATTTGATCACTCTTTCTCTTCTTTAGCCTGAACTTGCAATTTCAATCTTGATTATTTCTGACTTCCCGGTTCATGTCCTCAGTTCCAAATCCTGGAGCTGAGAGGGAGATGACATGCAGAACCTGGGGTCAATATAACTTTGAGACCTTTGATGGCCTCTACTACTACTTCCCCGGCCGATGCACATATACGCTACTGAAAGACTGCGAGGAAACAACTCAGGCCAGCATCGTTGTCCAGGTGAGTTGGGAACATGAGGACCGTAAGCCTTTCTCAATGTTTCTAAATTTGTTGGATTAATGATGCAATCCGAAAATGGACCACATGGTAAGCGGATCAAATAAACTCACACAGACGATGTTACAAAAAATATTTGCAGAAAAGCAAATAACTGACAAAGTATCAACAGAAATCGTTGGCAACACAAAACCAGGAAAAGCCAATTAGAACAAAAAGACACTTGCAAACACCAAAGTAACTTTGATAGCCGAAAATGCACACCACGAAATATCAAAAGTTCTAATACACGCAATATAAATAATCCAAGAATAACAAGAAATCCAAAAATACTTACTAAACAAGAAAACGATTGAAACAAGAATGACTAACCACAAACGAGGTGTCTAGAACATTTCTTTTGAACAAACGGCAAGCAAGGTTAATAATAGAAGTGTGCAGTGTTGAAATGTCAGGCTTTATGAAGCTATTGTCAGTCCATTGCAATGGTTTCCTGGATGACCTAACGTCAACATGACAATCTCTTTGACTATTCCAGTTCATGGATACAGGGAAGCTGGAAGTTTCTTGAAGCCACCCCCACGCCAACTAATTACCGTTCAATCATAGGACTGCCAAAGCAGACAACTATTGACAGTCACATTTTATGTTGAGCAGTGGTCTGCAAACTTTGTTTTTGCACCATGGACTATTTTTACGTACAGTAATATGTTGACTTGTACGGCAAAGAAACAAATAACAAAAATGTAAATAGAGGTTTCTTTTTCTTGGAAATTCTAAGATATTTTTCTCATCATGTATATAAAATCATCACATCATCATAAATCTGGAACTGAGGACAGACAAGTTTAAACTAAACAATCCCAAACTAAAGAGAATGTTGTCCTTGTACAATGGTGTATGTGATTCAAAAAGGACATGTTTTTATGTCGCAGGTGCACAATGACGCAGACTGTGGCTCCGAGTCTTACAGCTGCCAGCGCTCGGTCAGCCTTTTCCTTCCATGGGAGGATGAGATCCGGTTGCACGCCACTTACGTGACATTCAAAGGGCAAAGGTTAGGAGTTTAAACAAGATGGAACAAGTTATTGTGCATTAACTTTTGGGTCCTTCTTTCATAAAAATGATTCAAAATATGTTTGTATTATTAGTTTTTCAATGTCTTAACAGTCTTGGGCCATCTTATTTAGCTGACCTGCTTTTATCATATGAACCGCCGCGGATCCTGAGGTCCTCTGGCACTGGCCTTTTAATTATTCCCAGGGTGAGGAACAAAATACACGGCGAGGCTGCATTCAGCCATTTTGGTCCCCAACCATGGAATAGCTTGCCACGGAACATCAGGTCTGCAGAGTCTGATGATCTTTTTAAGAGGAGGCTTAAGGCACATCTTTTTAGCTTGGGTTTTGAATAACTTATTTCTATATTTATTTTAATATCAGCCTTTTATATGTATTTATTTATTTATATGTACCAAAGAGAATGTGCTACTGAAGACCTTTAAATTCATGATTCTATTTTATGATTAAAAAAATACTGTAATCCAGTTTGCAGCTTCCACATCACATCCATGACCTGCATCTAGAGCAGATCTCCCAGTACGTGTTGGTGTCACAGACGCAAGGCTTCACGCTGGCCTGGGAAGGACGCAGCGGCTCAGTCTACATTAAACTCAGCCCAGAATTTGTGGGCAGAACCTGCGGCCTGTGTGGGAACTTCAATGCAGATGTACAGGACGACCTCAGGGCCAGCTACGGTAAGATCACCTTGTTAGCAAGCAGTCTAAAGTGAGTTTTTGGAGATGATATGCAGGTTATTTTTGGTTTGGTCATGAATTAAAAAAAAAAATAATTAAAAACAGTGAATTCAAGTCAAATCAACTTTATCGTCAAATGTGCTCTAAGTGAAACATACAGCTGTTGGTTTGTTGTTTGAAGCAGTTATAGATGAAAGAGGAGAGAATTAAATTGTCCTTTCACCAGTGGATGAAATACTTCATGCTGAAAATGTGCACTGCTACAAGCTAATTTTGAAAGCAAACAAGAAGCTGTAGTGTCCATTGACGAAAAAAAAAATATGAGCTCACATCTCCTGTCCCATGTAAATCCGCTTCAATTCCAACCGGCGACTCACAGTTCCACATACACATCTGCGCTCTGTGCTGACGCTCCTTTTTCTCATAAAGTTATATCATTCACACATGAGCATTTGTAAAGCATACATCAGCAACCTTTGACATATAGTGTATTCTAAAGATTTGCCACAATAATCTGCATTTTGTAAAATACAGAATTACCGGCAGGTCCAACAATAGGAACAGCTGACCATGTTGAAATGCTTTTGGTTAGAAGTCCACAGTTGACTGTTTTAGATGAAAAACCAAATGACATATATGACATTGCTTGAAAATTATGACAAGCAAAATTGTGCAACTTTTGCAGGTGTCCTTACTCATGAAATAGAAATGTTTGGAAACAGCTGGGCGGAGACGGCGCCACTCCAGGCCCCATGTCCCACGGTGCCTTTTGGTTTCCCTTCACCTTGTACAGAAGTCGATGTGCATCTCTTGCTGGTAAGAATCTGACAAAGACTCATTCATGCCCCACCCCCCCCAAAAAACATATATATATATATATATATATATATGTATATATATGAGTGAGTCGTTTTTATATGAGCTAACCTAATTATTGTGACCTAATTCTTTTGTTGACTATAGTAGTGATATAGTATTGCAAACATTTGGAGGAGGCATAGTACATTGCGTCAACCACTACCATTCATTTATAGTTTTAAAAATTGTTGCTATAAATATAATTCATTTCCTGCTCTTTCCATCAGAAAGTGGAAGAAATATGTTTAATGCTGCTGGATTCACCATTCCAAAGCTGCCATGACTTTGTCAGCCCCTTGTCCTACATGGCCAGCTGCTTCAACGACATCTGCTTGTAAGAAAAAAAAAATCTGCAAGAAGTTGCGCTTGTCATTTTCAGGTGTGGCAAGATTCTCTCTCAGAAGCCCTGTGTGGAATATATCGTAACTCAGGAGTTTTCAAAGTGCTCGACAGTGATCCTTCTACAGAGAACATAAATCATCTGCGTCTCCTCTACCTATACATTCACTCACTCTAATAAGTGTGTAAATGTTAATGTCTGAATAAAGCAACAATACAAAGCCATTACAAATTAACCTAGTTGTGTACCCTTATTTAAAGGTCGGGTCCAACTGATGATGCGGTATGTCAAGTGTTTACGGAGTACTCCCGAGCCTGTGCTCATGCTGATCATCCACTGAGCAGTTGGAGGGACCATATTCCTCAGTGTGGTATGTTTCTGATGTTTCTGTTTATTCTGGATGAGCATGCCCCAAAATGTCCTATTTCCTAATTGGGATAGACGCTAAATTTGAATACGTTTTCATCACACACTTAAGAACGAGGAAATGCCGAGGCCGATTTTAATCAGATTTGTGCATACTCACCTGATGATTTATCTTCGAATCATTTCATGTCTTATTTCTTTTTGGGTTAATTGCAACCAGTGAAGGAGTGCCCTGAAGGTCTGCAGTACCTTGAATGCATCAGCTGTTGCCCATCATCCTGCAAGCAAGAGCGAACATGCATCGATAGCAGGCTGGCCTGCCTGGATGGATGTTATTGTCCCAATGGTGATTCGATAATCATTTTCCATTTGTATGACGCCATTTTTTGACCATTGAAGAAATGAAAATCATCATAGATTCTTCTGTGCTCAGGTTTGATATTTGAGGACGGCAGCTGTGTGATGCCTTCTGACTGTCCCTGTGAGTATCATGGCGTGTCCTACCCATCTGGACAAATCGTACAAGAGGAATGTAGAAACTGGTAAGACACATTATGGCCTTTTGTGATTTGTATCCTTTCAGCCCGTGTGCCTTAAATGAACCATTGACAGACTGGTGTTTCATTATTTTTTGCTAAATATAATATCTGTCACAATTGCCCCACATAATCAGATGACCAATGTATTTCCTTTGCGTGTCAGCACATGTGTAGCTGGATTGTGGAACTGCACCGAATACAACTGCCCAGGTTGGTCTCCACCCTCTCGTAATGGCTGCATTTTTGCAAAGTTATCTGATCAGGTATCACAATGCAATGATTAGTAGCACTAGTTAATTTAGGCCGGCACGGTGCCTGACTTGTTAGCACGTCCGCCTCACAGTGCAGAGGTGCAGGGTTTGATTCAAGCTCAGGCCTCCCTGTATGGAGTTCTCCCCGTGCCTGCGTGGGGTTTCTCCGGGTACTCCGGTTTCCTCCCACATTCCAAAACTGAACACCTGAAATTGTCCCTTGGTGTGATTGTGAGTGAGATTCAACGTCTCACTTGTGGTGGTACCGGTAAAAATTCATGTTGAGGAGAACTGGATGTGAGGTTACTGGTATGTTTTGCTGGCAAAGTGAAACAAAATGCATGGAAATCTATTATGTACTGTATTTGCTTGAAGTCTGGTACATTAGTATTTGAGGCACAGCTTTATTTGCTGCAATGTCTTTTTGAAGCACAGCTTTATTTGCTGCAACGTCTTGCTCTATTCCAGCATAAATGCGAATAAGAATAGGATTTTACCACCATAGCTTCCATTTCCATACATTTTCTCCCTTACTGTAGTTACCCAATTTGAAACAAGCACGAAGCAAATTGCAGCCTAATTTAGAAATTCCTCCCCTTGCCCAACAGGTGAATGCTCTGTTACTGGTGATATCTATTTCCAGTCATTCGATGGGCGTATCTACACTTTTCCAGCAACGTGTCAGTACGTCCTAGCCAAAAGTCGCATCTCAGGGAAGTTCACCGTCACCATCCAGAATGCCCCTTGTGGAGCTGTGAGTCAACTGCATGTTTGATTTCAGTTTGCTTGTACAGTACTGTACAAAGAAGACAGTGCCCCTTCGCTACTTTCGGTTCGGTTGTTGTGGATTCACTGTATTGCGGCTTTTCATTTGTCACCATAAATTTGTTAATTGTAGTTTTACCCTGCTATTTTCCCGGTTTCCTTGGTATCTTTCTTCCTTGTAAATTGTAATTTCCCCCCCAAAAAATGTATTTTTTTAGGGGAAATTTGTTTTTAATTTGATACTGTATTAATGCCCAGACAATGAACGTAGTGTCACATTCGGAAATTCACTCTGACGCCCACACACGACTCTGAGAGTGTGTGCGATCTTCTTTTGATTGCAGAATCTAGACGGGTCTTGCATCCAATCTGTCGATTTAGTTATTGACGAGGATCCTAGAATGGAGATTAAACTGAGCCACAATGGTGAGGTCTTCATTGCCGGACATTACCGCATCTCCCTGCCCTACTCTGACGGTAACCTTTCATTTATCCCCTTCCAGCACTGTGACTTCAATCTTGTGTGCTCTATGAGATATTATCCATGAACGTCCTTTTTACCATATGCATCTACCGTGTCGAGATGAGCGATGTACAGTAGCAATGATCAATAAGTACCAATGAAGTTCTTGATGAATATTCCAGTTTACTTAGTTTCACAAAAACAAGCATGTAAATCTTGCTGTTTTGCACTTTATTAATATAGTCATCCTTGATGTCTTGCAGACAACTTCCACATTCAGGAGCTGTCGTCTATGTTCCTCCAAGTGAAGACGATGTTTGGCCTCCGTCTGCAGTACGCCTGGAAGGAGTTTCGTCTCTACTTGCAGGTCGGCGCACAATGGAAGGATGACACAGTGGGACTTTGTGGAACCTTCAACGGCAACATTCAAGATGACTTCTTGTAAGTGTGCGCCTTTCTGTTCACTAACAGACAAATGTAAGAAAAAGACGACGCCCGGTGATATGCACAAAGCAAGACGCTTTCACCTTTTATTTTCACAAAGTAATTTCGATATCAAGCAGCGCAGTGGTTTTGACTTGACTGGAGACTTGTGTTTAAGATAAGTAGATGTGCAAAGTACAGGGAGGTATGTAGAACATATAGGGGGCCAACCATTGCTTTAGTCCACTCCAGACTGCAGCCAGTTCCTGTCATGATGAGGCATTTTGCCCAATTGTCATTTTATAACATCATTATTGTGCAGCTCTAAACGTGAACTTCTTTCTCACACTTTCTGTAATGCACACTGCTTGGCTCACACGAGTGCCCAACAGGACACTGCTCCTCAACAAGGAATTTACTGTGAGAGGTCCACTGTTCCGTGTCGTAATGGGCAACCATAAAGGGCGCATGTTGTTCAACAGCTGTAAAAGGATATACATCCGAGTCTGGGACCAGAGGGGGCTATATACAGTATTGCAAGAAAGAAAGTGGATTTCACTCACATTCTCAAAGTCGACACACATTGTGTCCTGTCGGTAGTGGAATTTTGTTCTCGTCTTTTGAGGAATGGTAACGCTGACAAAAATCCAGCCCAGTGTTGACAGAACTGCAATTATATATTGCATACACATCAATGTGTATATGTGTGTGTGTGGGTGTGTGCAGCCTGGTGGTCCAGTTGTTGGTGATTACAGTGCAGAGGTACCGGGTTCAATTCCAGCGCCAGCCTCCGTGTGTGGAGTTTGCATATTCTCCGCGTGCCAGTGTGGGTTTTCTCCGGGTACTCTGGTTTCCACCCACATTCCCAAAACATGCATGGCAGGCTGATTGAACACTCGAAATTGTCCCAAAGTGTGAGTGTGAGTGCGGATGGTTGTTCATCTCTGTGTGCCCGCGATTGGCTGGCAACCGGTTCCGAGTGTTCCCCGCCTACTGCCTGAAGATGGCTGGGATACGCTCCAGCATGCCCGCCACCCTCATGAGGATAAGTGGATTCGAAAATGGATGGATGACTTTAAAGCATGCTAAAAAATGTTGACGTCTATTTTTAATGATTGGCCTGTGCCCTAAGACATTCCTTGCCTCAGTTGATCACCGGGTGCCCTGCGACCCTTGTGAGGTTAAAGCGGATCAGAAAAGGATGGATGGATGGATATATATCTATATAAAATACTTTTTTTTTTTGGTGGGGGCGGGGGCTATATATGTCTATTGGAATACTGGTCTGTGGTGCAGTTTCTGAAGGGAGGGTTTCATGCTCTGCTTGACAATGTCACAAGAGTCGTTGGCATTCATGGTTTTATCAATGAGCTCCAATTCCCCAGTGCTGGCAGCACTCATATTTCTATTTTTTGAAACATTTGAAGGCATTATGATGTACAGTAATTCTTAGCAGCATAACATTTTCTTGGAATAACTGATCATCTTCACTATGACTTATAGTCATCCGCTACTGAATTCATGTAAGCTTGTCCTCCTTCAGGTCCCCTTCTGGTATGATAGAAAGCACTCCTTTACTGTTTGGAAATGCTTGGAAGGTCTCGTCAGCTTGTACACTCAGCTTGATCCCTCCTCAGCTTGACCCTTGCGACACACACCAACAAGCTGGTTCGTTGCTTCCTTTTATTTCTCATGTTGTCATTATTCGAAATCGTCTTTCTATTACCTGTGCCTCTCAATGTTTTTAAATTCATCCCATTCATTTAAATCATTCGAAGAAATGTTTTTTTTAAATTAATTTTATATTTGTGATCAATATTGCTTCATCAGAGTAAGTCCAAATATTCAGCGCATGTACTGTAAAGTAGGTTTATCCGATGCAGTCAGATTGTACGGGGAGTTGAACTCACATTCTTTCACCCCCTTTCTTCTTTGTTTTGGTTCAGTGGCCTATGCATCCGAGATGTGCGATGTTCTGAACCAGGACCTTTTCTCCCCCTGCCACGAGTACCTCAGTCCAGTGCCATTTCACCAGCAGTGCCGCTCAGATACATGCAAATGTGGAACAGCTTGCTTTTGCTCTGCTCTGGCTCACTATGCTCGCCACTGCCGCAGATTCTCCATTCTCATTGATTTCCGATCACGTATAGATGATTGTGGTAAGAATTGGACACATTCATGTTCTATCTCGCAAAGACGGTGTTGTGCAGTTTACTACCAACATCCTATTTAGAGGCACTGTGTTGTCCATTTTTTGAAAACTTAACATAACAAACATCCAATAGCACTTTTCAGAATGATCTACAAATGTCAAACCCTCCAATTCAAACTTTGTGCTTATGTTATCTGCCTCCCTGATTGCAGCGGTTACCTGCCCCACCACCATGCAGTATGGAATGTGTGTGTCATCGTGCCAACGCCGCTGCTCAGCCCTCTCGTCTTCGCAGCACTGTGGGAGGGAGTGCGAAGAAGGCTGCGTCTGCCCACCGGAATTATTCTACGACCAGCGAACACACGCCTGCGTGCACAGGTCAGGCAGGCTGAGGGGCGGGCTGTGCAATAATAGCACGAAAAGCATGCGTATTATTGAACACCCTCATCCACCAGGGGGATGACGCCCATGACAGGATGGCCCTTGTTACATTGTTACCACACCATACCGAACTGTTGAGCTGGACTGAAACGGGACTTTTTGAGAGTTCAGTCATCGGGCGCGCCCTTTCAGGCTGCTTTGCCATGGGAACCATACAGCTTACTTGCTCGTAACTGTCCCACGATTTTACATCCCTATGCAGCATTACTTACTCTGTGATAGAGTTACTTCAAGGAAGTGACCGTGAAACCCCCTTTTCAGTCCCACTTAGGCTCGGGACAACACAGATATCTGATAACCAGTGAGGGAGAACTTGTAAGACAGAGGCCAATGTGTGGACCATATGTCACAAAGACTTGCCATTTACCATATAAGAGATTGACTTGAATTTTAGATGACTTTGTAAACATGTCATAGTAAACATTTTAGGAAAAAAAAAATCCATCGAGATGGACGAACATTTCTACTTTTTGTCTGCATGTTTATATACTGTATGGCTGGAAAGCACCATGTATTCGAGACGTAGATGTGCAACATGCATGTTTTTCTTGCAACCGACAAGTTTCATTTATGTGTTAGCGAACCTATAAAACAAACAAAACAGAAAATTGAGCACTTTTATTATGGTTTGAGGCTAAAACTTATCAAAGAAAGGTTGTGTTTCACGTTTAGAAGCAAGGCAAAACAAACAAAGACAGGCGAAAACATAGACAAGCACTTGAGCGGTATACTGATTTGTATTAAATGTATCTCCGGCCATCCCAGAAGTCCTCAGATTTATAAACAACTATAGTTTTGCGGCACCAGTTCTCAGCTTTACCACTCTGTATGCGTCGCAGTGGTTGCTAAAGTATTTGGTTAAGATCACGCAGCCGCCTTAAGTGCTATCTAGTGTGACTTGGTGTTCCCTGGGAAAATGTGTATGCACCATGTTTGTGAAGTGTCTCAAAAGGACAATGACCTGAGAGCCTGACCACCCAATAAGGTAGATGGTGGGTGTCCCGGCAAAACCAGGTCACCCCCTCCTGATCATCCCCAAGGCCACCCCACAGGCCAGGTGCAGCCCACCCCAAAGCCCCCCCAAGATACGGGAACATACCGACCCCAGGGTGGAGAGGCCGTAGGTGGGATTGGAGCATGGATTGGGTTTGATAAGGGAGGTACGGACCGACCAGAGCACCCAGGCAGCTTTTGGGCCCGTGGGAGAAATCGCAGTACAACAGAGAGAGCAACACTCTCGCCGACCCAGCCTAGTTATATGGAGAATTAAATATATATTAATTATGTGAGAGATACACAGACATGTGTCTGGATTTCATTTTGAGATTTTGTATATGGATCATGACCACTTTCCAAGATGAAATAAAGAATGACGAGATAAGATAAGATAAGATAAAAAACCCTTTATTTGTCTCACAATGGAGAAATTCCCAATTCGCAACAGGAAAATTATGAAAGGGAGTAAGTAGAAGACAAAACTGTATAAATAAATATAAAATATAAAACATAAATATTAAAATGGGTGAGTGGGGATACTTTGCTGGGCAAGTGGAGTCAGTGCATGGGACACCAATCGGATCAATAAACTTATTCAGTAGGCCGGTGACACTGTTGCTGTGCCTTATGCGAGTAAATAATTCTTGTGAGAGATTTGGCAAGATTTATTTTATTGTAGTTTTGAAGTTTTTTGGTAATTGTTCAACTCACATTTGCATTCACGGACTGCTTTTCTGGTGATATTGCAGGAAAGAGTGTCCCTGCACTTTCCTCGGTGCTGAATATGAACCAGGAGACGTGATCATGACATCAGCTGGTGTTCAGTAAGACCCTCCTCTCCATCTCTGCTTCTCCTTCATGTTTAAAATGGAACTGCACACTACAGAACACACACACACACACACACACGTGCACGCACACGCACACGTGCACGCACACACACACTCACACACACACGCACACACATTCAAGTTCCTACACTTGCTTTTGGAATCTTAAAGCAAACTATATTGTAATGTAATTACAATGACCAAGAGAGAAACACATATGGAGGTTGAGTAATCATGGCACATCGGTTTACAAGTAGACGATTTACAGCAAGTCAGATGTGACACTGACCTTGACAATGTGTTTCATTGAGGCTTCATTTCATGTTAGTCCCAATCGAAAGATATTTAGAAGTCCTCTCTTCACCTAAGCTCCCCTTCAAGTGTTGAATGGTTCAAAACACATATTGACTCATTAGCCCCACTCTGAGATGGAAGAAACAAAGAAAAAACGAAAGTAATGGTTTAGCTAAATTACTTTTTCTTTTCTAATGTGCATGAGTTCATTATCATCTGAGCTTTTCTGTTGTCTTTCTAGGTTGTGTCTGGATGGTATATTTGTGTCACAAACAACAGACGCGGGTAAGTTCAACTTGAAAACAAATTGTTCCTTTTTGACTCTATAAAAGGGTTTACATTTAAAAATTCAGTTTTGGCTTTTAAGACTTTGATTAGCTCTCATTCATCTCATCACTGCAGAGTCCAATTAACGTTTTTTGGGGTGCAAAATATGTTGCGGAATGATTGGCCTTCTTTACGCGATGTGCGATTTGTTTTGTTCTTGCAGACAGCTTATGCCCTGCGAGTCAGTTTTACCACAACTGCTCTGATGGGGAGAATGGCCTCCTTCCAGGAAGAGGTGTGGCCTGTGAGCGCACTTGTGAATCTTACCTCCTCAACCTGACCTGCTCAGCACATGAGCCATGTGTCAGTGGATGTACCTGCCCTTCTGGGTGAGTCGGACATCCATGCATCCATCCATCCATCATCCATCCATCCATTTCCCGATCCTCTTATCCACACAAGGAGGGCGCTGGAGGGGGGTGCTGAAGCCCATCCCAGCCTTCTTCGGGCAGTAGGCGGGGGACACCCTGAACCGGGTGCCAGCCAATCGCAGGGCACACAGAGATGAACAAAAATCCACACTCACACTCACACTTAGGGACAATTTAGAGTGTTCGATGAGCCTGCCATGCATGTTTTTGGAATGTGGGAGGAAACCAGAGTACCCGGTTGTCCTGAGTCGGACATGTCCGTGATTATAACGCAGATTGAGCAATATACAATCCTTGCGCATTTTGAGAAAATGACATTTGATAGTGTGCATCTTGTTGGTTTTGGATGTGGACATGGAAGAAAAGGAGGATAGATGCTAACTCTTACTGCAGAGTACAGAATTCAAATCGTTGAACCTAACGTCATCGCAGTATTCCAACGAGGACCTCCCCATGAGCACAGTTATTTGATCCCTTTAATCCAGACTGGCTACATGCCCCAAAAGAGGGTTAAGTAGTTTTGTTCTGTGAGACCAAGCAAAAAGTCATCAAGATAACAGTGCACACTGGCAGGGTTAAAGAAATTTATACAAGTTAATGACCCCTTTGCACAGATTACAGGGTTGACTGGCAGAGATTGTTTTGCGCTCAGTCAAATAATTTTTACATACCGGGAAATCAAATGTTGCTCTATTAGCAGACCTTTGGAATCATTTGGAAACTGCATCTAAAATTTCAAGATGGACAAAAAAACCCCCAGACATCTTAATTTGTCTCTCCACAGCTTGAAAATACTAATACAGTAGTTACATCATCAATATGGCACAGGGAGCTGGTTTGAGAACCACATTTAGTTTTTTTCAAAATCTTGGAGACATATGGAGCCCCACATATAACATGGGGAACATTCTTTTTTTTTGGTAATTGCCCTAAAATTAATATGTGCACAAAAAATTTTTTAGTGTGAACATTATAACTTATACTTTGTGACAACAAACTCGTATTTCATGTTTGCATTATACCTCTATCGTGGCCATAAATTTGTACTTTGTGACCAGAAATCTGCAGTTTTTCTTGATGTTATGCAGTGTATTATGGCCACAATTTAAAATTGTCCCTTTGAAGTGAAGATCCATATCCAGTATTTGTAACAGCTTTCCCATAAAGCAGTAGGTCATTCATCCAAAATAATCACGAAAGCAACATTTTTTGTGGATCCATGTGATCAAATTTCTCAATTCTAAATGTCCCCCTTCAGCAGCATGATACCATGAAGCACAACAGTGTTTTTTGCTAACGTCATTATAAAGAGAAAAGGGTGCCAGGTGCACAAACAGCTCCTAATTTTCAGGACTCTGCGTCATTTAGCTGGGTTGGGTGAGTCATTAAGTCCAGTGTATCGAGATGACCTTTCAAATGCCAAACACTTGGATGCCATCATTTCATGTACCGGTAATTGATAGTATACAAACGACTGTCATTGTGAATATTGACACAAAACGTTTATATACCTCATCGGGATGAATAAATATGTTAGTGAGGTGACAGCAAAAGTCTTTCTTATGCAATGGTGTTAAAACTAAAAATATTTTCTCTTCCAACAAAAATCTGAGAAATTGCACATAAAATAATATTGATATGATATTTTCCCACAAACAACTCATGTATTCATTAATAATAGTAGTGACATTCATTCTAATAGATGCTGCAATCAAGACTAACATTATTGCTCTGACAATATTCTTAGTCATGTTTTGCTTGGCAGAGCTCTTATGACTCAGTTACTGCTGCCGAAGTCAATGAAAAAAAAATTACGTTCGGTCGTAATTACTTCTAAGCTGTTGAAATGACAAACAAGCGACTGACACTATTGTGGTGAGGGAAAGAGGACCTGAGCAAATCACACACACACACACACACACACGCACACACACACACACACACACACACACACACACACACACACACACACACACACACACACACACAAAGGACTACACTGATGATCAATCCATGGTCTTTATTACGGTAAATGTCAAATATTTGTTAAGTAAAGTCACGACTGCTTTTTCTTTAGTCACTCTGCGAATGTATTTTTATCACTTTCGTTTTCTTCATTTAGTTTGCACACAATAAAATACGAAGGTTTGAACTCTCTCGACACACTCATGCTATAGACTCGACTGGAAACCACACATGACAATTACATTGTCTTCTGTTGCATTAAGATTCTCTTTGCTGGTTCCCATTGTGGGCATATTTGTTGGCACAGTCACAAATGTTGGCGACTTTGATGTGGGGTAAGTGATACAACAATTTAGCTGGCGGACAAAGGAAACTGTTAACAGCGTTTTATCTGGGGTGTAACTCTACTCAGTTGCATCGGGGGGTTTCAGGAGGGGTCATTCAGTTTGTCACGACATTGTCTAGACTCGGATATAACCTAGCCATTGATATTACAAGATACTTATCCGCTTCGCATTGCAGAGCAAGGAGTAAATGGAGGAGGGGACCAGACAAAAAAAAGACTTGTCTCTCCCTTCCTGTGTGAGAATCCTCATTGTCCAGATTTCTCATGTAGCGAACCACTTTTTATTCAACCGTGCTCACTCAGGCAACTTGGCGGCCCTTTCATTTTCTGGCATCGTTCCTCACCTGACCTGAACTATTTTGTTCTTAGCAACACAGAGTTCCTGAAAGTGGGAACTATTTTTCATCCCCATCACTGTTGTCTGACATTTTTACTTGAACATTCAGTTTACCTTCTAAAGAACTCGCTTGTTATTTTAATTATTAGCCCCTGTAAAAGTGGAACACCCCACTGCTCAAACAATTGCAGACAAAAAGACAAAACTGATGGGTAGGCAAAGCCTGTAATGCAGTCACTCCTTGACGGCTGTTGTTGGTCACCACCTCATCACATATTAGAACTAAATCGGAAGACTCCACAGAACGATCTCATGCTCACGATTCCTTTTGCCACCAGCTTGTTGAAACATGGAGACGAGTGCTTTGAGCCTGAGGCCTGCCCTTGTCTGTGGAAAGGAAAAGAGTATTACCCCGGTGACAAAGTGTCGTCCCCCTGCCATCAGTGGTATGTCTCCACAGTGTGTTTATGTCTATTCAGCATCATTGAGAGTAGGATGGAACTTATTTCTTAAAATGGCGGTGTGATTTCCTCATTTACAGTATGTCCACTGTGTGATCTAACACAATGAAACAAAGCGTCAACAGCATTGCCACATCATAGTTTTAGTTGACCTGAAATCGGTGTTGAAGTAGAGCAGTGCAAGGGTCCACCTGATATCATAATTCTATTGTCACAGAGAAGAAAAGATTTGGGAAATAAAGTGGGTTCTTGTATAACTCTGATTCTCTCTGTTGTTCATCAGTGGTGAAAGATAACCCTCTCCCAGTGATCTCACTCTTTCTGCCCATTTGTAATCCAGGTAGAACACGATGATGATGATGACAGCCTAATAGTGATTCAGCCATTTTCCCTATTCAGCTGTAGACAGTTTTCAAAAGGAGTGGCCAATACATGTGAACAAACTGTCTTTGTAATGCAGTGACAAGTCCAAACTGAAACTTTGCTGTCTTTGTAGTGTCTGCCACCATGGGACATTCCAGTGTGTGTTTCGTCCATGTCCATCCATGTGCACAACTTACGGAGATCGTCATTACCGAACTTTTGATGGCCTGCTGTTTGACTACATCGGGGCTTGTCAAGTTTATCTTGTAAAGGTACTAAAAATTATCTTTTTTTCAGGATTTTGGTTCAGTAAATGTATGTGATCATGGTAACCATATTCCTCACTGCATTAGCCATTACATATTAACATTAACAACCACTGCTGGATGTCCAATTCTTCAGCTGAGGCTTTATCGCCCGCAAAGTAAATATGTGAATGGCTTTAACTGCAGCACTGACATCACTCTGTTTCTTGGGGTCTCATAAAAAAATCTGAAGATGATTTTAAAATTAACCGAAGCAAATATTACAAACAGACCTGTGTATGAATTACCGGGTATATCGAAATATACAATATTGAGTCATCTAGTCAAAGAAATAAAGGCTACTTGTTTTATTTTTATTTTTATTAATGTTTATTTCCAAAAATGTCATGCCGACATTCTTAGAGAAAGCCAACACAGGATGAAAAGAAATGGGTGTCTCTATAAATAAAGTAGAAAAGAATTTCCACTGATTATGGCAGATAAAAGCAACTGCGTTAATGTGATGATTCAAGCGGCTCTGGTTTAGGATGAAGCGATGTAACCTAAATCTGTACACAAATGGGAATTTATCATAGTATTTCATGAACCTATGCAAACACAGAAGTAAAGTCATGATTCCAATACATTTTTGTGTGCTTCTATGTAGCCCCCTGTAGCACTGATGAAAGACTGGTGGCCCACTCCATCATTTAAATTCATCATCCCTGCCTTGAGATGTTCATCTGGCATTGCAATTTTCAATACAACCATCAAAATCATTTCCATCCAAACCATGATCGAATCACAGCACTGTATTATTTAATGATTGTGACAGATATTTTGCACTGTTTGTTCTTTATCTGTCTTGTTCAGCCAGTCTTGCATTGTGAGACCAGAGAACTGACCACTTTATTTCACAGACAGTATTCATGTATGAATATGAATGGGGCACATTTCAAAATCATCTGACTTTGACAGTGTTTGTCTTTGCTGTGGTTTTTTCTCCTGCAGAGTAGTGCTGATGTGATTCTCAGTGTGACAGCAGAAAACATTGATTGTTTTGGCAATGGCATAATCTGCAGGAAATCACTTTTGATCAACATTGGAAGATCCTTCCTAGCTTTTGATGATGACACTGGGCAGCCTGTAAGTCAAATTTGCAAGTTGTCGATCAGAAACAGCAAACAATGCACACATTTTGTCAAGCCCTCATATGCCAACAAGAACAGACAGGCACATGAGCGTGTGGAGATAACTTTTCAGAGAGGAGTGATGTACAGAGAGATGGGGTGATGGACAGGAGACATGCCCATACAGGTGAAATTAAAAACAAATGCCGTGCTGAGTATTTTTCGCAAGCAAGATATGGAAGATGAGCTTAGAGGTAGGACGTTATGTCCATAATGTGAGCGAGTCCGCGCTCGTAAATTAGGCTTCTGAGACACCAGATGAAAAACAGCACTCTCATCTTCATGCAGACAAGGTAGAAGTATATATACTTATAGCATTGTCCATGGGTGTGCAGCGAGCAAATTACATTGTACACATGGAAAAAGTACCCAGAGAGCACTGAATATTACATTAGCGAAAAAAAAATACTAAGGACTCAGCATGGTGGCGTCACCATAAACAAATAACAGAGCAGATAAATATTTCATTGCACCAAGAGTAAAGTACAGTAGTGGAAGGTAAACAATACCAGCAATGGTAAAGACAACACATACCAACAATGGTAATAGACAATAACAGTGGTAAGGAATGAACAAGCACACATTTACACTTGACAGACCACACACACATATATATATTGGTGTCATCTGCAAAAAGAATGCATTTTTTTGTGGTTGGGATACATTAAAGATGTCATTGATATTCAAATTAAATAGTTGTAGGCTGAGCATGGACCCCTGGTGGACTCAAAAAGAATTCTTCTTCTTCTTATTATTATTATTATTGTTATTAATATAATTATTATTATGATACTATTAACTTTTTAACCACTGTCCTGCAATGCCCCAAATACAATATCTTTTGAGCTGGTTGCATAGGATTGAATGATTAATTCATGAATTAATTTATATTGTACAATATGTATTATAGACCCCAACTAGTGTCCTTGGAAGGAATCAGAAGATGGTCATTTGGCCTGCCGGCCACTTCACTGTGATTCATTTCCCAGAGGAGGAAATCACCATCCTATGGGACCGTAAAACCACCATCCACATCCAGGTTGGACCTCATTGGCAGGTATGTGGCACGTTCCAATATAAAAGCAATAAACGTCAACATAACGGCTTTCTGTCAAAGGTGATAAGGCAAATACTTAATGATTTTTCAAGATTTTGAGGTGGCCAATAATCCTGTATCCCACCAGACTGGACTCGTTTGGACACCGTTGATTTAGCCAATCATGATGAAGCTCTCGATGTCTAAACAAAGGTTACCGGTAATTCTTCTCAATGTTGATGATGTGTTAAGGGGAAGCTGAGTGGTCTCTGTGGAAACTTTGACTTGAAGACAGTGAACGAGATGCGCACACCCGACAACATTGACACAACAAGTGCACAAGAGTTTGGAAACAGTTGGACGGCAGTTGAGGTGAGTCAAGCACATATTATCATTGTGATGCATTTTACTACCTTACTAGCTGGTTCGCCGCCCTCCGAGCCACAAAAGTGTTGTTGCTTGGTTCAACTTTTTGTTCATCTTCATTGCTTATCGCGAAAATAAAGAGATGTTTAGCTCTACTAAATAACTAACAATTTCATTGCAATGCTTGTGGGTAGACAACATTTTTTCGCTAAGATGCCCGCGCGATCGTAGTGAGCCACTGCCTGAGCGCAGTGGCGGCGCGCAGCGGCGCGGTGAAGTCGGTACGTTTTGAAAAGGCACAGACGGAAGGACAGACCACGTGCGGGACGACGCGCTATATATATATAGATGAGGGGTGTTTGACAGGACATTATTACGCTCCAAATATCTGTGGTACAATAATCATCACCAGATGTTGCTTCACCATTTCTTGTTAATTTGTGTTGAGTGTGTGAATGGTCCAGATATGAGACACCCATGCACTCTAACTCCACTCAAAGAGCCATTTGCCAAGCAGCAGTGTGCTGTTCTGCTAAGTGAAGTCTTCCAGGCCTGCCACCCAGTGGTGAGTAGTGGAACTATCTGATGGCAATAACTGGTGCCTCGAAAAAGACGTTTCGAATTGTCGATAGTTGCCACAAGATGGTGACAAAGCATTACTTTTGTCAAAATGAAGCTCCTCATTTCACCTGAACATTTCTTTGATTCTTGACCCAAGACGCAACAATTCATTTTTTGTTGAAATGAAGCTTCTCAATTGACTTCTGCATAGTTCCTTGACAACAAGATGCCGCTAGTTGGCAGGAAAGCACAACTTTACCAAAATGAAGCACTTCAACATAGTTCTTTGGCACCAACATGCCACAAGATGGCACCGAAGTAATAATATTACGAACAGAAAACACGTGCGAGAGTAACAGCGCATAGGTTCCTCACAAAAAAATCAGCGACTATCTGCGAATTCTGAACGGTAAATAAGAGATATGTCCCCAGTCAGTCACACAGCACATATTACCTAAGCAACTATTAACACTCTAATATACACACATATAACATTTAATATATTCAAATAATATATTCAAATAAACCAATATCCGTGTTTGTGGAATGCGGGAGGAAGCCCATAGAGCAGGGGTGTCAAACTCATTCCACATTGTGGGCCACATACGGACTCGATAGTAGACAAAGTTGTCTACTACGGTAATCAAAGCAGTGTGCACGTAGTGGATAATCCACAAATTGCATTTTATTTGAAATATTCATTCTGTGTCTTTAATGCATTTCTTTTCACTTTTAAACTATCCCACACGCCATATCGAACCTCCTTGGGGGGCGTTTCCGGCCCGCGGGCCATATGTTTGTGCAAAACTGCTGTTATGTATTCAACGTTCACCAGCTGCTGTTTGTCACTTGGGAAGAAATAGTTCCAAACCGCTGCTTTGATTGCACTACTTGATGTGTTTTCATTGCCCTCAGGTGGATGTCACCTGGTTCTACATGAACTGCCTGGCAGACACATGTGGCTGCAATCTTGGAGGGGACTGTGAATGTTTTTGCACGAGTGTGGCAGCGTATGCCCAGCGTTGCTGTCACCAGGGAATTCCTGTCGATTGGCGCTCACCCTCTCTGTGCCGTAAGTTGGAATGTAATACATGGATACTGTATTACATCCATTTACGTTTTCCAAATTACATATCCCTAAAATGTATTCATGATCCAATGTGTCTTTTACTCATATTTACTACTGTAAATTCTACTTCTCTCTGCAGCACACGACTGTGAATTCTACAACAAAGGTACAGCAGCCTCTCCGCTTTATGTTGATGCAAGTAGAGACTACAAGTCAAAACTTTGGAAACACTCTAATTCTGTGCTTTTTCATTATTATAAAATGTACTGAATTGGAGATTATATTTGTAAATCATCTGCCTTATGAAGAAATACCGATGGAATTATTTGGGTTCAGTTGTTTTATAATTTAGGTGGTTCAAAGTAGGCACCTTTTGCCCATACAACACCTTTGCACATCTTATTTTCTCAGTCAGCTTGATGATGTGGATGTCTGATGACCTGCAATGACCTTCAGTTCACAGCTGTGCATTAGCAAGAGTTAATAGCTTGAGTTGCTTGACCTCTTAATGTATGAGACCTTCATTGTTTGAATTATATTCCAGACTATATCGGCACTGTACTTCATGCTTACGTAATATTTATTATCATTTGTGTGTCTAATAGTCCAGGTCTTAGTGCCTGGATTACAAAAACAGGTTCTCTCATCTCCCTGCCCTTCTGGTTTTTGTTCTTGGAATAAATCACAGGTCTTACAAAGTGGTTATTGACAAAATGAAGCACATTTCTTTTCGACAACCTGCAGTAACACAGCTTCATCATTTCTGCAGTTCTTGGTAAAGGCCCTTTTAGGTTGCTGCCCTTCAGAGATCGGACTTTGGTGCTTGTTGCCAGCAGGTCCAGCGGCTCAGTGTTTGTGAAGCGAGGAAACCTGAGTGACGCCCTCTCACATTTTATGATGACACCAGGCCTGAGCAGAGCCCGACCACATGGTGTGTTTCTCTTATTAACTCAACAGGGTTCACATTTACGACTGGTCATTAATGGTCAGGATCAACAGAACTCACTCTTGGGATCATTTCTCAATTTTTATAAGAAGCACATACGTTTTGTGTTTGAATCTGTTGTGTACTCTTTTCTTTGTGGAATTAGCAAATTCTCGCTGTGCTTGAATGTGATCTCGCCAGGTTGCTCCCACAGTTCCAAACACGTTCATCTGTGATTCTTAAATTTGAGTGTGAATTACTGTCTCTTCACAAAACGCTCAGGAAACCGATGTCATGAGATTTCTCGCATTGTTTTTTTCTTCTGCCAGATACATCACGGATATCCTTTGAGGCAGCACACAGGCCCAATCACTTTCTGTATGTGAGCCCCAGTGGGCAGGTGAAGCTGGTCAAGTGGGAGCAAAGTGAGGCTTTCCGGGATGGAGCCACCTTTGTGCTCCACAGGGACACCTGGCTCTCAGGGTATGACTCCCTGGAGTCCCACGCAAAGCCTGGATTCTTCTTACATTCTACCCTCCCTCGCCTCCACCTGCTCAAATATCGTCACACTGACATCTTCCGGAAAGCCACTCTTTTCAAACTCGCAGGTATTACTCACCGACTTGCTACAGGACTTCACATTAAGTTGAATAACACAGAAACTGATGGAACAATGTGAGGAAATGAAAGTAAGTAAAATATAATGGCTGTGGTGTGCAAGAAATAACAGGAGTGATATTAATCCAAAATTAATTATTTTTCTTTGTAAGGTCAGCAGGCTTACCTGTCATAACCTTATTTATGAGATGATCGAAATAAATGTGAAGCTGATATTACCGTCTTTGTATGACAGGTTGCATGATAAAAAATTTCCCTAAGTGGGTTTCTCAGGCTTCACTCAGCTGTCCGTGAGGTCTTGACACAGAGTTCAAATGGTGTCAGTGCTCCTCCTTGGGTCAAGAGTCAACACTTGTGGATATATTGTTATTGCAGCTAAAAAAAGGAGCGGCATCTGTCCCGTTGTGAAGGACCAAGTCTTAGTTTTACTGCATATAGATATGAAGCAGCATTACAATTATGTTTTTTTATACATTAGTCATGCTTGTGGATATGACACCTTCTATATTGTCAAGATTTTTGTCTATTTGAGATTTCATACCATTTACATAATAGGATTGTGATTGTCTGCTATATTTTATGTCGTTCTGCTGCCAATACTTGTCTTCAAACCACCGTAATACTGTTTACAAATGATAAGCCTCATATGATATAGGAAAATGACAATTTTGACCTCTTTTTTAGTCTCCTGTTTACAGTGCTTTTCGGAAAGTCTTAGAATTTTTTTTTTCCTTTTTTCTCTGTGAAGCGGAATTAAAAGTAAGGGCCAATTGCAATTGTCGCTCAAACTGATTGCGTGGGCTGTTGCTGGGTGTGCTTCATGTGATTTCTTTAACATTTGGGTCTTTTATTAAGATACTAAATAGCGCTTGCGAAGTTACTTGTTTACTCACTCAGAGATTGCACGTGCTGTTGGCGACACGTGTAAAAAGGGCTGCAATCCCGCCGAGATATGAGACACATTTAAAAGTTGAAATGTTCCAAGGAAATAAAGTTCACAACTTTTTTGATTTTTTGGTGGTGATTTCAAGTAACACTTCAGACAACCAAGAAATTCTCCTCAGATGGCGGAGCCTTTGGCATTCATAAGGCCAATTTATTAGGGAATTGTACGCGAGGAGAGCTGCAGTCGAGCTTTTCGTCTCTTGGAGATGGTTTTGCACCTGAAACATCCTGACAGATCACATCCTGTATTTAAAAGAGAGTTTTGCCCTCTCGATTGCATTGATGGTTATCACCGTGGAATATTTGGGAGAGTAGTAAGTACAAAATTCACTTCGAAGAGATGGAATTGGAAGAGTTGGCGGAAGAGGTAAACAAACAGAATCATAAATCCTTTGCTCTAATAAGTTTGGTTAACCCAGCAGTAATGTTAAAGGTATGCTTTGTTTGATGTGATTGTCTAGGATGAGAGGCAATTGGATTTGCAGGTCTGTGCCCATCCTGCATAACATTACATTGAAAACATGGCACCGCAGAAAAAATGGGAGAGGCCAGCACCAATTGTCATAGTATGCTTGAAATGAATGACCCACACACATGGAAATGCAAGTGAGTTTCATCCTCGTTGATCTGGCCTGACGACTTTTTGTGACTGGCTTCAAGTCCTCGCTTCGTTCATTCAGAAGCTCCAAAACTGCACAAGATGATGTCTCATGACGATTTTTATTGCCATTTCTAAAACGTTTATTGAGTGGAAAAGTTCTGTCCGCTGCTTAGCTTCCACATCTGTTTGTTTGCGCAGTCAGGTTTGTGCCTGTTTTTACTCCAACTTTCAGTAAATGTTTTATACAATACAATGCAATACATATTCATATAGAGCTTTCACAAGAGCTGTAGCTGTAACAAAGGGCTTTGGAGAACATTTTATATAAAATAACAAACATAAAACAACAGAAATTGCTGCTTAAATGTTGCTATTCTAACCATGCCCAAGCAAATATCAATAAATGGAGTACACACATTGATTGGCTTATTTTAGGTCTTTCTTTTGGAAAGTGACATACAGTAAACACCTCCATAACCAAACACTCATAGCCCACAATAGTGTACCAGTGTTGTATGAGGATAGAAGTGAAGTGGATGAGGAAAAAATGGAGAAGATCAAGGAAAGACAAACACTTACCCTGTGTATTTGTTGGGAATCATTTTGAGTTGGCCTCACGTGGTATTTGACCAACACACTGCTGTGATGTGAGCTCATTTACCTGAATCAGTGAATAAGTAGCCGAACTCCCCTAAAATCATAGTTTCTATTTTTGGGTTAAGATATGCTACTGTTGAGTTGTTTATCACCCATACATTAACCCCCCCCCCCCCCACCCAACCTGCAACATGCTGCAAATTTGTGTTCGAAATGTGTATGTGTGTTTGCACAGTTGCAAGTAAGGCACACATGCACGCACACATGCAGTTATTCATAGGGTCTGAATAATTGGGGCCCCACTATGCATTACATGTGGCCCCCTAAAGACTGAGCTCTGGTGATGGATCTGTCCAGAATCAACAATGGTTCTTGTTTAATGTTTTTTTTTCTTTGCCAGATACCTGACTTATATCTCATGAGCCGATTTGCATTTGCTGGCTATTGGCCAATCTGAGTGCTTGTCACCGACACCACTTTGCATACTGAGATTGGTGGCTTATTCATTCAAATCTCGACAAAGCACCAGGACACCAAAAATCTATTGTCACAATTCTAAAAGTGCTTGTTTTGTGTTTTTCATGAGGCTCTGGCTCAGACGCCCTGCCTCATCCCCAGTGCCAGTGGAGATATGACTCCTGCAGCAGCCCCTGTTTCAAGACCTGCAGCGACCCATCAGCAGTAGCCTGTGTGGCCATCCCACAGTGAGACTTGAACTTTTTCATTCACGCTGACAGCCGTACTCATAAGGAATAATTTTGTTACTTAAATCTTAGCCCGTCTGCCTAACACTTCTAATGTTCAATGCAGAGTTTGTGTCCTCATGCATGCATGGGATTTCTCTAGGTACTCTACCTCAAAAAATAAAAAAAAATAAAAATAAAGAGAATACATCTTTCAGAGAAGACTTGAAATTTTCCATCAGTGTGAATATGAGTATGAATACTTTTGGATGCTGACCATAGCAGGGTTTACCACCCCTTTTGTCCAAGGCTTGAAGATATTGACTATTAGCCATTCGAGATACCGAGAACAATTTGGACCCAGACAATAACTTCTTCAACAACAAACAAAGGGTAACAAATTCTGACTATTACCTGGATGAACAATTCAACACTAATATAAAATTGGAAAATGCACTTTCGGTAATACACTTAAACAGTAGAAGTCTCTATAAAAACTTCACAAAAATTAAAGAATACCTGACTAAATTCAATAAATTTAAAATAATTGCCATATCAGAAACTTGGCTTGATGAAGATAAAACAACTGAAATGGAAATAGAAGGTTATGAAATGTTTGCAACTAATAGAGAAAACAAAAAAGGAGGGGGGGGTTGCAATATATGTAGACAAAGCACTTAAATGCAGTAAAATCGAGAGATATAGAAAACCTAATGGAATGTCTAACCATTGAAATACACAATAAAAAGGCATCAAATATCATCATAAGTTGCATCTATAGGACACCAGGAACATGTATTGACACATTCAATAAAAAACTAACAGATATGCTCAGTTACTACAACGATAAGAAAACACGAATAATATGTGGTGACTTTAACATTGACTTATTAAACCCAAATAGACACAAAAAAACAACTGACTTCATAAATACTATCAACAGCAACAGCTTTTTCCCAGTAATCCTGAAACCTAGCAGAATAACAGTTGACACGGCCACATTAATAGATAACATATTTATAAATAAGATGTGAGAAGTGGACTTCTCATTAATGACATAAGTGACCACCTACCTGTTTTTGCAGTTTTTCATAATTATTTCGATAGAAAAGCTAAATCAACAACTCGTATAACAGAAATAAGACTAAGAACCCAACGTTCCATCGATGCCTTTAAGCAAGACCTAGAAAAACAAAACTGGACCGAGGTCTACTCAAACGAAGACCCAAATACAGCGTTTGAAGTATTTCAGTCTACCATAATCTCCTTATATGATAAACATTTTCCATTAACTAAAGTCTCCAAAAAGTATGAAGACCCAAGTAAGCCATGGATAACGAAAGGCATAGAAAACGCATGTAAAAAGAAAAACAATTTATATAAATTGTTTTTAAAATTCAGAACTGAAGAAGCAGAAAAAAAATATAAGACCTATAAAAATAAACTAGTAAATATTATAAGAACCAGTAAAAGAGATCATTGTCATGCACTATTAGAGCAGAATAAAGGTAACACACAAGAAATATGGAAAATACTTAACCAAGTAATCAGAAATAGTCCTAAAAAAATGGATTATCCAGAGTATTTTATCAAAGGCAAAAATACTATTTTGGAAAAAACTGCAGAAATAGCAACTGAATTTAATGAGTATTTTGTCAACATCGGCAGTAACCTAGCAAAACAAATTCCTGATCCAAACCTGCTTGAAATAGATAGATACGTAGAAAAAAACTCCTCCACGATGTTCCTTACTGCTGTAAAACAAGAAGAAGTATCAAATATTATAAAAACTTTTAAAAATAAAAAGTCAACTGATTGCTTTAATATCGATATGACAATAATCAAGCAGATTATAGAATATGTAGTGCGACCTTTCACGCACATATGCAACCTGTCATTCAAAGCTGGTATCTTTCCATCAAAAATGAAAATTGCTAAAGTTATTCCAATCTATAAAAGTGGAGAAAAACATCTGTTTACAAATTATAGACCAATATCACTACTACCACAATTTTCAAAAATATTAGAAAAACTATTTTCTCCCAGACTTGATAGTTTTATACAAAAGCATGCGCTGTTAAGTGAGAATCAATATGGCTTCAGGGAAAAACGGAACACCTCAATGGCAGTTATGAAGTTTGTGGAAGCAATAGCCACTAATATAGACAACAAAGAATTTACTGTTGGGGTTTTCTTAGATCTAAAAAAAGCTTTTGACACAATAGATCACAGTATATTATTGAAAAAACTAGAAAGATATGGCATTAGAGGTGTAGCTTATAAATGGATAAAAAGTTATTTAGAAAACAGATATCAGTACGTGCAACTCAACAATAAAAAAACGAATCAACTGAAAATCACTCACGGAGTACCTCAGGGGTCAGTGCTTGGTCCAAAACTATTCATCTTATATATAAATGATATCTGCAAGGTCTCAAAACTATTTAAATGCGTCCTATTTGCTGATGATACAACTTTCTACTGTTCTGGAATAAATCTGAAACAGCTCCTGATAACCGTAGAAAACGAATTAAACAAATTAAAAAAACTGGTTCGACAGAAATAAATTGTCACTTAACCTGAAAAAATCGAAGTTAATTGTTTTTGGCACAAGACCAATCAAACACCAAGCTAAAATTATGGTAAACTCAATTGAAATAGCAAGAGCGTATGAAACCAAGTTTCTCGGATTAGTAAGAGACTCAAAACTATGTTGGAAACCACATATCGGTAACGTAAAAAGAAAAATAGCCAAGACCGTAGGGATCCTCTACAAAACCAAGGAAGTGCTAAATAAGAGATCTTTGTACACATTATACACTTCATTATTATTACCATATATGACCTACTGTGTGGAAATATGGGGAAATGCCTGCAAAACAAATACACTCCCTATTCTCAAACTACAAAAAAAAGCAATTCGAATTATTAATAGATCAAAATGTACGGAACCCAGAAATCCACTATTTATCAAATTAAATACGATGAAATGTTATGACCTGGTTGACTTTAAAATCCCCCAATTAATGTACAAAGCACACAATAACCTGCTCTGCCAAAACATTCAGAAGGTTTTTTGAAATTCGAGAAGGCAACTATGAATTAAGAGGTACCAACTTATTCAAAAAACTCAACAAGAACAAACATCAAGCAAAGAAGTGTATCTAGAAAAGGTGTTAATCTGTGGAATAATCTCGAAACGGACCTAAAAATGAGTAAATCGCTTGCTGAGTTCAAAAACAAATTCAAAAAAATAATACAAACAACCTACATCAATCAGAGTTAAAATGATAAATTCTAAACATTAAATATAATGATAAATCAGAACTAAGTTGATAAATAGAGAAAGGTATTGAAATAACCATTATGAATACAAGAGAAAATTGACACAAGAGTGCCAGGGTGAGGATGTATATAATCCCGATACAAACCAAAAGTTGTAAAAATATCACGGTTAAGGGTAAAGTATGAGCCTTAATGGAGACTTCTTCTTACTTTTTCTTTTCTGATTGATATAAAAATGATTTAGTAGATATAAACACATAACGGGGTAGGACTAGATACGTTTTTTACTTCATCCTACTCCCTTGAACATAATAACTGTGTTGAATGAAGACTGATTTCTTTCTTTTTACTTGTTTTATCTACCTTATTTTCTGTCAAATTATTATTGTATATGTTTTATGTTCAATAAACAAACAAACAAACAAAACAAACAAACAAGTCAACGGGGATGATCTGAAGGTCATCCTGAAGAAGATAAGTGGAAAAGAAAATGAATGGATGGACTTAGAATTTTCTTAATATATTCCATACATTAACATTGAGCATCATACTTTTATTCCTCATGGCGTAGAGACTGAGCTCACTCAGCTCATCATCATCACAATTTTTGTAGAAAATGCCACCATAAATAATTAAGTCTGGACCTGTTTTCCGTAACATATTGGTTTGCTGTATTGATCTGTGCAGAGTGGAGGGCTGTCTTCCTGTTTGCCCCCCACAAATGGTCCTAGATGAAGTTACTCGTCGTTGTGTCTTTGTCGAAGACTGTGAGTAGAAACAATTATTGATGTCACTGGTGGTTATGAATTACTTGACGCGTATGTGTGTGGTCAAACTGCATATATTCACAATTTGATTTATAAACGCATTGCGCTATGAAATGAACAGGAGCTATCAGCGATATAACTTAGTCTGAATACAATATATCAATGTCTGTTCTCCTCTTATATGCTGTTCATGGCTTTGGGTTTAGGTATAAAAGCCCCAATTATTTTGCCACTTGCAACTACGTCCTCCACAACAGCCACTGCGTCACTCAAGACAACTATTGTCCCATCTGCCCCTTCTCAGTCTACTCCTACCCCAAAATTCACAGTTCCCGCTCTGAGCACAGCAACATCTGCTCCAATTTCTGATGAGTCAAGTAGACCAAGCCTCCCCTCACCTCCTGCAATTCCTGAACCTTCCAAAACACCAGCACCTCTTTTGCCTTTCCCCCCCACGGTAAGGCCTGAGATGGAAGAACCTCTGTCGACTCTAAAAGTGACAGCCCGTACCACAGCTGAGAGTGCTACCATGAGTCCCTTTGGATCCAGCATCTTCAGTTTGAGCAGTACTCCCTTTGCAATCACTTCTCTTTTCCGGCAAACTTCCTCCACCAGGCCCACTGATGCCCTCCGGCCACGCTACACCACAAAATCCACACCCACTACAGTAGTAACTACAAGTTCTACTGAGGGGTCAACATCCACTTCTCCTCTTGCCACCAAGGAGTCCACAGAGACGACACATTCATTTGTGGCATTCCCATTTGGAACCACTTCTCAAACTCCGGCAGCTTCAGAGAGTTCTATAGTGACCATGCCCAGATCTACTGACACTACATCCACAGAATCTACGAGCACAAAAGGTCACCCAAGGTCTCCAATTGCACCCATCGCTCCTGGTTTACAAAGCACTGCCTCTTCATCCACGTCCTCACTGCTTACCCCACCTCCTGTCAAAACAGCAACCCTGTCTAGGCTAACAGTCACTTCAGCGACAACCACAGACGTAGTCACTCCATTTGAACCCTTTACAACCAGCTCAACATCACAATTCCTTAGTCCAAAGACAATGGCCCCTCCCGTTTCTACGTTTACCACTGAGAAGGTATTTTTAACCACCCCAGCTGCTCCTGAGGTACCAACATCATTGCCAGCCCAAGTCGTGCTGACTTCAACTGTGCCCAGTCCTACCTCGTCTACCTCAGACCGGCACGCAACACCAAAGACAACAACCACACTTGAATCTCCTGTGCCCAAAGCAACTGCTGCCAGCTTATCAACGACTCACCCACCCCCTCAGCATACAACCACAATTTCTGGGTCTACTTCCACTCAGTCTACAACTTCAAGACCTCCAAGAATAACTGTAGCCACTACTGTAGCCATTAGCCCAATTTTATCAGCAAAATCAACTGTACCACCACTTATCCCCAAGGAAACGTTTATTCCTCCACTATCACCAAGCACCACCACACAGTCGTCACGGCCATGGCGTCCTCCCCATTTCTTCACCTCTTCCAGCCAGTTGCACAGTCCTACAACAAAGATAACACCACAGCGCACCTCTCAAACTGTTCCAGACATGGTCAGTTCAACTAAAACAACGGAATTGCCTCGGCTTCCGGTGTCAAGGCCAGTCATCACCTCTGCTGCACTGGCTGCAATCACAGCCATGACTGCTAAGACTACATCTCATAGGGTGTCTACTGGTGAATTTACGACCAAGACACATGTTACAACAGTGCTCCCCCCAAGACCCGATGTCCCTGATACGTCTCTCACCACAGGACCTACAAGAGCTGCCACTGTCACCACCATCCTCAGACCTGTTACAGTCCAACCCGTCACTGTGACAACACACACAATAACGGGCAGACCGGAATTTACAAGAGACACAATCCCACCAATCTTATCTGTCTCTCTACCTGACACGACTTCTTCAACATCAAGAAAAACAACTTCCACTGCCAAGGTCACCGAACGTCTTGTTTCAACTGTTACATCTACATCTGGTGAAACAACTACAACTGCAGTCACACAGATGACCTCTCCCAGACTGACACAGAGAGAAACAAGACCGCTGGCAGCAACCACCAAACCAACCACCTCAACAACTGTATTTGGAGTTCCATCTCTAACTATATCCACAACACCAGCAGAAGCATTGACCACAGTGAGCACACCAAAAGCAACACCTTCTGCAGCCATAACCACAATGCCCACCACAGTGGCCCCACTTCCCATGCCTGCGCCAACCATACCAATCTCCGGCCTGTCAACCCTGGAATCTGAGGCAGCACCAGTCTCTTCCCAACCAATGACATCCCCACCACTTGATATAACCGTCCAGACTCAGAAACCTGGTGTTCTTACTCCTGACATAACGTCCATCCCTGTAAGCAGAACGGTCCAGACAACTGTGCTGGATAGGATGAATCGCACCAGTCCTGGTGTAACAACACCTTTTGGGCCAGTGGAAAAAACAAAGTCCACCTCAGAAAGCATAACGTCTATGGCTGTATCACTCACAAGGATGTGTACGGTGGGTTCAGTTTACATCATCCACATTTACTTGCCATTTCACTATATTTTCATGGTACTGTATTCGATTATTATAATAGATGTAACTGCCCAAAGCAACCATTGAAAAGAAATCTAACATTACATGATTTACACAGCTACTGAAAAAACTTCACATGATTTTAATGTTTCAACCATTTTGACGCTTTCAAATCAGCCTCCGTATGCAGAGATAGTTGATGAGTGCACCAAGTTCATCTGTGTCAACAACCAGCTGGTCTTGTTCAACAAGTCCCAAAGCTGCCCCTTCTCCTCCCAGCCAGTCAACTGTGGCTTGCTTGGCTTTGCCATATTGGTCAACGGTGACAAATGTTGCCCCCAGTGGGACTGTCCATGTAAGACATACACAAAAAAATAATTGATTTAGCTCAGTGGTTCTTAACCTGGGTTCGATCGAACCGCAGGGGTTCAGTGAATCGGTCTCAGAGGTTTGACGGAGCTTCTGCCATGGAGGGTAAGACACACCTGACTCAACATGTCAATTAGCTATGACACGCCCGCTTAGCCATCACTGGCTGCAGATGATCACATTACATCGCTTGTCCAATCAGTGCTGCGGGAAATTTTGTTCGGTCAGTAGTCAACGTGTAACTGTCGAGATAGTACGTCGTATGATTTTTAAAATAATGTTTCAATACATGCTAACTATGTTGAGCAAAAAACAAACAAACAAAGTGGTCGGACGAATATGTACCGCATGGATTCATATGCATCACGGAACAGGATGGGTCTCAGCATCCTATCTGCACGATTTGTCATGCCAAGTTGAGCAACTCCAGTCTCGCACCGGCAAAACTGAAGGGACACTTCTTGAATTTTTATTTTTCAGTGATAAAGGGTTTGGTAAATGTGTATATGAACTGGTTGGCTTCAGTGCCTCTAATAAGGTTAAGAACCACTGATTTAGATATAATCCAGTGTTAAGTAAGCAAGAGGTCATTGTAATTTAATTTGTAGATTCCATTCCTTCACTTCAAAGAAAACATTATGTCACTATTTGATTGTTTCTATTCCAGGTCGCTGTTCTGTGTTTCCAGACTTGAATGTGATCACGTTTGATGGAAATAGTGTTGCCATCTATAAAGCGGCCTGGTTCATAGTCACTAAGCTACCCAATGAGACAGTCAGCGTTCTGATACAGGAGTGCCCTGATGCATCCGATTCGCCAGTAAGCCACTTTCATACTTTTACTGTCAATTAAATGTAAATCAGTTTATAAAATGTGAACGTTCTTTTTAAAGCTTTGGTGGAATTTTACAAACCTGTGTCTAGTGACACTCAACATCACCCACAATTCCAACCACATCGTCATTGACAGGCTCCAAAGGAGGGTAGGACCAAACATGCTCTTTGCTTTGTATGTAGTAGCTTACGCATGAGGGCAGTAAAGCTCCGATGTGAAATAAGTCACTAACCCGAGCAAATTGCACACTCTCCCCACAGCTCAATGTCAACTCACGGTATGCCAGGCCTCGTTTTAAAAAGTTTGGTTTTGAGATCTACGACACGGGCAACATGTATCTGATCCGAAGCCCGGCTGGTCTCCAGCTGCAGTGGTATCACAGCACTGGAATGATGGTGATCGACAGTGACAGCCCCAGCAAGAAGCTGCCCACTAGGGGCCTTTGTGGTATGAACCGTTTAAATAGTAAATTTTAAGTAGTGTATGCAACATGGCATTTCTTTTCGCCAAGTCCACACAATGCCAAGATCAATGTTCAAAGCTAGAAAATCGATTTAAAGGTTGTTTTATTTGTTTTATGGATGATTAGCACGATCAAAAATGGATAAATGTGAGCTCAAGTAATACTTTTATTTCCTTCTGAAGGTAAATGTTTGAAGTGAAAGAATGTTGAATAAGGCTTGGACTTAGATTTCTAAAAATCGGTTTGATTCACCAGGACATGATTCAATTCCATGTGCGATCTTATGATTCACTTTGATTGATTTTCAATTCAGTTTAGGATTTCACGCAGTAACAAATTTAACTTTCATCTGGAAATATTAATAATATAATGTAAAACATGTAAAACACAAATGGCGGCCCAGTGGTTAGCGCGTCAACCTCACAGTGCAGAGGTTGTGGGTTCGATCCAACTCTGATCACAGGCTGTAATTGCAGACATGCAGATCATGCGCCACTGTAGGTTAAAGGTGGCCAGCTTTTCGTGTGAAACTGAAACGGACATGATGCTTTGGGTGCTGTGTGCACTAGCACAAAAATAAATAATTTTAGCAACATGCATAGAGACACACAATTTTTTTTTTTTCATTTCTCCCTACATCCCTTGCTAGCAGTCAATCGTGATCGACACATTGGGCATTCCTGCCCTAATCTATCTGCTTTTGAGTAATTTATCCATCCATTTTCCAAAACGCCTGATCCTCACTGGGGTCGCGGGGGGTGCTGGAGCCTATCCCAGCCGTCTTCGGGCAGTAGGCGGGGGACACCCTGATTCAGTTGCCAGCCAATCGCAGGGCACACAGAGACAAACAACCATCCATGTCCACACTCACAACTAGGGACAATTTGGAGCGTCCAATCAGCCTGCCTTGCATGTTTATGGAATGTGGGAGGAAACCGGAGCACCCGGAGAAAACCCACGCAGGCCCGGGAGAACATGCAAACTCCACACAGGGAGGCCGGAGCTAGAATCGAACCCAGTACCTCTGCATTGTGAAGCCGACGTCCTAACCACTGGACTACCGGGCCGCCTTTTGAATAATTTATGTGACCGAATTTATCTCAGACTCTCTCATCAAGGTAATGATTGTTGAGTAGTTATCACAACTCTTCGTTATCAATCATTGAAACACATAACCTTGGCAGTAGAACATAGAGCTTACGAACTGTATTTATTTCCACCTTACTCTTTAGGTTTATGTGATGGAGACAGAAGAAATGACCTGACTCTGGCCAATGGCACCGCTGTGGGAAGGAATGAGGATCCATCGGCATTCATCGACAGCTGGCAGGTTCCCAACACTACCAGCTATGTCAGTCATAGTCGGCGGAGAGAGTTCAACTGCTCCACCAGTGACTGCTCCCGGTGCCTTGTCATGCTGCAGAAACCATCCTTCTTCCCATGCCACGCCTATGTAGGTTTACGCATTTATTAAGTCATTTACCATGTTGTTGTGCTTCCTCAGCCTAAATTGGCCGAACCAGTCAGACGATTCACCACATTTGTGTTTTTGGTTATTGTAAAGTGTCCTTGGGTGTCTTGAAAGGCGCTTATAAATAAAATGTATTATTATTATTATTATGAAATCAAGTGATTACAAGTTTGTGTGGTGGCCCACAAGGGGCAGACAAACCTGGACCTCCAAGGGAGGTGTGGAAGTATGATCCTTCATGGATCAAAATGATGATCGAGATCAAAAGGTTGATGGGCATTATCTTTAACCAAAGCTGAATGAAATCATGTTTTTCTTTTTCTAGGTCTCCCCAAGTACTTTTTGCGAGGTTTGGGTCCGAGATGTGGAGTATGTGAACAACCAGTGTGTGGCACTGGCTGCCTACGTAGCCTCTTGCCACAAATTCAACGTCTGTATCGAGTGGAGGAGAACAGATTTCTGTCGTAAGATTGAAACCTCAAAACACATTCACCGTTTTTCAACCATAATTGAGATTTTCAAAGTATTTGTGTCAGCAAAAAGATAACATAAACAGGTATTCACTGATTTTGAAAGAATCAGGAATCCGTTTTCCAAAATGAAGGCCTTAATTATTCTTTTAAAGTACATTTAAACCGTAAATCCACCGTTCAAACTGGGGTGATCTTTAAGTGGCGCATCCTTTTGTTTTCACAAGTGTGATTGACACTAGAGGCAAGGTGGGCATTTGTCTGCCTAACCTGTTAAAACCCTACATAAAGACCGTTTGGGCATCTACAGAATTCCATTGATAATGGTAGCATTTTCTCTTTTTATTTCCAGAAACGCTGTCCAGTACATTTCCTTTGTGTAAACAGATCTCATCTCTCTTCCTGTAGCCTTCACGTGCCCTGAAACTCTGCGCTATCAAGCCTGTCTGCCAGCCTGCACGTCTCAGTCATGTCCCAATCAGGATTTTGACTTAGAACCAGCCCACTGCTCAGGCCTTACCGAGGGCTGTGCCTGCCCCAAAGGAACTTTGCTCCATCGGCCATACACTGCCCTCTGCATACCCTCCAGCAAGTGTGGTAAGGGCCCCTAATATCGATCTGTTTGGGGGAAAAATGGCATGTAAGCACTTGGAGTCGTCAATTGTGATGTTTGTGTAGCCTGCACTGACAGTTCTGAGGTTCCACGTGCACACGGCGAAGTGTGGAAGGCCTCGAAGGACTCCTGTTGTATGTTCCGCTGCGACAAGGACACAGTCATCCCTGTGGAGTACAACTGTTCCACCACCACGGCGCCTGTGTGCCAGCGAACAGGGGAGGTCGTTGTCAGCCTGGCGGACGACACCAATTGCTGCCCCCGAAAAGTCTGTGGTAAGGCCGCAGAGGAGCTTTTGAGTTTGGCCCACCGGTGCAGCATGGAGATCAGCAATCTATTAAAAAGATAAGATGATGTCGTCTGACTTTGCAGTGTGTAATCTGACTCACTGTGAGCTCCTGCCTCCGGACTGTAACTATGGGGAGAAGCTCGTGTCATACTACCAAAAGGACTCGTGCTGTCCAGATTACGTGTGTGGTGAGTACACAGTGACAACCTCTTGACCAAAGATAAGCCCAGTGCTGGCCAATTAATCCATTTTATTAGTTAATTTCAGATATTTAGTAGCTTCCGTAGTTCAAAGTACGTCTCTACTGACTTGCGTTGCTGACCTTAACCACGTGGTTGCAAACAGAGAGGGGAGCTAGTTTCGTAAAACAGTCAGAAAAAAAACATTTGTACTATTTCTTAAGTTCAGTTAATACAAGGTCATGCCCAAAAAAACAAAACTTGAATTAAGAACAAAACTGTTTCAAAGCTTGTCTGAAATCAAGCAAATCCCAGAAGGCAAAAAATAAAAAATAAAAAGCAAAACAGTTTTTGAATAATGCTATTTGTTGTTTTCTATAAGCATAGAGGAGAAAATTAGTAAAATGAGAAATCACATTTTTCTGAAAATTCTATTATAAGGCCACATCACCAAAGTCCTTCATTAAAGAACTCAACAGGACTGCCTTAACGGAGGTCGATTGGTCCCGGTACCAGTGCGAACATTTGTCAGCAACTAAATTTATCGCACGAGCATTGTTTATTCAAAATAAAATATTCTGGAGAGCAGAGGTTTTCTACTTATCTCTTCTATTAATCCCCCAAATAATTTATTCCTCAAAAGCAGACATTTCACTTCTACGTCTGAATTGAGCAAGTGATGTAACAGCTGAATATATAAATATAAGATATCACAATGACGACACTACCTATCAGGGTCCCTCTTTTATCCTGAACGCCGCAATATAACTTTGGGTCATGTAGTTCACTGTCTTGCCTCAGAACAGCGACACCAACTGTTAGCTCTGCAGAACATTTTTAGTGCGCCTTTTCAAAATGCATATTTTCAGAACAGGTCTTTGACACGAACGTGCTGATTCCATCTTCTTTTACTTTATTTGCTATCGGTGACGTATATTAAATGGTTAAAACTCATTGGTGTAGGACACATGCTTGTTGATCCTAAGAGAATGTTTTTAATGCCCACTTCATAATTGAAACAAGCCTTGACTTCATCAACATTTATATTCTGCATTAAAACAGTTTTGTTCTTGCAAAACTTCCACACGTGTATTCTTAGTCCTTTATCTCGACATTAACGAAATTGGACGTTGGTTACAGAGTGTGATCCCACAAGTTGCGAGGCAGAGATTCCCACCTGTCGAAGTGACCAGTTCTTAATCGCAGCCAGAGCTGATGATAGCTGCTGCCTGACTCACATCTGCGGTAAGTATCGACCGTTTCTAAAAACTCATTTTAGAAACTAGTGTCGCAGCAGGATTTCCTATTTTACAGGTTTCCTACTGCAATCATTTTTGTGTCGCACATTGTGATTCAATGCGAATGTGTTTCCTGTAGTCTGTTCATCTTGTGTGGACACGCCTCCACTGTGTCGGGATGGGGAAGTTCTGACTGTTAGCCGGGAAACTACAGACCGCTGTTGCCCCTCCTACCAATGTGGTCAGCTCACACAAACACAAACATTTCCCGCGCCTAAACCACATCTTTTTTTTACTTTCGTCTTTTACGCTTTAACTTTTGACAGTAACTGCGCAATTCTTCCAAATATTGAAAATGTACACATATGGCTCATGATTAATAATTTTGATGAACCACCGCTATGCAATTTGGATTTTCAAAGTGTGCAAATGACTTTTTCCAGCAAGCGTAAAGCAAGCAAGTAAAACTCAAACTATCCATAATCCACGTTTGTCCATCTTTGCCCAGAGACTCTCCTCTGAGTTTGTCTGCACACATGACCGGAGGTTAGAGGCCGCCATCCACACCTCTTGCATCTTTGCACAAACTGAACCCTTGAATAAGCCTCATTATGTTATTTCACAAGACCTGGGACTTACTGGGCTAACCTGGGATCGGGTATTGTATTTCGTGCCACGTCATGGAAAAATGTGTGTTTGTTTGACACAATAAGTCCTTTGATCCTCGTGTTCTTGAATTCTGAGAAAGGAAAAGTGCTCTCTACTTTAACTATAACTTGGAAGGGCAAACAAGAGAATAATTACGGCGAAAATAAAATAAGAATATACTTAAATAATAGCAATTAAAAACAGAAAAATCAAAACAAATACCGGCTGTTCCTACAAAGCTATACATCAAGCAAGAATGGGAAAGAATTCCACCTACAAAGCTTCAACAATCGGTGTCCTCAGTTCCCAAACCCTTATTGAATGTTGTTAAAAGACAAGGTGACGTAACACAGTGGCAAACATCATGGCCCTGTCTTAGCTTTTTTGGAACGTGTGATAGCCATAAAAATCCGAGTTGGTGATTATTTGCTTCAAGACCGTAGAGTGTATCAGTTTGACCGTTAAATATCTTGTGTTTGTCGTGTATTCAATTAAATATACGTTGAGCATGATTTGCAAATCATTGTATGAACGTCCCGACTTCATTACAATCACGTGTATGTGTGTGCGTGTGTGTTTGTGTGTAGTATGTGAGCCCTCCAGGTGTTCTCAGCTCAGCTGCCCGTTTGGGATGTCACTGGTGTCAGTGTCCAGTTCAGACCACTGCTGTCCCAACTACACATGCGGTACAGCATGCAAGATATAAAATAGATGATATTTTCTTAAAACTATCACGATTCGTTGCATTGACAGTAGGATTCTTTTACATTGCTTGATCATGTAAATATTTCCACCCCTGATGTCATCTTTTCTGTTTTCAGTGTGTTCCTGTGACCAGATTACGCCCCCTAAATGTGAACTGGTGTGTTCAAGTTGTTAAATTCAGTTGTTGTTGTTATTTTTTTTTAAATTATCTATCTATTACGGAAGGTATGAGCTATATGCAAGTTGTTTAAATATTGTCTTTGATAATATTTCATCAGCGATCTCCAAGCATTTTGCTGGACCAGTGTCAGGTTTTGAATTTTTTTTGGACGTATCGAATAAGTGGTTCCTAAAATGGTTGGCTGGTATAAAAACATGCAACAAACTTGGAAGCAAATTATTCAAAACACAACTCACTATTAAGCTTGATTTAGTTGCGTAATTAATTTTGTTTCTTCAAAATGAGCCGGTCCCATCTTGAAGTATATTTTAATTTCTCCCCAAAAAGCTCCCATGGTTTGCCAGGATTAATGTCAATCGCTTGGCATCGATGTGCTGAAGCAGTTTTGATGGCTTTAAAGCCTCCTTTGGGAACCTTTTGGGACAAGTAGGTCTCATTATTTGGTCCGTTCCCCTTTTCGAAGAAACTGTCTCGACACATTTGTTTTTTTACTCTAAGTTGAGGGTTGTGACAGGCACAGGTACATGCATCGGATGTCCACAACAATAATTCTTTCAGACGCTATTGAGAAACTGAAATAAAATAAGACAATATTTTTTGTTCAATCACCCTGCGCAAATGATTTTACAGCGATGCTCACAGTTTATTCAATTTGTAAACTGTGCTATTTGATTGTATTGTGTAGGGTGAGGTTTCTCAGCTGGAGCAGGCCTTACTGTCTGACTCACAGAATCAATGTGGCTGCAAAAGATACAAGTGTGGTGAGTATTGTTGGTCCAAGTTGGTTCAAAATGTTTCAGATACCCTGTGGAACACCATACATGAAATGACCGTTGCATCTCACCAGGGGTATGGTGGCCTTTAGGATTTTCATGAGTTTTCCCAAGTGGCTGGTCCATTTCAGAGATTGTCAAAACCTAACCCCTTCACTGCCTTCCTTCACAGGAAGTTGAACTTAAGGTGCACCAAAATCTGGATCATGAACTGGCTTGAAATATTATTATTATTATTATTTTTTGGCTGGAAAAATATGGTCTCAAAATGATGAACAGTTTGACTCATCTCCAAATCACACTGTATGTCAACCCCCGCAACTGTGTATGTGTGTGCAGTGCGAGAGGCGGTGTGTGTGTACCAGGGCGTGGCACAGGGGGTGCTGCGGCCCGGTCAGACCCTGGTGGAACATCGCGAGGACGGTTTATGTTACAGTCGACAATGCAGCCGCGTCATGGACATGTCAAGTGGTTATCACGTACTGCGGACCAGCACCACCAACTGCTCTGCCCTCTGCCAGCTCGTAAGATATGAACTGGGAACCTTTTTGATGCAGAAAATCCTCACTTGTCTCACAATGAATTAAAAGTAAAATATTTAAAACCTTTTTTTTTCTTGGTATTTTACAAAAATATTTTGTGGTCCTCTGTGACTAGGAGCCGGAATTCTGATTTGTAAATTAGGCCTGGTGTTTAATGCAATTCTTTCGGTATTATGGGGGAAATATCTATTATTTAATAGTAAGACATTCGGTCTTTGTACACCTATTCGACAAGAATTAAGCAAAAGTTATTCTGTAAGTAAAAAATTAATGTGTTAATAGTTTTCCAAGTAAACATTCGATAAGAACTGTTAAGACTGCTGTTTCCTGCACCATATGACCTTCTATAAAGTTGGATTACCTTCAATGTTAATGTGTGTTGTAGAATCAGATCTATAGCCCTGCAAAAGACCAGTCAACATGCTGTGGTGTTTGTAAGAATATATCCTGCCTCTACACTCATGAGAATGGGTCGACGGTTCTCTATAAGGTGGGCAATGAGTGTCAATACGATCAATACATATAATATACATTAGTCGCTGATATGAAAGTGTTTCCAGCCAGGGAAATCATGGGTGTCCAACTGCCTCAAGTTTGAATGCACAGACACTAGATCTGGCCCGACAATGATCTCCTACCCCTTCAGCTGTCCCCACTTCAATGAAACAGAGTGTATCAAGGTCAGCATTATCAAACACACGCACGCAGGCACACACACACGCACACGCACATGCACACACACACACACACAAATGTCTCATAAACAGTCTGTTGTGTCCATTTGAGTATAGGGTAAAAAATGTTATCATTTTTGTCATTACTGCCATCATTAGTTTGATTATTATGACCTGGCAACCAATTCACAGGGTGCCCTGCCTCTCCCCCAAATTCAGCTGGGAGAGGCTTCTGCTCGCTCACTCATGACCCAAATGACGATGAGTGGTATGGTTGGATGAACGGATTTCTATTGTTACCCTTTATAAATAACAGTCAGTTCCACCCCTTGAAATGACACCAATGATCAACTGTGTTATTGTTGCGGTGATTCATGACTTTTGCTCTCTTTTTGCACTCAGATCGGAGGAACTGTCGTAAGTTACATGGACGGATGTTGCAAGACATGTGAGTTTGTGGTGTGAGCATAGCACAGCTGTAATGTCCTGTAGTTAGTGTAGAGTCATAGGCTGCAGCTGTCACTCGCCTGTCGCCGAGCATTCCTCCAACACAATATTCTCCCGAGCCGTTTAAATTCCCCGCCACAAAGGTCAAAATTGTCTCTGGTTTTGCCGTTGCGATTGTTTTCTGAGTATTCACATTAGTGTGCTTTTGTCAGTGTACTTTTCAGTGAAAGCAACAGGCTGCTGTTTTAAAATCGTCACTGAAAAGCACCTGAAAACATGAAAGTGGCTTAGTGGTTGATGTGCTGCAGCTTATCAACATGTACAAATCCCACCAGGTACTGGATTCCTTCGCTTCCCTTTCCCTCTTAGCTCCCTGACTCCCACAGTAAACACAAACTGTGAACGAGGTACCAAAAACACTAGGATGACCAGTGCTATTGTTGATATTCAACAATGTACTCCCTCCCTCCATGTTACTGATATAACACACCGAACGTTTGATTGCAACCTCCGGGTCCCAAGCAGGACAGTCCTCTCAAATGTGATCTCATTTCAGACTTACTGTAGTAGAAACTGCATGCAACACACACACACACACACACACACACACACACACACACACACACACACACACACACACAACCCCCAGCCCCCCCAAAAAACTGAACAGTATTTGCTGCACAGTCAATCCCTGTTCATCGCAAGGAATTTTTTTTTCTTCCAGATCATCTGCAATAGGTGAAAATCCACCTTTGAGAGAGACCTTTTTTTCCCTCACCCCCATGCTCAACAAAATATTCATTAAAACATAGTTTTCCAAATGAAACCTTGTTTCAAGCTCTTTGTATATTTAAACACCAAAATGTTCAACAAAACGATATAATCACAGCTGCCAACTAATCCGGATTGTCCACATTTGGACCTGAACACAACTTTGTTTCGGCAGGACCATGTGGAGTTCCAGATAGTTAAAAATAAAAAATAATTAGAAATCATGGGTCACAAAAGGTTGAGAACAAGCAAAAATACTTAATGTGCAACGTGCAGTGAGACGGATTTCATATGAAGCACATTATTCAATTTCCAGTTCTCACATGCACCGGCGCATGCACCTTTTATGTCAATCTGACAATATGGTTTTACACAGAAAGCACGCACCTCTAGATTCGGACTTACCTCGATACTGGAAAAACACATGAAAGCTTATAACAGCTAAGGCTGTTATAACAATAAACGCACTATTTTTATATTTTATATTTCACTGCTCGAAATGAGGTGGCGGTCCTTCTAGAGACCTAAAAAGAGGTCACACATGAGAGGACTGCAACATGTACAGGACATATGTGTGTTCTGCCTTCCCTATCTGTACACAAAACTACATTCGCTCCACATTTAGCACTGTCTGGGCAGTGCATTGTTGATTGCCAACAATGTGCTGTTGGTAGAGGCCCAGTAGTTGGCCTTAGATGTCTGCATGTCCTCAATAGTCAATAGTGATGTGGGTTGTAGGTTTGTGCTCAACTTTCCCAAGTAGGTGCTCGAGACGGTTGGCTTGCTGCTGCATTTTTCCACCAAATTGTTGGGAAACTAAGCTGTTATGTGACATATTGTGCTACCCAAGTTCAATGGCCTTCCGAGAGCTAGATTCACTCTTTCTCACAGACAACATGTACATGTAGCCCTGCCCTGATGATTCTATTCAACAAAATAAGCACACTTTTTAACCCCTGCAATTGAAATCATACAATATATAGTTGATTATATCAACTACCATGATGTTTCATGCCTGTGTTATAACCTGATCTTTAGACTACAATAGAGTAGAATGTATTTTAACCAGCGTTTATGATACTTCAACGTGGCAATTTCCAGTTTGGTGCATACCAGTACACGCAAATAAAACTTCTAATAACAATTGCAACAAAGCACCCCATATAAAAAGACATTTAAAAGTACACATTGTCATCTAAATATTACACTGAATTGACCAATGTATGTCACTGGCACAAATAATGATATTTTTAGATTCAAACAATATCATCGTAACGCATTTGTGCAAAAGACACTCCCTGTGGATGACTTTCATGACAGTCACCTTGTGGGAGCTCGAGTTCCTGTGACTCCCCCGTAACACAAACCTTGACTGTGCCCAACTCTTGACAGAAGGAGTTCACAGAGTTGATTCTGCCCGATGCTCTATTTAAAGCCGATCTACAAGGATGAAATATTTTCACACAGAATAGAAGTGTCCTTCGTTTAACCGCCCATGGCAATTTATATATACTGTATATTTATATAAGACATATATAAAAAGAGCTGCAAAAGGCAATATTTTTATTGAAACTGCCAGAGTTATTGATTTTAGTTTTATTGGTATACAAATAATTATTTGATTTAATTTTTGAAAATCACAGACATGACTACAGTCTCTTAATAGATTGAGCGGTCAGCAGGTCCGAGACACATTGAGTACATATATCATCATTCAGAGACAAATGCGGCTCTGGCATCATCACTGAAGCACTTTAACCTGCTGTGACGGCGGTTGGAACAAAGCAAGCTTGTCTGTCTTTCATGGTTATGTCACAGAATTAAATAGATTGACGGTGAGATTAGTCTTCTATCCGCCACTGGCACTTTGATAGCTACAGGATGTTTTCTGCTGTGGTTCATGTGACTGAAAGTGAAAAAGCTAACCAAAAATAGCACAACTGACATCCTCAAAGTCATCAGGGTCCAGGACTAACATCTCAACTGCCATATTATACTCGATTTAAATCACCCTCCCTACCCCCAGAACAATCCTGGGTAACCATGACAGATGTTGACCATCAATGTATGTGGAAGCAAACAAACAGTAAATACAAAAATCATGCATATGCAGCACATACGCTCTTCCTATTTACTAAAACACACAATCTTAAATTTAGTGGTATGTACCACTGATTTAATGTTTCTAATTTTCATTTAGCTTAAGCAAGAAGCAAGTGTTTTTATGGTCATATGGTCCTAATCAGCTCGTTCATTTTAAAAATGTCCTTCCTCATCAAAATCATTCAATCCTGCACCTTTTGCATGATTGTGAACATCAGTGTGCTCTTCTTCCTCCTCTCTTTTTCAAGCACCCCTTCCTCAAGGTGATTGCTGTGTCACAGGCGAGGGTGCTGTGTGTGTTGCGTTTGTGCCAATTGGGTTTGGTTTGGTCTGTCTATGTTTGAACAGGCAAAGAAGATGGCAAGTCGTGTCAGAAGGTGACAGTGAGGATGACTATCAGGAAGAATGACTGTCGCAGTAACAGACCGGTATGTTTTATGCCTGTGTCTCTCTCACTCACTCACTCACTCACTCACTCACTCACTCACTCACTCACTCACTCACTCACTCACTCACTCACTCACTCACTCACTCACTCACTCACACCATGAGATGAGCATTTTTGTTTTAAGACCATTGCCACTACCACTACATCTGCAACTACTATTACTACTATGACTCCTACCACCATCACTATTGCCACTACCGCTCCTACTTTTACATCTACCTTATACCAAACCATTTCCTACCCCTTATTTGGGGTTCGGGTCGCAGAGAAAGCAGCTTTAGCAGGGAAGCCCACACTTCCCTCTCCCCAGCTCTTCCCGGGGGATCCCGAGGCGTTCCCATGCCAAACAGGGAGACAGTCTCTCCAGCATGTCCTGAGTCGTCTCGGGGCGTCTTGCCAGTGGGACATGCCCGAAAGACCTCACCAAGGAGGCATCCAGGAGGCATCCTAATCAGATTCCCGAGCCACTTCATCAGGTTCTTCTCAATGTGGAGGAGTAGTGGCTCGACTCTGAGTCCTCTCCCGAATGATCGAGCATCTCACCCAATCTCTAAGGGAAAGCCCGGACGCCCTGCTGAGGTTTCCCATTTCGGCAACTTTTATCCAGGATCTTGTTCTTTCGTGGGAGTAGGAACGTAGATCGACCGGTAGATTGACAGCTTCGCCTTTCTGCACAGCTCCTTCTTTACCCAACAGACCGATATAGAGTCAACATCACAGCAGACGCTGCACCGATCCGCCTGTCGATCTCACACTCCATTCCACTTGTGACCAAGACCCAGAGACACTTCAACTCACCCACTTGTGGCATAATCTCATCATCTGCGAAAAGCAGAGATGCAATACTGAGGCCACCAAAGCGGACCTCATCAAGGCTTGCTCTTCGAAATTCTGTCCATAAAAGTTAGGATTCGGACCCGTAACAAAGGGCAGCCGTGGCAGAGTCCATCTCTCACGAGAAACAAATCCGGCTTACTGCTGGCAATGGGGACCAAACACTGGCATTGGTGGTACAGGGACTGTCCAGCCCCTATCAGGGGGATCGGAACGCCATACTTTCGCCTCGCATAGAACTCCCCGCCTTCTCCAAGTCCTCAAAACACCTAAAGACTGGTTGGGCGAACTCCCATGCCTATCTGAGGAACCTGCTGAGCGTGGAGAGCTGGTCCACTGTTCCACGGCCAGGACGAAAACCACATTGCTCCTCCTGAGTCTGAGATTCGACCTCCCGACGGACCCTCCTCTTCAGCACCCCCGAATAGAATGGAGGCTGAAGTCCCCCTTCTTTCAAAGAGGGACCACCACCCCGGACTACCAATCTAGAGGCACTGTCCCTGATGTCCATGCGGTGTTGTAGAGTCGTACTTGTACTTTTAAGAAACATTTCTAAATGCACGTATGACAATGTTGACTATATGTACTTTTGTTTTAAATGTGACATTCTCATAGCTGCATAGTATTAGTTATTGACTGAAAATTAAGAGATTAACAATGTGGTGATTGATGTTTGTTACTGTAGTTTGTACAGGGACATTTAGAAAACCACAGCTACCAGTAAATAACAGCGATGTTCAAAGAATATTTACAGTTCTTGTTTCGAGAATATATTATCCGACAATCTATTGCAAACCACCCCATGCCCCACAGAGACTAGTTATCATTGAAGGCATAAAAAAAGTTTTCAATTAGGAAATGTGCCAAAGAAGTGCGAATCAAAGAAGTATGAATCAAAGAAGTATGAATCAATCAATTATTACTACTTTCATACTTTTTTTTTCAACTAGGTACTTTCATACTTTTATAACATTTGATGAAGTTGTGTTTCAATGTCAAGTTGACTTCACATTTTTACTGTATCATCTGTACCGAACACAATCATTAGTGGTTGCTTCTCTCCTGTAGGTCAACATTGTGTCATGTGACGGCAAGTGTCCGTCTGCCAGCATCTACAACTACAACATCAACACGTACGCTCGTTTCTGCAAGTGTTGTCGGGAGATGGGGTTGCAGCGGCGCTCTGTGCAGCTCTACTGCAGTGGCAACTCCACCTGGGTCAGCTACAGCATTCAAGAGCCCACCGATTGTTCCTGCCAGTGGTCCTAGAACGCATATTGCAACGACCCTCCCTCACGCACAGGTTCAGGTCCTACCTACAGAACCTCAGAAGAGTATGTCAAACAATCTTCTGGCTGTCATTATACTGTGGAAAAAAAGTTGTTGCATCTCTGGGAGGGAAGTGATCGGCGCAGAAGCATCGAGCTGGCAGCTGCAAACACATAGCGCACTGTGACATTTGACCTCTGACCTCCAAAGGGCTAGAGAGAGACACATTTACATTGCAGGGATAGATATAGTCACAGAAAAGAATAGTTAAAGAGTAGCCCCACCACTGCCCCCCAACACCTCCAAAACAACGACTTATGCTTCATTGATAAACTTTAAGAGAAGTGATCCGGGAAGGTTGTGTAACGTTTGCATGTTCTCCCCCGTGCCTGTGTGGGTTTTCTCCGGGTGCTCTGGTTTCTTCTCCCCATTCCAAAAACATATATGGCAGGTGAATGAAATACTCTAAATCAGGGGTGCCCAAACTTTTTGGACCGAAGATCTACTTTTCGATCAACTAACCTCACGGGATCTACACTTACCGGCACGCACGCACATGGGCTCACACACACGCACGCACGCCATGATGAGAAACAGCCTGAAACTGAGGCATGCGATGCACTTTTGCAGCCTGTTAACTATCGTAGCTCACACGTACCGTTTTAAAGTGCTTCCCTGGGCCCTCCTAGGTTCCTATTCTTTGCCTGTGCCCTCGGTGAATTGTACACGAAGCAAACTCTGAATGAGAATAATGACGATAAAATATAGAGCGCAACAGCTCTTATCAGAAGCTGCAATTGCAGACTGCTGAGTGCTAACCACTTCCGGTGACGTAATCACGCGCCACCGTAAATTCAAGATTTACCTGCTTTATTTTATTTTTTTAAATATTTATTTTGTGAAAATGAGTCTGATAGGATGATTAGGGTACAGCGTAAATTAACACAAAAAAATATATTACGAACATTTACAAAGACACACAAATGGTTGTTTGTTTTTTTTCTCCTCGACACTCCTCGGATCTACTTCGGACCTGTCTTAGATCTACCGGTAGATCAGGATCGACGTAATGGGCACCCCTGCTCTAAATTGTCCCTAGGTGTGATTGTTAGCGCAAATGGTTGTATGTCTCTGTGTGCCCTGCGATTGGCTGGCAACCGATCCAGGATGTCCCCCGCCTACTGCCCGAAGACAGCATGAGCACTCTTTTGAGGATAAGTACATCAGATAATGGATGGATGGATGGATGATACAGGAAGGTGATTGGCATTTTGAGGAGAGCTTCAGGAATGGAAAAAAATCATTATTATCCTCTATTTTTAGTGCTTGTTCTCCCTTTATATGGAGTTCCTTATATTACCTTATCTTCAAAATTGAGCAATTTTAAGTCCCCTATCGTGAGGTAAAAGTTTCAAAGTTTCTGAAGCAACTGCCAGTAAGGACTAAATGTCAGAGGAATTAAAAAGGATTCTTTTACATTTTTATTTGATGAATCTTGTTAAGAGTGCCCCACTGCAGTGTTTACATTTGTTTAAAAATAGGTTTAGTGGAGATGTAGATGTGTATGCATTTCAAAGACCTTTTAGAAAAATGCCTGGTGATCCATTGTTTGGATTTTTCCTCCTAGTTTTTGGAAATATTGTTTTTATCAAACAACTTTTGTAAATATCAAATTCCTTGACATTTCACATATATAACAAACGTATATTTGAAACGGCAATTATTATCTACTGTATTCGATACTATATTACACGAATGATTGTGACTTACCTGATTTAAATCCAGTTGTGCGTCGAGCACTTTATTTATTTGGGACTGACAAAGCATACCGTAATTGTATCCTTGAGCCACCGAGACAAAAATAAGCATTGCAGCTTAGTAAAACACATTTTCATTGAAGGGGATTGTGAATTTGGTTTCATTTTTTGTTTTTTTGTTTTAAGTCTGTGAAGAAAAATTAAAATTAAAAAAAAGCTATAAAAGTATCAAGTATATTATCGGTCTTTTCATCATAATTCACTTGCTAAATTTCTATTGGTATATATCAACCACGGGCGGCATGGTTGGCAACTGATTAGCCTCGGCCTCACAGTGCAGAGGTCCTCTGTGGAGTTTGCATGTTCTCCCAGTGCCTGCATGGGTTTTCTCTGGGTACTCTTGTTTGCTCCCATGTTCCAAAAACATGCATGGCAGCCGAATGGAACGCTCTAAATTGTTCCTCGGTGTCCCGGATGGTTGTTCGACTATGTGTTCCCTGTGATTGGCTGGCAACCAGTTCAGGGTGTCCCCCGCCTACTGCCCGAAGACAGCTGGGATGGGCTCCAGCATGCCCCGTGACCCTTGTGAGGATAAAGCGGATCGGAAAATGGATCATGCTTTTCCATGGTACACATTTGAGTTCCTTGTAAATATATCCTTATATTTTACTTTGTTCATGCCATTTGAGAAGATGCTGCAGCAAATATTGCTGGTAAGCGAGGCTTTCCCGATTCATTTTTCTACTAAACATTTAATTCATTCATTCTACAATGTTCCATGATTGATCCTTTTCAGGGTCACTGCCAGGTGCACTGCCAACTATTTGGGCTCCCCGGAAAAAAAAATACTACTTGGGGCTCCATCGATTTAATCGCGCAAATTAAAAATACAATTTGCTAGGGCCCCCATTCATCATCATTTCTCCTCCTTACGATTGATTGGGTGAACAGTGGTGGAGGGATTGACAATCACATGGCGCATATCGACAAACACTCACTCACATTCACAATCGCACCTATGGCCAATTAAGAGTTTTCAATCAACCTAACATACGGTACAGGTTCTCACCCACGCAAGCATGGGGACCACACACACACACACACACACACACACACACACGCACACACACACACACACACACACACACACACACACACACACACACACACACACCGAAAGGTTCCAAGCCGAGATTCAAACACAGAACCATCTTACCGTGAGGCAGACTGATTTACTGTATTTAACGGCGCAGTATAGTAGTACGCAGCAAACACACAAAAGAAAAAAAAAACAGTCAACAATTTTGAGCATACTCTAAGCCAGTGATTCTTAACCTTTTTAGAGGTACCAAGCCCCACCAGTTAATACGCACATTCACCGAACCCTTCATGAGTGAAAAATAAATATTTTTATAATTCAAGATATTAAAAAAACACATTTATTAAAAACAGAAGTAAACAAAATTTCAGGAGATAAGTATACTTTTTTAAATTTAAATTGTACGACGTACTACCACGACAGTCACATGTTGACTACTCAGAGAACTTAATTTCCCACAGCACTGATTGGACAAGCAATGTCATGTGATCATCTGCAGCCAGTGATGACCAAGCGGGCATCACTGGCACTAGTTAACATGTTGAGTGCCATGTGTCTCACCCTGCATGGCAGAGGCTGTGTTGAACCCTTGAGACCGAATAACCAAACCCCTGGGGTTTGATCGAACCCAGGTTAAGAACCACTGCTGTTAGCAAACAACACAAGAGATACATTTTTAATTTTTTTTAAATCTGAGCAAACACAAGCAAAAAACACAACACAACAACACGGAGCCATGCACAAATATAATAACTACTAAAGTAGATGATTTTAAGTTTGGCATGGCAAGTACATCAAGAGACCTAGTCTTTGGAAGTGTGCCGTTAAAATGAACGTCGGCATAAACACGCAAGGGATGGAGGAAATAATAAAAGAACATTTAGGAAAAACGCTGAGCCGGAGCAGTGACTGGACTACTACTGTCAGCAGATGTGTCATCTACAAAGTATTTCCATTTGCCTCCTTTTCTGTCACACAAAGAAACAATCATCATCAAAACTTCTGACATATCTTCACGGAACATTGGAGTGGATTTGACTCACGGATGATATTGAGGATTTTTCACTCTGACACACAGTCACACCTCACTTAATTTTCAGGAAATATTACAGAGAACATTTGAGCCATTAAATAAGCTTAATTTCATAACAAATTAGTCATAACTTCTGATTTTCATTAAAATAAACAAACACGGTCTGCTTAAACTCGCACCACACTCGCATGGTTTCGTATTTATTTTGGACGCACAGATTCAGCATCGCTAATTCTCATGAAACTAGTTAAAATTGAGGACCAACGGTCGACAGAACCACCGGGGGGAGAACCCACGGGGTCAAATTTGACCCCTATAAATTTTGCTACTCAAATGCTACCCTTAAATCTCAAGGATTTAAGCATTAAATATTTGAAAAAAACATATATTTGGATTTTCAATGAACATATAGCAGTCATTCAATGTATAACTCATAATTTTCCAAATAAGAAAAGGGTTCTTGGGTTCTCCAGGGTTAAAATGCATTACTATATTTTTCAATACCAATTACTTGTTAAGGTTTTGTGTCTTTCTACTATCAGTGGGATCAGTCGCAATGCATTTATGTGATTGATAAAAGTAAATTGCACATTTGTCTAAGGAAATCTAAGGTACTTCATGAAATCTTTTGTAAAAGATATGTTCATTAAATTTCAACATTTTCCAAATGTTCTTGTGCTTCTTTAGACCAAAACAAAGGAAAGGCATTATTTTGGTTATTTATAGCAGAGTATGGTATAATTTTAATGGTCCGGCCCACATGACATCAACCGAGGCCGTATGTGGCCCCCAATCTGAAATGAGTTTGACACCCCTGCACTAGTACATTATTCATATACAGTATCCCAAAACCAAAACATGCTTCTCTTTACACATTTGCACACCATTTTTTTGCACTGGTGTGACATGTAGACCCTTATTGAATATGCACATGCATATCTGCATCACATTTATACTGAAAATGTGACAAGAAATCTTTGCTTCACGCATCACAGTTTGATACTTTTTCCATTAGCTAGACAGGTAACATTGCGTTATAACTGAGGGGGGGTTGATAATCTCGTCATGACAGCTGCACTCCTGAAACCCCCATGAATCCCTACCGCACCGCATCCGGACTCCATTTATGGTCTTTGTCTTTGTTGTGCCTTCTTGTGTTATCAATTGACAACTGAAAAAAAAAGTCACAAAAATAATAATAAATTAGATTTTTGAAGATGTATCTTTTTTTTCATCCTCATCCCACTTGTCAAAGATTTTTACAGTTCTCTCGTGTTAAATGTATTATTTTTTGTATTTGGGAGAAAAACGCTCGTGCTGTGATGTCACAGTGTGGCGGTGTGATACAATTCAAATGCAAATGTCACACGATGTTTTGTATTACTGTATATTACAATAAGTTACCTGTACGCAGCCCTGAGCTTGTGTCCCTGCACAGGCTGGCGGTGCTGGGAATCAATAATGACACCCAGAGCTGTTCGCAACAAACGAAGCAGTTTTGGACTGGATGAATTTTCCATCCATTTTATGTAGCCCTGGTGCTCATTAGGATCACGGGAGCTGCGAGCCAATTCCATCTGACTCTCACATGGGCAAACACATATTCACAATCACATTCACACCTGTTGACAATTTCATTATTGTGGGAAGAAGCCCACACAGGAGGGCTTGAGCAACAATGAGTCAGACGTCCTCACCACACCCTACACACACACACACACACGCACACACACACACACACACACACACACACACACACACACACACACACACACACATGTATTTTTTATTAAAAAAATATATATACTGTATATATCTCGTCTCAGTCTTGTCTTGGTCTCAATTTCTAGAAGTTTTACAGGTCCACAAGTGATGCAAATACAAATGTTGGCAACCCAAACGTTGCCACTGAAATCTGGACAGGAAGCTGTCTAGAAAGTGATTAATTCTCCAATGAAAATGACATTTTTGATTTTGTTCCATTTAAAATTCTCATTCAACTGCGAATACATTTGAGTTGATGTGCTGATGACTTTCAACTTCCTGTGCAGATAACAAGCTCATAAAACAATATGTCAGTGTTGTCACCACATCAGTCCTCGCTCTCTTCCACATCACGTCTTTGAACTGCAGGACCGAGCTGACCTGATTTACTCCATGAGAAGGAGGGAGTGAAAAAACATCCCAATGTCATCAGAGGCTGCTGATGACAAAGCCAGGCCGCGGCCACGAGAGAGAGCCGTGGACATTTGTCCCCTCAACAGGAAGTAACCTGACGGCTTCATCACAGCAGGAGCAGATAGAGAGAGCAGGTTGAATTGATTTAACCTTTGACCCCGTCAGAGAACAGAGCTGCGTGATCTCTTCTCAAGACCAAATCACAGGAAACCGTCGCAGGGTGCTGATAACTAATATTACAAAGCTGGCGTAAGAAAAATTTGTTTTCTCTGACAGTATAGTTATACTTATTACTTTAAAAAAAAACATCCTCCTTATTTCAGTTATTTTTCCCAATATCACTGCAAATACTAAAATACATTTGTGATGAAATTAATCTAAGTCCATGATTGAACCTTTTATTTAATTTATTTATTTATCTGTAGATGCTTCGCAAAAGATCTGCGATCCCTCGGCTCAAAGGTGCGGATCAAACCGTCGCCAATTCCTAGTGGATCGCAGTGAAGTCCATAAGGGAGCCTCCACGCCAAATTGACGGGACTTTACATCACTGGAGAGTTGGTGCGAAGTGGTAATGACCTTCGGGTCAGCAAAATCCCGCGGGACCGCGTCCGGCGGTATACAAATCCACCGCAGTCCTGGCGTTAAGCGCCTAGCAAGGCGGCGGACCGGATCCCCAAGCCGACCATCCACCTTGGGTTATGAAGGAATGCCCACCCTTCAAAATAAAACACAGGGCCCGGCGCACCCTCGGTCCAACCTCGGGTGCTGCAGACCCCCTGGACCACCACCGTCGGCCACCGCGCTGCCGTGGACCCTGGCCACGGGGTCGAAGTGCGGGGGCGGGGTTGTGACCCGTCCCCCTCCCTCACGCTACATAGCCCCCAGGATGGCGATTTCTCCCCCCTCCCCCTCCTTCCCCCTCAACCCGTGTCCCCCTTCTCCCGATCCCCTTCACCTCAAGAAGTCCGGCGGCGATGGCGCGGGGCGTCGGGGACAGGCTCAGATGAGGGCCCGCGTCCCTAGTTCCACAACTACACGTCGGCGGCCGTGGCATGATGGTCGCTCCCCTTGCGAACTGGTGATGGTGCAGGGGAGAGGCAGCGACCACGGTGGCGGAGCAGGACTCTTTAGTCGTAGCGCTGCTCCCCTCAATCCGAGGAAGGGCCAATAAAAGGCGGCCTAAACACGCCCATCACCGCCACCGATCGGCTGGAGACCCGCCTCCAGCAGATTCATCCTTCATGCGGGCGAAACAAATACAAACACAATAACCGGACTGCTTTCCTGGAAATCGGCGCTTGGAATGTACGAACCCTGATGGACAACGCAAGAGCAAATAGACCGGAGCGCAGGACTGCCCTCATCGCCCTTGAGATTCAGAAGCTCGGCCTGGACATTGTTGCCCTCTCCGAGACCCGTCTCCCTGGTGCCAGGCAGATCGAGGAGCCTCGCCACGGGTACACCTTCTTCTGTAGCGGACGAGCTGTGGAGGAGAGAAGAATTCACGGTGTAGGGTTCTGCATTAAGTCACATCTGGTTAGGGATCACAACATCATCCCTGTAAGAACTTCTGAGAGACTCATGTCCATCACTCTACCTCTATGTCAATCCCAATCCCTTGTGATCATCAGCGCCTATGCACCTATCCTGGACGCCTCGGAGGAGGCGAAGGAGTCCTTCTATGCCGTACTGCGTGGCCTGATCCTCCGCGTCAACCCCCGGGATAAGCTCTTGGTTCTGGGGGATTTCAACGCGCGGGTGGGCCGGGACCATCAGCTTTGGGGAGGGATTCTGGGGAAGGAAGACGTTGGCAACTGCAACGAAAATGGAGAACTACTCCTTGATCTCTGCGCAGAGACGGAAATGGTAATAACCAACACACTGTTTCGGATGGCCAACAAGCACAAGACCACCTGGCAACATCCAAGATCCGGCCACTGGCACCTGATCGATTACGTCCTTACCCGCATCTGCGACCGAGCGGACGTCATGGTCACGAGGGCAATCCGCTCCATGGATGACGGATGGTCCGATCACAGGCTGGTGGCCTCAAGACTTAGGCTAAAGATCGCGCCTGCGAAAAGAAGGAAGAAGATTCCCAAGAGGATACGTTTCAATGTTGGGCTGCTGAGGAAGTCCTCGAACAGTACCAGACGTCCCTCGCGGACAAACTGGACACTCAACCTCGGACCCTTCCTGCCACTGTCCACTCAGACTGGGAGCACTTGAAAACTGCGCTCACCAAATCCGCGGAAGAGGTCCTCGGTATCCAGAAGAGGAGAAATCCCGATTGGTTTGCCGAAAACCTGGAAGAAATTGAGCCACTGATTTCAAGAAAGAGAGAGGCTCGCATTGCATGGCAGAACTGTGTTTCCTCCAAGAGACTTGAAGAAGTCTACCGGGCGGCCAAGAGTGAAGCACAGAGAGAGATCCGGAGGATCCAAAATCAATGGTGGGTCAACTTTGCCCACCAAATGCAGAGTTTCGCTGACCGTCACGATACCAGATCCTTCTTCGAAGCAACGAGGAAGATCATCGGTCCAGCTCACAGTCCTCCAATGGCTGTGAAGGCAAATGATGGCACAATCCTGCAGGTAAAGAAGGATACTCACCAGCGATGGAAGGAGCATTTCATGGAGCTCCTGAACCGTCCGACATGCGCAGCAGACGGCTTCCTCGATCCTGTCCCCCAGCTCCCTGTGCAACACTGGATGACGGAGCTGCCGACTCTCCGGGAGATCTCCGGAGCCCTGAGGAGGATGAAGAAGAACAAAGCTGCTGGAGTTGACGACATCCCCGTAGATCTTTTACAAGCTGGGGGTGCACGTCTCCTCACCCGCCTCCACACCTTCATCCTTCAATGCTGGGTCGAGGAGACGGTGCCTGGAGAACTGAAGGACTCAGTCATCGTCACGATATTCAAGAAGGGCGACAAACTCGACTGTGGAAACTATTGTGGAATTTCCCTGCTGTCAACTGCTGGAAAACTCATCTGTTGTATACTGGCCGACCGACTCACCTGTCTCGCTGAGCGGGTTCTTCCGGAGTCCCAGGCGGGCTTCCGTCCAGGCAGGGGAACCGCGGACATGGTGTTCTGCGCCAGGCAGCTCCTGGAGAAGTGCCGGGAGCAGCGGAGGGAGTTCCACGCCATCTTTTATGATCTGGCCAAAACGTTTGATTCTGTGCCCCGAACAGCACTCTGGAAAGTGCTGGAACGTCAAGGCTGCCCCCCCAAATTCATATCCCTCATCCGGATGTTTCACGACGGCATGAAGGGTTGTGTCCTGACTCAGGGCGAAATGACTCCCCCATTCCCGGTTCGGACCGGTGTCAAACAGGGCTGCACGGTGGCGCCGACGTTATGCCTCTACATCGCCGCGCTTATCCACCACGTCACCCCTGTCCAGGAGCACGGAATCACTCTACGCTACCAAACTACCAAACTGAAGGGTCACTCTTCAACCTCAGCCGTTTGAGGAGCAAGCGGGGGACCATGGTCACGACCGTCAGCGAATTCCAGTACGCTGATGACAATGCTGCGGTCTCCAACTCCTCCGGGGGCCTCCAGCTCATCGCGGATGGCTTCGCCGCGGCGTACAGGACCTTTGGCCTCTCCGTCTGAACCATCATCCACCCCAAATCACCGTAGACGACGAACCCATCGAGCAGGTCTCGGCGTTCCCTTACCTGGGTAGCATTATCCAGCAGGACGCCGGCCTCACGGAGGACCTCACTCACAGTATCCAGGCAGCCCACAAAGCCTTTGGACGCCTTGGTCGTCGGGTCTTCAGGAATCACGCCATTTCCACCAACACGAAGATCATGGTGTATAAGTCTGTCGTCCTCCTGACCCTTCTCTATGGCGCCGAATGTTGGACCCTCTATCGGAGCAGCATCAAGAGGCTCGAGAGGTTCCACCAAGGACGACTCCGATCTCTCCTCAACGTTTCCTGGGAGGAGAGATTGACTAATAATGAGATCCTCACCCGGGCTGGCCTCACGAGTATCGAGGCCATGATCACCTTGGCCCAACTGCGGTGGGCCGGCCACGTGCAGCGGATGAGCGACAATCGTCTCCCGAAGCAGCTCCTCTACGTGGAGTTGCTGGAGGGCACCCGTCCCAGCGTAGCCCCGAAAAGACGATTCAAAGACCAGCTAAAGGGTCATCTTCAGCGGTGCTGGATTCCCCCGGCACAGTGGGCTGACCTGGCCGCGGATCGGGTGGCCTGGCGTGGGGCTGTGCGGGGCGGGGTCCGGGTCTTCGAGACTCGACGCGTCGCTGCAGAGGAGGACCGACGAGCGCGGAGGAAGGAGAGGGCCCTGCAACCGCCCGGCCCCCCAACCCACTTCTGTCAATCCTGCGGGCGGGGTTTTCGGGGAAGACTGGGCCTCCACAGTCATCGGAGACACAAGCACCAGGAGCCGTCGCCCTGTCCTGGGGGCCGCATTCCTCGATAACGAGGGCCTTCACCGACCGAGATGCTAGCACTACTAGCACATATTAAGCACATGTCATTACATGGTTGAACATAAATGTGGTTTACACATCTCCGTCCATGTCATCAAGGTCCTGGTTCAAATGTCACCCCTGGCCTTCCTGCGTGGAGTTTGCATGTTCTCAACATCCCCAAAACATGCTCAGGCTAATTATACTCCACAGCAGTGGTCACCAACATGGTGCCCGCGGGCACCAGGTAGCCCGTGAAGACCACTTGAGTAGCCCGCCAGTGCCTGGACATTGTGATTTGCTAGTAGAAATTATGATTTAAAAATGCAAACATTGGCAGTACTGTGAGACATTTCGAAACACGATCAAAGTCTGACAATTTAAATCATCAAGTATTAAAAATAACACATCCTCATATTATTGAAGGTATTTTGGACAAATATGTTATTTCAGACGTGTATCAATTTGGTAGCCCTTCACACAATCGGTACACATGAAGTTGCTCTCACCCTCAAAAATGTTGGTGACACCTGCTCCACAGGCTTGAATGTGCCTTTGAATGTATATTTGATCTCTACCCTGTCATCCAGAGTGAAATCAGCGGCATCCAGCTCCCATGCTACTGTATCTAAATGCTGACAAGCAGTATAGAAAATGGATGGATGCATATTATGACATGTGAGCTGACCAAAATGTGACTGGTTTTCAAATTCTTATTAGCCAAGATGTTGAAGACAAATACAATAACATTACAACATTAATGTGGAAGTATGTGTATTTGATAACTTGTGGGTTGTTGTTGATTTACCTTTTTACCTTTACAAGTTCAAACATACATTTGACATGTTTGGGTGCAGAGCAGGTTGAGGGGTCCAACGGATCAGATAAGGATAAGTGGGTCGGAAAATGGATGGATGTGTGTCTCCTCTCTCTCTCATGCACACAGATTAATTAAATGCTAAGGCTCGTGAGTTACCATGAGCTATCGAGGAAGTGCGTTTGCGAGTGTGTGTGTGTGTGTGTGTGTGTGTGTGTGTGTGTATACCAATTGGAATATGTAACATTTTTTGTGAGAGCTTGGTACATTCACCGAATAGTTATTCAATCAAATAATTAATAATTATTGAGTTTTTCCTTTATGTGTCAGTCACATTTAAGAAGGATTACATGCATCTAGAGCAGTGGGGTCCAATTACAGGCCAAGGGGCATTTGTGGCTCGCCATCCATTTTTCAGTGGCCCAAGACATGACGGAAAAAAAAAAAAACTTAAAATGACATTTAAAAACTCATTCACTCCCAAAGACGTTTTTAAACGTCATTTCAGACTTGGTCAAGAATTGGCTAGTACTGAATGAGTTTTAACATGGACCGCAAGGTTAGTTGAAAAAGGTGAAGGTGGTCAGCGCGAGAAGGTACAGTACATCCTGTAGAACATTTCTGCATATTCTAAGGTGCAAATACATCATTTAAGAATAAAAAAAGATCACAATTTATCTTCAAAACACTAATGACTAAATATACCGGTAATTAAATTTGACAGCCGAAAATTGTTCCATCTATTTTATACTCTACGGCTGATTTATGAAGACATCACATTAATGATCCTCAAGTAACTGAAAAGGGGCACCTTACTACAGTTTTTTTTTGCTCTGAATGTGCTCATTGGATTTGGGTGCTGTTAGGTGAGAGCTGGATCTACTTTGTGAGTTTCACCACTGTTGGCTACTCCAAAAACTTACATAATTGCTTTCTTGCTTGTCTTCAGTGTGTTTAAAAAACTTTTAAAGTGACCTATCCATTTTTCTGGATGCAGCCGCCATCAACCAAAAAATTTGGCCACCCCTGTGAGGGACCTGCTACTAGGCCGGTGACAACAGCTAAAGATGTTGTTTCACCTTTGCAATGGGAAAAATGAGATGACAAGGACAAGGCCGCTGACATCAGCTGTACGAAAAAGAAAGATGCTAAAACCATTTGCACACTAATCATGCCCCAACTGAACACTTCGTGACACTCAGTCAGTCACTCTGTGCCCATAGGTCAACCGCCTCACTTACACAACTGGAAGTAATAATTCCCATTCTCAACCGTGACGTTGTTCCACCTGTCAGGAAAGAAGTTGTCTATTCATCATCCATCCAATTTCGAATCCATTTATCCTCACAATCCTCACCACCGCGTGCATGCCGGAGCCTATCCCAGCTGTCTTCGGGCAGCAGGTGGGGTACACCCTGAATTGCCTGCCAGCCAATCACAGCTCACACAGAGACAAACAACCATTCACGCTCACACTCACACGTAAGGACAATTTAGAGTACTCCATGAATCTGCCATGCATGTTTTTGGAATGTGGGAGGAAACGGGAGTATCCAGAGAAAAACTACGTGGGCACGGGGGGAACATGCAAACTCCCCACAGGAAACCCTGAGACGGAATTGAACTCTGCACCCTTGCACTGTGAGGCTGAGTTGCTAACCAGTCGGTCGGACCACCCGAGAGAAGTTGGCCACCTGTCAAACTCCACCTTTGCATTGACACGACTTTAGGCAGCTGTTTGCTAGACAATTTACTTATGAGTCTTATTAGGAACAGAAAAATCACAAGCAAAATTAACTCGCATGCATTTCAACAACGGAGTACCATCCATTTAGAACAGGTCTGGATCCACTTGGTACTACCACCTCTATCACATCGCAATTATAGAAATGATCACTGCTATACAAATGAAACACAACAAGCAGTGCAATGGACATCATCTCGTGTAGTTTAGAATCACAATAACATGCAAAAAAGATTCCGAAAAAATATGTTACAAACCCAATATATATGAAATATGGAATATATTATTATGTACAAATGGCCTCAGATGTGTTTTGCTTGTTGGCTTGCCAACGAACCAGAGGAGGGAAACGTGCATTTGTAAACAAAAACAAACCAGCATGTGACTCTGCAGACGTGGATTTCCAAAACCTGCAATAAAACGCACTGCACAACACACGATCCAATTTCTTCAGGTGTGATGCTGGTCCGGTCAATAAAAAGCAGATCACCACTATCCAATAAAGGTAAAAAAAGTTGTGGAGATAACACGTGTCCTTGCTATAAAATTTAAAAAAAAATCTTCCGATTGAGAACCAACAATATAAGCTTCTCTTATTGTTCAAGACCATCAATGTACAGTATGTCTTTAAAAGGTTGCAGTTTTATTTCAGTATTTGAGACTATACAATATTGTAGGCAGACTGTAAAAAAAATTAAAACCTTGTTCAGTTTCAGGGGAGGAACAATAATTGACTGTGTGCTCAGCATTAATATTAGATCAGGCATTCGACACATTTTGATAGATATCATTGCTATAGATGGAAAACAACATTAGACCTAGAACAGAGCTCCGAGAGCCCCTTTAGAAACATGAGGAAAGGAAGAAGACAACTGAGCAAAATGTACACCTTTTATACATTGCGCTCCCCCTGACAAGTCAATTGAGAACCAACAGCACGATCAGAAAGACGAATGTCACAAATTTTCTGAACAAGGCGCCATGATTGACAGTGTCAAAGGTCTTTAACCACTCAATAACAAATGCAGTACAATATTATTTACTGTCTAGTCAATAATGCCATTAACTACCCTCACAACAGCAGTTATTATGCATTGTTCCTCTCGAAAGACATTGTTGATTGTCATACTAGAATTGTGCAAATAATCACTGCATTTATTTGGATTTGGACAAAAGTACACATTTGTTTATTTTTTATTTTTTACTTTGAATTTAACTCTCATTGTTTTATTGCCTTGAATATTGTCAATACTGAGGTACTGTCACAACGACTGTTTCGAAGATGAATAAAGAGAATACCACATAAAAGCAAACCAAGACCAAGATTCTTGGAAATTCATATCTATGCAAGTTCCTGCAAGTCCCAACACGTTCCCTTACAGAGTTCTCATGGTTTCTTAATTTGGGCTTTGATGGTCAGGTTGCTGACATGAGGGTGGGAAGATGATTTAAGGTTTGTTTGCTTTCATGTGAGTGTCTGATAACATAAACAGTGCAATGGTTTATGACACATGTATAACTACCACATGTTTCTCACTAAATCAAATTGGACAAGCTTCATTGATTGACACTTGATTTTTGGCTGTGATTTCTACAAAAGCCCAGATCTTTCTTAAAATTATATATTGCATGTTCTATAGCCATCTTCCTGATCCTCCAATCAGAGGGCAGACAAACGCTAATGTTAATTTGGCCCATTTGAGGCGAATATAAAATCTCTGTGGTTAAAGAAATAGCCCCATATATTTCAAAATACATCCGGCAGCACTACTTCGAGGCTAACATCTAATTTCTCCAAAACTTCAACATCCACATATGATGACTTTATAGAGCAACTATTAGATAAGTGCTTTTTGACCATATTTTGGAATCTTTTCAGAAACATAACGCAATATTTATTGCTGTTTAACTGGCATGCAAATCTTTCAACAACAACAGTATTTCATTTCCACAATCTTGTACATTTTATTTTGAAAAATGTCCATGGCATATTTTCTATTGTTGTGCTCTGTTTTGTAAGACGATCAGGTCAATAGTGTGCAGCATGAAGACAATATTTTTATTCTAGGCTTCATGCAAAGCTTTCCTATCACCCTGCATGAGGTAACTTATCTGCCTGAACGTCCTACGTGGGAATGCCAGCTCACAACAGTGCAGCATGCTGGATTGTAAGTGCAGGGGAGTATTGTTCTCAGGCAGTACACTCATCCTCGTATGATCAGCAATGCGGAGGAGTGGTGAAAGTGGTGAAGAATCGTCTCTAAAACTTCAAAATAGCAGTAAAAGATCACAAGTTGATGACTGAATCCTTGAGAGACTGTCACCGTTACAGTAACAAAGGTTGGGAAATTCACTTCAAATCTTTTTGATACTATGAAGAGGCGATCATCAGGCCTCCCGATTCCAAGGTGGATAAAATGCCATAAACATAATTGCGTTATAAACAGACTGTGGAATTGAGGACTGAATTAGATTTACACTGCTGGTCTCTTGTTCAATTCTAATTGAATGCTCATATCTGTTGTTGTTGTTGTAAAAATGTACTGCATTGCTATTTAATATTAGACCCAGACACTTCTGGTCATAATCAGTCTGGACAAGTGGGCATCATGCTGGTCATGAGTGATGTACAAAATATGTTGATTTTTCACGTTTTTGTCTCGATGATGGAACTCGCTTGGCAATATACTGTAAATCGAGTGTTTCCTGCATCTCAGCCAACGAACTCCCTTTGGGAAAGGACACAAGGGTTCGGTCGTATGTAGAAATGTTGGAATACAATTGTGGAATTAGTGTAAGATTTGGACACGTCAGCCAACATTAATAGATTGGCACCCTCTTGGTAGCATTCGACAATTTATAGCGTGAATGAGTGTCTCGGGCAGGAGGTGAGGTGAATTATTTCATAATAATACCCGCTAAAGCCCAAAGGTCACCTGTCTTGGATTTCATGAGCTGCTAAATTTAAACTTTTGCCATCCCATCAAAGCTTTAAGAGCCTTACACTCGTCATGGATCTCTGAAGCCATTAAAATATTGTTGTTCACGTGCACAGGACACATGCACAAGACAATTCATGAACATAAAAGGTTGCTTCAAGAAGCCAAATAAACCTGTCAATTTGTATGCGATACAACATGGTGCTTAAGCAAAAGATAACTTGACAAGATAAAAGGTGTGGGGGGGGGGGGGGGGAATAAACAACAGACAAGAACTTCAAATGAACCTTAAGCAAAAACAAATGAAAACTGAATCTGCCACCCAGTTTCCATCATGTCACCTGTTTAGACAAAGTGTCTTAAACTGTTATCCAGTGATGACCCTCACCAGGGGGGCTGCTTGTCCTCCACAGATCAGAGACCATTTTAGGACCTTGTGATCTCCTCAACGGGACGAGAATGGAGCAGCCCCGTTTTGGTGTCACTGAGCAGTTTGATGGCGGTGTCGCAGAAATGCCATGATCACAATGCGGACAAAGCTTATTTTCATGTCAAAAGAAGAAACATCCAAAAGTAAACACACCAATAATTTTTTTTAATGCAACAAATATTGTTTGGTTTCTTTTTTTTTTTTTTAATCAAAGAGTTTTACCAACTATTTTTCTTTTTCCAGTCACTACAATCATCCAAAATAATTTAGGAAGTTTCAAGAAGAAGAAAAAAATAATTTTGATGACTTTCAAGGCCTCAAGGTTTGACTTAATGAGGAAGTGACTGATTGTAACTGCATGAAACTAGTGACAGTGTATCTTGGTCATCTCTGTTGTTTTTAATTGTGTGTGTCAAATAACCTGCAACAATTGGAACCCATTTCTTTTCTGTTCTAACTAATCTATTTTTGAAACGTCAATTGCTTACCGGATTGGAAACGCTCAAGCTCAATACGGTATTGTTGCATATGTTATTGAAAGTTGCTTTCTTCCACACATAAAGATACACAAATGTGTATTCAGCTTTTCCAAACACACCACAATTATAAAATAGTGATTAAAAATCACTATTATTGAAAAATAAATTGATTGAAATGGTGATGAGTAAAATGCATCTGTTGTTTTACAACCTTTCTTTGCTGTTCACGCTCATCAGATAAAACAAAAAGCAGACAAACAGAATAAGAGGCTAATATCCATTCGCATTCTCTGGAAGCATTTTTTTTACGTGACTTTCTATACTTGCTACATTTACCGTTGCAGACAGACACATTGGTCAGCCACATAGTAGCCCCGCCCCTTAAGTGACTGCTACTGAATATAAACAGTCACCAAGACCACAGAGTGTTAAGTGTGACTGACCCCTGAGAGAGCACTGCCTATTACTAGCAAACTACCTTTTGACCAAATCAATACCTTATCACTTTCTGGTTTTCATTTTACCCTCTTTGTCCAACAACCTGAATTATTTTGGAACTCGACGAAGGAACTTTTGAAAAATGTCCCATTCCTGCGGAGGAAAAATGGATCTGTACGACTTTTGCTTGCCGCTTTCTTCAGCCGATGAGCTCTACGAAGACCCTTGCTTCAACGGTGGGGACATGAACTTTTTTGACGACTTGGATGGCAAACCGTACGGTGCCGAGCCCCCCAAGTCGCAAGACCTTGACAATTACCAACACAACCATCAAGTCCCAGTGGCAGAAGAGGAAGACAAGCATGTGCGGGCTCCACGGGACCTCCACCAGGGAGGCAACTGTCTGCTATGGGCCTGCAAAGCGTGCAAGAAGAAGACAACGCACGAAGACAGGAGGAAGGCGGCAACAATGAGGGAGAGGCGACGTCTCAGTAAGGTCAACGATGCCTTTGAGGCTCTAAAGCGATGCTCAGCTTCCAACCCCAACCAGAGGCTGCCTAAGGTGGAGGTCCTGAGAAATGCAATCGACTACATCGAGTCTCTGCAGGCTCTGCTGAGGTCAAACAGGGACGACGGCTTCTACCCGGCGCTTGAACACTTCGGTGCAGACGTGAGCGCCTCCAGCCCCCGCTCCAACTGCTCGGAGGGCATGGTGAGTCCCAGAACAGCTGAGAGGCTCATAAAATGTGCCCTTTGCTTTCTTTTAAGTACTCAAAAGTCCCGCCGAGCATCTTAAGTCGCAATGTAATGTTGAACCGTAGCAAGAATTGAAATGGACTGGCGGCGCATCATTGACATCGATATTGTCGTCGTAATCTTCGACATTTGTTGATTCGTTAATTGGCCACGCAAACAGATTCAGATCAGAGGTAGCATTGCCGAGAACACGATGTCATGACGCTTTTAGGGCTCCGGGAAGTTCCCTTCCTGAATCACTGCTGTCATTTTGGAAAGCTGATGAAACAACTTTTGTCTTTAGGTGGATTTCTCCTCTCCGCGATCAACCAGAAGTGAAAATAACGATGCGTCTTACTGTGCCCAGACCACAGATGGTCAGTTTCCCTTTTCTGACTTTTTTTCAACATCAGTGACAATTTACTTCTGTAGCCCAATTTCCTATTTCTGTTTGAACGGACTTATTCATGCTTGTGGGTTTACCTCAGTTTATGAATGATTTTCAATTTTTTTGGCCTGTAAAAGAAGGGGAAACAACGTTTTTAGTGTGCCAACGCATCCATGTCTTTAATAGTTTCTCCTGTCACTCCTCACAACTCATCCACTGACACTGTATTGACTTTTGACCTTTTCCAGATTCTAACAAGAGCGCACCATCACTCCTTTCAAGTTTGGACTGTTTAACCAGCATCGTGGAGCGCATCAACACAGACCAGGCAATGACTTCTCTGGGCGATAGTGTGGTCCCCGTGACCCTGGATCCCTTCAGAACAGCCCTCCACTTTGTGAAACTTGCCTGAAATGGATGGACCAAAAGACTTCTTTTCCACAGCAGCCGAAGAGGCCGTAATTGACCTTTATTGCGCAGGTCATGTATAAGGACAGCGGTAATCGGGAAAGCATTGCTGCCTCACAGCAAGATGGTTCCATTTGGATTAAGGGTTGGCTTTTTTGTGTGTATGTGAGTGTGGAATTTACACATCCTCCCTCTGCTTGCACAGGTTCTGTCCAAGTACTCCAGCATAAATGGTAATGGTATGGACCTTTGGAAAAAAGAAGACAAGACCCCATTGTACAACTATTATTAAAAAATATTTATCATTTTAAATCTCCAGTCTGATGACTAAAATTACTTTATAAATGTTTTTGAAAGGAGGCACTCTGGGTTCAAGGTGTCATTTTAGCTTAGTGGGATCTCGGAAGCGGCGGCCCGGTAGCCCAGTGGTTAGCACGTCAGCCTCACAGTGCAGAGGTGCCGGGTTCGATTCCAGCTCCGGCCTCCCTGTGTGGAGTTTGCATGTTCTCCCCGGGCCTGCGTGGGTTTTCTCCGGGTGCTCCGGTTTCCTCCCACATTCCAAAAACATGCGTGGCAGGCTGATTGAACACTCTAAATTGTCCCTAGGTGTGAGTGCAAATGATTGTTTGTTTCTGTGTGCCCTGTGATTGGCTGGCAACCGATTCAGGGTGTCCCCCACCTACTGCCCGAAGACAGTTGGGATGGGCTCCAGCACCCCCCGCGACCCTAGTGAGGATCAAGCGGCTCGGAAGATGAATGAATGAATGGATCTCGGAAGCTTTGACACAATACTACAGCGCAGAATTTGTCGACTCCATTACATAGGAAGTGCAAGTTACGTCATTCTGTTTTAAAGTCTCATGTGCCACACAGATTAAAGGAATCTACATTTGAGTCTCAAATATTCCCCCAACAAATGTAATGAATTGAACACAGAGGGGTAAATTGTAAGCCTTTGACAGTGAAATTTCAACCCTATTTCACACATTTTGCGGATTGACGAGAGAACCAAACCACACAGATGTCAATGATACATCTGCTGACAGTAGCAGTACAGTCAATGATACGGCTCAGTGTTTACTTTATGGTCAGTGTTTACTCTCTGGCCCTTTTCCATCCATCCATCCATCCATCCATCCATTATCTGATCCGCTTCTCCTCACAAGGGTCGCCGGGCGTGCTGCAGGCAATCTTGGCTGCCAATTCCAGAGCACACATAGACAATCCACCGTTCCCACTAACAATCACATCGAGAGACAATTTGAGTGTCCCCGTGACCTATCATGAATGTGTTTGGATTGTGGGAGGAAACCGGAAGAGAAAACCCACGCAGGCATATGGAGAACATGCGAACTGCATGCAGGAACACCGGGCCCTAATTTGGACCCTCAATCTCTGCACTCTGAGGCGGACATGCTCACCAGTCGCCCATCGTGCCGCTAATGTCCTTCGTTTATTTATTTATTTATTTTTCATAAAAAGGTGTAAAGAAAACATTTTGATATGTGCGGAAAAAGCGCTTGCTTCCATCTTTGTAAAATAAAAAACAAACAAATACACACACACACACACACAAACACACACACACACTTAATAAAGAGTTGTAGTTAAAAATTAAAACATTTTAATATGGGGGATGACTTCCGGAAAAAGTGCTGACTTCCATCTTTACAAAATAAAAAAAACAAACACATTCACACATAAACACACACACACATATTTGCCTGGCAGTGAAACCGCCTGCAAACATGTGGTTCTCCTGAATCAAAAATCTAATTCGGATCAGATCAAATTCAAATGATGAACTCGCATCTGCTTCTGTTGTAATAATTGATAAACACAGCACAATCCTTGGTCAGAAACGGCCAACTTGCTGCTTAAAGTTTGAAAACTAACAATAAAAATCACGTTTTGAAATTGCATTGTTGAACTTGTAAAATGAATCAATCCAAAGGTGAAACGTGTTTGATTATTTCAGATGCAACATTTATTTTCTGGACAGTTACACCTTCTTCATACATATACACTGATGAACTTTTGATGTATTGAGTGGAGGTAAATCAGGCAGCAAGATGTCCAGTTGTGATTGTACTGCAGGTGTCTCGTGGTGGTGGTGGTTGCGACATTGGGCACCGATGTTTGCTCTCCGGCTTGACTGGCGCAGATCTCACTTTCTGCGGCGGCGTGTGGCGGCTCCTTTCTTGCTACTACAAGGCGCACACACAAAAGGGAAAACGGGGTCAGCTCTGGAAAGTGATTTTGTGAAGAGACCTCACTGAATGAAAAAAGAAAAATATGATAAGGTTCAACTTGTTCATGTTACACAGTATGGCTGATACAAAATAGGCTACTTAGTTCGCCATGTGTCTATAAAAGGCAAACATTATAATTATTTCAGCAAATAATAATACAAAGGGCGGCCCGGTAGTCCAGTGGTTAGCACGTCGGCTTCACAGTGCAGAGGTACCGGGTTCGATTCCAGCTCCGGCCTCCCTGTGTGGAGTTTGCATGTTCTCCCCGGGCCTGCGTGGGTTTTCTCCGGGTGCTCCGGTTTCCTCCCACATTCCAAAAAAACATGCGTGGCAGGCTGATTGGACGCTCTAAATTGTCCCGAGGTGTGAGTGTGAGCGTGGATGGTTGTTCGTCTCTGTGTGCCCTGCGATTGGCTGGCAACCGATTCAGGGTGTCCCCCGCCTACTGCCCGAAGACAGCTGGGATAGGCTCCAGCACCCCCCGCGACCCTAGTGAGGATCAAGCGGCTCGGAAGATGAATGAATGAATGAATGAATAATACAAAGGGATATCTGAATTCTTATGTTCAGTATTATTTACTTTTAATGAATGATGTAGCTACAAATCAACAACAGTCCATACTGTATATTGAGAAAATGAGACCGGCATTGAAATTTTTTTGGGGCTACTACAAATCCATTTGTTATTAAAACACCGCCCACACCCTGCACAAAGCTAAGTCGTCATTCATTGTGATGTAGTGGCAAAATTGTTAGATATTTAAAGCGCAATTGACCTTAAGCTAATCAAACCAGAAGACGGTCAGAAGTGAAAGAAGACATGCGAAAGAAAGTAGCGCATCCGTTAAGAAAACACAAAACTCGTCAGCGTTACGGTGCAGTATGTACTGGCGCAACAAAGTTTGCGCAGCCGTGGCATAATCACTTGAACAATTACACTCGGGCAGTGGTTCTTAACCTAGTTAGAGGTACCGTGCCCAATATCCAAGCGGGCGTGTCATATCTAATTGACATCTTGAGTCGGGTGTGTCTTACCCTCGATGGCAGAGGCCCCGCCGAACCCCTGAGACCGATTCACCGAAACCCTGGGTTCGATCGAACCCACGTTAAGAACCACTGCACCAGGGTAAACACTACAAAAATTTTCATGCTGGTCCAGTAATATTGCAAAGCACCAAAGTAAGGGATTTTGCCATTAACTCATTCAGGACCAGCCAATTCCGGACCAAGTCTGAAAAGACGTTTAAAACGTCTATGGGAGTGAATGAGTTAACATTGCTTATCTCCCCCTCAGTTTCATCAAATTGATTCTGAAGCTGTTGTTTGAAGTCATTTTACAATATTGTTGCTTGCACTGTGATGTTTTTTTTTATATATGTGGCCTTTTTGTTGTAGTACCTGTCCAAAGTATACTTACTGTTTTTGCAGCTCATCAATGCGATTTCTGAGCGAGATCACCTGAAAGACATTATGAGTGAATTGCAAACACTTTAGATGCATGAATATTTACCGGTTATTTCTTGGCTTCTTTTTTAAAACTTTTTTTTTAAAACAACATAAACAATCAAACCCTTTTCTAGACTTTTCTTACAGTGTGACTTTTTATAGATTCTGCAGACATGTCAGACGGAGCGGAAAACGTAGCGCTCAAGTGGTTGTAAAAGATTGATATCAATGATTGAGCGAATGATTACAATGTGTTGGTTATCACATGCTTATCCAATTGATCAATGCATTCCTGGATCCTTTAACAACAGAAGAATGTGGATGTGATGGGAAAAACTGAATCAGGCGGATGTGTCACTGCTGGTAAACTGAACCAGAGTAGATGTATCATCAATATTCACACATTGTCTGACTCAGATATGAATCAGAATTCTTTCATACTGCTTGATGATGGCTGGCTCACACAAACCTTCAGAAGTATGAGGTGCAAAATATACCGTATATCTTAAAAAAAACATAAACAATAATCAATGTCCTTGACAGACCTCATATCGCTCTCTCTTGAGTTTCTCTAAATGGTCGTATTTAATCTCCTCCAGGCTGTGCAACCACTCCAACATCTGCTTTGCCGTTTCCCTAACAAACACAAACCAGCAAAATTGAATGGAATGGAAAAGGATCACTAAATTGTCAACATCATCAAATAAATGATCACAATGAGCTCGGTGGCTTCGGCGCGTTACCTCAGTTTGTCGTCACTCATATGGTCAATGGCCAGAGGTTGGCATCTCTCAGCCAGGACCTTCTTCTTCTTTTCCCTCTCAGTCTGCTTCTTTCCTCTCTTCTGGTCCACCTGTCAAGGCAGTGGAGCTTTTCTCAACTCAGTATTCTTCGCTTGAGATTTTATGACTTCATGTATTCGTTTTAAATGCGAGCAAGGAAAGGAAACGTGAATTGCTATAAATAATCCACCATACCCTCTGGAGATGACTGGTGAAGCCCGATCCCATGCTAGCCAGAGCAATCTTCTTCTTCGCCTCATCCTCCGCCTTTCTGTGGGCGTCGGCCTCCTCCTTTCTTATCCTCTCTGCCTGTCACATTAATATTCACAATCAAAACAATCGATAGAGCCTGAGAAGCAACAAGGCCCTTCAGTTTTAGGATTTCAAGGAGAACCCCGTTTTTGCTGCCCTCTAACGGTAAGATCACGTGTGGCGGCTGATTCGCTGTTAGACAAACCGATATACAAGTGATGCGCACGAGTGGGTGTTGTGTGAATATCGATAACAAGTCGATTGAATAATGCACTTTTTCTCCTGTTGTAAAGAAAGGGAAGACGCATGTTGTACCTCCCGTCTGGCTTGGCGCTCTTTATCCTTCTCAGCTCGAATCCGTTGCTGCTCTGATCGTTCAGCCCGACGCTTCTCCTGAACACACCGAACAAAATGCACAGTTACACGCTAAGCAGACGCAACGGCGATGCTTCACCCTTCTGCTTGTGGGACATCTTACAATTCTTTCTTTGAGAGCAATTAACTCCTCTTCCTCCTTCTTCCTGCACTCAAAGTGAGCATCGATCAGGGACTGAAGCTCATAAAGGTCCTTGTTTTGACGTTTCTTCTGGATGTCCTGCATGAAACAAAGCAAAGATGATTCACGGACAAAAATGAGCGCAAACCAAGGTATAATTTTTGATTTTTCATTCTAGTAGGCCCTCCTTGTTGACCATTTTTCTCTCAAATTAAAAGTTTTAATTAGTTTTAGAACGGGTTTGTTCGCTGATTTTTTTTGGGGGGGGTGGTAATGCTCAGCTTTTGTTTAGTTTTTATTAGTTTTCAAATTGGTTTAAGTTTTTTTTAACGTGAATTATTTGTCAAGTGCAAGTTTAAAAAAAGGAAGTCATGAAAAGTGTTTTAAGTGGAATAAAGTGACTCTTCAACCTTCCTTCTTCGGCAAGGCTGAACAGTCATCCAAAAAATAAAAAAATAAATACATTTAAAAAAGCTGTAGAAAATTAATTGACAAAGAAAAAATGGAGTACATTATTGATGTAATTATAGTTTGGTTCAGGTAGTTCCTATTTTTGACAGCACTCTTCTGTTAATGAAAATGTTTTTTTCGATTATAGTTTTATTTCATTAATTTTCATGAACTACAATAACCTTGCTCATAACTTGTTTTTTGCACATTTACCCGTCACATACACTCCATCCAGCCATTATCTAAGCTGATTATCATCACAAGGGTCGCGTTCATGCTGGAGCCAATCCCAGCCATCTTAGTGGGCAACTCAAGGACATTTGCATGCCTGATTGAAGCCATTCATTTGTGATCTAAATTGTGTTCTTAGGATTGTTGTCCTTTTGGAAAGAGAAGCTTTTCGTATGACGGCTACAGCTCCTGCATTGCCAAACGCCATGCCTTACTGTTTGGAGCGACCATCGGCTTCTTGTCAGCTCTCACACCAATGCCTTCACTCCTCATTGCTCTCTTTGGCTGGGCCACCTGCTTTAGGGACCGTCATAGGAGTTCTAAACTAGTATTTACGAATCATCAAGGTAATGCTTTTCAGGACATTTAATGCAGGAGACATATATATCTATATATATTCATTCATTCATTTTCTGAACCGCTTAATCCTCACTAGGGTCGCGGGGGGTGCTGGAGCCTATCGCAGCTGTCTTCGGGCAGTAGGTAGGGGGACACCCTGAATCGCTTTCCAGCCTATCGCAGGGCACACAAAGAGCATTCACACTCACAGGCACAACTAGGGACAATTTGGAGTGTCCCACTCACCTGCCATGCATGTTCTTGAAATATGAGAGGACACCGGAGCACCCGGAGAAAACCCGCACAGGCACAGGGAGAACATGCAAACTCTTTAGAACAAGGCTGGAACCACGAGTCGAACCCTGCACCTCTACACTGGAGGTGGACATGCTGACCAGTTCACTGCCCATCACATATACTATTTGGGCTAAATTATTTGGTGACCAGGTCATGAATGACACTGACAGGAGCTGAAAGTGAAATAAAATACTGTCGTTATGTCCACCATCTGTTTTCTTATTCTCAACTTCCTGCTTTTACTTTCCCTCAGCTGTAGCAGAAACATCCCTTCATCATTTTTTCATTCTCATATTCACAATGCCGTCCCTCTTGAAGTGGTGGTTGTACTTTCACAGTCTTATAGGAAGGTCGGGCATCATGTACCTCATCGATCGTTCATTTGAAAAATGTTGGCATAATCTGTCTGTCTTCTTATGCTTACAGTGGAACTAAGAAATCGCTGCCCCCGTTTAGATTTATCTCTCAGTCAAAAGCTATCGCTTCAAATACATTTCCCGAGCACCAATTGTGGGCTTTGGCGCCGTCTTGTGGTATTTTATGGTATGCGTCTGGATATGAAAAATAGTAAAAGTTGGCCCACATATTATCTTAAACATGGCTAAATCGAGTGACATGTTGATTAGAACTGTAAACTTACATCAAAGTCAACCTTCTCCCCATCGGGGATCTTGGGAGCAGTCGGTCTGTAACGAAATAACACACAGAGTAACCCGCATGGCGACAACAAAATACATCCACAAAAGTCAGAAACTTCCTCACTTGAACTTTGGCTTCTCTTCTGGATATTGGGCACCATAAGAACGAGAAGAAGAAGAGGGAGAGAGGTGAGAGATGACATGGTTAGAGGCGCCAATGTGAAGGGAATCCAAAATGTTGGTTAATCAGGGGTACGATCCATGTGGACAAGCTGTGTTACATCACAGGGCTGCAAGTGGTTTCACACCTCCGGTCGACGATTGAATGATGTGAGTTTTAATTTTAGAAAAACTTTCCACAGCATCGCTGTCAGAGTTCTGTTAAGTCCCTCAAATTCATACTGTAGTATTACCTGATTTATTGAGTTAATTTAGTCAATTAGTGTGTAAAGGAAACAGGACCGGTTAATCAGTGTGTTGTACTCCAAATGATCTCAATAGTTTGACACCAATGAGTCAATTTAACTGTTAATAGAGGTGCATGGTAACAAAAAAACAAAAAAAAGCTAGATTCCCACAGGGACAGTTTAGATACTGTGGTTCGGGATGATCTTGGAGTTGTCTTAAAGGGAGCCCCATTCCAACACAGGAACAAATCAAAAACAAGCAAAGCGACAGCGACTCAACAGGAAATACAAAATACCATCTTGATCTCCCTCCTCCACTGGTGGGATCACATTCATGCAAAGAAGAGAAGAGGCAGAGATGAGTTGTTTAACCGTGGCTCTGCGTCTTTTGGTTCATCATGACACCTCAGTTGGCTAACGGAGAGACTAAATTACTTTCTCGGGAAACCAAGTTGGCGCATGAGGGGAAGAAAAAAAACTAAGCGCTTTTTGCACAGAAAAACAAGGAAATCAATTAAGAAAATCTAGACCAACATACCTTCCTCTTCATAGTCGTCTGCATGCAGCAAGCGTCCAAAGCAAGAGCAGAACAGAAATCATTAGTGATCAGACTTGCTTGCTGCCGCTTTAGCAAGTTGAAGTGAAGGGAGGGGTTTTATTTAGTCAGGCCAAAGCTTTGCTTATGAGGCCCATTTACCAAACTGGGGTGTTGCATGCTCAGCGGGAGCCACTGCACAGTCCCATATACATCACGACATTCCCAGCTGCTTTTTTTGGATCACTTTTATGGTTTGGTCAATTTGATGCTTAGAAGGAAGCTCAAAAATTGGTTTTGAGTTGTGCTTGAAACTTTTCATCGAGTTAAATCTCAGCAGCATTTTGTATTTGTCGAATCATAGTGGTCCTTTGATAGTTCCCTGATATAACAACTGATGTTAATCACCACGTCACAGCAGATTTTGCGGGCTGATTTCAAAATCAGTGACGCTCGGTATATTCGGCGTCTCTCCGTAAGAAAGATATTCCATTTTTGTTTGGATTTGGAGAAGATGTATTTGGATGCTGTTTGTGTTCCCATTTGAAATGTTGAGGCTGACATATTCAAGCTTGAGACGAATGCAGTGGCTCCCCTGCTACGAATGACAAATTGACAGAAAGTCACAAGGGTCGCGGGGGTGCTGGAGCCTATCCCAGCTGTCTCTGGGCAGTAGGCGGGGGACACCCTGAATCGGTTGCCAGCCAATCGCAGGGCACACAGAGACGAACAACCAACCACGTTCACACTTACACCTAGGGACAATTTAGAGTGTTCAATCAGCCTGCCTGGGAGGAAACCGGAGTACCCGGAGAAAACCCGCGCAGGCCCCGGGGAGAACATGCAAACTCCTCACAGGGAGGCCGGAGCTGGAATCGAACCCGGTACCTATACACTGTGAAGCCAACGTGCCAACCACTGGACTACCGGGCCTCCCCATTGACAGAAAGTCAAATTTGAAAAAAGATTTCAACTGCAACAATTTCAAAGCACACCCCAGTGTAAATATCATCGGTTTGCGGTTTGCCACGCCCACTACTCATCTACTCACAACAACAGAGAGACTCTAACAATGGAATAATGGGGGTTGAACAAGTAGCTTTTACATGATGTCGGAATAAAAGGACACGTCATCTAAGGTGTGATGATGACCTTTCACAATAGTATCCGTTTTTAAAACGGTTTCCGTTTATTTCAACACAAGATTGAATTTTATTGAAGACCTCGGATGAGATGGAGTAGTTCAATCATGTAAAAGCATATTTGAATGCCCATTTCATAACACACAAATAGGGCAAACGCGAAAGGGATGTTTTGGTTTGATTATGTTATCAGCTGACACTGGTGGCAATGTGAATGCCTTGTAAATGTTTGCTGCAGTTCACTCCCAAAACAATGGTTCATGATGGGTTTTATAGGTACGCTTTGGGGTTTGTTTGTTTGTTTGTTTTTTTTAACCAGCCTGAAGTGCAAGGTGCAACAGAGCTCTGTTTGCCAGAGTCTACCCACACTGTGAAGTGTTCTTTGAGGATTTTGGCAAGAAATATCCAAGTGTTAAATCAGTTTGGAGACAAAAATATGAGGCGGTGATGAAATCTGGAGCACAGTATTGGTATTTAACATGCCTTGGCTGGTGTGTACTGTGGTAGCAGTGACGAAAGGGCTTGCACTTGGGACGCTTGCCATGTTCAGTAAATTTTATATTTGCTGAAGGTGTAGTTCAGAATACAATTTGCCTTTTGAGAACCAAGCTTCTCCTCTGAAAAGAATAACCAGATTTTTTTTTTATCAGTTATAATCGGTTTCTGTTTTTAGCATATAGGGACTCTGGTGAGCAGGTCATTCTCGAAAAGAATCCACATGTTTCTATGATGGTCCAACCACTTACAATTGAAATCCCAAATGAGCAATTTCAGTTGCCTCCATGCATGTTTGTGATTTCACAAAGCACAACAATGCTTGCTGCCTGCATGCTTCTAAAATGCAACGGCCATGAATCATGTAAAGTGATATCATTTTAGTATCTAGCTAGTGACTTTCAGAAACTAATATACTTTTTTAAAAACGTATTTTCTTTCATCATTTTCTTGCAACATTGAACCCTTTATTAGGCAAAAGGCTGAAAGAGGCGAGTACATTTTAACTACAGAAAATTAGATTAACTCCAGAAGATTTTGTTTTACTCAAGTCATTTTCAAAAATTCTACGTATTTCTTTTAAATAAAATAATGATGCATCTATGAATATGAATGGCTAAATGACATGGTTCCTCTGCCTTTGAGCAATGTGAGTGGCATCTGTTTTGGCCTCCTCTGAGTTGGAATTACCAAATATGTTTCCATGCCCTATAAAGAGCTTCAAGTTGCACAGTTGGACAGCATATGGCTTACGTCAGGCATGTCCAAAGTCCGGCCCGCGGGCCAAATCCGGCCCGCGGTCGAATTTCATCCGGCCCTCGGCCCCCGTCATAAAATCAGTGCCGTCTGGCCCGCAGGTTGGGCGCAATGGAACACGTGTTGCATTGACTGAGGTCTCGTAGACTGGCGAGTGATGTTTCATAGAGTACTGCTTCCCTCTAGTGGCTAAATGAGTAATAGCATTCACTAAATGAGTAATAGCATTTAGACACTAGAGGGCATCACTCACGAGTTAACAAGACATCACTCCGTGTTTATATTGACTGATATGTCATATTTCAAATTCCTGTTTCAAATGAACCAAAAGAAATTCTTAAGATTGTTGAAATTAAAATAAAAATGGAAATGTGAAACAGACTGGCTTACTAAAATTTGTTGAACAATATTGTTGTTCAATGTAAAGAATGTCAGCAAAGGTCGGCCCCCCCGACATTTTACCACATAAAATCTGGCCCCCTTGGCAAAAAGTTTGGACACCCCTGGCTTACGTCAAAGGTAAATTTTGAGAATTCAATTTACTGGATTGGCCCGAATATAAGACGGCCCTGATTATAAGACGGCCCTCTTTTTAAGACTCAAGTTTGAAAAAAGACTTTTTGAACAACCAAATTAATTTTTATACAGAAAATAATTATAGTACATCTGAAACAATGATTAAATCTATATATTTGAGAGAAAATTTCATTTTGCCTCATTCAAATCTTAATATCTGAACATTTAATAAAGTAAACATGTAATAAAGTGCAATCACATTCGTAAATGAATGGCTTCTGGTTTTTGAAATGTAAATGACATCATAACTTCTCCTCGGCTGCCGGTTAACATGGCCGATCTTCGACCCATTTTTCTCCAGATTGTCACTATGTTTCTCCATTTTCTGTTATCTCTTCTATTATTTTCTTCTCTTTTCTTTCTTTCTGCTATTTTTATTTATCTTCTTCGTGCTACCACTATTTTTATTTTTATTCTTTGTGACGGGTTCACTTTGGCCTGGGGAATGAAGTTCAGCATTCGCGTCAATGTATCTGGCGCCATCTAGCGTCGTGAATGGGTATAATGTCAAGACCCCAAATAGAAGACGACCCCCACTTTTTCCAGTCTTATTTCAATGCAAAAAACACTGTCTTCTATTCGGGCCAATAGGGTATCTTGCGATGCAGTGGGTTGGCTGACTATGTTTGCAGTACCGACTACTGTCCTAGAGAGCAGAGGGCTGAGAGGGTAGCAGGAGAAGGGTGAAGAGACTGCCCACGGCACGTACCTTCCTCCTCACGAACCACCGCCCTTGGCTCGGGTTCAGGCTCTTGTTCAGGCTCTACCTCGGGTTCAGGCTCTACCTCAGGTTCAGGCTCTACATCTGGCTCTGCTTCTACCTGGGCCTCCGCCTCAGGGGCTACTTCTACTTCTACTAGCTCCTCCTGGGCTACGGCATGCACCAAACCGCCAAGGAGAGGGTGTCGGAGGAGGCCATTAATGAAGACCACAGACATGACAGAGCCATTAAAAACAAAAATGAGAGATTGCTTTAGTTACACAGAAGATGGATTGGTGAGCGAGGGACGGCACTGCTGGAAAACAAAGAGAGAAACAGATGATGATGATGACGATGATGATGATGCTGATGCTGGGAGTCATTCGATTATTCACACAGAAGCCACGGTGGACTTGATAAAGTGGGAAACTAACGGAAACATTTTTGTGTCTTGATACAATGTAAAAACTCTCACGTCGACTATAAATGTGCACTAAATGTAAATATAAACACAATATAAATATCTGTGTCCATCAATTCCTTTTCTGCAGCATTTTTTCTTATTGGGGTTGGGGGTGAGCTGACTTTGGGCAAAAAGTAGACCAATCATTTGGCCCACCGTGGTGCTGAATAATATTTTTAAAAAATCACTCGCTCATAGATCATTGTGAAATTATTTTTCCAGATAGTTTTCCACCGCCGTGGCAAGTGCGCGAAATATGTCGATGACAGCTGCACGAATCACATGGCAAGAAAATAAATGCAGTGAGCCTCAGAGCTCACTCACATTTTTCGCTTAACCATGTGATTTCAAACATCACTCTGAAATCAGCAGTACACCCTTAACTTGAACTGTTTGACTGACAGCTGTGCGTTAGTTAACTTTGTGCCGAACCAGAAAATCAAAGATTTTCTTTTATATAGAGACCCATACATAGAGCTCACTCGCTGGATACCTATCGTTGCTCTTCATGAACAACAACAACATCCTATATGAATACTGGCTGCTGTTTGGGATGTGACCGAATGTGTATATATAGCAGTTAGTGTCTGTGGTGGAGTTTGAATTCTTTATGTCTCAATGTATTCACTCACGCTAGGTTTTGCTCCTGAAAAATGAAGTGCAAAAACCCACTCATTAAATTGGTGACAATATATAATAAACAGCAGATGTCTGTGCCAAACACTTCAACTTAAGCATGGAACCGGAAGCTATCAAATTAGTGGAGACAGGTCCTCAGAGCTCGGAACCGGTTCAGTCATCTTTACCTTCCTCGTCTTCAGTTTTGTAAAGGTAACAAACATGGAATGGGAAAGAAAACAAACATATTTTTGGTTAACATCGCCTTCACTGAACTGTAAAAGGACCCCTGACATACTGGGCTCTATTTTCATGGATGGCGTAAATTCTGCACAGCGTAGCCGTGTGGAGGTGGTTCGATCATAGTTTTGCAGATGAATGCAGGCCGACTCATCTGAGAGAAGGAGGTCTATGCCGCCGTGGAAGGTGGTCTTTAAATGAGGTGGACTAGTCATGCATTAGAACACATGTGTCAAACTCAAGGCCCAGGGCCAGATCCGGCCCGCTAGGTCATTTTATGTGGCCAGCGAAAGCAAATCACGCTTGCTGACATCTGTACCGTCTGTCAATTTGACATCTGTAATGTCAAATTGTCAAGTGTGATAAATAACATTGAGATTTTGCAATAATGATGTTACCCTGTTTACCCTCATTGGAACCACAGTTGAACAAACTACTTTAATCATCTTTACTTTATTTCAAAACAAGTAATCTATTCATTGGTTGTGTCAGTAATCATTTTATGGTTTCACTGTCATAACGGCTCTCCGATGGAAGATGTAAATCCAAATTGGCCCGCAACTAAAATGACTTTAACACCCCTGCATTCGAGTCTCAACATCTGCACTGTCTAGTGGGCACTTATAAACTGCCCTCGCCCCCACCCCTGTCATGCGCCACCCCATAGCGGTGCTGCTCACTTGTGTGGGTAAGAACTATAATAATATTAATGATAATAATACTGTAATAATAATGGGGTGTTTTTGTCTCCAACATATAGTGCACAAAGTGCTTTACAATAGTATTAATCATCGTAATCATAATCAATTCATAGGTTTTGAGACCCGCCCTTCACATATTTATGAGTGAACTATTCCTGACATCACCCACATATGTCCATGTAGCTCAGTATCTGTCTGCCTGCCTCACCATGATTGCATTAGACCAGCTGTCTACCCTGTGCCAGCACTCAAGGCTGCATCTGATGGAGCAGCAAAAGTTTGCAAGTGTGTGCACACCTAACAAGCGTTCCCCAACAATTGTAATGGTCTCATTTTATTTTTATTTTTATTATTATTTTTTTTTTTGCAACAGAAACAACTGTTTGCAAACATTAAAACTGTTTGGGAATGGCTGGTGGACGTCTTTGCAACTGTTTGAAACTTTGAATGAACCCTGACCCCAAAATAAATCAATAAATAGAGAAATAAATAAAACGTTCGCTGCGTGCGCACACACTTGCAAAGCTTCGCCGACGTGGTCGGAAGCAAGCCCAAGTTTAGATTAACATTCGACCACCAAATTGTCACTTTGCCAGGCGCCTTTTCAACAACACGCACTCTGCTGCACTGGCTGACCCTTGTTGGCGGAGCCGGGCTGCCCAATTGATAAACATACAGTGAGCCTTGTGCTGGCCAGAAAATCAGCATCTGACGGCATTTGTGCCTCACTGCAGATGTGCTGTCAACGAAAATAGAGCCCTCGACTTTATCAGGTACAGTATGTATTTTGTACTTTACTATTACACAATAGTACAGATCAATCAACTTCTAGCAATGCATTTCAGTCATGCACGTTGTACTCAATCTCTTAATCTAGGATAGGTGTTGACATGGGAATTTTCTTCGTCAAGGCGACAACAGGAAAAAGAAGTAATCTTGTCAATGTCCAAGACACTTTCAGATCAGGCATGAAAGTGTCTTTCATGCCTGATCTGGCAACTGCGTGACAGCTGAAACAATCGTGGATACTTGCAAACACAATCAAACATTCCTGAATGGTTACTTACCCTCGAGCTGATCCCTGAAATAGGAACACAAGTCACAGTCAACTAAACATGAAAATTCATCTGTCTTTGACAGTTTCTCTCCAAGGTGAAAATCATCAGTCAATGTGTGACTGCGGGGTGTTTAGTGATTGCAAATGTGTGATGCGCTTACAGTTCCTCGGTGTCGGACATGGTGGCGGGAGACCTTGCAGCTGAGGGCAAAGACAAAGAGCCTCATGAGACCATCCTGCTGAAATAACTGCCTCGGCGTCACTTTCTCATTTAGTTCTGTATTAAGTTTTAATTTGACGGAAAGGTCGAAAAATAGCATCTGAGCAGCCTGACACATCGCACAGGTTGGCTGCATTTCTCCATCCAATCACAAAATCTGAATCAAAATCGTCTTTATTGTGAGAACACACAAGGAATTTGTCACCGTACTCTAGGACCACAGAAAAAGAATTAAATACGGGAATCATTATTCAATTTTTTAAAATGCCACAATCACAAAATATACGTTTAGGACATTAGCAAAAATGTATACATTATGGAGAGTCAATATAATTGTCCAGTTGTGCGGTAATGCTGATCAGCAACAAATCTGAACATGTTGCAGCGCTACATAGATGACGATTACGACGTGTGAATTGAAAGTGTCACCGCAAAATTAGGTATCAACTGTTTGAGAGGTTAACGGCAAGCGGAAAGGAGCAATTTCAAATGCCTGTGACAAGTGATGAAAATTCCCAATACAAGAGCAATTCTACGATAAAGTGAGAACATGTTTCAAGAGTGTGTGCGGACCCTAAACACCACTTCCAACACCCTCACTATTTAAATCCGGCAGAGGAAGAGCTCGATTGGAGCCGGAGTGTCAGGATTTCTGCATACTGTACGCGACTGTATCATATTGGATATATAAAAAGTCTCGTTGGATGACTCCTTCACACTTAGCGGTGGGCACAGGTGCAGAGGACTTAAAGGATTAGCTCAGGATCATATTTCTACCCATCAGCTGGGGAGCACGGTCCAAATAGCTGCTTTAATCCTCAGCCTTGGATCAGAGGGAGGAGCCGCTGCAGTCCGGCAGCCAATCAGCTTCAACTTCCAACAAACGAGCACTTTGATCGACTTAGAGCTGACAGTCATGTCTACTTTGTGTTCCGCATTCGGCCAGGGCATACCTACACGTCAGCGCTCTGTATATTTAGTGGGTGGCCACTTCATGTCTTCAGTATGAGAACACTGAATTCTGAGCAGTATTTCTGAGTCTTTCTGAAACTAAAACTGCAACGGAACAGGTGAGCCCGGGGAGACGCGCATCCTCGGCCAAACTGTTTGCAGAAACGAGCTGTATTAATAGTCCAATACATCAGTCAGACAGGGAGCGAGAGAGAGGAGAGAGAGAGATGGGGTGTGGGGGGGGGGGGGGCAGCGAGAGAGGGCGATGTGAGTGAGTGAAAAGCCTCCCTACCAGCCAACCGGACTTGGTATATTAATACAGTATCCATTGGCCATATATCACAAAGCGACAGCCGGCTTCCGAGGCCCGGCATTCATATTGGATTGAAGTTCGTTACACTGACATGCGAGAGGAGCAGGATTCAATTGCATATGTGTAATGTGATAAATATGCTAATATTTTACTGCTTCAGTGATATCGAAACTGTTTTCCCAGTCTGCTTGTGTCGAACCCGAGACGATGTAGCTAAATCTGTGAACACACATAGACATCATTTGCAGATGTCGGTACAAGTACCCACATAACTGTCATACACAAGAGGAAGTTCATCTCAACCTTTGACATAAACTTAAGAAATACTGTAATGTAATGGTAGGTGTGTCATTTAAAGGAAAAATGTAAACAATGTGAACTTTAGTATATCAACGAGAAAAAAAATAAACATTCTGACTGGAATTCAAATACTTTGACATTGTGATTGTATTGTGTTTTATTGTTTTTGTTATTGTAAAGTGTCCTTGGGTTTCTTGAAAGGCGCTTCTAAATAAAATGCATTATTATTATTATTATATCACCGTGTGATGCTTTTATAACTTTAGCGTGAACTGATCGAGTTCAAGTTCACTATCACGAATATTGTTTATTGACTATTATTCATCTATTAGTAGGAGTAGTAGAGTTAGTAGAGTCTACCCATTATTAGTATTTCTTTCTTTATCAATTCAAAGTAAAAGAGATTATGCTTCCATTGTGCACCAGTGTGCATGAAATAAATGAATCCCGATAATCAAATGGTAAGTGTGCAATTTAAAAAGATTATCGTGAAAGTTTCACAAATAATTACCCCACACTCAAGAATAATATGAAGTGAATTGTAAAAAATATTCCCATATGGTTCAAATGTTGAGCATTGGAGGTTAGAAGACTCCGCATTCTTAAATTCTTAAATATATTCAACTCTCAACTTAACTGTATTTATAAAGCACTTTAAAACAACCATTGCTGCATACAAAGTGCTGTACATGGAGCGAAATATCATAGATACAATAAAAAAGGATATAATTAATTTTTTAAAAAATGTTATATATATATATACATATATACAATGAATAATAAAATAAATAATGATATATACACCACTTTATAATTTCTTCTGACTCTCCTGAATCACACAGTTCAGATCGGCCCGCTAAATGTTCAATGAATAAGCAGTAAAAATTGAATTCAAGCACATTTAATTTTAAGTCAATTTGCTCATGTGCCCGGTGCCTACCTTAGAGAGGCAGAGAAGAAGCTCCAGTGACGACCAAGATGAAGGTGTGTACAATCTGCAGCCTCTGCTCAGAGAATATGTCCCTGTGTTACAGTGATACTTGAGCTCATCTGGCCCTTATTGGCTGTGGGATGAGAGTGAAGTGTGGGTGTAGTCTATATGTTTGTGTGTGGGAAATGTGGGGAGGGGGCCAGCCATGACCCCAGAGAAGGAGATGGATGAAATACTGGGGATGGGAGACGAGGGCTCGGGTTTTGGAAAGGAGCAGCTGAGAAGCTTCTGTTGCTAAATTTACAGTGATGGAAGGCTGGAGGGGGTTACACATCAGCTTGGCATCCAGACAATGGAGAGAGTGAATGTGTGTGTGTGTGTGTCTGTCTGTGTGGTTGTCAAGGTGTGTTTATCGGCTACTTTGTGAATCAATCTGTCAATCAGTCTGGCATCCCTGTCAGGGATTGTATATAAGAATGCCACAATCAAAAGTCAGAACAATGCAGGCAAAAATGGAATGATCACAACCACTTTGACATTGTTGCTATGTTCTAGAGCAGGGTTGGGTGCCCATTACTTGGATCTCGATCGACCGGTAAATCACAGACTAGTCCCAATCGATCGCGAGGGGTGTAGAGGAGGAAAAAACAACCATTTGTGTGTCTTTGTGTATGTTAGTAACATATTTTTTTGTGTTAATGTACAAAGCACTCTAATCATGCTATCAGTATCATTTTCATAAAAAGAATAAAAAAATCAAATAAAGCAGGTAAATCTTTAACCTACGGCATACCTGTCAACTTTTCGAAGCGCCAACCTGTATAAACTACCAAAAAAATCGTTATAAAGAGCAAAAAATCCTTTTAACATACCAAAGCATTTTATATGTCAAAATAACGGCAGAAAAAAACCCCACGAAATTTTCAATGATATTTACTAAGGATATCCTTTGGAGCACTGGTTGTGTTATCCTTCGTGAATTGCATCATACTCGGCTGCTTTTGTGATTCTCGGGCATTCCTTTGGTGCAAGTTAGACTTCAAATGTTTTTTCACATCATGAACTCCAGATGCAAGAACTTTTACTTCGCGTTTGCAAATCGTGCAATGAGCATATTCTTCTGTCTTTCCAGGCATTGTTGCACCATTAAACTGCAATATCCATTCTTGAAGAAACCTTCCACTGTGTTTCGTTTTACTTCTCTTTCTTGTTGGTTCCATTGCCCAATATGAACAATATATTTGTTTCCTTGTAGAACTTGCTTGCACACTACCGAAGTATGCAACAAATGTTTTCAAGTAGGAACCACGTAATTTACTGGAAAGTTACCGGAAATGAAAGCATTCGAGTAGACAAAAGCAAACGGAACTACCTGTTAGGGGAAACAAACCGTGTGAACTATGGCTAAACCGTAGGAGTTGACAGGTATGCTACAGTGGCGCGTGACCTACGTCACTGGAAGTCTGCAATTGCAGCTTGTGATCAGAACAACTACGCTGTATCTTTTATCATTATCATTATTCTCATTAAGAGTTTGTTTCGTGTACAATTTACGGACAAAGAATAGGAATCTAGAGGGCCGAGGGAAGCACTTTAAAACAGTACGTGTGAGCTACAATAGTGAACAGGCTGTAAAAGTGCGTTGCATGCCTCCGTATCAGGCTGTTGCTCATCATGGCGTGTGTGTGTACTGTATGTGCGTGCGCGTGCGCAGTAAGGGTCGATCGAAAAGTCGATCTTCGGTCCAAAACCTTTGGGCACCCCTGTTCTACAGCATGGCACACGTTGAGTCACCTTGAGTCACCTGCAAGCTGCTGCTGTAGGTGGGAGTCCTTTCCAAAACACGGCAGATTCTTTCGTCCAAAAGGGTCAGCACTGGACTCATCACTGCGTCTCTGGCTCATTGTGTGATGTTCAACCCACTTGAACACATTGTGTCGACACTTACATGTTACATGTATCTACGTTGCAAAAGTGTATTGTAAAAGACAGTGTAAACAGTTCCCTGTTCGATTTGGAAAGGCGCACAGCCAGTTGAAATATGGTGGCAGTGCTATGCCTGACATTCTACAGAATATGCATCAGGTAAGAATATGACATTCTGTTACAGACTAGAATGCCAGCAGAGGTGCTAAGCTCACTGTTCAGCTCACCTCATTGTTTTCACATTTCTAAATGCTATTTAGGGCCGTATTACGCATTGTTGCATTCTCCGTAAAGTCAAAGAGTCAAATCAAATTGAGCCGATAAAATGTATGCAAAATTCCCAGATATATATATACAGTATATACACACATACACACACACAAGCACCTAGAGCAAAATGTAGAATTGAATAGAATTTCATTTGCGGTCCAGTTGAGGTATTTTCTGAATTGCGAGGGCATCATGGTTCAGTCCAGTCCATCGGAGTATCAGATCACCTTTACAACTGGTGTTAAAATGGGATATGTATCCGGACACGCTATCCAGATAATAACAATTTAATCTTGCCTTCAGGTTTGCAGCTGTTATTTTTAATGGATTCTCATGATCCTCATTGAGCTCATATCTCTGTCCTCGCAAAGCAAAACCTGCATGTGATTCTGAACAGTGAATCAGCTGTGGACCAACTATCAACCTTGTATTTTATTGTATAAATACATTTTTGTATTTAGACATACTATATGAGGTAGATTTAGGCAACAGTTTTTAATCATTGTTCTATACAGTGAAAGACTATGACTGGACCAATGTCTGTGACACATAATTAACTGGTACAGGGTCTGACAAAACACTTTCTGAATGAGAAGACTGAAAGTGTTTGACATCTCAAAAGATAGAGCCTTTGCTGTCACTCACTTGTTGCCAACAGTTGACAACATCCAACCGTTCATTATCCACTAGAGTGGTAGGCATGCTGTTGCCTATCCCATTTGTTTAAAACTCTCCATCCATTTATGCTTTCCGGGGGACTGCTGCAAATATGCAACTATTGTATAAATTGTTGTTTGTCTCTGTCCCTGGCTGTCAAGAAATTCAGGCTGTCCCCTGCCTACTGCCCCAAGACAGCTGGGATGGGCTCCAGCACGCCAGCCACCCTTGTGAGGCTAAACGTTTTGGATAATGGATAGACAGGTGGATGGATGTTCACCACGAGGCCAAAGGATATGTATGTATAAAATAAAAAGGCATGCAGTGTGGTCTCTCTGTGGCACCATAGTGGGTGTGCTTCAGAATATCTATCTATCTATCTATCTATCTATCTATCTATCTATCTATCTATCTATCTATCTATCTATCTATCTATCTATCTATCTATCTATCTATCTATCTATCTATCTATCTATCTATCTATCTATCTATCTATCTATCTATCTATCTATCTATCTATCTATCTATCTATCTATCTATCTATCTATCTATCTATCTATCTATCTATCTATCTATCTATCTATCTATCTATCTATCGATATATATATATATATATACAGTATATATTTAAAATAGGGTGGCCCGGTAGTCCAGTGCAGAGGTAACGGGTTCGATTCCAGCTCCGGCCTCCATGTGTGGAGTTTGCATGTTCTCCTCGGGCCTGCATGGGTTTTCTCCGGGTACTCCGGTTTCATCCCACATTCCAAAGACATGCGTGGTAGGCTAATTGAACACTCTAAATTGTCCGTAGGTGTGGGCGTGGGTGGTTGTTCGTCTCTATGTGTGTGTGTGTGTATATATATATATATATATATATATATATATATATATATATATATATATATATATATATATATATATATATATATTAATGTCTACTGCATTAAATGTCCTGAAAAGCATTACCTCGATGACTCGTAAATACTAGTTTAGAACTACTATGACGGTCCCTAAAGCCAAAGAGAGCAATGAGGAGTGAAGGCATTGGTGTGAGAGCTGACCAAGAAGCCGATGGTCGCTCCAGCCAAACAGTAAGGCATGGCGTTGGCAATGCAGGAGCTGTAGCCGTCATACGAAAAGCTTCTCTTTCCAAAAGGACAACAATCCTAAGAACACAATTTAAATCACAAATGAGTGGCTTCAATCAGACATGCAAATGTCCTTGAGTTGCCCACCCAGAGCCCAGACATGAACCAGATGCAACAAGATTCGAAACCTGAACCTCAGAACTGTGAGGCAGAAGTGCTAACCTTTAGGACGCTGTGCTACCCGTGATTTAAGCTTTTGTTCAATGCGGGCAGGCTGTACTCAGTCCTAAAATGGGCATACACTGTCCAATTTACTACAAGTGTTGTTTTTAATCTGTAACCCACGGCATACTCGAGCGTGAAGATATCGCCTTCCTCCAGGTGGGGTGGCTATTGGCTGCCTGTAGGGGCTGCACCTTGATCATGTCAGACAGCCTGGGGCGGAATAAACAAAAACATGTTGGCCTCCAACATGAATTGGAGGCAAGTGTTTTATTTTTGGAGTACCCACTGCACTGCGACTCTCTCCTTAAGGACCAGTTCACTGGAGGATGAGACGGCCTAGTAGCACTCTGAGCCGGGATTAACAAGCAAAGAGCAGTTTGTCCCGACATCCTCTAACCTAAGGTAAACCGGTCAAACTGTGTTGCTTGATTGACAAGCCGGTGATATTTCAATGTGTCCTTGTCTGGTCTGGTGCCAGATGCTTTCCTCCATGCAGCGCACTGCACTTGCTAGCAGCATGTGGGTAATTGGAAATCTGATATGTATGATACACATTATACAGGTGGTGCAAAAATAGGGAAGAAAAAGAAAGATTTTATTTTAATTCCGCACAATGTTGTGCTTGAAAGTGAGTGAGAGCGAGTACTTCCCAAAACATGTGCAACTAGTCCGTGATATCTTCTTACTTTTTATGAACTTGATTTGGAACAAGACTTGAGTGTTTCTTCCCCACCTGTAATACTGAGCTGTTGCAAAGAAAAAGCTGTTGCAAAAGAAAGGCAACAAGTGTTTCTACCAGCGGGGCGCACAGTATGTTCCTCAGATTGACAAGACTGTATATCCACAAGACACATACGATAAAAGGGGCTTGATCTCCGTTTTGTTTAACGGTGTTATTTAAAGATACATTCGTTGAGGTCATGGCACAGTCTTATCAGAGATGATCTTACACTTTGAGCTGCTTCGACGTAAGCCAAGACGCCCAAGCACAGAGCCTTAAAAAGGGATTTCTCGTGTGTCCGCTTACCTCCTTGCCATTGGAGGTGCTTTGACAGCCCTAATTTATACTGACTGCCGATAGGCTAAACGGTGTTCATTTATAAACATAGATATTATCTTCCCCTTTCAACTGTTGAGTACTTTTCATGAAAAACACATTTGAATGGTTTGCACATTCACTCAAAGTCTGTGACTGTGACTCCAATAAAATTTCAGAGACACAAGTCCAAGCTTATAGAAGCTCTGGGAGGATTTTGTGCCTCGTATTGATTTCCAACAGACGTAGGTTGTCTCTGTGAGTGGAAGACATCAGGCAGCAGGTGCTCACTGTCAGAATGTTTCCTCTTATTTCCCTCAGACTAAATTTAGACTGCAAACCCTTTCTAGTGTCAACCAAATACTGAAAGAAGGAAATTCCACTAATCTGGCCGCGATGGTACATGATAAATAAAAGTCATTCTGTTCTCTGGCAAAGTAAAAAAAACAAAACAAACCTCAGTCTAACCATATGAAGTCATTGTCATACCGGGTGATATACTGCATTCTATCTATCTATCTATCTATCTTTTTTTCCTTGAACGAAACCTAAGCTCCTCGTAAAATAAATGTCTCGTTTTCTCATATAGCAGTTTCCAAAGTACTCCCTCATTGGCTAATGGTCCTTGGCCCTCCCTGCATGCGTGTACCTCTTTACCCTCTTGTGCATGTGTCAGTTACTTTTATGTCACGCCAATGTCATTCTCGGCTTTGACCGCCTCCTTGTAAGACTCTTTCCATAAGAAGCCTGTCAACAGTTGAATGCAGGCTTGCCATAAGCAACAGCTTTACATGCCTTTCTATTTCTAATAGTAGTGCCTTTGGTAGAATGGCATCATCTTCGGGACCCAATTAAGACGTTCAAAATGTGTAAATGTGTCCTGATGAGAGCTCAAATTCTAATTTAAGCAACAGATTTGCCTCGGAGACATGAAGCCATCTTATACAGTGTCAGAGCAGGCAGGAAGAATTCAGAGTAGAACATGATAGACATTGAACATGACTTCTGCAGTCAAATACAAAGAAACAAATCAGAGCAACCACATGAGATTGAGAAAAAAAATCATTCTTTTATTCAATTCAAAGATAATGTACCGTAGTGTTGATGAATACCTGTCTAATAAACAGCGGAGTGATAGTTTTTCCATATTTTTACTCATGAGAGAAATAAGTGTTGACAGGGAACATTTCGAACATTCGAGTAAATTGGAAGTTGGAGTAAAACTGTTAAAATACACAGATGACTAAAATCACAATGATTACAGTTTTTGCAGTAAAACCTTTCTTTTGAAATCCAAATGGCATGTTTCACTTCTGTTTTTCTTCAGGCTGGAAAAAAGAGGAAAATATCGCACTTATTACTCAGCAAGATGAAACAATGAACATGGTGCTGGAGATTTTCCCAAAGCTGAAAATATGCTGTACAGTATATAAAATGAACTAATTACTGAAAACGTTTTGATCAAAGAGATGTCTCTTTGACACACATTTGTTTTTAAGTTAAAATGGATTTTGGTTTCAACCCTAACAAAATTCAATTAAAAGTGCAATTTTTAACCAAGTGAAACTGGAGAAGACTATCTTAAGATGTATTTGGAGCTGACGCTATTCATCCAATCTCAGGCAAGGTAACTTACTTGTCTTTCATATATTTGATACATTCCGTGTATTTGCTGTGGACTGAAAAGAGATAAGATCAAGTTTGTGAGCAACTGTCATCGCAAAAAGTTTGGATTCTTCATTCCTGTGATGGTTTTTTTCAGGCTTCTACTGCAGTTTTGTTTAGTTTTTTTAGGGTTATTCTTTTCAATCAGTTAGCAGGCAAAATGGGGAGTGTAAAACCTTAGACATCTTGCCCCCAAACTTCTTTGCTGTTTTGACAGTGTCTTTTGGGTCACTGCCTTGCGAGAGGGGTGGCAAATAATTTTCCAAAGGAGCCTGATGAGAAAGTGGAGCGGTTGACACACCATGTAAATCTCAATTTTGTTCAAATATTCGTTTGAAGTCTTGCTGCTGCTTTTGGAAGATATTGCAATATACTATATGTTGATATTTTAATCATGAAACAAAAATTACAGGCACCCAAAAAAAAATTATATATAGATGCTACATCAGGGGTGCCCATTAGGTAGATCCTGATCTACCGGTAGATCTAAGACAGGTCCCAAGTAGATCCGAGCAGTGTCGAGAAGAAAAAAAACAAACAACCATTTTTGCGTCTTTGTACATCTCTGTAATATATTTTTTGTGTTAATATACACTGCACACTAATAATCTTATCAGTCTCATTTTCACAAAAAAATATTTCAATAAAAATTAAATAAAGCAAGTAAACCTTCAATTTACAGTGTCGCGTGATTACATCACCGGATGTTGTTAGCGCTCAGCAGTTTGCAATTGCAGCTTGTGATCAGAGCTGTTGGGCTCTATCTTTTATCGTCATGATTCTCATTCAGAGTTTGCTTCGTGTTCAATTCACCGAGGGCACGAGCAAAGAATAGGAATCTAGGAGGGCCCAGGGAAACACTTTAAAACGGTACGTGTGAGCTACGATAGTTAACAGGCTGCAAAAGTGCGTCGTATGCCTCCATTTCAGGCCGTTTCTCATCATGGCGTGCACGTGGGTGTGTGTGTGCGCGTGCGCATGCGCGCGCCGGTAAGGGTGGATCCCGGGAGGTTAGTTGATCGAAAAGTAGATCTTCGATCCAAAAAGTTTGGGCACCCCTGTTCTACATACTGTATATTGTATTAAAATTATACCACAAAAAACATGATTTGTCTGCCGCAAACGCCCCCGACCAAAAAAAAAAAAAAAAAACTGAATGCATGTCGGCTTCACAGTGCAGAGGTACCGGGTTCGATTCCAGCTCCGGCCTCCCTGTGTGGAGTTTGCATGTTCTCCCCGGGCCTGCGTGGGTTTTCTCCGGGTGCTCCGGTTTCCTCCCACATTCCAAAAATATGCATGGCAGGCTGATTGAACACTCTAAATTGTCCCTAGGTGTGAGTGTGAGCGTGGATGGTTGTTCGTCTATGTGTGCCCTGCGATTGGCTGGCAACCGATTCAGGGTGTCCCCCGCCTACTGCCCGGAGACGGCTGGGATGGGCTCCAGCACCCCCCGCGACCCTAGTGAGGATCAAGCGGTACGGAAGATGAATGAATGAATGAATGAATCCACGAGTGGTGAACCGAGAATATGCGGGCTGTCCACTATAGATCTTTTTTTTTTTCTACACACAACCCACAATAGTGACAGTGTGAAAAAGTTTTTGGGGGATAGTTTTTGCAATTAAAAAAATAAATAAATGAATACTCCAAAACTCATGTGCATGTATGGTAAAGTCAGTAGCAAATGATTTGGAAAAGCACACACTGGCCTATGTAAGGTTCCACAGTTGACAGTGCCTGAGCACAAACCCGGTCAGAGGAACTGTCCGTAAACCGCCGAGACAGGATTATATCGCGGCAAAGAGCAGCAGAAGGGTCCTAAAACATTGATGCCACTTCAAAGGTCCAAATGAACACAATGACCCACATCACCCATAAAAAGTTTGATTTGATTTCTGTGTCTTTTACAGGACTTGATATGCTGATGCGCTGATGGAAGTTAGCAGCAGGTTTGAGTCTGGTCTTTCCCAGCAATATCCACCACCCTTACTGCCAAAACCTGCTAAAGACAATGTGAGACTTCAGCAACTAAAGAAGAGGAGAGTCAAGAGAAAGGGTAGTCTCTCTCAGACTCCTATTCCATTTCGTTCCTGCTTGTCACCTGTCAATGAAGCCTGCACAGATCTCGAGTACAGTGACCTGTCCAGCCCACCACAGACACCAGATTCAGTCTGCACGGTGGAATCCTTGTGGTCCACTGTAGACTCCTTTGATCAATCTGTATCTGCATTTCCTCTCCTGGAAAGCAGCACCTCCAAGCAAATTGATGGCCTTCTGCCAGAGTCCAACGAAAGACAGATTAAGATTTCCGAAGAGCAGGTGGCACCACTCTACGAATGTTCCACATTTCTACTTGATGAACTGATTTCTGACACGATATCACCTACAAATTCAAACCCTGTACCAAGAATGAAGGAGGGTCCATCATCATCACATCAAGCTGCTTTCAATTCAGTGCCATCGAATTTCCCAAAGTCTGTCACAACAGTGGATCCTGTCACTGTATCTGAGTCCAATCCGAAAATGGCAAGTCATAACCTGACACCATCTTCAGCCATCTTCAACTGTGGCCCAGACCCAACATCACTTTCTCAAATTGCAGAGGTGCCTCCTGATCCTTCTGCACTTCTATCAGTTTCAAACGCACAAAAAGAGCATTCTGCTTCGAACCATGTGGAAACAAACACTATTTCAAAAGAGTGTACTCTACTCCATACATCAAGGTCTTGGATACCAAGACCTATCAGTAATGATAAATTGGTAAGGCGGTTATCCCAAGAGACTCTGTGTGATGGCCGTAAACATTCAATTTATACATCAAAAGCAACACTCGATGAGCTCTCGAAGCCTCCTTCCCATCAAGACCTTTCAGAGATAAACCCAAACTACAAAGAAGAATCATTAGCAGTTTCGTACATGGAGAAAAACTCCGCAGAGGAAACAAAAGACCCCAAAACAATTGTGCCCTCAATTTTATACAGAAAGCCCAAGACGACATCTTGCACACAGTCAAGAGTATCCACTGACTCTTGTGAACTATCCAGAACCGATCCTTTTGTATCTGACACAAGTACAGCTTTGAACTCCGATCAAGATGGATTTGCTCCCTCAAATTCCATTGAGGTTCCTCATAGTACAAAGTGTGCTCCTAAAAAACAAGTCCAGCAGAATGTAATCAACAATCATGACAAAAAGCAAAATGCCAATTATGAAGGGTGCAGTATCCGAAATACCTGTAGGAGTACTCTGAACTTAAGCTTTCCCACTGACACTCCTACTGAGATTTGGACATCAAATGGTACTAAGCCTAACTCTGCCCATAGAGAATCCGTTCCAAACTTGAAAACAGACCAAATTCCAGATAGAGAGGCTGCATATTTGCCAACGGTCCCATCATTTTTCTGCACTGCACCAAAGACTCAGACAGCATTGATGTATCAGGAATTCACAAGCTTGGGCCACCTGTCACCCACCTATCATTGTCCAATTGTCGAGGTGCGCAAGTCTTTGTCATCACTACTGGCGAATCAAATGTCAAAACCACAATCAACATATTATGGACTTACTCCTCTTCAGTATGTTGCTCATGGTAGGATTCGGACATCGTATCAAAGCCTTGTATCCCGTCGAATTCACCGGACCTCTTTCACCAAAACACATTCAGTGGATGCTGTCGGTGTCTCCAAATTTGAGTCAACAAAGCAATTTAGTGGACATCAAAAGCGTCCATCGTTGGAGAGTGAAACTTCAAATACTTTGCATCCACTTTCAACGCCAAAAGATTCGGAGCACCAGACAAAGCGGACTGTCAAAGACATATTTGAGAAAAGTCGTGAAGTCAAAACTCAGCATGTGGAAACACCTTCACTTGAAACATCTTGTTTGGAAAAAATAAGACCTGAGCTTCCCCTTGGCTTGATACAGAAGCATATGTGCCAGTCCACAGGTGATGTATCTATGCGAAAGGCCTCATACTCTGAAGTTCCAAAGCCTATTCCTAAAGCAGGTGAGGTACACACTCAGACCGTCAAAATATTTCCTGTGGAGGCAGCTTTAAATAGGACCCCACGCCTAAAAAATAGCAGCAGTTTCTTTGATGCAATCGCAAAGCTGGTGGAGGTAGATTCGATTCCGGAAACACACTGTGTGTTTCAAAAAGTGATAGATGTTGAGAAATGTACAAAAAATGACAAAACATACATTCATGAAGCAGACAAGACTTCTGAAGAACCCAATGTCACAAAAACAAAGCAAAAGCTAGGCAAACATGTAAGTGGTGTTGGCTCAATAGAAGCCAATAATAGAAAGAATCTACCAGACACGAGGCCTTTTACCAAAGTGGAAAACAAAGCTTTGCAAAACAAAAGAGAGAAGTTTCAACAAAAAATGAAAGAAAGCACTGAATTGATTTTACACCCCAATGTGAACATTGATGACAGTTTACCATCTGCCGTGGCCAGTACTAACACAATCCCTGAAAAAGCAAACAGAGGCCCCCAATTGAAAACCGGAATTTAAAACCCAACTTTCACAACGAGAGATTCAAAGCTTCAACATGAGCTTATCACAGCTTCTGCAAATTGTGGACACAATCACGCGCCCAGTGATACAGCAGGCCACAAAATGTGTTTCCTTGGTGACAGTTGTGCTTTGAAAACAAGCTCCAGCCCTGTAAATACTTTGTAACCAATAACCCTCTGCTCGGTACCGAGCTCCCTGTCATACCAATAATGACAACCAAATCCCTGAACATATTCCATTTGGAGAGAGACCACAAATCAAATATAGAAACTGTAAAGCTTCACAAAACAAGTGACAATGGGGTTCCAGATTCCAGATTGCCAAGTAACGTTAGCCATGAAGAAAATTGCAACGTTACCGCCAGCAAGGACTCAACAGATAGACCACGAGAATCTCTAACAATTCAAAATAACATTGCTAAAATTACTCTCGACCTGAGCAAAGCAAATGTGAAAGCACACAATTCTGCTGTGCCTTCTCTGCCAACCGATGGCATTGGTGTTGGAGCTGGAAAATTACCAGGAGAGTCTCTTCCTACCATACCAAAAAGCCACATTTACTGGTACCAAAAACACCTCAGAACTTTCAAATGTAAAAACACTGCAGAACCTGCTTGACAGTTTCAGTAAACAACGCGGCACATTGCTTGTCGGCTCACATGCTTTCAGCAACAACGTGGTTGCCCCTCTGGAATTGGGTGCCCTTGAAAACCTCAAAGACAGAAGTGTTCCGCATCCAACTAAGTCAAACAAATCTAACATTAGTGGAAATCCTCTCATCACAGAGGTTATTTTAACAGACCCAATGGTAAGTGGTAAAGCATTATGTCATCCAGCCCGCATCATAAGTCACGTGCCCTTGAGCCCTACAATGAGGGGCGTGACTCCAAAACGTTCTCCGCTAAGAAGACAGGTAATTACAACGAAGCAAGCTGTGAATAAAGTAGCGAAAAATATTGAAAATGAACCTCGTTTCGCACCATATGAGGAGACGAGAATTCAAAATCCTGTGAAAAGTGTTTTGACTTCAAATGACTGTGTAACTGCAAACTTAATGAGTAACAACTTAAAGCGGAGTCAAAACCCCGAGGCTGATGAAAAAGCTCAAACTTCTTTGAATTTATCAGGCATTCAGACTAAAGCTGAGAACAACAGGCACTTTGCCAAAGAAGCTGCTGAAACTGACATTCATAATGTAAATATTAAAAACATTTCCCATAGTGCAGTAAATATGCAAAGTGCTGTGACTCTCTCGTTAACTAAAATCACTCAATCTGTGCCTACCTTGCTGATCCCCACAGCACAAACAAAATCTTTGGTTGTCCCACGAATCCCTTTGTTCCAAGACTCAAGATTGTGCAATACACCAAAACAAGCCTTTCATTCAATTTTTCCCAATTCCTATCATACGCCTATCAACGCCCCCGCTCCAGTATACTGCGGAAAATGAGAACATTTCTTTCAACTCAGTTTCAACCACTGTTCAGGTCTCTGCTCAACCAGATTCCAAAAGATTCCAAAAAAATAATTCAAACAAAGTTAGAGTTAAACATGGAAACCAAAAGCAGCTCTCCTTTCTCTCATTTGATTTGCAGTCCAAACGCGCATCGATCTAAGGAGGTTCCAATATGCCCTTCTCCTGCCACTGTAGAAAGAAAGCCTTCTGTTGTGCAGTCCCACAATCCAGTCCAGATAAACCTTTCTGCCCGTAAAGACCAGTATTTGACAGAGCAGCTAGTTGAGAGCATTTCGCCTGTAAAGTCAGCAACAGATACTGTCATGAAATCATGCAAAGTTGAAGCTGCTGTGATTGATTCTCCCACTGCTGCCTTTTCGCCCCAGGCCTCAGTGTCAGTCTCAACTCCATCCCCAAACAAAGGAATTTCACTGCTATCTCCACAAATCACTGGACTCAAAGACGAGGATGTTTTGAAGATGAAGGCTACACCAGCAGTGGCAGAGAGACCAACAGTCGAATCCTCCATGAAGTCAATGACATCACCTGCATCTTCAATTGCCGAGGGAAACACAGTTAGACCAGGGACATCTCGCTTACCTACAGAGCCAAAGGCAGCCCAGAAGCCAAAAGATCTTAAGGGCAAACTGAGTGGATGGACACGGCTCAAGAAACACGTGGTGGTTAAACCAGTGGAACCTGCCTTTCCGGAGCCACCGGCCAAATCTCGGGATGAGTCCAGTGACAGCAAAAGCTCAGACACTGATGGTAGGGAGAAGTTGTCAGCAGGTCACTGTGAAAATCAAGACTTGGTCAAGAACAGTGAGAGTCCCAGGGCACTGAAAATGTGGGATGCCCTCCTCTTTCAGATGTTCTCAACTAAAGACCGAATCATGCAGCAGATGAACACAGCCAAAAAGGATTCCGAAAAGAAAAAGGCCGCCAAAGACGACCGAAAAGAAAAAGGCCGCCAAAGACGACCAGGCAGAGGTCCCATCCTTCGTCAATCGCCTACCGATTTTGCTGTACGGGCCTCGATTTGATGCTATGAAATTAAAAGTGGCAGAAGAGAAGCCATTGACAAAAATAGCAGCAGTGTTTGAAAGGGGACTAAAGAAGCGAAAATCTCGGCAGGATGATCACAAGGACTCAATAGAATGCCAGAGGATTTTGACCGGCTGAAACAAAAGAACTGTAACTTGGACAGATGTGTCTGGGGTTGATTAATTAGTCTGTTGAATGATTCAAGAGGTCAAGGACTGTTTTTTTTTTAACCATGTGAGGGCACATTGATCTAAGGTGCACCATATGCTTTCAGTTTCGAGTTTACATTTTTCATTTGCAAATAAAAAAAAAAGTCAAAATAAATGGCACAACAGGAACCCTTTAAAACTTCGGGTGTATTTATAGGTAAGTTCAAATAGTTGTATTGTATATCATTTGCAACACTGCACATTGGTATTTAAGGGTGTTCACTGCTGAGGTCTAAACCACTGTAACAAATTTGGATTTACATTCCAAAATTAACTTAGGTGACACATTTTTAAATACTGAATAATTCTGTAAGTTAGACTTGGAGAGGAAATGTGTATGGAAGTCATTTTTGGCCAATCAACCAAGCCAGGAAACCAAAGTACCACTAGCTGTATCATAAGTTGCGCTATCGAAATGTAACTGTGATTCAGTTGATAGCATTGTCTGTTTTTTTTTTTGTTTGTTTTTTTGGCTTGGGGATGGAGACTGTTAGAATGAAATAATAATGATGGAATGCTGGTTGGGTCTTAAGTATGGAGACAAAAATGAAAAGGAAGTGAAGAAAAGGCATTATTTAATAGTGCCAGTTTAGAGGTCATTTCTGTTGTGATCGTAAGAGTATGCAGAGTGGTTGTAAAGCTTTTGACTCTGAATTTCCCCCATACTGTCTTAAAATGAAAAATAATCTTTATTATGTGGGATTTAATTGGTGATGTCTGTGATTTTTCTTGCTTGCGATCACATCAATCATCAGACAGACGACACTGTGAAGGGCGACTCAGTTCATTGGGCTTTCTTCTCACACGTACATGCACTTCACTGGTCTGTGACCAACTGTCTGTAGTCTCAAGCTTCACCAACAGAGGGTGTTAACACAGCCGTGAAATCCTGATACCCATCTAAGTCTATGCAAACATCACGTTGTCACCGATTGTTTATCCCTATAAGCTATCTTGAACCTCGTTTATAACACACCTGTTACAATCTTGTGAAATCGGCTGGCAACCCCCCCCCCCAAAAAAAAACCAAACAAACACGAATTCAAGTCAACATGACACTTTTTTTCATTTTTTTGAAACAAATTCTACTGCCAATTGTAATATGACCTTCTACTTAGATGAATGTTGCATACGGTGCCAAACCGGAAAGAGTCTGTGAGTGTGTAACTTGGCTGATCAATTACAGCATCCCAAAAATAAATGAAAAACGACAACCAAGACCTGCATAGCTGAGAGGGCAGCTGACCCCAAGGCAAGTCCTGCAGTGGCTTGTGTTGGTAAAGCAAGTTACGAATAAGGATAGCGATTGGGCATCCACCTAAAAATTCTCATTTAAGACTGGCATGAACAGGTTTCCCGATCTAAAGTATATGTCATGTTTCTGCTTTTTGTGTGACACTTTTACAGCTGTACTTAAACTTCCTGAATTCCCGATGTACTGAGTTTATTTTAAGTTGCTGATTCAATGACTCTGACAGGGATGCCCATTACGTCGATCGCGATTGACCGGTACCGCGTGGACTAGTGAGGCGTCCAGAGGAAAAAAATACCCAACCACACAAACATTTGTGTATCTCTGTGGATTTTAATAATATACTTTTTGTGGTAATACACACCACACCCTAATCATCCTATCAGTCTCAATTAAAAAAAAAGTAACCTTTAACCTAAGGTGGCGTGTGACGTACGTCACCGGAAATTGTTAGTGCTCAGCAGTCTACAATTGCACCTTACGATCAGAGCTGTTACGATGTAGCTTTTATTCTAATTATAAGTCAAAGTTCATTTCGTGTACAATTCCCCGATGGCACTGGCAAACAATGGCTATATGGAGTGCCAAGAAAAGCATTTTAGACGGTGTGCGTGAGCTACGAAAGTTAACAGCCTGAAAACGTGTGTTGCATAGATCTGCGTCAGGTCTCCCACTAAGGTAGGCAGGAAATCATTTTTACAAACTCATAAACTCTTGTGTCTACTTTATTTTTCAGTTTCGTTCATCTTATGAGCCGTTATGGCTGTTGCTCATGCGCGCGTGCACGGTAACGTGCTGATCACGGGAGGTTGATTGATCGAAAAGTAGATCTAAGGTCAAAAATGTTTGGGCATCCCTGGTGTACAATGTACCTTGAGTAAGACAACAAAATCATTCAAGCAAAACTGCAACTTATAGATACTTTACCCAAAAAGGACAAAATAATAATAATAATAATACAGTCCCGCAATAAATCAGAGCAAACTTTTAAATTGTTCCTGGTATAATGTCTTTTTGGTAGTGCTGAACATCAAGCTTACCTGCCCAGTTTGCATCATCTCTAAGGGCGTCCTCATCAGAAACCTTCTCATACTTGCCATGAGCCATCGCGACAAATTTATACATTTTACCGGCGGAGCATTCCTGAGTTCATTTTCAAAAAAGAAAAGAAAAAAAACACAGATTACACTTTAATGTAATTGCAATGTTTTTGACTTAATCCATCATCATTGATGTGAATGTCACGTCTAATGTCAAATTGCAGTTTGCATCGAAAACCTTCACATATTGAAGATGTTTTAGCACATATGAAACAACCAACAAGTGCTTGCTAAAAGCCATACACAGGCAACCCAAATCGGTACCAACATATCCATCCATCCATCCATTTTCTAATCTGTTTATCCTAATGAGCGTCGCAGGCGTGCTGGAGCCTATCTCAACTGTCACTCACGGTTGACGACGAAACAACTAGTAACTCAGTGTTCCAATATCCATAAATGGCAACTGCTGTCACAACTTGAGATTGATGAGGTACAACGCAGGTTCCATGGTGAATGGCCCCAGGCTGCCAGACCAGAGGAGGAGGTCATACCAGAGATTGGGAGGCAAGCCCCAATGAATGCAGATGATGAGATTGGGAGGCCAGCCCCAATGAATGAAATGCTGAGCGAGGCAGCAACTGACCTGAAAGCTAAGATCATGGCAAGAATGAAACCTGGGCATCCTAGAAACTGATTACAATGGCTATGTGAAGTACCATCTGAAAGTCTCATGGAAAGTGTGAATGCAGCACTGAGGGCGATCCCTACCGTAACGATCACGGAAACCAATGAGCTGATATACGCTTCAGCATCAGTGATCCTTGAGATGCTTGGCTATAAGAGCAACCATGGAAGCCATGAGATACGTTACCCACCATGGAAAAGACGGTTGGAGGCTAAGATCAAGGTGGCCCGGAAAGATGTGAGTCAATTGACAGAGGCCCAGAGAGGTGTGATGAAAAGGCCGATACCAGAGAAGTACATCCAGATGACCATACCTGAAGCACCCGAGACTGCCAAACAAAGGCTCCAGGCCTTGTCCAGCCGCCTAAACCGGTACACGAAAGAGAATGAGGCAAGACGAATAAACAGGGTGTTCGCAACACAACCTGCGAAAGTGTACGCTCAGTGACAGGGTCCTAACAACAGAGCTGACCCACCAAGACTGGAAACTGAAAGGTACTGGAAAGGCATATGGGAGAAGGAGGTTGCACATAACAGCAGTGCACAATGGCTGGTGACCCTGAGAGAGGAGCACAACAACCTCCCTGAACAGGACCCAGTTACCATAAGAGTGGCAGACATACAGCAAAGAGTCTCAGATATGAAGAACTGGACAGCACCAGGCCCGGACATGGTCCACACCTACTGGCTAAAGAAACTCACAGCACTCCATGAGCGCCTAGCAGCACAAATGAACCAGCTGCTGAGGGATGGGACTCACCCAGGATGGCTGACCGAAGGGCGAACGATCCTGATCATGAAGGATCCCTCAAAGGGTGCGGTCCCATCCAACTATCGGCCAATAACCTGTCTCTCCACAACATGGAAGCTCATGTCAGGCATCATTGCGGCTAAGATAAAGTGGACACATGGATCAATACATGAGCGAAGCACAGAAGGGCATTGGTAGAGATACCAGAGGAGCCAAACATCAGCTCCTGGTTGACAGAACAGTCGCACAAGACTGCAGGTCCCGACGTACCAACCTGTGCACAGCCTGGATTGATTACAAGAAAGCCTATGACTCGATGTCACATACATGGATCACTGAATGCTTGGAGTTGTATAAGGTGAACAGGACCCTAAGAGCCTTCATTGCAAACTCGATGAGGATGTGGAAAACCACACTTGAAGCCAATGGCAAGCCACTTACCCAAGTGTCCATCAAATGTGGCATATACCAAGGTGATGCACTCTCCCCACTGCTGTTCTGCATAGGACTGAACCCCCTAAGCCAAGTAATCACCAAGACAGGCTATGGATACCGCCTCAGAAATGGAGCTACAATCAGTCACCTCCTCTGCCTGGAAGAAAGCTGTATGCTAAGAGCGAAAGGAACATAGACTCCCTGATCCACACGACCAGGATCTACAGCAGGGACATTGGGATGTCATTCGGGCTTGAGAAATGTAGTCGGATGGTGACTAATAGAGGAAAGGTAGTCCGCACTGAAGGGCTCTCACTCCCTGAAGGAACAATAGCAGACATTGAGGACAGTTACAAGTACCTCGGAATACCACAAGCCAATGGCAACCTTGAACTGGCCACAAGGAAAGCGGCTACGGCCAAATACCTCCAGCGAGTGAGGCAAGTCCTAAGAAGCCAGCTCAATGGCAAGAATAAGACCCGGGCAATAAACAGCTATGCCCTGCCAGTGATCAGATACCCTGCAGGAATAATAAGGTGGCCAAAGGAAGAGATTCAGACCACAGACGTTAGGACCCGACAGCTCCTAACCATGCATGGAGGGTTCCATCCCAAATCCAGCACCCTGAGACTGTACGCAAGCCGAAAGTAAGGAGGCCGAGGACTAGTGAGTGTGAGAGCCACTGTCCAGGATGAAACATCCAAGCTCCATGAATACATCAAGGAGAAGGCTCCAACGGATGACGTACTCAGAGAATGTCTCAGACAATGGGGAACAGTAGATGAGGCGCTGGAAGAGGGACCACCATGGGACCATCATGGGAGGACAAGCCCCTAGTCCCTCATTCAGCTCGGGTCCTCCCGAGCTGAATGAGGGACGGACACCACCTGAGGGGTGAGATGAGCATTTTTATATGTATATATCTATATCTATATCTATATCTATATCTATATCTATATCTATATCTATATCTATATCTATCTATATATTTCTATATATACAGTATATACAGTATATACAGTATATAACTAATTCATTGAATGCATTTCATCATGCATCATCACGAAAACCACATACCTTGGTATCCCTTCCCGAAGAAGCGAGAGAAACTATATCACTGTAGCCCTCCCAAACATTTTTCTTGCTTAAAACTACACCAGGTTTTATTTCCTGAAAATAAAAAGACAAAATATTAAGTCGTTGCTGGGCTGAAAGCTATCTGATGGCTTAATTAGCTAAAAACAGACACACACAATTCTTGTGCTGATTTATGATGACATTGGAGAGGTTGGTTAGAATGAACAAATTTCAGCACAAAAATAACCGAAATGAAGATCTTTGTAAGTGAATGCAAAGATATAACTACAGATATTGTGAAAGAAGACGCAAAAATTAACATCATCAGAGATTGACCTTTCACTTCGCTGTGACGCACCCCTTTTTAACTGCAATTGCTAAGTCTGTTAGACTTTCAGCACCAACATACACTTCTATACTCTTGCATTCCCTGGTGTGTGTGTGTGTGTGTGTGTGTGTGTGTGTGTGTGTGTGTGTATCATATTACACCAGTCAGATATTGACTGACCTTTGGTGGTGTGTTTGCGAGTGTGTTTTGGTTCCATGCCACTCCAGCCTCAAAAAGGTTCTTTTTGGGAGCGATGGGACTCATTGCATCCACCAGAACTGGACTCGCTGGTTTGCTTTCCTTTGTGCAAACCTGTAAAAAAATGTAATTGCTATTTTAAAGTTACCCGAAAAAAGTGGGATTTTACACAGCCAACAACCAAATGGTAGTCGATTATCTGAAAACAAAGTTTTCATCTCAAATTGGTTTTGGTGTATTTATGTGTCACCTCAAGAGCATGCGCATACTGCTGTAGTTTCTTGTCGATCTTGGAAACACAAATGGGTTGTGGAATCTTCTGGCTGTTGGAGCTTTGACACAAAGAGGAAACACAGATCATATGCTGAAAAGAAATCCTTTGGATCCTTTGGATTTATTCAACTCGGACACGTGCATCGGTTTTACATGATTAAAATGTGTTCATCAAAGTCGAAAATTACATCAGTTAACACTTTAATCATGTGCAACCAAAAAATAAGTACTTTTTTTCAGTGGATTTGTTTTGTCTTAAAAATCAAATATTTTATGTGTGTGCAGGAATAAAAACACAAAGCAGGAACAAAGGACACCATATTTGTCGTTGTCTATAGCGCTGCGACGGAAAAAGTCAAAATACTTTCTTTGGGCGTTTAGCGAAGTAATTTTCTAAATTGGTTGGACTATTAGTGAACTACAATATTATTGAAGCTTGTAAGTTGGGGGTGTGACAAAAAACATTTTGAACCGTAAAATCATTTTTTTTGCTGTGAAAGATAAAAATGCATCAAATCGAACTGAATCATATCGCTCTACTTTGAAATGTATCGAAATACTTATTGAATCGTCTTTTGTTGGAGTGATATACCTTAAGAGGAAATGACACAATTTCAGTTCTGACAAGTTCATGCAAATGTCTGTAAAATCACAACAACAACAAAAAAAATCAGTCATTCAATCATACCCTCTACAACTGAGCTGTAGCCGCCATATTGAATCAAATCGTAGTCCTGTTGAGTCACACCGAATCGAATCATTCCACTTTCAAAGCGTAAAAGAGGGTGAACGCAGCTAACAGGGCTGAAGGCTATACTCATAAATTTTTCGGGGGTGACCCCTGCTCTAGGATTACACAAAAAACCCACCTCTTTCTCAGAGATTCCGTTCGCTCTGTGATCTGAAAAACACATTTTGCGAAAATGAGGAAAATAAAATAACAGGAACACCGAATGCTAACAGAGATTTTGTCATTTGATACCAACTTACCACACATTTACCATCTGCTGGTATTCTGCTCTTCACCTCATCCTACACAGAGAAACATTGTGCTGAGATGCATGTCAATGCTCGTCTCTGTTACACTATTTGTCTTTGTTATGGCGGCAAATCGGGTGGCGCCTCTTATACCTTGTTGGACCTTATGATTTTGTTATCGCATTTCTAGCACCATTTCAATAATTGTTGGGTAATTGGATGTCAGCATAACACTTCTTGACTGAGCTGAAGTGCATCGAAGGTGAACGCCGCGCTGCATATCATTGCTCGTTTTTTTATTTGGATTTAGGACTTTATGTATGAATGTACATGTAATTTGGCTCGTAACAGTGCTGAAATGTTACATTTCTTTTATGATAAAACTAAGTATGTTATGATAACTGTTTAACTCCACCGTGTCTAAAAAGAAGAAGAAAAAGAAAGAAAATGACTTCAGCAGCACCATGCTAACCCACAGGTTTGGTGTCGTCTTTCTGCCAGACACGGAACAAGAGGGAAATAACATTTTCTTCCATTTCCAACGAGACAGAATTCTATTTCAGATCTGTTCTATATTTATGTTATGCTTAATGTGAATTAGGAAAGAAAGTTCCAAATTACGATTACGAACTAGCAAACATCTGGTTTCATAAGTAACATGTTTACAGGAATCTGTAAATCTCTTTCTGTCCTCACATCTGAACAAACTGCTTAGCGGTATGCTTGAGCAGTTCAAGATGCTGTCATGGGCCTGAAGGGTGAGTTCATTAACCACAAAATGCAGTTTACTTATAAAACATGATTGTGTCGGGTTCTTTTGAAAGTGTTCAAATCGGGTCCATTCACACCGATCCACCATCTTCATCACACATCATCAACAATATGAAGGAGGACAGGCGACTTACTGGGTAAAACTGAATGAGGAGTTTCTGTTGGAACAAAGAGCATGAAGGGAAATATTTGGTGACAGTTAACATGAATATAGACAGCAACACCTGATTAAATTAACTGTCCTATACAAAGACATATCACACGTGACAAAAATAATTTGAACTACTAACATGCTTTGACTTCTGTTGTCAAGAACCTTTGTTATGTCAGATGTTTGTAAACAATGTTAAATGCATGATAATAGGATGCAGTTTCATCTTTGTCCTACACTGTTACCATATTCAAAATTTACCCAACAGCAAAAAAATTGAACTTTGGTCCAGATTAATTTGATCATTACATTTAACTGGAACATAATGTGCCAACCAAGATCGTGCAATCAATTATAGAGACTTAGACTTAAAGGTGAATCAAGCAAGTGACAAAGACAATGATTTTATGGCTTAACACTGGAGTCGCCCCCTGCTGACCAAAGAAGTCACAGTTGAGCAGGTGTCAGGTTGAGGGTTTGTCCAGTTCTAAGGCATGGCAACATACTGAAACTAAATTGATGCCAGCCTTATTATAGATGAATCATTTGCGACCTAACACAGTTATGTGATTGAGGTAAAGGAGAAGCTAATCATCTCACACCCAGTCTCATTTTCAGTTGCTGCTGTAGTGACCATTTGTAACCACCAGGAGTCCCACCCTTGACTGGCCTTTGAAGTTCTTTTGGAATCTACACGATGAGTGTTTTCACTCTTCCCCATACCTTGAATGTTGGGCTCATGGCCCCATAGCAGTGTAATGTCTCATCTTCATCACTGCTCTCTAGAGAAAGGCCAGCGCGACGGATTTTATCGTCATCACTCCTGCATCCTTCTTTCTTTGACCTCTACAACAAACCCCCCAGCATACAAAACTCATTAATTTCCATTCAAAAGGTTACATTGTTGCATCGTAGCTTCAATCGTTTGACATGTTTTACTCTCTTTTTTTGCACTTGTATCCACCCCTCATTCACTATTCCCACACAGGGCCCCATTTGTGTTGCACAATTTGCACTGCACATCTTTGCACCTACCTTTTAACTAATTAAATCCCAGCCATTTTCACTGGAGCACCACCCTCAATCCCAGCATTTTACTGGATTTTGACTGATCTCGCAAGGCCCACTGAATATTTGGTTCTAATCCTATATAAACATGGAGCCTACCAAAATAAACTTTGGACTCTCTTCTTTCAGCAAAAAAAAAAAACATTTCTATCTTTTTCCATTCTTCAGCAATTGGCATTACAAATTGATTTATGAAGTTTCATGAAAATGTTGATTCTGGGCAAAAAAACTGAGAAAAAGAGCTTTTTGTAAAAGCATGCATTTAAAGCACGTGAGGTACCCCTGTCACCTGCTGGTCGCTTTTTTACACGATTTACATTGCAAACGGCATATTCTCATTCGCAGATTGCATCATGTCCTACTCCTCTCTATGACGCAAAAAAAGACTTAGACACACAAGTATGTCCTTGGTAGGCAGGGCCTAGTTTTAAAAAGACGTACGTCTTGTGGAATTAAACAGTTAAATATGTCTCAAACTGTGTTAATGTTTCACAATGCCATTCCAAACTTTGCGCTAAAGCCCAATGATAAGTTCAAAACAAGCATTTCAAATTGACCATGAAAGGAAGAGTGTAGATAATGTAGTCCCATCTAGTGGTAAACTAATAGAATGCACCAAGGGGGAATTTAACTTGTTCCATCAACGTACCATGCATGTTTTTGGGATGGGAGGAAACCTGACTCGCCGGTGCAAACCCACGCATTCACGGGGCGAACATGCAAATTCTACACAGGAAGGCCGAAGTCTAGAATCCAACCCTGACGTGCTAACCAGTCGATCACTGTGCTGTGGCGTGGTGAACATGTATGGACGAAGTATTAGCAATTTGCCACGCATCAGAATCTTAAGAGTTGAGAAAGCAATAATAAGTAGAATTGCACTCTTGCGTCCTGCCTGTCATCGCATAAATGTAATGTATGGTGAATGTCATCTAAACTCGTATACATTTGAGAATTTACATATTGGTCTCTCAGTGCTAAGAGAATTGAAAGTTAACACAAGCAGTAGTCACATTTATAGTCAAGTGATTTTTAAAACTGGCCTCTTCTGTCAGCTTCTGGTTTCCCTCAAACTCTGAGAGCCTTTTCTTCATCTCTTCACGTGTGACGTTGAGATCCTCTGCTTCATGATCAACTTCATATGTTGCTCTGTTTCCCGAGCATGACCTCCACTCCTTCTGCAAAGTCTGCTGCACCCTTTCTTCCTCTTGCTTCGCCAGGCACACCCCTTTGCTGTTACAAAAAATAAAAATAATGAAAAAAATAGGGTTTACTTCAAGTTATATGCACTTTTCACTTTACTATTTCAGACTTGAGCTACTCGCATAATACAAGGCGATTTATACATTATATGTTCATAAATCTTCAAGAGTGTCTTCAGGATTTTTTTTCACAATTACTTTCAGTATATTAGTGGGAGTTTTTTTTTCAGTGTTATATGGTTCTTATGCATGCCAAATAATAAGACCTTAAGGTAATTGAAAATTCTTGATTGCAGATGGCTGGTGTATACCACCTGCCAGTTATTGGATTTCCTTCACTGTGCAAGTGGTTAAAAAGATAAATAGTTGCTGAGAAGTTGGTGTAATTGCCGTTTTGTCAACATCACACCTTCAAATGTTTGCAAAAAAACAGAAAGGGCTGCCATTTGTCAAGAGTCAAGAAGGACAAACCTGCGCGAGTAGAAGCAGAGGAATACTTTCAGTCAATTGTATGAGAATATTTACATAAATGAGGCTAAAGCGATAATGAATGTAGAATGCATTGTAACCTGATCCTTTCTGTCGCTAAGTCCAGCATTGTGTCTGCTTGTGGGTCGCTGGCCTGCTGTTGTTTCGGATCATTTGACAGAAACAGCTTGCCTTCTTTTTTCTAAAATTGAAGAGAAAGTCAGTTAAATGTGAGTTCTGTCAAAAATTTATTAATCATGCACTGTAAACTCAGGGGGGGGTGGAATAACTGAGTGGGTAAGGCGACAGCACAAGGAGTGAAGTGTCAGGGGTGAACTTTATGTGGACATGATGTTATACAAAATTCAAAAGATACTACTAATGACAGAGTGTGTATGTGTGTGTGTGTGTGTGTGAGAGAGAGAGAGAGAGAGAGAGAGATAGAGAGAGACAGAGAGAGAAAGAGAGAGAGAGAGGGAGAGAGAGAGAGAGAGAGAGAGAGAGAGAGAGACAGAGAGAGAGAGAGGACTGCAATTTTGTATGGTTTGGAGATGGTAGCAAGAACCAGAAGACCTCAGCAATAGATTGAGGGGGTAGAGGTAAAAATACTCGGATTCCCTTTAAGAGTGATGAGAATGGACAGGGTCAAGAATGGTGGTGGGCAAACTGCGGCCCGCGGGCCGGATTAGGCCCGCTGGTCTTTTTAATCCGACCCGCCGAAGATTGGTGCACAATTAAAGTTTGATTGCATTCATTTCGTTTGGACTTGTAATGACATGTATTTCAACACCAGGTGGCGCAATTACTTCAAGTTGCAGAGCACAGGGAGGGAGGGGAAAACGAAGAAAGAGGGATAGAGTAATGACCATGGAAGGGAAAGTGATATGTATCTGATTAAATGAAGTGGGTAACAAAGTATGAAATATTCAGGAGACGCCTGGAGTCGTAAAAACTCAAATCTACGAGACTTTGAAAAACAGGGAAGCGATTCTTACTCAGTCCGATTCTGGCAATTTCCATGCTCAGAGTGAATTTCTAATGGCTCGAGGAAATGAACATTTCCTAGAATGGTTTTATTGTTATCATGTTAAAAACTTTCCACAAACTGGGCCGCTAATAAGAGTCGGAGAGCAGTCAAATGCGTAGAGCATGAACAACAGGGGGCTCAGTACACATCCTTGAGGAGAACCGGTGCTGAGTGTGTTGGTGGAGGAGAATGTTACATTATTACTGGCATACAAAGACATTGTGGTGTCTTCTTTATTTTCTATTTCTATTTCTAACTTTTCCGCAATATTCTCAACTTCTCATTTGACCCCCCCACCCCCACCACCCCACCCGGGGAAAATAATTGCCCACCCCTGGTCAAGAATGAGCTTGTCAAATGACACAGATTAGAAGCTTTGGAGACAAAACCATAGAGGGGCCAGAATGAGATGGTTGGGATATATTCAGAGTAGGAACACTTGAGATACTGGATTGGTAAAAGGATGCTGGAAACGGAGACTCGATGCAAGAGGAAAAATTAAGACCAAAGATGAAATTTATGGATGCTGTTAGGGAAGACTTACAAATTTCTGAAGTTAGGGCAGAAGAGAAAGTGAAAGAAGAAGGTTGATTCAGGAGGGCCGCATACCCCCAGTGGAGGGCTTCTTGTACATTGCAGGGCATGGCTCCTTTGTTTTGGCTGCCATTCCGCCTGCTCTTCATCATCCTGTTGTTTCTTGTTATTTCTGCCTGCTTTCCACTGCATCGATGACGGTTCTTGTGCCTTGGTCCTGATGTGCTCAAGATCATTACGGTTTTCCAATCTGTGAAACCTGTGGCTCCAGTCACTGAACCCCTCATCCTCCTCCTGCACAAAGCGGCCACTGGGATGGAGCTCTTCGTCTGACCTGTGGAACGGCAGTGAAAAACCCCCAAAACACTTAAATCGAACTGTAGTTGATTTTTTTCAATTAGGTATGGGGGCAACATATCCTTTATTTACAGTGATTTGATACCAATTTAAATTAGTTTTAATTTCTTTATGTTTGAAGGTAATAATTTTGTGAATGTCTTTAATTCACAATTTAATTCACATACACTGGTGCAAAACAGTTTGAAATTTCATTGGTTAAAAGCAGCACCTTAAAATCTGGTCTGACGTTGAACGACCTCTCAACATCATTGGAATCGGGTTTGTACATTCCATGCAACCCTACTAGTCCACGCACAGTATTCTGATGAATGTTGCATTTATTTTGAGTTGAGCAGTAAAATCCAACGATTTTTGTCCACCTCCAGGGGCGGCCATTTTGCCACTCGCTGTCAACTGAAAATGACATCACAGTTGTTCTGCCACCCCCTGAGATGGCGAAAAATGGGTCGATTTTGCCACTGAAGTCATATTCCACAAATGCAATATTAATCAGAATTTGGGCCATCCTTATTTTCAAACTTGACCAAGTCATCTCGCGGCTGGATTAAACCCATTTGAGGGCCTGATCCGGCCCATGGCGTCTTGTTTGACATCCTTCATCTAGTATTGGATGATGTTCTCTGAGAGAAGCGGAGGTTTGGAATAAAACTATCAAATTGAATCATCTACATTTGTCGCACACTAATATCACTAGGGACTGGCAGGCCATATCCTAGCACCAGATTTAAAATGTATCCATGCATATGTATCAGTCCAGAAACAAATTGTATCATATTAAAACATATATGACATTTATAAAGTTGTTGACCGGTGGCTGGTCACCGACAATCATTGTCTTTCGTTGTGCAAAATAAATTCGGATAAAAAGTCAGCAAACTCAGAGTTGTCATTTTATTAATGTGGAAGATAGTTTAAGGGGGTGATTAATTCTAAAATTTTGTCTTTTTTTCGTCACTTTTTTTTCAATTTTCTTGGGGCTCTATGGAAAGTCTTTATTTATGAATCAAGTTACATTTACAAGAACCACTAACGCCTGAAGCCTGTGAAGCAATGTCTTCATAATATTAGGAGTTTTCTGACAATGTTTATCTTGTCAGAAAAGCCACTGAAGGATTATTTATCATGAAGAAAGGTGTGATTCAAAGAGAAAATAAGCAGCAACCAGCCTTACACTCCTAAAGATGTTGATCTATTTTGCTGGTGAGGCACCAACAGAGTGGTTTGTTCGTCTCGCTGCCTCTCCCTGGTTCTCCTCCTGCGTTCTCGCTCCACCTCCTCTGCATCCTCAAGGCTGCGCTGTACCGTCACCCTGCACAAAGCAGGGGACAATTGCATTATGAACAATGTTTGTTTTGAACCTCCCGAGAAGGTTTCCAGGTCAACAACTCATATAAGGGATTATGGGTGACCTGTGGCCACCGCCGCCAGCCAATTTTGCTCCGGCGGCACACGTCCTGCGGCTGACACCCGACCCTCGCCTTGTGTGGGCCCCCACGTGGCCGACCTCATGACTGGGCCAGCAAAGCAACTGGCGTCTGGCGTCACCAATGTGCGGTCCATGTTCTCACTTTTTTTTTTTTGCTTGTTTAAGGAAATCTGGGATCCATTTCTTAAGAATGGGCGGGTTGCATTGTAATGGCCTGTTTTTGTTTATTTAAATGGGATTTTGGTGATTTTCGTTTTAGCCCCTTTTTTCCATGTCTGTCTCGTTAGGTTGTTGTGTCCACATGTTGTCATCAGTCCAGTCCGTTGTGTCGTCCAATCAGCTCCCTCAACCACTTGCCTTGTCCAGGTGTTCCTCATCATAAGTTTGTATTGAATTATCCACTTTCTATCAGTCTCTGTTGGATCATTGTCGCCGTCACTGATACTTGTCACTTGTTGTTGCCTGGCAGGTAGTGATGGGTCCATGAGGCCTCATGAGGCGTGTCGACACACTGACACACTGTGTTGATACTGTGCTGATACTGTGTCACTGACCACTGCCACCTGCTGGACCTTCAAGATCTCTGCAGCCAACCCACTTAACAGACTGAACTGACTGATAAATTGTTTTGTATATTGAACATATAAAATATACAATTCGGTAATAAATTGGCAAAAGGTGAAGGTAAGATATAAAAAAAGGAAAAGAAAATAGTCATCATCACAAATATGTGTTCAAAGGAGTAGAAAGAAGCAAAAAACCTACCCCGAGTCTTACCCCTTCTTATATATGAATTGATCATTTTTCTAAATAGGAAAGAAAGTCTAAATATCAACAAATGCTTTTACCCTTATGTATGCTGTACTAATACATTTTTACAACATTAGGTTTGTATATACAGTACATACTCTTTAGAGCACATGTATATGTCGATTTTCTCATATTCATAATGGATGCTACATTTCATTAATATATTAAATAATCTCATCAATGTATTTCTGATGTATTGCTATATTTCATGAGTGTATCGAATTTATCAGCTTAATTCTGATTTGTGTAGTTGTCTTGTACTACTCTCGAATTCATTTTTAATCTCAGCAAGAGAGTTCCTCATTTTACTGGTCCGTTTCAGAATCATTCCACAGATTTACACCTATTACAGATACACTCCTTTGTGTGATGTTCGTTCGTGTTTTGGATTTTTTTGTATAGATTAGTACACCCTAAATTAAGACAACTTTCTCGAATTTTAAAAAGCTTCTGGATCTTTTGGCAAAGGTTATTATTGTGTGCTTTGTACATTAATTGGGCGATTTTGAAGTCAATCAGGTCATGAGATTTCATTGTTTAATTTGATAAGCAGTGGATTTGTGGGTTCCGTCCATTTGGAGCCAGTGATTGTTCCGATTGCTTTGTATTGTAGTTTTAAAACTACACAATAGGTCAAATATGGAAGTAATAAAAGTATAAGGTGTACAAGGATCTCTTATTCAGCACATCCTTAGTTTTTGGGAGAATCCCTATGGTTTGGGATATTTTTCTTTTATTATCTATTATGTAGCTGCCAGCACGGTTTTGCATCTACAACTGTTCCAAAACATTTTCATAAGGTCATTCATCGATTTGATGATGAAGTGTACAATATCATTCACATCCATGCATTCATTTTGCAACATTCAATGTGTTCAAATAATGTGAAGATCATTTGAATGAGGATGCTTGTGGGCTTTTATTTCACAAATTTTTATTGAGAAAAATAAGATGCTCCAATGTTTTAAACTTCAGCCTGTTGCGTCTTTTACAAGCGATTTCTCCTGCTGTGGAGAACACACGCTCACAAGGGACGGATGAGGCTGGCGTACAAAGGAACTCCTTTGCGAAGTGGGAGAGGTTTGGGAAAGAAGTGTGTTGGTCCTTCCAGTACAGCTGCTTCCTGGAACCTTGATTGTCAAACATGGAGTGGAGAGTCAACCAATAATAATTACTGATTGTCAATTAAATCATCAACATAGCAACCGTGAAAAGATGAGTGAACGTTTGTATACCTGGCGTAATACTGGGTGTATCGCGAACTTCATTCTCATGCTTGGCCCGATAATGCCTCAGCATGGTGGAGGTGCTTCTGTTGGTGTATGACATTTCACCTGTAATGAAATGTGAATACGAAGCAACTAAGAGTTACCTTGAAATGTATTTGGATTAGAATGGTAAAACACGTGTCAATAATCTGAGAGGCACTCGGCGAGTACCTCTCGCCGAGAGGCTCTCGGCGACAGAAGGCGATTTGAATAAATAAATAAATAATACCTTATTCTCCAGGACATCAAAACGGTCCCACACGGCGGATGATTTGCGTCTCTGCTCCATAATCGGCAAGGAAGGCAAGGCACGAACACGAAGTCTGCACTGACACGAACTTCGACAAGCGAGCGTGAGTGAGGTCTGGCTTGTTTCGGCAAGTGGCATTTTGTCGCCAAACCCACTTCCTTATAAACACTGTGCGGCGGGCTTTTGGTGCGTCAACGCCCTTTGCACTGAGTCGACGCCCCCTGGACTAAGTGGCGCAGCCTGTACTGTGCCAAGCAGCCGATGCGGTCTAAACTGCACCGGTGCAGTTCACGTGTCAATTAGCAGCCTGGACTGTGTCAACGCAGCCGATGTGTCAATTAGCAGCCTGGACTGTGTCAACACAGTCGATGTGTCAATTAGCAGCCTGGACTGTGTCAACGCAGCCGGTGTGTCAATTAGAAGCCTGGACTGTGTCAATGCAGTTCACGTGTCAATCACGTGACGTAATGAAGCAGCACATGCATCGACACGTGGTTTGCTCTGTGAGCCCGGCGCATGTGTCAATGCATCGGTGTCGCTGGACCATCACTACTGGCAGGTGAACCCCACACAGAAAGAGTTTCAGACATCGAACCTGTGATACAAGTGTAAACACCTCATCAATTTCCCTCACTAGATGAAACACTCACAGCTGAAAATGACGACTTTGTTTGGAATGCAAGTTGCAGATGTTAATACATCCTTTTTACAAGCTAATGAAATGTCAAAAGAGAGAGATGATGTTTAGCTTGTTGCACAATGGAAGCTATGTGACCATGGACAAAACTTGAGAATTCAGTTCAGTTTATGACTCATTCATCAGTGTCAAGGCACACCATTTTTGTAGCTGCTCTGTTGCCAGCCTGGAGACATCACTAGCTCTCACTACCTCAGCGGAGCTGGCCACATCATCAAGGACCCCACTCACGCCAGTAACTACGCATTCAAGCTGTTGCGAGAGGCCCACAAAGGCGGGTCGAACAGACTGAGAGAGATCTTCTTTCTGGAGCTACTGTATCACGACAATGAACTCAAAATTGTAACCGAGAGCTTTTCAAAGAATTGTCTGTCATCAACCAGACCTGCAGTAATTGCTGATCTGCTGTGTAATACATTCTTTGATTTGAATTTGATTACATTATTGGTCATTTCTTTCTCTCCGTAATGTATTGACAACGATTTGCTTGGCTTATTTCATGACAACACACTGATCCTTTTTTTGCAGACATACACTGTACGATGTGTACATTTTATTTGGGGGTGGGGGGGAGCGCTAATAACCTATTTTCTGTGTTTGTTTACCTAACCCTATAAATCTAATCTGTTGACTTTAAACTTTGACACAGTATTACTGTACCGGTCTTTGTGAGCTGCTTGTGCTCTGGCACTGGATTTGTTCACATCCTATACATCTCCTGGGACGAGCGAGCCCCCTCTGTCCATTAAACCTAGTGACACCCCTGCCCTGATCTATTCAAGGCCTTTCCTCAAACCTGTACATTTTCCCAAAATGGCAAGCAGTCAGTCAAACAAAATTTAGAATGGATGAAATCATTGATAAACCATTTCCTACATGGTAACTTAATCAGCTCCCACTGGCGTAGTCTCTGGTGAGCCAAATGAGTCAAACATACTGTGGTCATTATGCTGGGAGGTGACCTAGATAGTATGATTGAATTGAACAGAGCTGCAAGTATCGGCCATATTTTTAACAGGTGTGAGTTCACTGCAGGTTAATTTGATGCCTGTCAGCACTGTAGTTGCAAAGGCAGCAGAAAAGGGTTCAACTTTTGATTGGACTGTCTGCTGCTCATTATTTCATCAATAGAAGAAAGGGAAATTTTGGCACAGAGTAGGATTTACAAAAGGTTTGGGTCTATGTCAAGCAAAAAAGCATTGATTTGAATGAATATCTGGCCAAAGAGCTCTTCAAACGGGTGCCAGTAAAAACCTGGTTATTCTTCTGACCGTGTGGGTTAAATTCTCATACAGGGGTGTAAATGAGAGCATGAATGATTCTTGCTTCCACCCTGGACTGGTTACCAGTCAATCACAGGAACCCATAGAAATAGAAAAAAACAGTCACACTCATATTCCCGATGTCACTGAGTGAAAACAAACTGCACTTGCTGTACAAGTCAGATGAGTGCCCCATTATCAGTCACTGATTCCGGGAAATAATGGACAAAAAAGAAAAACGGAATGCACTCCACGTTTAGTCTTCAAGTGAAGCGACTCAACTTGAATGCCGACATTTGAAGAGAAAAGTTAGAAAAAACGATGTGGGTAAAAGGCAGATAACCTTCAGTTAAACCACTCCAGATGGTTGCAACATTACGTTCCTTGCTTCAAGAGGAAGCTAATCCTTGACTGTAGCCACTTCAAGAAATACAATTTATGAAGCTATGAAACCTAAATGCAAACTGAGTAAGTAGGGTATTATTCGCGGTGATATGCTTCACAATTTCTACCATGAAATAGAGAGGCTATGATGTCGTCTTCTTGCGAGGCCTTGTTTGATTGAATCCATGAACCCAAAAGAGGCCGGAATCTCACGTTTTACAAGAAGAATGTTGTGACCACTACTTAAAATTGAGCAAAATGTCAACGTAGACTGCACAATAGAAAATATTTTGTGCAAGTGTGTCTCATGCGCTGGTGTGGGGGTGGACATCGAGTGCAGCTGAGCAGGAGGGAGTTCAGAGACTCTGCCAGATGATGTCATTGCCATAAGGGAAATTGCAACTATAAAAGACGCCATTGAGCCGAGAACAGAGTGAAGTCACAGGCATTTTCCACCAAAAAGTGAGGATACGAAAACCTCACTGATAATGAAAACCATAGGGCCTGGTTTTATAATAGAGTGACCATCAAACACAATAAACGAGCAAGAAGTCTGGACTTAAGCCGTGCAATAATAAAAAAAAAAAATTAAATAAATACCTGTAAATAATTATTAAAAAATTAAAAAACCTTGAAGATAATAGAGTATTGATTAATGAAAGTATTGCAGTGCCTTGATGTTAGGTTAATCTTTCTTCTTGGCAACTGTCACAGGATTCTAATGGGTAAAGCATTCACTCTATGCATTTTGCACCAATTTTCATGAGTTAAACTATCAAGCCAACCATCCATTTTCCATATCATTGTCCCCATTCATGCACGGCGCAGAAACGTATCCCAGGTGACTTTGGGCGAGAGGCTCGGTATGCGCTCGATTAATTAGCCGACTGAATAATTATGCACAATCATTCACTCTCACGTTTACGACAGCAACCATATTAACTCATTCACTCCCAAAGACGTTTTTAAACGTCGTTTCAGACTTTGTCCAGAATTGGCTGGTACTGAATGAGTTAAGAGTCATTTATTAAACAGACATGCACGGCTGCGGGAGTTGACTGGATTTCATTGATCAAAACGGTGTCCCTGAGTAGCACTGACCTGCGAACATCAACCATCGAAGGCTGGGGTCGGCAACCCGTGGCTCCTGAGCCGCCTGCGGCTCTTTCATCCTGATATTGCAGCTCTGTGTGCCTTGAGAAGATACATTTTAAGTGGCTGTATGTTAGGAGAGGAGCTCTGTAATGGTGACTATAGTGAGTTGTATGAACTAGCGTTGTGCTGTTAATAGAATGTTAAGAAAATGCAGTGTTTGGCTACAGTCTTTCTTCAGACTTTGTGCAATTACGGTGATCAGGCAGTTTTTACAGGTGGCCTGCGCAAAAGACCAGCGACACCAAATCTGCACAATATCTGAACAAAGTCTCCTACAATTTATAGCTACAATTAAACAAACCAACAAACATATACGTCACACTCTTCGACAGCCCGGCAGGTGAAATCTCTCTCTCTCTCTCTCTTTCTATATATATATATATATATATATATATATATATATATACACATCGTATATTGAAATATTTATTATTCAGTGTTTTATTTATTTTTTCTCATTTCAAAATGTGTTTGCGGCTCCCAGCATTGTCTTTTCTGTGGAAGCTGGGTCAAAATGTCTCTTTGAGTGTCAAAGGTTGCCGACCCCTGGTCTAAGGGATCATCTGTATCCTTGCGTCACATTTTCATGCTGTAATTTTCTTGTTTACAAATAGCAACACGTGATAATGTTCATTAGTCTCCGTTCATGCTTGGTTTTTATATTGTTCAATGACACGCACAAACCGCAAAATGAAGCACCCCTTTTCGTTCATTGAGCTGAGGAGCAGCTGCAATATAAAACATAATTTGAAATCCCCTTGTATTAGCGTAGAAAAAAACATAATTTGGTAATGTATGTAGTCAGACCCCAATGTCATTCATTCTCAAATTTTATGGAAGAAAAAAAAAGAATGCACTGTATTAAACACCATATGAAATGACATTTGTATCAATAAGACACATATAGCTTATGCAAATAATTTTGTAAAACAAAGCAGAAGTGATTGTGAAAAGGATAACACTACACAGTACTTTAAATAATGCTTTAAACATGAACTGCTAACAGCACAAACAACATATATTTTTCTCACTGGATGAGGTTTTCCAGGAGCTGTCTGCTGGAGCTTCTTCTTCTGATGGACTCAGACATGGTGGACTGGACCCGTTCTTTGTCCTGATAGTATTGTAGCCTCCAGCCTATTTCCAGGTTCAGGTTCAGGAATTTTATCCCTACAGTTGCTCCTTTCGTCCTTCACTCAACTCTGTATCTGTAGCCCTTCATATCAGGTCTTTATGTTCAGCAAAAGTTCACTCCTCCCTCTCTGAGGTTTCCATCCAAGTGTTGACTGAGCCCAACCTCTCGAAACAACAGGGGTCACATGACTCTCCCAAGAGGATTTGCAAGATGAATGTATTCCCAAGAAACTATGATCACAATGCATGCATGCATTATGGCACATTTGGAAATTGTTTGGAAGGGAGTGAGAATGTTTATTTCTTCCCTGATCAGTTGTTATTTTAGAGAGCAATTATCTGTAATCAAATGAAATGTTACTGAATCTGCTACAATACAGAAAATATTCATCCTCTCACTGTCTCTCTTTATTTCTTTGTTTTTGTCACGTTGCGAGGTGGTGGTGGACCCCAAAAAGCAGGCAGGCAGGAGGAGCGTGGTGTACTTGAGATATTGTGTTGATAAAACACAGAAAACGAAATCCGAAACAAACAAAGTCCTAACAACACACAAAGTCCAAAGTATCAAACAAAAACCATGACCGAAGCTAAAACATAACAGTAACCGAAACATGACTGATACAAACATAACAGCAACCAACAAACAGCAACAATGACCCAACAATGAGCGCTCTCGGGCTGGGGGTCCTTTTAAAGCACTAATTACATAACGAGCAACAGGTGTGCAGCTCCAGGTAGAGCCCTACAGTGCCACCTATTGGTCCCAAACCGAAACATGACAGTTTAGTTATTGCTCCCAATCTTTGTTACTTCATTACGACATACATACAATACATATTTATATAATATAAAGTACACAGTATGTATAATACAGTGTCGTAAGTTCAGTATATTGGCCTCATTTGAGGTTATCGTGAAATGACTTTCGATTTTTAATGACATCAAATAAACTTTAGCACTATTACACACGAATGTTCAACACCAGTTTTGAAATGTAGTCCACAAGACAAAGTTGAAATCCATTTTTTGTGAAAAAAAAATGTGAACAATGGAGCTTTTTTTCTTTTTCCTTTCTCCTAAAATGGATTATGTGCCAGCTAGCCCCACAGCAAGTTCTGACACACTTAATGGGCAGCACAGTTCTCCTCGAGTCGCAACGTAACTCAAAACCTGGTTCCTTTCAATACATTTTATTGGCACTGCAAACTCTTGGTCACTTTCTGTAGTTATTCTGGCATTATTTCACTTGCAAAGACATTTATGACTTTTCAGATGGGTACGTATTTAAAATATATATATATACTGTATATATACCTGTATATAAATGCCTGCCACTGAATTAGTTAATTAAATGTGCTGTAATGTGTTCCAGGAACAAACTGTAGTGGTTCATAGTGTCAAATGATACATTGACATAAAATAATCATGGTAATAACAATAATAATACTAATAACAATTGTATTAGCAGCTTTGCAGCCATTCTTTCTGTGTCCAGTAGATATTAAAGTGTTGAATATGTATCCCTCTGGTCTTATTTTCTCCGGCAGCAGGAAAGAGAGAAGTGGAACAGATTTCCAGCTCCCACAGATGCACATTAGGTCACCCAGGCATTTCCAGCCAACACTTATTTACACTCAAACATAAGTTCTTTTGCTTGCTTGCGAGCCTTCCGAAATCCCAGAGGAACTTGAAACACTCAAATTCATTCCACTAAACAGTTGCCACGGCAACACCCACACAATAACACAATCTGACAGTTGGAAGAGCTCAATCTGATCCTGACAGAGGACAGAGCCGCTACCTCAACCAACTCAGCATGCCCCGCTCCCTTCCCAACCAATGTGTCACATTCAACACTTTTCTTTTCTCAAAACTTCATAACAGACAGTCAATACGTATCTGAATAATATTCTGCTCTTGGATGTTAACGTGTGGCATATAATTCAATCGCACTTGATTATTACAGCATACAGATATAAGATAAAAACAACCCACCCGCCCTCACCCAACCCCCTTTCTAAAAGAAGCTGCTTTCACGGATGTTGGTGTGAAGGGTAAGTACGGAGTTTCACGAGTCTATCAGGGTACCAGCTGTTACGCGAATACTGTATGTGTACGAGGCTGCGGAAGCCCACAGTAACATGTAAATCAGTCAGTTGTGTAAATTAAGAGTGGTGATTTTGTTTATGTTTTTTTATTTCACACAATATAACAAAATCAACATCACAATAACATCACAGGAATAGAATGTGCAGGTGTGATGAGAAAACCTAATGATGAATTTGCAGACAAATATAAAAATAAACTGCATACATTGTGACTACAGTACAATGAAAGAAATGAAGAATGACAAAAAGTGTCTGTTGCAGCATGTATGGTTGGAATGTGCAACGTTTATTAAGTTTGGTTTGTCAAACATTTTCTGAGCTTCGATTATGTTCGTGAAGTCGACGGAGCTGAATTTCAGCCTGTACCTTAGGGAAAATTAACAGAGCTGAATATGAAACATCGAGAGGTGTAACAAATTAGCAGTGTTTCGGAGGGTTCACTTTTAAAATTTACACTTACTAGTTGCCTGTTATAAAATGTATTGAGTAGCATAATCCAAGAACCATAATAAGTGATCTAACTTCGATGCTGTCAATAACCTTTGGATTACCAAATATGTTTTTAAAAGATTCAACAACAAAAAAATCCAAAGCACTATAACTGTGAGGCAGAGCAGACATGCTAACCACTTGTGCACAGAGATGGATGGATGAACTGTCCCTGAAGGCGACTCTTCCCATGTCTAGATAGCATGGTTGCTTGACAGCTAGATACATTCCATTTCGAACAATTGCTGAATTGCATAACCAAAGCTGTTTTTAGAAGATCAGACAGACAAATAGATGGATATATAGAAACAAATAACTTCGTCTCAAGAGGTAAGTTAATTTTGATAGCTTCACGTTTTTCAAACTTTTCCACATGACGATTGTTTGTTTTGAGTGAATGGTAAAAAAGGACCTAGATTCAATCCTCCCCGTCTCATACACTCACTCGGGCACATGCGTATATATGTAACAGGGCCAGTAAAAAAAAAAATTTTTTTTAAACTCAAATACTTACCAGTTTGCATTATAATTACATAAAAGCTGTGAAATGATAAATACCTGACGTGTTCCATATAGATACATGTGTACACATGCAGACATTCGTAACTTTGAAACCATGCTTTGTCAACAGCATCTATCTATCTCTACACACATAAATATAGCTGTGGGTGAACGGGAAGTAGTGAAGAATTTAGTTCCAAAGTATTCTGTCTGCAAGCGCCTAATACAGTACCAAGCAGTCCGCATTAATCTGATCGCTCACACGTTTCTTTGTAAATGATATTTAAACTGATTAAATAAATCTTCCAGAGAATATGTTCCATAACAGCCATCTTCCATTTCCTTTGAGTCACTTTCCAAACTGACCGTGCTAAAACCAACGCGTACTATGCCAGGGAACTGTGTAATTTAATCGTCGGCCAACAAAAAATTATACTTGAGTCGGCTATTGAGCTATAGTGTGAGCAGTTATCCACTTAACTTGGGGAAATCTGCCAACAGTAAAGAGCGGGTGATTGTACCACCTCCCTCCCAGCATTAAAAATGTAATGCTGCAAAATCATCCACATTTTTGCGAAATGTACAAGTTAATCTAACGACATGTTTTTGTTCTGTCACTGTAACAGAATACAGTTTTATACATAGTTATATAGCAAATCTGGTTTTGTTTCACATTAGCAAAGTGCATTGTGAACTTAGTGTTCCGCACTTCCAGGCAAAGCAGTGTGTGGGTACAGTGGCGGGATGACCTTGATGGCACCTTTTATGTGTCCAAACGTCCTGCTTTGCTATGAAGAGGATTGCTGTTGTTGTTGTCCCCGCCCCCAAAACTTTCAATCATCTTGAAGAGCATGCTACATTTGCTTGTTGATGCAGCTGAATAGTGTTCGCCAGTTACAAGACTGAGTTCTGCATGGAGTAATTGAGCCATTTGCGTCTCCAATTCTTCATGTTAAGATTTTGTTTAATGTAACATGTAGCCTCGACCAGAAAATTCTAAGAGACATATCTTTCGATCCCAAACACAATTTAGCACCAGTTTGGACAGACCTAGCTGACAGAAAAATTGGGATTGGTGTCAATTTTAGTGTGGATGCGAATGCTCGTCCGTCTCTATATGTGCCCTGCGACTGACAGGCGACCAGTTCAGGGTGTAGTCCGCCTTCCGCCCGAAGACAGGCTCCAGCACACCACACCCGCATTCCTGTTCAGGATAAGCGGTGTTGAAAATGGGTGAATTCCTGACACAGTTAAGCGTTTCTTCAGACTGCCAATCAGCCCACATTTTATCAGTCGCGTAGCTATTTAAATGTTTATGATACAATTTTCAATCGGTCTGTATTACAAGCTAAAGTTTGTCCCACTCAGTGCAGTAAATGTTGCCAGCTGTCCCATAAAGGTGATGTAATGAAGAAAGCTGCCTGAGGGAACATGAAAAGCAATGAAGGAATACAAGCATACTCAAAATGAATGACATGAAGAAATTCAATGCAGTATGTGTGGTCCAAATTGAGAATAAATCAAAGATCTAACAAATAGCAAAGTACAGAAACTTTAATCCATCCATTTTCTACATCTACTTGTCCTCAATTATGTTTTGCGAATGTTTGAGGAAGCTAACACTGGCTGGGATTACTCACTGACTGAGAGAACATAAAAACTGAAAATCTGCACTTTGTACCGTACTTCTCATGCACTACCTTTAACACAGCCCTCAAATAAAATATGGACCCCCCCCCCATCAAAATACACATCAAATCTAGAGAATCTATGAGGGGGGACAGTCCATTTAAATGCAATGTATGGATCAATATAGCATTGGAGGGTAGTTGCTGTACTCCCCACATAACAAAACAAAGGATCGATGGGCTGTACAATTCACACCAAAACATCCATCCATCCATCCATTTTCTGATCCGCTTTTTCCTCACAAGGGTTGCAGGGGGTGCTGGAGGCAATCCCAACTGTCTTCGGGTAGTAGGCGGGGGACACCCTGAACCGGTTGCCAGTCAATCGCAGGGCACACACAGACAATCATTCGCGCTCACACTCACACTTAGGGACAATTTTGAGTCAGCCTGCCACGCATGTTTTTGAAATGTGGGAAGAAACCGGAGTACCTGGAGAAAGCATGCCAAAACTGTGAAAATAAAATATAGATTAAAACATACAATAAGCAGCAAAAACCCACAATATCGATTATGCAATAAATGTGAGCAAGGAGGTGACCCCCCGGATGAGCCCTTTTGCGTGCAGGCTTTCAAATTTGCCGAGGTTATCAACAATACTCTTGTCTGTGATGTTTCAAGTTTATGATGTGTCGGCCCGGAGCCAGATCCCACGCCAGGGGCGCGCCGAGGCGTTCCCGGGCGTCAGCTGAAGGATCCGGTGGGCCGACACCAAAGAAGCGAAAATCAAAGGTTTCTTAATCAAACCGCAGATCAGAGGACACACCAGAAGTTTCAAAGACCTTGAAGCCGAGATCGTTCAAAGTCCAAAAATAAACTAAGTCCAGAGGCCGAGGTGCAGGCTGGTCACAAACGAGTTTATTCAATCAAACCTCGAGAGGTACAGATGTGCACATTGGAAGAACTCTCAAAAACTCCCCGGAACATACACAGGTTTTATAGCGCTATGAGGGCAACCCCTCTAGCGATATGAGGGGCAACCCCTCTCTTTCCATTGGTTAGTTTCTAAGATCATTTGTTAACTTAATGGTGTCATACTGCGTTGTGTATTCTGATTGGCTTTGGCTTTCCTTGTTATCTAGATTTTAATGGTATTGATAATTACTCCATAACTTAGTTTGTAGATTATAATGGTATCACAGTTGTTTTGTTTATTAAAATATAATAAGGGCCCCTACTGGGCCTTTTTATGATTGCCTGTGGCTTTTACCATGTCTGTATGTGTGGCTGCCTAGTATTGATCCTTCCTGAGTAGACAATGACCGTTTTTTTTGTTTGCTGATCTCAGCAATGGCGTTTCGGGGTGATTATTTGTTTTCGCCGTGTTCTGCTTATCTTGTGCAGGTGGTGCCTGTAGACTTCCTCAATGTGGGACAGATGACAGACAACTTGTCTTTCTCTAAGGATGGGTACTTTGCTTTGCTAGGTTCTGTTTTTTTCTTAACAGTGACCTTTTAGGGGCGACCATCCTCTTTTGCTCTTGACAACCATACTTATTTTCCACTTGCTTCGTAGGGAAGTGCAAGGTTTGCATTTTTCACCCACACCGTTTAACATAGGATGGATATCCTTATGTCCTTGCACTTCATCTTTTGCCGAGTAAGCCGTTGGTGAAATGATATAGCAATGCATTGAATGTTTTGTCCGAATGAAACCTATTAGAAGAGATCAAAAGCTGGTAGCTAATACACTTCGTTAATATATCATTAGCTTCTGGGTTCTGCACTTGCTTGACATTAATTCCTCTGTTTGACAACCGTATGCCCGTTTTCTCTCTATCAGCTATGGGTTATTAACGTGGTTTAACACAGTATTAATATAAAACAGACACTACATTTACATGACATCAGTTTTCCCTTTCAAGGGCTTTTAAGGACAAGCTGGACATCCCTGTTGTAGATCAAATTGAAGGCCCAAGAGTGAGCCAGAGAAAACAGATTTCCCCCCCCCCCCTCACATTTATCATGTACTACTGTCAAGTCATGGCTGTGACATGTCACGGAACGTAATTAGTTTTAATTGCAAACTACTTTGAAGGTACTTGCATTGTATGTGGACATGTAGGTTAATCTGTACATTCAGTCAGAGTAAGCACCCTCACCCCCTTACCTGAGCCAAAAGTTGAAAAAATAAAACAAATTGTCCATTTTACATATATTTGTTCCCCCAATGCTATAGTACAATACAATACAATACATGCTGATTTATATAGCGCTTTCACAACAGCGGCAGCTGTAACAAACCTAGTGTCATTGATTTCAATTAAAAAATAGCGACTGCAAAATGCATTGCATCCTGTGTGCCTCAGGCAACGGCACACAATTTGCACGCAGACGGGGGCTTCTTCGGAAAGTCCAATCTCCAAACCTTCCATTGTCTTTTTTGGATTGCATCATTAGGTCAAGGACAGATCAAAATATTTCTGGTATCTCTGCTGATGTCCCCAGCATGCGTAATTAATCAGCCAAATAATAAAAAGATAAATAGAACAATTTCTCTCTCTCTCTCCCTTCTCAGTCCACTAAGAGGCAGCGTTGTTGACTGCCATTTACTTTATGGAAAACCAACGGTCTCCGTCCTACTTTCCGTCTGAAATCTCAGTTAAACCAACCATAGCTGAACAAAGACAATCAACAGCTCTGCCATTAGTAATTTAAATAAAAACATAAATTACCCTCCTCGTCTTTTTGTGAAATAGGAAAAAAACGGCTTAGTAGCGTTTAAACATTAGCTGCAAACGACTGTCGACTCTACATGTGTTTATTAATGAACTACATTAATTCAAACTAAATTTAGTCAGTTTATCTAAAATATATATCACGTTTGGTCTATTGGACTGCGTTTATGGATGAGACAACACTACCACTTGGTGGACAGAGGAGGGACTGGCCTTTCAACACGTGAATATATGATATGCGTGGATATTCGTTCGTACGTACTACACCGTGATGTTGGTGTCAAAAATAACCACGCGTGTTCGCAAATCCCTAAACGCATATTCGACAATCCACAGTCAGAAAAGAAAATGCACAAAATGATAAACACACAAATAAGTGTGTGCGTGTGGGGGCGGGGGGGATTATTTTTTTGCTGAGTCTCAAAAACACGTCAAAATTACGAATATACTCATGATCTGAAAAGGGTGAAATACCACACAATTTATGAATGTCAAAAACGTGAATAGTGACGAATATTTTTGTGGATCTGGAAACAAATGCATCCACGATCTTTACTTTCGCGGATGTAATTGTGTTAATAATTCTGACACAAATCTCTCAGCATTATCTCAGAATTTTGACAACATACAAATGAAATTTTCCCAATGCCTATTTGAATGAATGAAGCAGGCGGGGGGCAGAAAATGTTTTTGCATCATTTATTCTTTCATACCCTTGATAATTGCCATCACATTCCAAGTAGTTTTGTAATTATATCTGTAATAAAGAACATAAGAAAGGGGGAGCAAACTGGTCATCACATCATCTCGAAGTAACATTAGTTGTTTTGCTCTTTCACGTACTCTAGTTTGATCACATTCACCTGGACAGGACATGCTCCTCTCCAACTGCTTTAACGATTCCACTGGCAACGTGTGGAGCTCATCCTTCAGTCGGTGTTGGCCGTCTAGAGTCAGGTGCCAAAAGCAGGACTTCCTTTTACCATCCCTGCACATCTGATGACAGGTTTTGCGGAAGCTGCTGTTGAAGCACAGGTTGTGTCGAATCGTGTTCTTCCAGCCATCAGGAGCCGTCTGAAAGAAAGGGAAGTGTTCTCTGCGGAATGACAAAAAGTGTATGGTCAGGCTGCAGTGCCATTCATGTCTACAGTTTTTCAAAAATCCTAAATATTGACTTAATTTCTACTGAGTATGTGCCGTTAACAATAAACTGAGGGTTTCCGACGTTTGTGAAGACAACAAATGTCACCGTTTTGCAGTCAACCAGAAATTGAGAGATTCCTCCTTCTCAATGTTGCGCCAGTCCTCCTTATGATGTGCTGTACCTTGGATCACAAGCTCATCAAGTGAGTCTCAAAAGGTTTCTTTTCCTGCCTTTCTGTTGAATATTTACCAATGTTTTCCATATTGTTGTCAGCAAGTCGTTTGCAGTCATCATGGTGTCTACACATTAGGGATGTGAATCTCAGCACTGAGGACGATTCGATACATCGATGCACTACAAGCGATGCGATACTTAAATGATACATGGAATTTTCTGGCGACACGATTCGATACGTTTCACCGTCTTCACGATGTGATACGACGCGATACACATTTAGTTCAAATCAATGCGATCCGATACAGTACAATTTTTTGTGATATTGTGTGCAATTAAACATGATGCAAATACAAAGAAAAAGTTAAAAAGATGGAATTCAGTATGGTATTGCAAAAAGTAGACCAATGTATTCCTTATAAATAGTAGAACGTGTAAAACAACTTATTTAAGCCCTTTCACAATTGGGTTTTGTGCAAAGAAAATGTAAACAATTTGGCACCTGAGACTCACAGCTGTTGCTGTAGCGTAAACACAAACAGACTACTCACCGAGTGTCTTATATGAAATATCCATTTCCATAGGACAGAAAAAAAATACAATTGAAACAATGTGGCAGTCACAGCCTCAAAGCTGCTGTGTGTATTGTAGCGTACACAGACCACTCTCACTGAGTGTCAAAATGAAATGTCCAAAAGAGTCATCCATATATAGTTTTTACTTGCGCGGTCACAGTGAGCTGCAAGGGGAGCCCCAAAATAAGAGGCGATTTTTTTCTGATCCTGACCTGGTTTGCCAAGAGTTTCTCCGGTGTCCAACGAGGAACTGGACGGGGAGGCGGGTGGGGCACCTGTCGGTGATCTGTTGCCATCGTTTTAAGTGGTCTGCATATTTGTGGTGCTGCCGTTGTATGGCTTCGTAGTGCGACTTTCTTTGCAAATTACGGAGCTTTTATCAATCTTTCCGTATTTCTTTTCGAAGCCGTAGTATTTCCAAACGTAAGATTTGAATGTTGCGGCTGCATTAAATATAGTAGTTTCCTTGCTGCTGCTTGCGCTAACTTCCATAATCCTTCGCTAGTTGTGTACTGGACTGTATGTGACGCACGGCTACCGTCCGTATTCAACACAAAACGCAAAACAATGATGGTGCATCCATTGCGCCGAGGAATGGGCAGATAGGTGACGTTTAACATGAATAAAACGGCGCTTGAATCGGATTTTACCGATACCCACCAATGCATCGTGATGAATCTCGATTTCACCCGTCAATCGCGTCGTACCCAATGAATGAGCCGATGCACTCGCATCGCGCACGTGCGCATCGATGTATCGATTATTTTCCACACCCTTACTACACATACCTATTCCTGTGTATTCGCAAATGTGAAAGAAAGCAATCCATGATAATTCAGTATTGTTGTTTCCCGCCAACCAAAGCCCATTAAAGCAGTAAGACCCCCCCCCCCCCCCATCTCCCAAAAAGGTGCAAGTGAGGAGGACTACAATGACGATAAAGGTAATTATCATATTTGCAATCTTCATCAGTTGTGGCTAATATCATGACATGAAAGCATCCATCTTGGACTCCATTTGCCACATGCGGTGGTCATTTTCTGACCTGGTGAAGTTGTAAATCTGTTGAACTTTGAGGCTCCCATTGTGACTGCTTTTAAGTGCCAGGGCAATGAGGATGCAATAATTCACTGGTGGACGAGGCCAACATCCTGGCTTCAAGGATTTGTTGTCCTGGGAAAGAAAAAAACAAACAAACAAACAACAACCAGATTTCAAGTTTTCTTGACAACATTTTGGAATGTTCTTTTAGGAACATGCCATGTGATAGGTCTCCTCACCCATACTTTGGGGGTTCTCCCCTTGCGTCTGCGATGTCTCTTCTGGCTAGAGGGGCCTTCGTCCTTGGCGTCACAGATAAAAAGCAAAACATTGTTTGCATCACTTTCAATCTACATGTGATATTCTTCTGCAACCAAATCTTTCTGAATATTTGTTTAGTACAGACTAAAATGTGACACACTGGACAGTCCATGCTCTGAAAATTCTATAAATCATTGTATGTCAATTGTATTGTAACATGTCCATTATGGACACATGCAGTTATATACTGTACCATGCAGTCAGTGGATGAGGAAACAACGCGTGTTCTGCTCTGGGGAGAGAACGCGTGTCGTTTTGTGACTTGTGAACACACAGCCAGTGGATTTTGGGTTTCCTCTGGAAGGTCTTGGAGAGTCAGCGGACCTGCTGAAGGTTCTCCATCGACGATCGAACAGGCAATGTTAGGATTGACGAGGAGCCACAGGTTTGGCTTCACAAAGGTGTCTGACCCAAAAAAAAAAAAAACCACACAGATTAAGGAGGGGAAAAACAGACTAAAACAGGCACATAGACAGTGAAACTACAGACCCTGTCAAAGGATAAATTTCCCCTTTTTCCATCATCATGTTTTATTTTGAAATGATCCTTTTTTAAAATGATTATTATTGTTAATTTGTTGCTTTAAGGAAGGGTTCACCAACATGGTGACACAAGGAACAAATAAGTAGCCTGCAGGGATGTTCTAAAAATATCTCACAAAGGACGTAGTAATTTTCGACAAATGTTTTATCAGTGATCATTTGAAAATGTAAACAATGGAAGGTCACCCAGCTGGCCTGGGAACGTCTCGGGATCCCCCGGGGAGAGCTGTAAGAAGTAGCTAGGGAGAGGAAAGTCTGGCCTTCCCTGCTAAAGCTATTGCCCCCGCGACCCGGCCCCGGATAAAAGGTAGATGATGGATGGATGGATGGAAACAATGGAAGGCATTTTTGGAAACAACGTGTTGCGTATTGGTCTTTAGCCTTTCCCCAATTGTGAGAAATTAACACGTGCATGCCACAATTACTCATAATAGCTAAGGTTGTCACTAAGAAATCTGTTTTAGAATTGATTACAGTGCTCATCATTACGCCCCTTGTTTCAGGGCAGACATTTTTGTCGTCAAAAAGTTACACTCACCTGATATTTTGTCATACCAAATGAACTCATCTTTTCTTCTGGACGCTCCTGCCAAAGGCCTCTGTGCCACATATTGGTCACCAAGTTTATCATCTTGAGGTTTAAAAACGAAATAAAAAAAACACACACAGCCATCATATTGTCCTTTATGAATTGTATGGGGACAGTAACATTCTTTATTTCTTACTTGAGCAAATGCAGCTTATTCCGGAATTGATAAAATTCCAATCAACCAAAACCAGACCCCCACCCCCACCCATTTATAAGTAAGCAAAACATTGAATTCAATTAACTCTAAATCAACCAGAAAATTAACTCATCCAGTACCAGCCATTTCCAGATCCATTAAAAAAAAAAAATAAAATAAAAAAAATAAAGACTTTCAATCTTGGAAAAAACTTAAGTACATGGGACTGAATGTGTGAAGTCTGAAAAGACATCTAAATATGTCTTTGGGAGTGAATTAGTTAAAGAGGATGTCAAAATTTCATCCGGATCTGATCCAAGCATTCAGTACAATTTTAGGTTAGCATTAAACAGCCCATTTATTATCAGTTTGTTGGTTGGCGCACTTTGCGAAAGGAGTTTCGGCAAAAGGCTGAGAGTGCATCAACACCCATCAAAGCAAGACGCGCACGGTCATTTATTTTGCAAACGAGTTAAAATTTGGGGTGACTGGAAACCAGAGGAGTTCAAATACTCACCTTGGCAAAACTGGTCAGTGGTTGTGAGCAGTTTCAGCTCCTTGTCCATATCCCAGTCTGTCAAACCGACAGAGCAGTGCAGGTCAACAAGTCGGGCAGTGGTTTGAAGCTGGAAAGTCATGTGTGGTGCTGCAGCTGGAGCTCATTGCACTTAATGAAAGCAAGAAAAAGTTCAGCCTCCTGAGACACTTTTTATATCGTTTGCTCCTTAGCTTTGCATTGAAAGATTTAAGAAGGAATTTGTATCAAGATTCAGAGGACAAAAATCGAATTGTGACAACACTCAAAACACTTTGAAGTGAAACTGATGCTTGTTCTTTAAGTGACACAAACCAGCCACAGTTCACATTTTGGAGTGAAAAGTAACTGATAGGAAATGAGTGAACCATTTCAAAAAATGACATTCAGATCCATTTTCTTCACTGCATGTCCTTGTCACGCTTTTGGGTGAGCTGGAATGAACCCATTCTGACTCAAAAGGTCTAATCACCCTAGACTGGTCGCCAGTGGCACACACAAACAAGCATTTATTCTCACATTTTCACCAGGGTATTCAACTTCGTCTGCAACTAAAATATAAGTGACTCTTTTTAAAAACGTCTAAAAAAATAAGGTGTCTTTTAGAAAAATTGAATTTGCCGAGTCTGGAATTCTGTGAGCGGAGCCATTCTGTAAAACGTTTTGCCTGTCGAATTCAAATCTTACAAGAAATCATGGATCTACCAGAAGCAACATTGGACTCAAGTGCACCTGGATTCTTATTTATTTTTGTTACATGTACAGCACACTTGACAGGAAACATCAAAATCTGTATCACGTAATTTGTACAGCATGGAAAAACACAAATAGTGATTCTTTTTTTAAATATCTTACGTTTATATCTTTCATACACTTACTGCAATGTCAATCTGGAGTTCAAACATCACACAAAAGGTTGGATGCAGAATGAAAACTTATCTTCTATTCCACATCTTATATTGAACAACACTCAATTAGCCAACAAGAAGGTAGCGACTTAACATTTTACTCTATAGATTTTTTGGGGGTTGGGGGTGGAGCACAACAAAACATTGCTACAGGTCCTTGCCCATAACATAAATATAGACAACTTGGGGTAGCGGAATGTTTGCTTCAGACAGATGGTCAGGGTACTTGTGGGTTCCATTTTACTGTTTACAGAGGTGATTAATCTCCGTCTATGCTACAAGGTACCTTAGTGGCTGAGCCTAGGGATGAAAATGCTCAACCTTTTCAAATTCTGAAAATCTAATTTGATTATTGGCCCTGACTGTGCAGGTTGTTGGTCACCAAATGAAAATATAATGAAAAAGTTGACCCGTTTAAGGAATTTCCCTCAACAAGTGAAACGTGTTTATTACTTATTGTACACAGACCATTATAATTATATTTCAAATTTTCGGAGCTAATGAATATGAGATTGTCATTAGTTGTCAGTTCTAAATTAAAATTTAAAAAAAATTACATTTGAAATATATCGGCCTGGATGTTATGAATGAATATAATATAAAATATTCACTTTGTGAATGGCATTACTGGACTGAATCAACGTTTTCATGATATTCACATTTTATGACCGTCACCTGCATTGCTTACATTACTAGTCTCTTATTCGGAACTTGGTTGCAGTTCCAGTCATGCCATCCAAACTATTCAAAAAGATGCTTTCCACAACCTGGCATCAGAAAGAATACGCATAGCACAGAGTTACGAAGAATATACAGTACAATGCATCCAAAAGTTTAGAACCAGTGCTTCACCAATGACCAACGAATGAAGACTTGTATAAAGGGCCATAACATGGTTTATGGAGGACCAACTTCTGCCAACAATGAAAGAATGAAGGCCGCTTGGCATGGTGGCATCAGATGCTTGAACACCGAGGCGGGAGTGAATCGACTGAGCCAAAACACTGAATGAAATGGGTCGGATGAAAGCTAAGGAGGGAACTTAAAAGATTGGAATGTAGTTGTCAATCTTAGCACGGTGCCGCTGGGCAATGCATTCGGCAATCCAGACAATGTTCCTGCACTCCTGCTCCTTCAGCTTGACGTAAGCGTAGAAAACACTGAAATGGAACTGGTTCAGGAAAGCCAGTTTGTTCAGTTTCACCTGAAAGAGGAGGAAGTAGAACGGGAAGAGAGAGACCTTAGTGAGCCAAAACATCAGCATATCAGTTGCAACCACTCAAAGAGAGGTATTCCCTTTGCCATTTATTTCGCAAAGTGGCGCTTTTGATTGGGGCTTCCCAGGCTGTTCGCAGCCAAGGCACATTTTACATGACAAAACTCTCATAGTACACCGCAAAAAAAAAAGTGTCACACTAGGTATAGTTCCGGTCAATTCCTTTGGTTTATGTTGTGTACTGAAGACATTTGGGTTTCAGATTAGAAAATGAGACAGAAATTGAGGATACCAGCTTCTATTTCATGGTATTCGCTTGGAGAAAGATATATTAAACAACTCTTGGCCAGAGCAACCTTTGTCTGAAGCCACTCACTTGTCAAGAGAGCAAAAGTATTGAAACAGACATTAACCCAATTTAATTTGCATACATTTCATATTTGGTGGCATAAGCCTTACTTGCAATAAATGCATCAAGCCTGCGACCCACTGACTTCAACAAATTCTTCGAATGTTTTTTCCTGGCCTTTACTGCAGCCTCTCTTAGTTCTTTTTTGTTTCTGAGGGATTCTCCCTTCAATCTCCCCTTCAGGGGGTGAAATGCATGGTTGATTGGGTTCAGGCCGGGTGACTGACTTGGCCAGCCTAAGAACGTCCACTTTTCCCCCTCAAAGTCCTTTGCTGTGATGGCAGTTTGTTTTCGGCCATCGTCTTTTTGCATGACGATGTGTCGATGTGTAGGGGTATAAAAATCGATTTTTCATTGCTTTTAAATTGCCACTTTGGAAGCATTGGCACTCACAACAAAGTAATTCAACATTTAATTTCTGTATGACTTTTTTCCCCGTCATTTCAAATGTAGAACAACAGAAAATAACACTGCCCACCAGCTGGGCGTTTAGTTGCACATTCGGTGATTGTTCCCATTACTATCTGTTGACTGCGTCTTCCACCACCGATTGACGGATTCTGTTGACGTCAACTTGCAAACCAAAATTAGAAGGAAGAGCTGGAATCTGATTGGCTGCACACATTTCTGCCGCATTTGATGGAGGAAATATGCACATGGCTCGCAGCTGGTAACGTGGGATCATTTCTCAATCTTATAATCACCAAGCCCTACTTAGATTGACCTTGGAAGCTCATCGACGGGGAGACAGGTTAGCTGATGCGCTATGAAATTTATTTATTTTTTGTCTCTATGCAGCCCGATAACAAGTGTATTGGTTGGGGAGGAAATGTTCAACACACTTAGATGTGAATGCTATCAAATAAACACTGGATGTTTGAACTTTGAGCTCATATTCATCTTTTGATCTGAAACCCAAATGTCATCAGTATAAGAACAAAAATGAAGGAATTGACCTTGCCATTCCGGTGCTTTTGGAGGGGACTCTGTTGAAAACATGAAGATGCATCCTGCAAAGGACTATTTGATCACATGATGTCAAACGGAGTATGTTTAAATCACAGCATTTTTTTTCAGTGGATAAGGTCAAAACAAAAACAGTAAACAAGGGATTTATCAGCAAATGGGCACCTCATGCTCAAAGAAGCGATCCTCCAGAGTTTTGTCGCCTGGGTTGCTGCCAGCACCCTCAAACAGCAGCTTGTACTCCTGAAACACACACACACACAAAATCTTCTTTTCAGTTAAAAAAAAGGTTTTTGCCTCTGTCCCCAGCCAACAACGTGGACCTGAAACCGTGTTAACAGCTGCCTGTCCAATATCAGCATGCAGAATCTTGTGGACATCGACCCAGGTCAATCAAAGAATCATTCAATTTTCAAACAGGGTGACCGTTTCCATCCTCACTTGCCTCAAAAACAGAAGCGCTACCTGTACTGACATCAGCTCAAGGAGATGTTTGATTCCCGCAGACATCCTCAGAGGAAATAGCACAATGTTTATCCGAGGATGAATGTCAAATTGCTTCCTCTTTTTTTTTGGGGGAGGGGGTTAAGGCGGGTGGAAGATAGCATCGCTAGATGTTCTTCTGGTCCAGTGAAAGCAGGAGGCATAGTCCCCATTCAAGATCAGAGGGTGCATAGAGTTAGCGGTGCTTTTTGGTGATAGCTGAGTTGGCTGGTTCTAGAACAACATTAGGACTCCGCAAATTTGTACATGGGGACATATTGATTGAAACAAGACCATTTGTACCAAATGATGGGTTTCAAACGATGGATCGTCTGTGGTGGGGCGTTGGGTAAGTGGCAAGACTGAGAGTGTAGTGTAGAAGCAAACCTTTTCAGATTTTTCGGCCATCTGAATGTTGCTTGACTTTTGACCTTTTCTCCCCATATTTAAAAACAGATAATAGGATATATTTTTGATGGCATTTAAGCTTGAGCCAATGATAGTTAACTTGTTTTTTTTTTTCTCTCCATGCAAGCAGTATGAAAGCTAATAAATTAGGGCATCTATTTTGTATGTGGGGAAATATTTTTCACATGGTGCCAAGTTATGAAAACATAAGTGTATATCACTGACAGTATTTTCTTTTTGTCCTTAAATACATTTCAGGGTGCGTTTTTTTGTATTTTTCTTTAACTAAATGAATAGAATCAATATCTGTTTTGTGCTATCTTTTTTTTTTTCAAGTATCTTCCCTTCGACTGAAATACTGTCACGTTCTGCTCGAGGCGATACCAGATCGCCTCGTGCAGAACAAGGAAATAAAGGGTTGGATCCCCGGAAAGCAGACAACGAAAAAATCTTGTCGAACAAAAAGTGTCTTTAATGACAAAAAACAGAAAGAGCCCGACAGGGAAAAACGGTAACAGGGAAAAACGCTGATCAAATAAGGACCAGGAGTAACAAAGAAGGAAAAAACAACTGAAAATGCTCGCGGAAAACAAAACACGAGGAGGGCCTGAATTGGCGAAAAATACGATAAGTACAAATCTTAGAGTCTAAGCGCGAATCACAAGAGTATCGGCCGTAAGGCAAGAAGGCAATGAGTCAATAACAAATAGCGAAATAGAGCACGAGAGAATATGGCACGGCGTGGAATTCTCCGGCAGTGAGTGGACTGCCGGAGCCTCTTCATAAAGGCAGGTAATCAGCCCGAAATTACGGACAGGTATGTTCAATAAACAAACCAAAGCAAACCAAACCAAACCAAACAGGTGTGCAGTTGGCGGAGGGAAAAGCCCGCCACCTGCTGGTGGGCACGGGACGTGACAAATACAGTGTGTGAGTCCTTTTGCCACCTCTGCTTAAAACCACATCCTGTTCTGTCAAATGTTTATAATGCCAATCTGACTCCAGTGGAAATGCACAATTGAGTCATCGTGTTAATTTACAGCAGGAGTGACCATAGACATTTTAGAGCGCTTTCAAACAAGCACATTAAAATAGTAATGATAACAATAATAATATAGTTATTGAAATAACAATAAGTGATATGCTGGTATATTCTTTTCTCTGGCATGTGTACCTTTTAGAATGTACTCCTGACCACATGAGCCCACGACCGAAGAAATAAGATGGCGGTGTCCGGGTGAGTGTGGCACACATCAAACATAATCGTCAATTACTTCAAATGCGTTTTAAATATTACATTTCACCCTGAAGGCACTGATTAAGCGACGTCTTGAGAACAAGGCCAAGAGAAATAACAACACTCAACTGAACCACATGGGTCTAAACAAAGGAAGCAGGTAAATTTATAATGCTAATTTTAGACCACATCGTGGCTTGCTCCTTTGCGCCATTCATAATTATGTGTGTGAGGAAAAACACACGCACACACACACACACACAGACACACACACACACACACACACACACACACACACCCGCACGCACGCACGCACGCACACACACACACGTTTAATTGCACAATCGGCTGCTCACTAACTGAACGCGAAATAGAAAGAAAATAGAGGGATTTTGAAAGTTGTCATTTACTTATCAAACATCCCACACAAAATAACCGTGCATTGAGCAGGCCTACTGTGAAAAAGATGACTTGGGGTAAAACGAATCACAGAGTAACCTTGAGGACCTTGATTAAAAAAAAAATTCCCCCGCCTTGAGTACCCACTCATTTACGTGTGTCGGGCCATAACCTCAGGAAGAAGTAATCAAGGCGCATGCAGCAACAACTGTTCACACACTCCATGACAGTAACCAACGTGGTGAGAGCGCCCACTTCAATGCCATATTTGTTATTTTGAAGTTGTTGCCGGGAGCGTGTTGCATTGTAACGGCTGACTTGACTCGTCTCCCACAGTGTTTGGAGTGTTGTTGCTCCAAACCCAATTTAAGCGATGCTCCACCGAGGAGGGAGAGCTTGTGCAGAAGCAGACGTGTCTGTATGTGGCTCCTACTGCCACTCTGAATGGCCCCAGCAAAAATCAAAAGCCTCCTGTGGTTCTGACATCACTGTGTCTACTAGTGATATTCGATAGATGCAGCCCGAAAAACGACCAAAAAGCTTTCGAACTTACGGGATAGTAATCAGCCACAGCTTTGACCTGCTCATAGTCGTCAGCCCGCGCCAGCTGAGCGAGACCTTCGGGGTAAAGCTTGCCACAATGTGGAAAGAGCTTAGCACGGTCCTCCTTGGAAAGCTCCGTGCCAAATGAATTGATGGTGATGATGAAGGCTCTTCGATCAGCCTCAAACTACAGCAAAGACAGAAAGGTTAAAGTACAGCGCAGCCCGCAGATGCCACAACCGGCCACGTTCTATGAGCAGACAAGACAGTTTTTATCAAGTCAAAACATGGGAAATATGCGTTGTGCACTGGCAATGTAAGAACCATACATTAAAATGCAGAGCAGTGTCCACATGTTCTGGTGACTGCTGTCACTAAAACTGTTGGAAACCCTGTGGCAAGTCCTTTTTCAACAAACCCCTTTAAATCATCAAAAAACAAAAGCAGCAAGCACCATGGATTAGTTGATCTTGAACTCTCTTGTGGCTGCTCGAGTCCCATGGTCCTACCCGTAGCTTGCAGTTTAAATTCTGCTTTGTAAGTGCGTCTCTTCGTAGGCGCCATTTTCGGGATGTTGTTTTGCACAATGCACGGACCGGCACCGACTGAGGGCGTGCCTTGAGCAGTCCTCTTTACCGCCCACCCTTCCCACTTTAAAGTCCGCATGCTGACCTCAGTTACGTCCACCTTTTCTCTGTATGAGCAAGGTGCCAACACAACACCAGTCTGTCAAGTGGACTCATCATCGATGTCACACAACAGCATTCACTAATTTTGGAACTCGGTGCATACACAAGACAACTAGCATTATTAGGTGCCCCGTCCATTTTGGAGAAAATTTAAGACTTTTATGTGCGTCTTATGGTCGTAAAAACACGGTACATTTTGTTGTATCCATATTCATAAGCCTCTTTTTGTCATGTCCGTACTGACACGTAATTGAAAAAACACAAAGGAGCTACACGTGTTATATCTGGAGCAGTGCTTCTCAAATAGTGGGGTGCGCCCCTCCGTCAAGGGGGACGCGTTTGACCTCGGGGAACATGCTTTTTTATTTTTTTACCATCCTAAAATGACGTGCAGTTGCACCTCCTACGTTCGGGGGCGGTGGCACTCTAATTGGCAGAGTTTGCGCAGGGAGCATTCTTAGGGAGGAAATAAGACAAGGCGTATGTAGCACTTGGCTTCACTGTGACTACGGTAGCAGACGAGGAAAGATTGGCGAGCTTACTGTGTCTAAAAATGTTGGTTGCAGACAGCATAAAAAGCTAAATAAATTAAAGCGCCAGTTAAAAACATTACACCCCAATCACGCGAAAATTTAGCGAAAATGTGCCGAATATTGCCAACAATCGTGCCGCTTTGTGACTGCTACTTCAGTAAACTAAAATACAGGTCCCGGCTAGACATTGAGCAGGAGCCGAGAGTTGCTGTGTCTTGCTTCAAACCTCGCTTCGAAAAGCTGTGCATTGCAAAACGTGCTCATTGTAGCCATTAATCCAGACATCATCTTTGATTTAAAAAAAATAATAAATTAAAAAAAGAAGCACAAATAATTTTATATATTTTTGTTTTGCTGGTTAAAGTTTTTTGTTATAATATTGTGCTCCTGAGATAATGTTGGTGATTAGTTTGAATGATTTTATGTAATTTTATTTTTCAGTATCGTATGGTTTGACATGGTCAGTCAAAAAATATTTTTAGTTAAATTAACTCATTCACTGCCAAAGACGTTTTTACACGTCTTTTCAGACTTTGTCTAGAATCGGTTGGTACTGAATGGGTTAAGGATTTAATGTAATTTTTGAATTTCAGATGCACTTTATATCTTTCCTGTTCCAGTTACTAAAGCTGTTCTTTGTTGTAAGTTGGTCCGTATTTCTCTCTTTTTTATTCTCTTATACATTAATAAGGATACAGTGTTATGCAAAGGTGTACTTTTACAATTTTATAGATAAATGATACTATTTATAGTCGTGCGGGGAAGGAGGGGCGCGAGATGTTTTCCTCTTCCTAGGGGGGGCATGACAGAAAATAATTGAGAACCACTGATCTAAAGAGACCAATATGTGCAATTTTCTTTTTTGTATGCGACCTTTGGCCCCGGTCCTTTGAGGCTGACTATTATTGACCTATGGAGGTATTGGATTAATTATGAAATAGTTTCTTGGGCAGAAACATGGAAATACATCAAGTTTACATTTCTATCAAATTCAGATCCTAAGACATCACTTTCTAATTTCATGCAAATAAATTCAATATTCTGGAGGTTAATGACCCCTGGCAGACTCCCAGGGAACAAACGGAGAATGACTCACCATCTCATATTATAACTTTTATAATCAAGCGAAAACCCTGAATGTTTCATGCCTCTTTCATGGAGTGCAAATTATGATGATGATCAGAGCTTAGCAGCCCCATTAAGAAGGCCTGAAGCCACAACCTGCAAGTGCATCAACTGAATGCCGTGCATTATCTTCAATTTAAAAGCCCAGCAGATACTTACCTCCAAGATGGGACACATTGTGTCAGCTGTAGTTCCTCCAAGGTTGGAACAGAACTTATAGAATGCTTCAAGATAAGCCTGAGAAAATCAATACACAGACAGAAAATAAAATGATTGTCAGGGGCAAAACCAACTTCAACAGTATTGAAGATTGTGTCTCTATTAGCTCCCACATAAAAGTCTCAACATCTTATCAGAAGTTATCGGTAATAAAACTGCATCATTTCCACTGTACTTTGTTGGTTCTCCTGCTGTTGTTGTGTTTCTCCGTTTGGTTGGTAAATTCTTCATGCAATAACAAAGATCTGTGACCACAAGAAAATGTTTTACCTTGTAGAGTGTATTACGGATGATTTCAATGTTCATTTCATCCAAGTCCTGCTCAGATATACAATCCTGGAAAAATGCAGCTGGAAGCAAAGTAAAACAGGAAATGAATTGCTTCTCATATTTTGCAAGCACCCTCTGTTCATGAGCTAACAAGGCTATTAAAACCGCTTTCCCATTGTACTGGTTCTACACCGCAATGGCCTTGCTCGGCTCTGAGGGGTCGCTTTTCCATTGAGCTTTTTTAGGGCTGCGCGGGACAATAGAACCACTTGGCAGAACCACCTCACAGGTCAACTTGAGCCACTATGTCACTGTCAACTGATTGGCTGAAAAATCTAGGAGTTCAAGCGATGCAGCAAGTATGCCACTGCACACATAGCCTGGCAAGCCCCACCCACAAAAAAAGTGGGTCTACAGAGTATATCATTCACTGAAGCTCACACTCACACAGTATTTCTGTCTTGTCAGTTGGTGGGCAGCTGTGTATCGCTTATGGGTTTTTCGTTTACAGGTATATGTGAAACTTCTGTAAATTTGATGGCATGTCATTTGCGACATCGGCACATAATGCAACGGCAATTCGTATTTTGAATCTTCGCAATACCAGTGGCCGAGACTTGCCACTTGGGAAATATAGGTGAACCCTGCACACTGTGACTGTTACACAGTTCAATTGATACCACCAGAATCCCACCCCACACCTGTTGTAATGGAGAGGCAAAGGAGGCCAGGCCAAGTGGCCTCTTGCAGTGTGGTGTCGAGTAAGTCTGAAACCAGTCATGGAAAAGCGGCTTTCGTGTCTGTTGATTAAGGGTAAGAGGGCAATTACCAAGGGGCGTGTCCACCAGAATGGCATTATACAGCTCAGCTGGAGTCTGAGCGATATTGACCGCCTCCATCTGCTCGAAGCTGCCCAGTGGGTGACACTTGGGCACCAGCTCAGAAATGGCCCGCTGATGAAGGGTTCCGGTGATGAGCAGGATGACATTATCAATCATGTAACTGTACCTGTGGTCACAATCAGAGGGACAAGAGGTATCAGGAATGTTTTTAAACACCCAACAGAGCAGCGCAGCTGGTATTTCCATTCCCCTTTACAATTAGGGTACCTATTTTAATGATGTTTCAGCATTTATTGGTTTTACACAGACCTATGTTCTGCCCTAAGTTCTATTTGTTGCACCCTTCTACTGGACCTCATGAGATTGTGTCATGAGAACTGGTCAAAATACTGTTGAGTGCAGTTTATGTGTATGGGAAATGTTAGTGTGTGAAGTCTTGGAACACAAGCTGTACTTCCTCACGTAATGAAATCCATGAAGCTGGCCAGTGGCTCATATGACTGGTTCCTCATGTGACGAAACTCAACAACCATCTTCTCCTTCAGCTTGTCGTCAATAACGGACACGGTGAGAGGTGAAGCCTCGTTAGCCAGAAAGCTGCCATAGTCTGTGCTCTGCAGATGAAGTTTGAGGTCTGTAGGGAAGAGAAAAAAACTGATGGGTTTAGCCAAGATAAGCAGTTACAAAAGACAAAATTACAGTATTGTAGCAATGGTGAAGACACGCACTTGTCCGGATAGTAAACGGTTTTATATTATTGTCATAGATATTAAGTTAAAAGTTGCTCTTTATTTACTTGGTCAAAAATGTGTATGTGATGTCTTTGAGACCTGCGATTGGCTGGCAACTGGTTCAGGGTGTACCCCACCAACTGGCGTAAAACAGCTGGAATAGGCTCCAGCACCCACGCCCCCACAACCCTTGTGAGTATGAAGTGGATCGGAAAATGGATGGATGGATAGATAGATAGATGTCTTTGGGATGGAATAACAAAAGAACATTGTCGACGGAAAGGGTAGGCATATCATATAAACTTGAAAGCTGTCTTAAGCAGGCAGCTAGTTCGTTGTGTTTGAGTGGGCGTGAGCTGTGGCCAATAGCAGCCCCTGAATAAATGTGCATTTTGTTATAGCTTTAATGGGAATAAAAGAACTACAGAGCATCAGCAACTGTGTCGTCCTTTAGACAGAAATGAGGACCGTATATTATCCTTAAAACAAGAATGTTTGCTCAAAGATGAGCAGCACATAAAAGTACAACATCCGGAAACACTACATAGCAGATGTAAACATTAATAAATAATTACGTATAAGTGCTATTCGTTTGTTTTTCCACACCACAACGTACTGGATGTCATTTACAGGTTACATTTCACGAACGAATACGGGTTGATCATAAAAAGTCAAAAGAAAGATGTTCCCGAGACACCTGTTTAACGTGTGCAACGAAAACGAGGTAGTTTCACGAACACAAAGGTTACCCCAAACCCATCATTTACCCACAATAGAAGGGGGGAAATGACGTTCGTATCATGTTTGCTAAGGTACGAGGTGATTCTTGTACAGTGAATGTATGACTGCAAGGACGCTCGCACGAATTCGATCGTTAGCACTGTAGTTCCCATTTTACGAGTGACACAAAGCAAACAAGGAGAACAAATAGACTGTTACTCCCCAAATTGAATAAACGTTGGGCAGTTCTTAACTTCTCGTATTCATTTTTGTTAATTTAACTGGCCATTGAGTACAAAATGACATCTAGCTTTCGTGAAGTTAGCTTGCACGGATAGCGAACAGTTATCACATTAAACTCACCTTCGAGGGTCTCGCATTGTACAAGGTTTAAATAATCAGCTTGAGACAGTATTCCGGCTTTAAATCCCCTGACAAGGCCCTCAAGATAGCCGTTATCGACGTTAAAATAAAGCTCAGAGAAAGGCATTTTATCTGATCGTTAGATCTCTCTCTGCCGCAGAATGTCCGACTAGTTGCTAAGCTTTAGCATTAGCATCAGCTGACCGAACCATGTGACCGACTGTCACCTGATCAGTCATCATTTCTCTTCCGCTCTCTCCATCTGTTCTGGATTTCATTTGAAGAAATAAACACTAGATTACGCCGAATCTTTATTTTAATAGCGTGACAGTAAAGTTGCAGTACATTTAGAACCGATTCCAAGCATCCTGTTACAAATAAAGTAACTGTTGTCCTCAGATTCAAAATAAACAATTTCTCATCTAACTCGCTGTAAATTTGACTTTAATAACCTACGTATAGACTACGTTATGTTTTGTAAAATAACCTTGCATTGTTATCACAGCACAGTTTGTGGTTGAAAATGGCGACCCGATTGAGTGGTGGCAGGAACAGCGCACAGCCGTTGTGATGGGCAAAATAAAAACTATTGCTTCATTTTAAGGTTCATTATTCGATGCTCGGTTCACATTCATTCTCGACTGACACCTGGTGTACAGTGGGGAGTATTGCAGGCGGAAAAGCGAAACCACTTCAGGATCTCCTCTACGTATGCGCGAGAATAAAGCGAGACTTTCAAAAGGGAGGATTTGTATGACAGTACATAGGTGTAAGGCTAAAAGCTTCCAGTCATTGCTTAAAAGGGGCTCTTCCTCATGTGAGAACACGGAAGGTGCACTTTGCAAAGGAAAAATATGCCGTTTATGAGGGTGTAAACCTTGGCAAAAACAAATGAAACTTTGCAAGCACATCACGCCTGGCAAAAAATATTATTTTTTAGAGATTTCTTGTGCAATTTACAATAAATGGCTCATTTGCCGGCACTCCCATTTTTTAACAAAGCATTCTCTGTTGTATGTTTTCACTGAGAGCTGCGAACATTGGGAGGTCAATGTAAAAGCCTTACAAAAAAGTATTTTGAACATAGAGCGGTATGTCATGATCCTGTCCCCTGCAGGATTGGAGGCACGGATATCCTTGTTTTCCATCAGCCTTTAAAAGCTCAGCCACACCAATAACTTGCTGTCAGACAACTCAACTCAACTATATTTATAGAGCACTTTCAAACAGCCATCGCTGCATACAAAGTGCTGTACATGGAGCAATTTAACATATACATCCATCCATCCATCCAATTTCCAAACCGCTTGATCCTGACTAGGGTCAAAGGCAGAATTACTGTCTCAAAGTGTTCATGAGAGAGGAGAGGTTTTACTTTGTCCAGCTGTCTAATTGCTCACGACCCTCGTTTCCAAGTGCCTGTATTTTAACCCCATTCTCCAAGTCAGATCCTTTTTGGTTTTGCCGTGCCTGTCCTGGATTGAAAGCTGGCTGTTTGGTACATTGCTGAGTCCCACAGACCGCAATGATATTGATCTTCATTGTTTTTATTTCACCACATTTTAAATTTATTTAACTGTGGATTTGTACGTGTGCAGCTGCTGCTGCATGTGACAAGAATGTTTTTGACGCAGATTGGCTGTCGGCGATGTGCCACCATCAAAAGTTGGCTTGAGTCGACCGAGGCTAAATGGGTCTAGGAGCGAATTTTTCAGCACAATAGATGTTGCGATCCAGACAGTGCTAGGAGTGTGCGGCGGGAGTGGCTATGCAGTACCTAAACATTTCAGGAAGTCTAGTTCAAATTTCAATAAATCATTCATGTCCGGGCAATTTGCAGTCTTCATATTTGACTCACACCTTGTGGAAGGTCAAAAGCAGCTTCAATCTAGTCTTTGCATACCAAGACAGTTTTGCTGTTAGTTCTCTGCCTAGAACGTTGAGGAATGCCCATCAAACACATGTTTGGAACATCCCATAGGCGAGCAGGCTAACTGTGAACCGGTGGTGGTGCCATGATTGGGTCAAAAAGGAACTTCCCTGAGCTGCTCAGTCATTCACAAGCAAAGATGGGGTCGGGTTCACCTCTTTGTGAACCACTACGTGAGAAAATAGCCAAGCAGTTTAAAGCCGAAAGTGATTGGCTTTCGACAAGTTAGCAAAGCATTAAAACTGTAAAATTATCCAAAGAATTACCTCTTACGTTCATGTTTAGCAAAGCCAACAGCAATGAAGGACAGACCCTCCCACCCCCTCCAGGGCACCCTGACAGCACTGGACAGCTCCTTCAGCCAGAGACTGATACACCCACACTGCAAGAAAGAGAGGTTCCACCGCTCGTTCCTGCCGACTGCTGTCAGGCTACTGAGTAGACACACCTGAAAACCTGGACTCAACCCCACTCACCCATTTTAAATAGCACAGCCACCTTATGCAGCATATATGCCTCCTCCTCCCCTCCCCTTCCCATTCATCCTCCCCCTTATTACATGTTATGTCTTGTGACTTGTTGTAACTGTCATATGCTTATTTATGTGCTACGGTCTTTTTTTTTTATCCTGGACTTAAATTATCCCCAGAGGAGCATTGTAATTTACTCATTGCGGGACTAATAAAGGATATCTTAATCTTTAAAAAAAATCCCTTGCGATACAGCTGCCAAATTAACACAGTTTGTCTGACTCCAAAAAGTGCATATGCACAAACAACGGTCAGGACCCGAGGCAACCCTCTCATCGACCGGTGTGAACCCCAGTGTACAGGCACTGTGCCAGGGGGCAATGAGTATGCCCACACCTGCTCTGCGCCTCTCACCGTGGGCAACTCCAGAGTGGAAGAGAGTCCAACCCCTCTCGAGAGAACTGGTACCAGAACCCAGGCTATGTGTGGAGGCAAGTCCGACTCAATCCAGTCAGAACTTCTCTACCTCGCACGCCAGCTCAGGCTCCTTCCCTGCCAAAGAGGTGACATTCCATGTCTCTAGAGCTAGCTTCTATAACCGAAGATTGGACTGTCAGGGCCCCCGCCTTTGGCTGCCGCCCAGCTCACACTGCATCCGACCCCTTTGGCCCCTCTCATGGGTGGTGAGACCATGAGAAGGGGGACCCACTGGCTATCAGGAAACATCGACTACCCCCACAAGTTCAATTTTTCTGCAGGTGGACTTTGGAAGTAAAAGATTAAAGTTAATCTGTTATTTTTGGATCTAATTAATTCATGAAAACTATCATCTTTTTCCTTTTTATGAATGGTGCTACGAATTTCTCACAGGAGTATTTTCCATCAATTTTCAAATCAAACCTCTGAATTCCAATTGAAATGTGACTTATCTATTGACTTAGGGAAGGATACACTTCCATAAGCGAGCTTTATTTTTGAAAACCTCATGATCATACATTTGCACATATGAGTGACTGATGCTGCAAGTGCTTAAAACGTGTTACTCAGCACTGGCATAATATACATATTTTATTGTTTTACTCCTCTTATTTTCATTGCGATGCTGAGGTGCCCCCTGCAGACAGCTCATCAAAAATGCCCGTGTTTGTCAGCAGTCCCTTACTTCTGCACCACATGTGTCCTTCCCTGGAGGTCTTTCCCATGTTAATATCACAACCTCCTTTGGACAATACAATGTTATGGAGATGTCCCACTCCAAGCAGTCATTTCATGAAAGTGAAGCCACACTTTGGATCAAAGTGTTTGTGTGCCATTGTGCACCGGTCTTCTTTGTTGCTGGTCAGTGGCCTTTAGACCAGTGTTCCCCCAACCAGGGCCAGTGGATGTCAGGTTCTGAATCACCCGAATCATGTTTTGGATTCCAGAAAAGTACAAACTGAAATTGCTGTTCGCAAGGAGCCTGGAAAAAAGAACAATGCATAAAACAAAAAGCGCTTGCAAAGGAAAGGGGCAAGAGAACACAGAGAATACACAAACGAAAGATCAAAAGTCCAATAACGCGAAACCAAAGATCAAGATCGATAAAACAGAAGAATGAAAATATTTACAAAGTCCTATGACATAATGAGAGGAACTAAGAAAGATATCGGAAGGTCTAGAATCCAACACTTGAAGCACTACAGTGAGCGAGGCCAATGATTTGACAAGAGGCGAGGCAGGTTGGCAGTCCATCAATACACGGCAAGGCTTGATGGGGAAAGAATGAAACTTCCTTCATTCCAGCTCAAACACAATCAAAACAGACAGAACATGACATTGGAGTGACAGCCCATTTACTCACAGAACTGGAACTCAATGACCTCTCTGGTTTTGTTGTAGTTTCTTTTTTCTTGTTGGACATTTGACTCCACAGGCTTCCAAGAGAGCTTAACCATCATTGATGGCTTGATAAGTTTCTACAAGAAAAAACTGCATTCGCTTGATGTGGAAGCGCCGCTGCCATAGAGATTTTTTGTACTTCTTCCCCGGATCTGAGTAAGGAGATGCACACAGGGCATTAACTGTCGATGCTATATTGGTGACCTTTTTAAATCTCATTTGGCCAGAGAGCGATGGCTCCCAAATCACTTTGTCAGGTGTATCAAAAAAGTTCCCTGACTGGTGTCACCAAAGGTCGATTCCAAATCCATACTACAGTACAGTTCATGTACAAAATCTCAGAGTAAATATGATTCATTTACAATTTTTTCCACAAATGTATTCTCATGATCAGTCTTCACATTCATTCATTGATGTTCCGAACCACTTTATCCTCACTAGGGTCGTGGGGGGTGCTGGAGCCTATCCCAGCTGGCTCCGGGCAGTAGGCAGGGGACGAACTGAATCAGTTGCCAGCCAATCGCAGGGCACAGTCTTCATATGGTCTGTCATTATTATGATTATAATTTTGATTATGATTATTGTAAATCCTGTAATTAACTAATCTGAGTCAATGAAAACTGCTAAAGGGCAGAGTATCTCCCTCCGACACATTAACTGGCCGAGAACTCAGTTGTACAATTAGACTTCTTCCTCACTCACGTGGTATTATGTTGCCTCATGATTATGTTGTTTGGACAAAAAATGAGTTAACATCAGATTGCATACGTTTCAGCAGGCCTGTTTCATTGAAACTGGAAAGCCGAAATGCTTGAAAGGTCGAGCCGAGTCAGCTAACTGTTTTTCTGAATTGCATCTCATGGTTTCACTTTGGTGGTACTTTGGCTCAGTGGTAGCGTGATGGAGTACCACACCAGCGGTTGAGTGTTTGATCCCTGCTTGTTGCAACAATGTCTACTCTTTAGGACGACCCGGTAGTCCAGTGGTTAGCATGTCGGCTTCACAGTGCAGAGGTACCGCGTTCGATTCCAGCTCCGGCCTCCCTGTGTGGAGTTTGCATGTTCTCCCTGGGCTTGCGTGTGTTTTCTCCGGGTGCTCCGGTTTCCTCCCACATTCCAAAAACATGCATGGCAGGCTGATTGGACGCTCTAAATTGTCCCAAGGTGTGAGTGTGGGTGTGGATGGTTGTTTGTCTCTGTGTGCCCTGCGATTGGCTGGCAACTGATTCAGGGTGTCCCCCGCCTACTGCCCGAAGACGGCTGAGATAGGCTCCAGCACACCCTGCGACCCTAGTGAGGATCAAGTGGTTCGGAAAATGGATGGATGGATGGGGTTTCACTTTGTAAACGAGTTGAGGAAGACGTAGCCGCAGTCATTCGCTTTTGTTCCGTTGGATGGCTCAACACAAATGGAATGGGTATGACTGCCAGTGTTCGTAACATTCTCATCAAAGGTGACAAACTTATTGTTTTTGTAATGAATGATATGATCAATTCAACATGATTTAGTTCTTGCCGAGGGGCAGTGTATAAAAGCATTACATGGTATAATATCAACTTTAACGACGCAGTGTTTCAGAAACTCAAGCAAGAGGGCATTTCTTTGATTTCATGCCAAATAGCATCGTCATTTAACTATTGTATTCTTGTCTCCTTCTGTGTGCAGGCATGGGACAAAACTTTGAGAAGAAGACAAATAACTTAGATTCTCTCTATGACTTTAACTCCATCATGCACTGCGGCAAGTGAGTGTTTATCTACTGTGATTCATGTTGCTCTCTCTTCATGCATCATGATGAAGAATAAAACATAGAAACAGCACAAGTGGGTGGCCCGGTGCTCCTGTGGTTAGCGTATACACCGACGACAGTGCAGAGTTGGGAAATTCAAAACCCTTCCTGTCTGGAGTTTGCATGTTCTCCCCGGGTATATATGGGTACTCTGGTTTCCTCCCACATTCCAAAAAGAATGCAAGGCAGGCTGATTGAACACTCCAAATTGTCCCAAGGTGTGAGCGCGGATGTGCTTTTCCAATTCAATATTATTTCAGTGATTGACAGGAATATTAATTCCGAAACAAAAAATAAATCAAAATAAATCTAGAGAACCCCTTTTTACAGTAAATATTTGAGACTGTACTTTATATATTATATTATTTTGAACATTTATCTACATGTTTTGATTTACATTACCGTACAGTGTTGCCAAGGCGTGAAAATACTTTTAGGAAAACTCACATTTGCAACTCACTGCTATTATTTTGTACAGAACTGCTGATGAATCATGAGGTGATGTGGGATGAATTGGTGAAATTTGGAAATGTTTAATGTTGTTTAGTTTTTATATACTGTACAGTGGAGACATAACAGGCAACTTCTATTGAGATATTTTTTTTATGACCTTGTTTTCTGGGACCATCTGATTTTAAATCAGAGGAAAACTTTCAAGCAAAAATGGTTTATGCTTTAGCTTATTTTGCAAGATATCAGCAAATGTTGCAAGACCATAGCGAAGTAAACAATTAATAACTAACTCTCGGCATGTGTGTGCTTTCTTTTTCAATGACTTATTTTTACATTACTTCTACATAATACTTTTTACAATACTTCCTCATCGTACTTCAGCTGTGTTCTTTTGTCAAATGTTATGTGTTTTACTGTGCGTACATTTGCAAAATAATTTTTAACCTTGTGCGCTATGGAATGTAAGAATGTTAAAACAGTAGCCTTTGAGGAAAAATCAATTGCAAATACTTTGAAGAATTGAATGACAGAAATAACTATTTATATTTGTAAAAATATCAAGGTTAAGGGTAAAAGCATGAGCCTTGATGGAGACTTCTTCTTTCTTTCTTTTTTGATTGATATAAAAATGATCTATTATTTATAAATACATAGCTTGCGGTCAGACGAGATAAGTTTTTTACTTCTTCCTATTCCTTTGAACATAATAATTGTGTTGTATGATAACTGATTTCTATTTCCTTTTTACTATTTTACTTACCTTACTTCTGTCAATTTATTACTGTATGTTTTTATGTTCAATAAACAAATAAACAAAATGAAAATGAAACTACAAATTGCCTAAAACGTTAGCCACACCCTTTGTGAAACAAATACAAAGCATGTACAGTGCATCCATCAAATGGAGCCCTGGGGCGACAGGGAAACCTGGTTCCCACAAGTCCATTGAGTATGCTCAGTACAAAGTAATTGTTGTTGCTTTACACCAGAATGGGAGAGTCATGCAATTAGACTGCATTTTTTTCTATCATCATCCTATTGTCACTAATGGGTGTCAATCCAGTAAGACCACAAAAACATGTATTTTTAGCTGTAACGCGTTTTATTTATTTTGCATACGAGAGACAAGGTAATACTGTCACACAATACAAATTACATCACATAATGAAAATGATTACCCAAGTACCGTTGGGCAGTAATGGACAGACAAACTTCCTGTGAATTTGCAACATACACAAAGACAGGAGTACTTGTGTTATTGTTATTTCATGCTGTATTTGCTGTTCTTTGTGGTGTTCTTCACAGAAAACCACAATAAAAAGTTTCTAAAGGCAAATATACAAATATAGAAAAAGATACACAGTTCTAAATGGCAAACTATAGCAGTGTTTAATAGTGACATATGCCTAATTGTCTGCAGTGTGTGCAAATGTTTTAAATTGCAACATTAGAGCATTGCTCTTCATGTTTTCAGAGAAGAGCCAAGAAAACTACATCATGCTTACATCAAGTTCTACGAAAGGTTTTACCCATCAACTGTGAGAATCTTAAAGTGATCCTGTGTTTGGCTTCACATTGGCAGTGGTTCTGTACTTAAAATGTATGTTCACAGTAAAATACATTCATTCATTTTATGATCCGCTTCGTGCTCACAAGGGTCGCGGGCCATGCTGGAGCCTATCCCAGCTATCCTATGGCAGTAGGCGGGGTGGGGGGGAAGGACACCCTGAATCGGTTGCCGGCCAATCGCAGGGCACACTGAGACGAACAACCGTTCGCCCTGTTAAGGAATTTATTCCTTACTGTGATTTTATTTAGCCCCTCTCTCTTGTTGGTTCTGTTCACACACGAAAACAAAGAATGTAGAATGCTGTTGGAGGTATTTACTGCTCACTGTGATTACAATCACCTTCAGTGCCCCTCGACCCCCACTACTTTTAGGGCCCCCTCCAGAGGACATGTTTGACAACAAAAGAGTAACTGTTATCTCGAGCATCTGTTTTCCTGCCATCACATCAAAGGTCAGACCGAATGACAATAGTGTGTTAGGGAGGGAACAGCCAGGCAGCATTCTTGCTGGTTGCACACCTGGTGCCAATCTGTCTTGGTATCTCTGTATTTTAGGACCGACTAACTGGCATTTGTTTGCCGGAGTATTGTATGCCGTGCCACTGCTGTTGCCCATGTGTCAATTATTCTCCTTCTCGTCATAGTTGCTCTCGTTTTACACGTCGGATATCTTTGTGAATATGGTTTTCGTTTTGAGAGTCTTGAATTTATTTTCATCGTTGCCTTTCGTGCAAGTGCTTTTTGTTATTTGGGTTTTTGGGTATTTTCCTGGTCCTTAATTTTGACCAGCGATTTCTGTTTCCATTTTTTACGGTGGGATTTTTGAAATAAACATTTTTGTACGGAGCTCTTGTTGGAGTCTGCTATTTTGCGGATCCAAAAAACACTATTCACTTCGAACGAAGCGTGACGTCCTTGCTTCGTTCGCAGCGTGACAATAACTGTGAGACATTGCTTATCATTCACACCATGCCACCCTGAATCAGCATAAATCTAATGTACGTATAGTGTATAAGTGCAGCGCGAGATGAGAGTTATCACATCCACTTAACAGTTACAAGGTTTCATGCTCAAATCAAGTGCCCAGTGATTCATTGTTGTGCAACCAATACAGATTACGATTACATTTCAGTAACAGTATTCGATTGTTGTGAATTTTCCCTCAGATGTAATTTTGAGCGAACATGTTCATTGCTGGGACACACAATGTTTTTAGTTTTCCAAAAGAGCAAAATGACTTCCCTTATGTCACTGCCAGACGAGTGTCCATCATTTGTGTAAAGGTGAGATTCATCTTCAATCAACTGTGAACTTTTTCCCACCATGTTGGTGACGAATAGAGGAGCTTCACTGCATTCATCCAGTTGACATTTTGGGGGATTTTCTTTTGGGCAAATGTAAAATCTAAGCAGCTTCAATTTCTTTTATTCATAGAGTCTGCCACCCGTTTCATCGAAAGATATCTGATTTCTTTTAAAATCACAGACCTCAAAAGTAAAGTCACCAACTGGTCCTTTGGTTGAGCTTCCATCTGGGAAAAGAGCTATTTTCCCAACTCCAAGATCTGAGGGACAGTTGCTGTTTTTTCCATGATGGTATGCCTTGTTCCTGCACCATTGCTTGTCCTCACTTGATGGTAATTATTGCCATAAAAACTGAGCCATCCAATTTCAATCTCACTGTGAGTCTTTTCTGCAGAAACATTTTTTGTCTTGCCATTCCCTCATCATGGTTTTGGAGCACACCTGGAGTTCCACCCAGTACAATACACTTTTTTCCTCTTGATCATGTTTTTTTCTTAATTTTTGGAGGCACATTTCATTTTCACCAGTTTCATTTTTTGTTGACAAAAGCAAAGGACAGCTATTCGATCACCATAGGAAGTGATATATTTGCCCAGTTGCTCTTCAGTCATCATAGAAATTACTGCCATGTCAGCCTGCAGAGATAAATTGTGAGGATACTTGAATTGTTTGCCTAATAATAACTTTAAATAAATTTAACATATTGACATGAGTTATGGTACACAGCAGTCATCATTATTTGTATTCATTCATTCATTCATCTTCCAAGCCGCTTGATCCTCACTAGGGTCGCGGGGGTGCTGGAACCTATCTCAGCTGTCTTCGGGCAGTAGGCGGGGGACACCCTGAATCGGTTGCCAGCCAATCGCAGGGCACACAGAAACGAACAACCATTCGCACTCACACTCACACCTAGGGACAATTTAAAGTGTTCAATCAGCCTGCCACGCATGTTTTTGGAATGTGGGAGGAAACCGGAGCACCCGGAGAAAACACACGCAAGCCCAGGGAGAACATGCAAACTCCACACAGGGAGGCCGGAGCTGGAATCGAACCCGGTACCTCTGCACTGTGAAGCCCACGTGCTAACCACTGGACTACCGGGCCGCCCTATTTGTATTCAATATTACATAATATAATAAGAATAATACTGTAATACATCAGGAAGCGGCAGCAAATTTACTAACTGATATCGTTTTTAAATGACATAACGTTTAAGTTTCATAACGTCATAATTATAAGAACATTAACTGTACAGGTAGGTAGATAGAAATGCTGGGTTCACTTTCCCAACCAAGTTCGTTTCTCACTGTACTTGGAGGTCAGTGTTACTAATTATTACTACAACTACTACTACGACTCCTACTACGAGTACTGCTACTACTACGACAACTACTACAGTAATAATAATAATAATAATAACAATACAATTTATATCATGTTTGTCTTACCACTCAAAAGAGTCAAACGGTTTGCACTACAGTAGCCTTTTTACAAGACAGAAAATCAACAGTTGGGAAAGTGAGTGTGTGGGAGTCAGTGTCTATGTTGCTCTCGTTACACTTATTACGTTAGATCTGTGGTTCTTAACCTTTTTAGAGGTACTACCGAACCCAACCAGTGAAGATGCACATTCATCAAACACTTTATGAGTGGAAAATATTTATTTGTATTTTTTTTACAAATTCAAGATATAAAAAAAACACATTTATTAAAAACAGGAATAATTCAATAAAGTTTCAAGAGATAAAAAAACCTTTTCTTTTTAAATTGTACGACATACAATCACGACAGTCACACACTGTACGAAGCTAATTAAATTTCCCACGGCACTGATTGGACAAGCATGTAATGTGGCCATCTGCAGCTCATAATGGCCAAGCGGGCGTGTCATAACTAATTGCCATGATGAGCCGTGTGTCTTACCCTCCATGGCAGAGGCTCCGTTGAACCCCTGAGACCGACTCACCGAACCCTTGGGGTTCGATCGAACGCAGGTTAAGAACCACTGCGTTCGAGTGTGTGCCTGTATGCCCACCTTGTCACTTTTCATACAGATAATGTCCACATGAGGGCCATTTTTTGACCGCAGGGAAGGGTTCCAAGTCCTCCTCCATGATTCTCTCCTCCAAGGAGGTAGTGGCGTCTCTCAAAGAGCCGTGCATGAGAGTCTACATTTGCCAAGCTGACCCGGAAGCACATCAATGCGCATAAAAATAAATTCATTAATAAAAAATTGCGAGGATCTCGCAATATTTTCGAACGAACGCAAAACTTTGCCAGGGAATGCAAAGTTTTGCGAGGGAATGCAAAACAGAGAGGGAATGCAAAGGGTGACTTTTTTCTTCCATGTCCCCTTAGGGCAGTGATTCTCAAACAATGGGGTGCGCCCCCCTGGGAGCAGTGCGTTTGACCTCAGGGAACATGCTTTTTTATTTGGAATTTTTTGACTGTCCGAGAATAAAGTGCAATTGCACCTCCACTAAATTAGGGGGCAGTGGCGCTCTCATTGGCAGAGTGTGCGCAAGGAGCATTCACTCTGTGTTTTATTTGCACTTAGCATGCGCGCTTTGCACACAGCACAGGGTATGAATAGACGGAGATACAGAGACAAATGAAAGTCTCCCTAAAGCTAAGACGAGGAAATATGACGAAGCGTATGTACTGCTTGGCTTCACTGTGACAACGGTGGGGGACGAGGAAAGACCGGTTTTCTTACCGGTGTCTAAAAATGTTGGCAGCGGACAGCATGAAGCCAAATAAAGGTGTCAATTAAAGACATTACAACCCAATCACGGTGACTGTCGACCCGCAACCAATTTACTCTGAGCATGGAAATAGCCAGGATCGGACTGAGCAAGAGTCGCTTCCTCGTTTTTCAAAGTCTCGTAGATTTGAGTCTTTCAGACTCAAACGTCTCGTGAATGTTTCATGCTTTGTAACCCGCTTCGTTGAATCAGACACGCTTCACTTTCTTTTCCGCGGCCATTACCTTTTCTCTTCGTTTGGATGCCATGATCTCCACGACGTAAAAGTTTTCGCAATTCCAATAAAACTCACTGCAATATAGAGTCACTTGCATGTCACTGTTTTAGATCCAAGTCCAAATAAAATGAATGCAATCATTTCCATCGAACCTTAAATGTGCACCAACCTTCGGCGGGCTGAATTCGGCCCACAGTCCGTAGTTTGCTCACCTCAGCCTAAGAGTCCCCGTACAATTGAAACTGTTTCAAAGGAGTCACTCATAGCTAAACAGTACACTTGACTGACTTGATTGAACCAAATTGACATCCATGACTCCACAAGCACAATAATAATCAGAATGCCATGCTTACATTAGTAGTACTGTCAAGAAAAAAATTGGGTTGACTTCCTCTTAGTCTTAGAAGTAGAAATACTCTTGAAGATTTTTTGTCTCATCGTCCCGCCGTTGTACATCATCAAACACCATAAAAACGATCATTAAAAACACCAGAACAATCCAAATTTACGTTTCAAAGGATGACAGCAGCATGGCTGCAAGATCCACCTCTGGCGGCCGGAAACCTTATTCTAATTTATTCACTTTTTGACTTATAAAAGTGAGGACCTTCTCTTTAATTGGGTGGAGCTGTTGCTTCGATATGTGGAATGAGGAGGACTGCTCTGTGATAGATGATTGGAGGAAAACACCACTCAGAGGTTGCTTTTGGTGAGGAATTAGCATTTTAACATGGATATTGTTGGGGGGGGAGAGTCGGCCTTTCTTTGCCTCCGCGTGTTCGTTAATTTCGGATGATGAGGATGTTGGTTATCCAAATACAGGCTGGAGATAAAGAACAGCACCTTCGAAGGTTTTATTTTTCTTTTCTGCAGTTTACAAATCGACTCGGGATCCTGAGAGTTTCCGATTTCATCAGGAAGCCCAGAAAAAATATGGTCATGTGAATGTACAGTATGGAGACGATATGATAATGAGTGGCGGGCAGTTCTGCCCCTTATGTAAAAATCTGAAACAAAGAAAGTTTAATGCAATTCGATCTTGGCATGATGAGAAAGTCCACACCTCTCCTGCTGTGATGAGTTTCTCCTCAAGGGACAGCCTTCAGGGACTTTCCCGAGGTGGGTGTTGAGAAGAAGACACTTAGGGGCCGTTAATCACTCAAGGGGGAAGCAGATGTAAACACTACATCCTTTGTTTTTTAGAGTTTAAACAGATGTTCAGGTGAGAGACTGGTATCAATAGTACTCATAGTAAGGCGAAAATCCTCAACAATATCAATTTAAAAAGTGGATTTAACACTTTAACATCAACACCACCGCTAAAAGACGCTTTGTCCTTGACATGTCTTTACTTTCCGTCATCGCCAAGTACTCAAAGATGATAAAGTGAAGACGGAATGGAAGTAAGTGAGCCTTTTTTCCTTCATTTTTAAAATGAATCATTCAATCTGACCTCAAATGTGAGTTAGCAACCCACAGTTCACCTATTTTGTCTGGCTGTGGACTGTCATAGAAAGAGTCCTTTAAAGAAAAAAGCCACATACTTTTCATTTCCATTCTGTTTATTCTTGTTTTGAGCTATAGTCAAAGTTACTCAATCTTGTGGTTAACTAAATGTTATTCAGGTAAAATGACGCTCGATTCCTTCACTTTTTGACCACTGGAGAATTGGACGAGACCTGGAAACCCTGTGATGGTCATGAAGTTCCTGATTGGTGAGAAGAAACAAAACAAAGGCAAATGTCTTTGAATTTTGGTTGTTCATTAACAAATACTGTATCAGAAAGTATCAGACGAGATGCTCACTCACAGCAGTCATAAAGTGTGTTGACACGCTCATAGTCATTGGCACTCATCTCTGTCGCAGTGCCAAAAGTAGTGACAGCACTATCCCTGGCAACAATGGTTGGCTCGTCATTTTTGGAGAAGGCACTTCTACGTAAAATAAAATTAAAGCAAAAAGAATATCATGTGTCTTTTGGTAGTGATCAATTGACATCACTTGAACCAATACAATCCTAAACTAATAACAACACACTCTCCATCGTTAATTGAACATCGCATTGGGGATCATTCATATTTTTGAATACACACATATGGATCTGGATCAGGCAAATGTTAACGCTGGTGTGCAGTTCCTTGTGAGAGAACAGCAAGTTGTGCAAAAAGGACTGAATCCTGGAGCTGTCGGACATGAGATTCAATGTTGGGAGAAGGTCTGTTTCAGCTCAAGTTCAACTGTGACGGTGATTGTTATTCCGAGTGAAACCTAATATCCCGAACCTTTTGTGAGTAGGATGGAAAAGGATCACATGTTTGTATGACTGGAAAAATGTACTCACTCGCTGTAATGCATCACGGATTGAAAATCATAGGGTGTACCCAAGTTGTTTGTTGGCACAATCTCAAAGTTGTTTTCAAATCCTGCATAAAAGGAGAGAGCAAAGCATCATGTTGAACTGCAGTTAAATATCGTTCAGTCAGATGGGAGATTTAGAAACACGATGGTGTCGACACCATTGGGACAAAAAGTAAAGTTTTTAGTTTTTGGTATCCATCATCCCTTTTGCAGTGAGTGGGAAGTCGCCTGCACCCTGGACTGGGTGTGAGCCAAATCCAGGAAAAAATATCGAAAGAAAGCCTGAAACAATATGCTCTCAAATTACTTCCAATGCCACTTCTGTAAAAGGTCTGTTGGCAAGCTGACCTGATATGATGTTCTCAAAATTAATGATGACGTGTTCGTCTCTGTCAGAGCGGACATGCTCATGGTGGAATCCGAGTGCATGGAGAGCCTCGTGTTGCACAATGTCTTTGTACAGACAACCGTTTTTCTGCAAGGAAATTTCCTGCTTGTTTCCTCGGCGACCAAGGTAGGACCAACACCTGGCACAAAAACGCACAAAATCAGGTGAGCTCAAAAACCGGCTGATGTAGAACATATTTTCAGAATTGCAGCACCACTTGAATTGAAGACACAATGATGAATTGTTGGATTCGAGCTTTTGTCATTTCACGAAACTCAAGTGAACTCAACATGGAAAAGAATCACTAGTCTGATTAACCACGCGAGGCAAATGATTTTCGCAAGAGCACAAATCTTGTTGAAAGATTTCTGGGTTATGTCTAATAAACAACACCCCGCAAGTGATTTCACAGTCCATAGTGGTCCCTCAAGATTTGTGTGGACACTGCCACAGCTGGTAAGCCAAATAACATTTTTACACCATGTCAATACAAAGATAAATAACAGGGCAAAAATATATCAACTCAAAGATGGAGAGCTTTTTTGGTGCACATCCGCTGAATTGATTAGAAAAAAAAACAACTGGGGAAGTGGCACTGACAGAGAAAAGACAGCAAATGTGTTTGATTAACGGGTTGAGTCAAGGTCATAGAGGTTCTAAATGCTCACATCTCACCCAGTGCCAGAGATGAAGGATATATAGTCCACATCTTCTTTAGTCTTCTTGACAAAGCGAATGCAGGTCCTACGATCTCCTTTTTTGAACTCTTTCAGGGCTTGTTTTATTGTTCTCTTCTCTTTTCTTGCTGCAGACACACGCACATTATACTGCAAAGTTTTGTCGATCAAAAATAACACCTAAATTCACCCTTGAAGGATGACTCATTTTGTCTGCCACACAAATCAAAATATAATTCAAAATTAAAGGAAATCTTACAAGGGATACATGTCTTGCTCTTATGAATACTTTAAAGTCCACAACAGCACCTCAAATACCAAATTTCAATATGTGTGATGGCATTATTTAAAAAAATAATATCAATATGTATATATGTTGTTTAAATATCCTCATGTTAAATAATCATGGTGCTATTGTTCATCCACCAGGTCTTTTACTCATCTGATTTTGTTGCAAATAGTCCTTTGTTATATTTTGTCATATACCTGTACTGTATGCTGACCTTCATACAGGACATACAGTATACCATTGTTGTTTCAATGTTGTCATTAAAAAAAAGTATGGTAATACTTTAATGCTTTTTAATGTTTGGTAAGGACTGTCAACAGTTTTTTTATACGTGCCGTATCTTGTGCTGACCCGGCCCACTTGTCAAATTGAGAAATCAATGTGGCCCCCGAGCGAAAATGTTTGCCCACCCGTGCCTTGGACACATTAGTGTCATATATAGCAAAAGCCAGAAGCATTCTACAAAGTAACTCCTCGGGAGGGATGAATTGCAACTTCAGGCTGACTTCTGAAGTGGATAAATAATTGCGTTAGATTGATATTAGAAAATGATATTTCGTATAACTTTGGTCATGTATCCTGAACAAGCTGCTATAAAGTTACCTGAACTTATACAAGTTAAGTCGATTCAGGGTTTACATGTTTCTTTGAAGTCAAGATGGCGCCCGAGTAGGCAGCCGTCGGCAAGTGCTCTCATGAGCCTTGCTTTTTTTGTTGTTTTTGTGTTTGTTCTGTCACTTTGTGTTTGTTGTTACGTCGTGTGGACCTGATATGGACTTTTTTCAGCATTTTTTTGGCCACGACATTCATCAAGGAGGAGACTCTGTGCTCGGTAGTTGGGTATACCAGCATTGTTTTTGACTGGGAGGAATGTCGGCGCCATTTGACTCATTGCTGGACAGTCCCGGGGAGCTTGTGTCTTGCGCTTGTAATGGGCAGCATTTTTCAAAGCCCCGCTTTGTTCAGCGGAGAGATCGGTGCTGTTGAACGGTCTGCGGCTGGATGGATATAAGGCTTGAGGAGCCGACGATGAGAAGAAAGGAGTGTTAGCGCGGAGCGCCGATGCGGATTTGGAACTGGGAGTCGCGGCTTGTAGTTTGAAGCGGATTACGTGGGACAGGAGAAGTGAACAAATCTCTTTTCGTCAATGGACGCTACAGCTTTGTGTTTGCTTTAAAAACGTAGCTTGTAGCAGACGTGTGCACATTTTCAGCATGGCCTCTCTGATCCATTGGTGAAAGGACACTTTGATCCTCTCCTCTTTCATCTATAACTGCTTCAGACAACGTGTATGCAGAAAATTGGTGAAGATTGCACGACTGTCTGTGTCCTATGTGTTGTGTTGTGTTATTTTTAACTTCAAAATGGCGCCGCGAGAGTGGCTGCCTTTCCAGCAGCTCCTATATTTTTTTGTTCTACTTCTTCCTTTCATAGCTTTGCTGCTGTTAATTGGGAATTTCTCCATTGCGAGACTAATAAAGCTTTTCTTAACTTAACTTATCCTGTTTAACAGTGTATTGAACAAGTTACAGCTGTGGTAGGCGAATGATTGTCATTACTTTTTACTCTTCTTCGGTGGGTTTACGTGTGTGTTTTGTGGTTCATTTTGCAGACTTTAAAGTTGTCCTGCAAGTAGTTTCTGCAGTGTGACTGGTCTCAACACAGTCGCTTTGTTTATTTTGCTGGAGTTTTTGATTTTACAGGACCAAATGCTACACACATAGGCCTATGGTAAGCTTCATCGTTGATCGCGTTTACACTTAACACTGATGTTACAGTAGCAGATAGCAGGGGCCCCAAATCCACTGCTGTTTTCAAGCCCTGATGAGAATGGCAGGGTTGTGTCAGGAAGGATTTACAGCGTTAAAATCGTCCCAAGCAAATCATGCGAGTGACTTGCTTTAGCAACACCGGATGAGGCAGAAAATCACAACAAAAGCTGAGTTATGATGACTTACAAAATTCATTGGAAATTTCGTAGGGTATCTTGACTCTTTTTCCAGTTTTGGGCCATTTACAGCCTGCGTTGGTGCAAGGGATAGCATTCCTCAAAATACCGTCGTCATTTTTCGTGCTAGCCATAATATCTCCATGTATAAGGTGGGATTCTGGAGAATCACAGACAGAGAATACACAGTGTTATTTGAACAGGGTGTCTGAAAATATTTTATATTCATTTCTAAGTTTTCAGTATGACCTACTGATTAATTACTTTCAGTTCAAATTTTTAAAAACCAATCAGCATTACAAAAAAAACCTATGAGAATGCCATTCAAAATTAGATTCTCTCATTCAAGTTGAATATTGCACAGAGAAACAGCTCAGCACATCCTAATCATTCCATTGTCACTTACCTAAGACCTTTTCATTTGCATTTGCAATTTTCGTAAAAGTGGATGTGACTTCTGGAAAAAGAAAGAGACAAAATAAAATCAAAAAGTAGCATTTTAGAAATTTTAGATTGAATTTAACAACTTAATTGTACAATTGATTTTAGGCACCTCTTTTCTTTCTGGCGGTTTCACTCATTGGGACCTGGAAAGAAAAAAACATTTTTTGAATCACTTTTTTTAAGTCTCCATTTTACATCCACGCACACATAATTAAAGATATATTATGTCTATTGGTCCTTTTCATTTTGACCAATAATAGTAAAGACAAGATTTGTATGTGTCCCGCCTTGGTTTGATCTGTGTAAATATCTCCCGTGCTGAAATAGCCATGCTGAAGGTTCTATTTTCAAAATGTTATTGATCGGTGTTTTTCGAAACCTGTGCAGGTGTGACGCGGGAAATGATCCAAAATGTATGCTTGTGCAGTCAATCGCCTGACCGAGTAATCATGTAGTACTCTTCCATACTGGTAGCTAGGAGCAGAAGCTAGCTGATTGCCTTGTACTTCGAGACAAGCCAAGTTCCCGGCTCGAGACAATACCACGAAAGCTATCGTTCATGTTGGTCATTGTGTCGTTAATTGTCACTTTGAAAGGCTTTATGCCCTACCACTCAGTGTTGGGTCGGTGTTGCTGTTGCTGTTGTAGTTGTTGTTGTTATTGAGTCATCCAAGGAGCCTCAGGTTGATCCTGAGTAGCACTAGACTAGCGCATGGGAGGCTCCTGAGTTCTCCGAAGGAGTTGTCGATGGTGCCGATCAACCAGGAACGTAGCCAAAGGTGTTTGGCCGACTCTTCTTCCTCACCGCATAAGTCATCACACATCCCCAACAGATGTTGCCATTATCGGAGAGAGCGGTGATGGCCGGACCTGCATCAGGTCGACGAGGTATTTCCTCAACAGTGAGGCCTCCTCGGAGGGGTTGGGTTTTTGGGAAGAGAGGGAGGTAAGACGGGGTGGCGGGATGGGTGAGGGATGCAGCTTCTGCGTATAATGGCGTGCCTTGTGGAAGTGTTAGGATCCGAGTTTGGATGGGGAAGGGAGGAGCAGAGTTTGGCTTGCTCGTCTGCCAGGTCATTGCCAAGGAGATTGCAATGGCCAGGCAACCAGATAACCTGAAATGGGCCCTTGGAGCCGAGGGCAGCGAAAAGGGACTGTAGGGCGGTAATCTCGAGATCAGTTGGGCCATAACCGGCGGTTGGGGACCCCTGTTCTATGGTACTCCCGTTGGCAAAGAGTGCAGACGATAGGAGTAAAGTCATAGCGGATTGTTTTCGAGCAGGTGGCACAATTAGGGCCGGGATTCTGCTCAACGTTGCGGGCCCGAAGAAGGAGGGACTGGAGGTGCAGGGCGGCTTGTACAGCTTCAAGGAAAAAAAAAAAAGGAGGGCGGGGGAGAGAAGAGCGGGAGAGGCGCCTCCCATGGTGCTGTCTGGGTGGGGTGTAATGGATTCGCAGGTCCCCCACACGGTCGCTGTTACTGTTTCTGTCCCTGCTTCTATTGTTTTGTCACTTTAGATTATTTGCTTATGTCATGGGTTTTGTTTTTTTTTGGTACTTTGCTTATTTGGGTATTTATTTTTCAGTGTTAATACAATTTGTCAAGTTCACCCTGCTCCTCCCTCTTGCCTGCTTTTTGGGGTCCTCCACCACCACGCATTGTGAGAATAATATAGCGTTATTTTTCAATGTTTAAAAAAATGCTTATAATAATAAAGTAACACTTAATTGTAAAAATAAGCGGTTTTCACATTTTCAGCTTGTGATGTGCCTCTCCTCAAAAGATTGAGAAACACTGTCCTTGATGATTTAAAAATTCAAAATGAATGAATGGCTGCTTCATCCTGACACTTCAGCTTGCAGTGTCTGGCGTATTGTATGTAACATGACAAGGCTAGCTACAATGGCATTCATGGTAAAGAGAGCTTGAATGAAAAAGATGCACCTGCCCACTCCAAAAAATAACTCTGAAGACACCGATGTAGACTTTCAGTCGTTTTCAGTGAAAATGCATAATAATAAGAGAAAAATCCTACAGATACAAAACTGGAATTTGAAACTTCTGAATCTACGTTGCAAATAATCAAGGCTAATCTCATAGCAGGAAAGACTTTTTAGCATTAAAAGTTTGAAAAGTAACACTTTTTTTTGCTCAGAAACGATGATTACTCTTTCACTGATAACTGCCCTGCCAATAATTCAAATACTTTATTTCAAGTGGTTGCACGAAACAAAATCATTCGGATCCAAATCTTTTTTTTTTTTTGAAGTAGACGATACATTTTTAAAAATTGCATCTAAATCCAGATGATTCTATTGTATGCAGCCACTTGACACAATTAAATTGCGCAAATTCATCCCACAACTTTTTTTCAGTGTTCTTTACCACCATTGACCAAATGACATGAAAACTACAGACATGACTCTCAAATGGATTGTGATTTTCCAAGTTGAACAGGAGATAATTGTAGTTTTGTCAAGTTGATCTTACCGGAGAAACGGCCGTAACAGACACAAGGAGAACAATGATGACAACTGGCGTCATGGTGTTGCTGTCGTCTGAAAATAAAGACAAAACAAAATTTTAAAAGTTAAAATCACATTGGTCTGCATTCGCGTGTGTCTCAGATTGAGAGAGGGAGAGAAGTGAAAGAAAAATAAAGCAGGTAACAGTGGAGTAATTTTGTCTTACGGGTGTAAGCAGGTGTTTGAGGTCGCTGATGATTCGTCACATTTTATAGGTTTTACATTGGGCGTGTCTCTGATGTATTCTATCTGTGATCATCCCAGTTGACTTTCCATGGTTTCCTGTTTGGCATAATGCTACGTTCCGGCTGAACTGCATTGTTTCAATCATGTTGAGTTCACTTGTCATGACCTCAACGCTTTCCTTTGCCATCTTATTGTTTCACCAGTGTGGCTTCCCTCCATCACATAATACAAGTCAGTCTGCTCAAATTGGAGAATGCTCTTGATCATAAAATACGAGTATATACTGTACATAAATTGAGTTCAAAAAGTCAGGAAATATATTCACACATTCTATCATGGGAGAATCCTGCCCAATGCGTTGGAATAACCCTCACCACGACAAGTAGGAAGTTCAGAGACAAAAGAACACGGACACATGGCAAGACACTGGCCAGGAGAGATGAAACCACAGTGAGTTGGTCGGATCTCTGTAGTTTCATCCCATACCTGAGCTTTTGAGTCACATGAATTGCAACAGCGCAATCAATACGAGAATCAAAATGACATGACATGTATGGGGACTTCAACTCCTGTTTTGTTTGTTTACTCTGCCCATATCCGCGCCCCTCTCTCTCTCTGGCTTTATGTGTATTTTATTTCATTAGTCTCTCTACATCACATTGCAATTCATTCATACTCACTGCGGTCGACCAAGTCTCCAAATTGGCTGACTTTGTGGCCTTTCCCAAGCTCCTGTCTGCACTAGAAACCGATGAGCTGCTTGGCTCTCGACAAAGGCAGACACTTTTTGCACTGCTCCCCCTGCCCTCACCCCACCCTTTCCATGCTCGCCACTTAGTCCTTGTGCTGTCTTTGTCTAACTTTTTTCCTAGCCTCCTACCGTATTTTTCATCCGAAGAACTAACCATGGAATTAGTTGGCTGGTCTCGATGTAATCGACAAAAAAATTTTCGCCGAAAAGAGCGGGCGGTCTTGCTGCCGGATACGCCCTGGATCCATGGAGAAAGTGGAGACCGGTGTGCCTGGCATACTGTCCGTGGAGGATGTGGAAGACATCTACATTATTGGCCTTTTGATAACAGGTATGCCTTTTGATAACGGGTATAGATGGTATTTGGTGTTGGCAGCGTTCTGTTCTATCGCAAAATTCAACCGACGGGAGCGGCTCTATTGGAAGTGAAGAAGCTGCCGGTCACTCTGGATGGCTTGGCGCGAATGTCCAACACTCAGACTCAAGCGGTGACTGGAATTGTTGGCGGTCGTCCCTCCAAAACAAACAGCGCTATCTGGCATTTCCGCTGGATGGAAATGCGCGTGGAGTCTAAGGCCCCCCACCACCACCACCCTCCTTCTCGGCCATGGACTGATAAGCCGGGACTGTCTTCATGATGAGCAGACCTCAACGAAGCAGCTATGACCTGTACACGCATACACATATACAACTGGACAACCACACGAGCATACACATCTTTATTATCACCGTCTCCGATTCTTTTTCCCCTATGACGTGGTTCGATATGCGGAGCGCAACGGTGGTCATTTCGGCCGTGTCGCGGTCCCCCCCCCCCCCCTTCCCATTCATCTTCCCCCTTATTACATGTTATGTCTTGTGACTTGTTGTAACTGTCATATGCTTATTTATGTGCGAGGGTCTTTTTTTATCTTGGACTTAAATTATCCTCCGAAGAGGATAGTCTGAGCGTGTTTTTTTTTTTCCCTTTCCCTACCCAGCGTTTTAATTTCTGAATTCTGATTGTAATTTCCCCATTGCGGGACAAATAAAGGATATATTAATTACCCATGTCTTCTGCCTCAATAGTATTCCTGTGGACCTGGTCTCCAAACAAGGTCCGCAATTCGTGTCTAAAATGTGGAAGAAATTCTTCAAGTTCCTGGGAGCACAGGTGAGCCCATCTTCTGGCTTTCACCCTTAAACAAATGGCCAGACCAAGAGGGTCGACCAGGACTTACATGCAGCTCTCCGCTGTGTGCGCCTCCACCATGTCTTGGGTCGCCCACCTGCCCTGGGACGAATATGCGCTCAACACCCTCGTCTCATCTGCCACAGGTCGGTCTCGTTGTTCCCTTCCCTGAAGTGGATATCCCATCGGAATAGCTCCACCAGCGATGGGACCACCAGTTCTGGAGGGAGACCAGCAGCATTGTCATGTGCAGTGTCATGTAACCGGCAGATCCCAGACCGTCGAAGATGCCCTGACGCACTCCACCAACCCGGGCGAATGGTCTGGCTTTTGAACCGGAATCTGCATGTGGCCGGCATCTCACGCAAACTGGGCACCGTTAAAGATGGAGGCGACTGAGAGTCAAGACTGAAGCCTGTCGAACCCAGCTCTCTGGCATACCTCCCATTCAGCCCCTGCTTCAAAACCAGGTCGTCTGCCAGGAGGCTTCCATTGAGGTATTGTCATGTCTCTGTATTGTATTGTGTTCTAGTTCTGGCAGGATCGGAGGGCCTTCCCTCCAGTGCCACATCTGTCTCGCGTTAGTGTACACTGCACCCTAAGCATTCGATCAGTTTAACTTTCACAAAAAAGTAGTGCAAAAAGACCGGTCACCTTTAACCTATGGTTGGCACATGGCCTGCTTCACCGGAAGTTGTTCGCTGTCAACAGTCTACAATCTCACCGTGCCATCACAACTGTTGTGATATATCTTTTTTTTAATTATTATTATTCTGATTCAAAGTTTGTTACATCTGTAACTCACCGATGGAACAGGCAAAGAATGTGAATCTGGAGGATCATTTAAACCGGTACACGTGAGCTACAATCGTGATTTTGCTGCACTTAACACGCTGCAAAAGTGCGTCCTATTCCTCTGCGTCGGGTCTCTACTAAGGTAGGCAGTGATTTGCTTATTACAAACTCACAAACTCTCTCCCTACTTTGTTTTTCTGTTTCGTTCCTGCAGGGTCTGTGACAGCTATGCTCATTATGATATGCGTGTGTGCATGCATGGGTATGCGCATCGGGTGCGCACCTGTGTGTGCATCCGTGCATGCCGAACCAGTTGATCGCCGGAGTAGAATAGTATTTTGTACCTTGCTAATCTTGTTCGCCTCGTGTGAATTTTTTTCATTACGTATTGCAAGGGCTTTTTGTTTGTCTTATTTCATCCATTTTCCCTGTTACCAGTGCCATTTGTTGTACTTTGTCAGTCTTGCGTTTTTCTCTGATAAAACTTTTTGTTCAATTCTTAATGTTGTCTTCAGTTGTGGGATTTGATTTGTCCCAGAGAATTCCACAACCTGATACTGGACAATTTTCGCAGATAAGCATTAACATTTTCTCACATTTCACTCTCTTTCGATACTCAAAGTTCGCACCTTCATCGATTTAAAAGAGTACGTTCTGTATTGTAGAACGAAAGCAAGGATCGAAACTTGTTTCCAGGCCAAGACATTTATTTGAGAAATAAAAACATGAACGACCTACCCTGCATTTCATTTAGCTTTATCTGGGCCTATCACATTAAAAACAACAAAATCAGATAGCTTTTAGAAATAACAAAATTATATTGATCAATCTATGACGCTGGACACATAAAAAATATTTACAGAGACTCGTGTGTATTTCACAGACGTCTGATTGTGCAACACTTGTTGTAGCATCCAGGAAATGCCCTCCCTGAGAGCAGTTAGTTCCTGCCACACCTAAAATAAGGCTTAGAGCTCAGATGAATTTGGTTCTGCACTTTAAAGTGTAATTTACTTGTCTTTGGAAGTGTTGTGTCTCGACCAACTTAAAAATAAAGGAGGCAGACTCGGAACTCGGGTACAAATAGCTCTGTACTGTGGCGAACGGAATTCACACAGACAGTGGGGCAAATCACTGACAGACAGCAATGCATATCACTCCGCGCATGTATCCACTGAGGAGCAGGAGGGGCAGAGAACTGCGCCTAGAAAGTAGGTCCATACACCACACTTCTTCCCTCTTTGGAGGAATACCACATCAAACATAAATCAACACTTTGCATGCATTCAGACATGAAATACAGAAGAACCATTTTTTTCCACCTTATTTTTCTTGACTTAAAATCTGTGTGTGGGAGTCCATAACTCAAAACACTCCACACTCACCAAACAACACCCATATTTGTAATAGATGGCGTTATAAGTACAATCTCTTGGGAGGCGTTCTGTGCCTTTCAGGATCACGCCTCTGGACTTGCAGTTTTGACGGAATGACGCACAGCAAGGTTCCTCGACACACAGTGTTGGTCCAGTCTGACTGAAAGTATCACTGTGAGCTGCCCATGTCATTGTCATTTCAAACTTTGATGAGAATGTTGACTCACTTCTGGTGCTTCTCTGCATTTCGGCATCTGTGACAGGTAGCTTCTCTATCACTGTATGATGGAAGACTTTTGCTGGGTCTTCAGAGGAACTTTTTCCTTCCGCTGTTGTTGCCGCTGGCAGGCGTGATCCATCAGCATGACAATTTGGTCCCTTGAACTCACTATTGTCTGAGCTCCCAAGAAAAGTGCCCAGCGTTGTAAACGGGTCATTGACATCACTGGGATTCCTTTCGTGGGGTTGAAAATGGACACCAGCGGTGAGTGGTCCGTCACTAAAGTGAACCGTTGTCCGTACAGGTACTGGTGGAACTTTTTAATGCCCCATACCAGACTGAGGGCTTCACGGTCAATCTGTGCGGAGTTGCTTTCTGCACTCGCCAGTGACCATGTCAGTTTTTCTGAGGGTATTGGTCTTTCTGTATCTTTCAATGCTTTTACAGGGTGGCCCAGTGGTTAGTGCATCGACTTCATAGCGCAGAGAGGTAGGCCTCCCCATGCCTGCGTGGGTTCTCTCAGGGTATTCCCCTTTCCTCCCACATTCCAAAGACGTGCATGAAAGGTCGATTGTACACTCCAAATGTGTGATTGTGAGGGCGAACGGTTGTTCGTCTGCGTGTGCCTGCGATTGGCTGTCAACCAGTTTGGGGTGGACCCCTCCTATTTCCCCAACCTGCAGTGCAGTGGTCCTGGGTTCGATCCCGGCTCCGGCCTTACTGTGTGGAATTTGCATGTTCTCCCCGGGCCTGCGTGGATTTTCTCTGGGTACTCCGGTTTCTTCCGACATTTCAAAATCATGCATGGCAGGCTGATTGAACACTGTAAATTGTCCCGAGGTATGAGTGTGAGCATGGACAGTTGTTCGTCTCTGTGTGCCCTGCGATTGGCTGGCAACAGATTCGGGTTTTCCCCTACCTACTGCCCGAAGACAGCTTGGATAGGCTCCAGCATCCACCGCCACCCTTGTGAGGATCAAGCGGATCATAAAATGAATTAATGTATTTTACTGTGAACATAAATGTTAAACACAGAACCATACGCACTGCCAATGTGAAGCCAATCACAGGATCAGAATCATCTTTATTGGCCAAGTATGTAGAACACACAAGGAATTTGTCTCCGGTATAACACGCTGCACTAGTATCATCGTAAACAACAAAATCATTGAACCATTTTAGAGTAACCAGTAGTTTTGTAGTACCATTTTGTGGTGCAAGAAGAGTGACTCCGTCAGTGACTGTCCCTGTGCTGTCGAGGTGCTTGAGGATGTAGTGCAGACCTATGTTGACTGCGTCTTCCACAGACCTGTTTGCCCGGTAGGCAAATTGGAGAGGGTCCAGCAGGGTCCAGTGACGTTCTTTAGGTGGTTCAGCACAAGGCGTTCAAAGGACTTCATGACCACAGACGTCAGGGCGACAGGCCTATAGTCGTTCAGTTCCGATGTTGCCGATTTCTTGGGAACTGGGATGATGGTAGACTGTTTGAAGCAGGATGGGACCTCACACAGCTCCAGGGATCTGTTGAAGATTTGTGTGAAGACCGGAGCCAGCTGGTCAGCGCAGACTTTCAGGCAGGAGGGGGACACTTTGTCGGGCCCCGGAGCTTTCGTGATCTTTTGCTGCTTGAAGAGCCGTCTCACGTCCTGTTCGCGGATCTGTAGTGGAGAAAAAGAGGGTGGGGGGGGTAGGTAGAGTGGTTTCTGGTAGAGGTGGGTGTGTGTGGGAAATGGGGGTGTCCTTTTCAAATCGGCAGAAAAACATGTTTAGTTCATTAGCAAGACCCTTATTGTTCATTGTTTGGGGGGATGGCATTCTATAGTTAGTGATTGCTTTCAGGCCATTCCATACAGATGCAGAGTCGTTAGCAGAGAACTGGTTTTTCAGCCACTCTGCATAGCTTCTCTTTGCGATGTTAATTTCCTTTGTCAATTGGTTTCGGGCATGTTTGTACAGTGCCCGATCTCCACTTCTAAATGCGGCCTCTTTCTCTTTCCTGAGTTGCCTGAGTTTGGGAGTAAACCATGGCTTGTTATTGTTGAAGGAGCGGAAGGACTTCGTTGGTACACACATGTCCTCACAGAAACTGATGTATGATGTTACAGTGTCTGTGTATTCATCCAGTGTGCCCGTTGAAGTTTCAAAGACGCCTCAATCAGTGCAGTCTAAGCATTCTTGTAGAGCAAGCTTTGCTTCATCTGTCCATTTTTTCACAGTCTTAACAACCGGTTTAACACATTTGAGTTTCTGTCTGTATGTAGGTATTAAGTGGATTAAATTGTGGTCAGAAAGACCCAATGCTGCACGGGCGACCGATCGGTATGCATTTTTGATTGTTGTATAGCAGTGGTCTAGAATGTTGCCTTCTCTGGTGAAACAGTCGATGTGCTGCTTATATCTGGGAAGTTCACGGTTACGATGTGCTCTATTAAAATCGCCCAAAATGATCAGGGGTGACTCTGGGTATTTTAGTTCGAGTTTGTTTACTTGTTCGGCTAGCGTTTGTATCGCCGTGTTAGCGTTAGCTTGTGGCGCAATGTAAACACCGACTAGTAAAAAGGAGGTGAACTCACGTGGCGAGTAGAATGGCTTGCAGTTTAAAGACAGCGACTCCAGGTCCGGGCTGCAGTGTGCGTCGAGCTTCGTGACATCAGTGCACCATTCTTCGTTGATATAGAAGCAAATCCCACCACCTTTCGATTTCCCCGATAGCTCCGTGTCGCGGTCGGCTCGGAGAAGGCGGAAGCCGGGTAGATGTAGCGCGGAATCTGGGTGGCGGTCACTGAGCCAGGTTTCAGTGAAGCAGAGCGCAGCACAACGTGCAAAGGTTTTGTTGGTCTTTGTGAGGAGAAGTTCATCCATCTTGTTTGGCAGAGATCGTAGATTAGCAAGATGGATCGATGGGAGCGGGGTTCGAAATCCGCGCTGCCGGAGCTTGATGAGCACGCCGGCTCGCTTCCCCTTCCTTCGGCGGCGTTTCCTTCACTTTAAGATTCTCACAGTTGATGGGTAAAACCTTTCGTAGAACTTGACGTAAGCATGATATTGTTTTCTTGGCTTTTGTATGAAAACATGAAAAGAGCAATGCTGACATGTTGTCATTTAAAACATTTGCACACACAGCAGACAGCTTTTAAAGAGGCATATGTAACTCTTAAACAATACTATAGTTTGCCATTTAAAACTATGTATATTTTACTTTCATTTGTGTATTTGCCTTTGCAATATTTATATTGTGGTTTTCTGTGAAGAACACAAAAAAGAACGGCAAATACTGCATGAAATAACAATTGAACAAGTACTTCTGTCTTTGTGGATGTTGTAAATTCACAGGAAGATTGTGGGTCAAGTACTGCGTAGTTATACTTAGGTCACTAATTTTCATCATGTGATATAATTTGCATAATGTTATATTATTGTCTCTCTAATGCAAGATAAATAAAACGTGTTACAGCTACAAATACATGTTTTTGTGGTCTGACTGGATTCACACCCTTTCGTGAGAGTAAGATGAATGGAAAAAAATTGCAGTCATGTTTGCAGTCGAACTGTGACGTTTACAGTCTATATAAAGCGACAACAATAACTTTGTAATGAGTACATGCAATGTACTTGTTGGAACCAGGTTTATCTGTGTTAAGGAATTATTCCGCTAGAAGTAGTAGTAGAACATTGTTGATGAATTTCATCTTGCTATGAGAACTATTGACACTAGTCTCTGTCCTGAACATTTGCTTGTCCTTAAACAAAGAGTGTAGGGTGAAGTTGGGGCCCTAATTCCCCTTGAGTGATTAACAGCCCCCTGGCCGTCTTCTTTTGCGTCCCCCACATCGTAAAAGTCCCTGAAGGCTGTCAAGTGCCTTCGAAGAGGAAACCTCATCTCAAAATTAGTGGACCAGCAGATATTCTCTGTACTTTGTCAAAATGCCAAGATCGAACTTTGCTTGACTTTCTTTGTTTCAGATTTTTACATAAGGGGAAGTACTGCCCGCCCCTAATTAACATAATTAACATACCGTATTTTCACGACTATAAGGCGCCATTAAAAGTCTTAAATTTTCTCCAAAATGGACAGGACGCCTTATGGTGCGGAGCGTCCTTTATATGCGCTGAGTTCCAAAATCTGACTGAGAGCCGACACGCTGTTTATAGAGAAAAGGCGGAAGTGACTGTGGCCAGGCATGCAGGAGAGAAGTCGGCCAATCAGGGAAGGGTGGGCGTGTATATATACATATATGGAGAGGGAGAGAGACAGAGAGAGGGAGAGAGAGGACAGACAAGCTAGTCCGCCAATGGTGAAGGGTGGGCGTGTAAGTGGACGCCTCAAGCCAGTACCAACACTTGTATAGAGTGTGGCAATGTGCATTGTTGCAAAACAACTCCGGTTTTGGTTTCTAAGAACCCCTGAAAATAAATTCGACAAAAAGACACGCCTACGAAGCTCAGTTCAAACTTAAAGCCACCGGTTATGCTTTTGGCATGCGTGCCCATCTCACAGCAGTGGTGAAAAAACAAGTCAAGCAAATGACTAAAGAACTCCAACCGCTGGACATTGGCATCAACCGGGCGTTCAAAGTAAAGTTGCAAACGGCATGGGAACAATGGATGATCGGCGGCAAACACAACTTTACAAAGAGTGAGAGGCAGCGCTTGGCGAGTTACGCCACAATACGCAACAACGAGAGGGAACGCGGCGTTTTTGATGGATTACGGTACTTGCACAATTGTTCAATTCTTTCTACACACACGCGCTGCCACCATGTTTCGCTCTGTTCTTTACTTTCAAATGTGGGAAAGCTTCACACGAGAGAAATGTTGACTTTGCTGTTGCTGCTCCTTCTTTCCGCTCGGCAATGCGTAGCAATTCACTGGGATGTGCAGTCCTCTGCTTCTGATACAGATGATGAGGGCTTTGATGGATTTCTGGGTGATGATTGATCGATAAACGTGAGAACATTGTACGATGGCTAAATAAAATACACCTGAACTCAGTTCTGCTTTCGTTGCCTTTTTAAAAACGTGTTTTTAGCTTATCTGTATATCTTGGCATGCTACCGTATGCTTCAAGCTAACGTGATAGAGTCCGCGCATGCATGCCGTATGTTTAAGCTGGCGTATGTTTTACCACTGTAAAACTGCGGCCATTAGTACGATGCGTCCTGTGTATGTGTAAAATACAGAAATGTCACCCATTAATGAGACTGCGGCCATTAGTACGATGCGTCGAATAGTCGTGAAAATACGGTACTATGCCCATATGTACGTGTGACTGAAGTTGCTCGGGGCTTCCTGATGAAATCTGAGACCCACAGGAGCCCGAATCGATTCGTGTTGCGTTGCGATAAACTGAAGAAAAGACTACGTGGTGTTGGGTCTTCTTCCACCTTATAGAGAGATAAAAGAATCTGTAACCAAGGATGGGCCAAGAGCAAATTGACAGCTCCCATTCCTCAACAATCTGTCTCACCAGGGCCTCATTTTATGGATGTGCAGTCAAAGCGCTGTTTTTGTTTCACAAAGGGTGTGGCTGACGTTTGAGGCAATATCTAGTTATCCCCGTCATTCAATTCTTTTTTATAGGGGGAAGTATTTGCAATCCATTTTTCCTCGAAGGCTATTAATTTAATAGCATTCTTTCGGTCACGACTCATAGCTCGTGACAGTCAATGAGGCTTGGAACGTAGATCGACCGGTAAATTGAGAGCTTTGCCCTTTGGCTCAGCTCCTTCTTCACCACGACAGACTAATACAACGTCTGCATCACAGCAGACGTTGCACCGATCCGCCTGTCGATCTCCCGCTCTCTCCTGCCCCCACTCGTGAACAAGACCCCAAGATACTTGAACTCCTCCACTTGGTGCAAGATCTCCTCCGCTTTTGAAATCTTTCAAAAAAAGAAATTGCTTTACGTTGCCTGTTTTACAACTGAATATTATTTAAGTGATTCACAGGAAATCTAAGTCTGAAAAAAAATATATACAGCCATTTTCAGATCTGCTTATCCTCTCAAGGGTCGCAGGGCGTGCTGGAGCCTATCTCAGCTGTCTTTAGGCAGAAGGCGGGGTACACGCCGAAGCTGGTTGCAGGCCAATCGCAGGGCACATATAGACGAACAACTATTCGCGCTCACACTCACACCAAGGGACAATTTAGAATGTTTCATTAACCTGTCACCCATGTTCTTGGAATGTGGGAGGAAACCGGACGAGCCGAAGAAAATCCACGCAGGCAGAACATTCAAACTCCACACAGAAAGGCCGGAGCCGAAATCAAACCCTGCACTTCTTCGCTGTGAGGCAGGCGCGCAAACCAGTCAACCACTGAGCCACAACACTTGGATAAGTAAAGGTTAAATCAAATAAAAACTTAAACTTCAAATCCATCCATACATACATTTTTGACCACTTACCCAGCGTCGAGTCATGGGAAACAGCTTGAGCAGGGAAGCCCAGACTTCCTTCTCCCAAGCGACTTGTTGCGGCTATTTCTGGGGGATCCCGAGTTGTTCCCAGGTCAATAGGTAGACATAGTCCCTCAAGTGGTGTCCTTGGTCATCCAGGGGGCCTCCTGCTGGTGGGACATACCCAGAACAACTCACCAGGGAGGTGTCCGGAGGTATTATAATCAGATGCACTCTGAGTCCATCTCAGAGTACACAGACTCTGCTTTCTCAAAGGATGGCGTGTTGGTGGAGTCGAGGTCAGCAGCGCCCCATTCTCACTGTGCACAGTGTTAATGATGCTTTGCTTGGCCCTCGGGCGGCCCGCTCGTCAAGTGGTTAGCACGTCAACTTCACAGTGCAGCGGTACCGGGTTCAATTCCAGCGCCGGCCTCCCTGTGTGGAGTTTGCATGTTCTCCCCGGGCCTGCGTGGGTTTTCTCCGGTTTCCTCCCACATTCCAAAAACATGCATGGCAGGCTGATTGAACACTCTAGTCAAGTCAAGTCAACATTATTTATAGAGCACTTTCAAACAGCCATCGCTGCATACAAAGTGCTGTACATGGAGCGATTTAACATACACAATAAACAGTAAGACGAATCTGTAATAAAGGCGGTAGAAAGCACCAAGCAGTAAAATCAAGAACAAATCTAAGTCATGCTGAGTCGAACGCCAAAGAATACAAGAACTCTAAATGATCCCTCGGTGTGACTGTGGGCGTGGATGGTTGTTTGTGTCTGTGTGCCCTGCGATTGGCTGGCAACCGATTCAGGGTGTCCCCCGCCTACTGCCCAAAGACTGCTGGGATAGGCTCCAGCACCCGCCGCGACCCTAGTGAGGATGAAGCGGTTCGGAAGATGAATGAATCCTTCCCCCTCCTGAGACGTCAGATAGTGGACCAGAATTTACTCAAAGCATTCCGGAAGTTGGCTCACCATGGCCTCACCAAACTTCACCCACGCCAGAGGTTCTGTCTCAGCGGCCGCTGAGGCAAAAAAAGAAACTGTATTCCACTTAGCCAATAGAGGCCTTCATGGCCTGTAAGGACTTCTTCACCTAGATGGCATTCCTTAGTGCCAATGTGCATCAGCACGTACGGGGGTTGCCGACTCGACAGGCACCAACCACCTGAAGGCTACAACTCCGATTGGCCGCCTCAACAAGGGAGGCGCGGAACGTGGTCTACTTGGACTCAATCTCCCCCGCTTCTCCCGGGATGTGGGAAAAGCTCTGCCGGAGGTGGTAGTTGAAAATCCTTCAAGACAGGGGATTCTACCAGATGCTCCCAACAAACCTTCACAATACTCAAGTTTGAGTCTGCCAGGTTAGACTGCCATCTTCCCCACCGTTGAGACCAACTCACCAAAAGGTGGTGATCAGTCGACAGCTCTGCCCCTCTCGTCACCTGGCTGCAAACCCGATGATACAACCACAAAGTCAATCATCGAACTGTGGCAAAGTGTGTCCTGGTGCCAAGTCCACATATGGATACTCTTATTTTTGAAAATGGTGTTCGTTATGGACAATCCGTGATGAGCACCGAAGTCCAATCACAAAACACCACTCGAGTTCTGATTGGGGTGTCGTTCTTCCCAATCACACCGTTCCAGATCTCACTGTCATCGCCCATGTGAGCATTGAAGTCCCCAGCAGAGTGAGGGAGTCCCTAGTGGGAGCGCTCCCGAGCACATCCTCCAAGGATTCCAAAAAGGGTGGGTACGCTGACTGAGCTGTTGTTCTGTATATCGGCAGAAACAACAGTCAGGAAAGGCAGAGGAGGCAACCCTCTCGTCCACCGTGTGAAGCCGAGAGTTACCACATCTATGCAAATGAGTGTCATTGATTAACAATGTCGAATTCACGAACACGAGCGCAAAGGAAATACCCACCATTAATACAAATACACAACATGTCTGATCAGATTTATTTATTGTTTCGCAATTATCTCCATTGACCATGTACTGAACATCACTAAAAAGTCATGATGTTGGAGACATACACCAAAGTAAAGAAAAACATTTCAAATGAAAAGCCCACTTGCCAGTCAAGAGAAGAGACGCCATTTTTAGTTGCTTTGGCGAGCTACCACTGTTTCATTTCAATTCGGTTATTTTATTTTACTTACACCTCTCTGTTTGATACGTTCCAGTTTGAAGTGACATCTGCCAGACATTTCAGAGCTTTTTAACATTTTCAAGACCCACAGGATATCATGGTCGATTATTGTTTATACACCAAACTAATCAATAAAATAATAGACTTTTCTCAATTGGTTAAAAAAAAGTAGTTTCTACTTTTTTCTATTCTTTTGTAATCAGCAGTAGAAAAAAAGGGAGGTTGCACAAAATGCAACCATTTCTTCCAGTGGACTCACAAACTCTGCTGATGTCATACTGTATCTAAAATGTCATCTATTGGTGTTTGCGCATGAGTAAAATTGTGTATATGTCTAAAATTTACAGTGGAGTAGCATCAGACGTACCTCCACCCATCCCTGTGTTAAAGTACACTTGTCAAAGGCAGTGAACGCTTAATACGTGCAACACTGGTTACAGATACACATTTGTAGACTTGATCGTTGTTTTGTTTTTTTTAGTTTCTGAGTCAATACATGTATCTTAACCTGGCAAATACAGCAGTACGCCACTGTTCAAATAGGATAAGAGCGAAAAGCAAAGCAAAGGTAATCAGAAAGTGTAGATGCCAGCGAACACAGGCGTGTATTTCTCTGTCTTCATTTTGTTCACACAACCAATGTTGTCAGCTTTAGTAAGAGTTGGGCGAATATGACAGCCAACCCGTTGCCCTCTATTCTTTATTAATCTGGAAAGAAACCCATTTGAATATTATTAACAGATTAAATGACTAACTTATTTGATCCTTGCTAATATAAAATATTTCACGTTTTAAATATGCACACATTTTTTTTATCGGTCAGATTACAACACATCTCAGTTTGATTACTTTTAGGTTTCATCACAAGGCAAAATAAATTAGATGAGATGTTATGATAAATGCAAGTTTGTGTTATCACATATCTTATCTTATGTGTTATCACCTGTGGTTTTAAACTTACCACATCCATATAGCGCATTGACACGTGCAATGTCATTGCTGCTCATCTCTCTTGCAAGACCAAACACCAGGCTAGGGTTACCTCTGGCGATGATGGTTGGTCGTTTATTTTTGGAGAAAGCAAAGCTGTGTGAAAAGAAACATCAAAATCAACAGCTTTGCATAAAGTATTGTCATGGTTCTGTTTGTGGCCAACAGGTGGCTCTGTAGGGCTCTGCCTACAGCTGCACAACTGTTGGTCATGATGTCATGAGTTGCTAAAAAGGACTCCCGGCACGACCACTCGGTGTCGGGTCATTATTGTTTGCTCCTGTCATGTTTGTTTCTAGCTCATGTTTTGTTCATGTTCTCGCTCTTGTTCTCGATCATGCTACGGTCACAGTTAGTTTTTAGCTTCAGCCATGGTTTATGTTTGTTTCTTTGGATTTTTGCTTTCTTCATTTCTGAGTTCTGGATTTAGTTTTTCTCTTTGATTAAGATACAATTCCTCAAGTCCACCCTGCTCCTCCCTCTCGCCTGCTTTATTTGGGACCCACCGCCATGAACGTGACACATATAGTCATGCAAAGCTGTTAATTGTGCAGAAAACAAATAATAATTTCCATGTAGACAGAAGACAAATGATTTTCTTATTTATTTTTAGGGAAAATTCTTTGCATTTTAATTCCAAGAAATAAAGACCACAGGCTCTATTATCTTGCCAGTGCAATTCGAGCGAGAGTTGTGGTGGAAATTGGACATTTAACATTATTAACTTGTCTGTTATGATTAACTCTTAACTTGTATCACACATCCTGCTATCTGGAAAGTGGTTGCTGTGCAATTTTGTTGCTGGGCAAGGTTGTGCATCAGACTTTAACCCCTCCCAAGAAGATAACAACATGTCATCGGAGGGACCGCACCCCACTGCTTGGGGAGTCGCTCCATCACAGATCTGGAAATGGTGTTTCCCCAGCAACAGGCAAAACGAGGCTCACACCAGCATGAAAATCATCATACACCAGTTGTTACGCCCGATTAATCGTTTCTTACCGAGTATTGATGAATATGTAGCAAATTGAAAGTTCATCGGTCAACAATTTTCAAGCCAAAATGTCCTCCAATTCTGGACTAACCAATTTCTGAATACACCTGCGATTAGGCAACAGGGAGTTTTGGATGAGAGTCTAACTCAATGTTTTTTTGGGCAGTTTTACAAATAAAATTTCCCTCCAAAAAAATGTGACCTGTATTCTTGTGCTATTTCCATCCATCCATTTTCCTATTTGCTTTTATCATCCAATTGCAGGGCACACACAGACAAACAACCATCCACACTCAGACTCAGACCGAGGGACAATTTAGAGTGGAGTGTCCAGTCAGTCTGCCGTGCATGTTTTTGGAATGGGAAGGCGATTGAACCCACAAGCTCTGCACTGTCACGGTTCCACACGCTAACCACTGGACCACTGGGCCACCCACTTGTGCTGTTTCTATATGTTTTATCCTTCTTCATGATGCATGACGAGAGAGCAACATAATTCACAGTAGATAAACACTCACTTGTTGTAGTGCATGATGGAGTTAAAGTCATAGGGAGAACCCAAGTTATTCGTCTCCTCCTTCTCAAAGTTGTGTTCCATGCCTGCACACAGAAGGAGACAAGAATACAACAGTGAAATGATATTGCGCTATCAGGCATGAAATCGAAGACATGCCATCTTGCTTGAGTCTCCGAAACACTGCGTCGTTAGAGTTGATCTTACACCGTGTATTGCTATCATATACTGTCCCTTGGCAATATCTGAACATAATCATGTTGAATTGATCATTTCATTCGTTACAAAAACAATACCGTATTTTCCACACTAAAATGCGCAACTTCCATTTTCTTAAAAGCTCACACGCCTTAAAATCCGATGCGCCTTGTGACCGCCATCCAGATCCCGCACTACATCTACCCGGCTTCCGCCTTCTCCGAGCCGACCGCGACACGGAGCTATCGGGGAAATGGAAAGGTGGTGGGATTTGCTTCTATATCAACGAAGAATGGTGCACTGATGTCACGAAGCTCGACGCACACTGCAGCCCGGACCTGGAGTCGCTGTCTTTAAACTGCAAGCCATTCTACTCGCCACGTGAGTTCACCTCCTTTTTACTAGTCGGTGTTTACATTGCGCCACAAGCTAACGCTAACACGGCGATACAAACGCTAGCCGAACAAGTAAACAAACTCGAACTAAAATACCCAGAGTCACCCCTGATCATTTTGGGCGATTTTAAAAGAGCACATCTTAACCGTGAACTTCCCAGATATAAGCAGCACATCGACTGTTTCACCAGAGAAGGCAACATTCTAGACCACTGCTATACAACAATCAAAAATGGATACCGATCGGTCGCCCGTGCAGCATTGGGTCTTTCTGACCACAATTTAATCCACTTAATACCTACATACAGACAGAAACTCAAATGTGTTAAACCGGTTGTTAAGACTGTGAAAAAATGGACAGATGAAGCAAAGCTAGCTCTACAAGAATGCTTAGACTGCACTGATTGGGGCGTCTTTGAAACTTCACACTGGATGAATACACAGACACTGTAACATCATACATCAGTTTCTGTGAGGACATGTGTGTACCAACAAAGTCCTTCCGCTCCTTCAACTATAACAAGCCATGGTTTACTCCCAAACTCAGGCAACTCAGGAAAGAGAAAGAGGCCGCATTTAGAAGTGGAGATCGGGCACTGTACAAACATGCCCGAAACCAATTGACAAAGGAAATTAACATCGCAAAGAGAAGCTATGCAGAGAGGCTGAAAAACCAGTTCTTTGCTAACAACTCTGCATCTGTATGGAATGGCCTGAAAGCAATCACTAACTATAGAATGCCATCCCCCCAAAGAGTGAACAATAAGGGTCTTGCTAATGAACTAAACATGTTTTTCTGCCGATTTGAAAAGGACATCCCCATTTCCCACACACACCCACCTCTACCAGAAACCACTCTACCTACTACCCCACCCTCTTTTTCTCCACTACAGATCCACGAACAGGACGTGAGATGTCTCTTCAAGCAGCAAAAGATCAAGAAAGCTCCGGGGCCCGACAAAGTGTCCCCCTCCTGCCTAAAAGTCTGCGCTGACCAGCTGGCTCCGGTCTTCACACAAATCTTCAACAGATCCCTGGAGCTGTGTGAGGTCCCATCCTGCTTCAAACAGTCTACCATCATCCCAGTTCCCAAGAAATCGGCAACATCGGAACTGAACGACTATAGGCCTCCTGGATCCCCCGCACCCTCCCACCTTTTTCAGCCACTCCCCTCAGGCAGATGCTACAGATCCATGCGCACCAAATCCAGTAGACACTTAAACAGCTTCTTCCCTCTAGCCATTAACTCCTTAAACAGTCACTGACATAGTCACTCTTCTTGCACCACAAAATGGTACTACAAAACTACTGGTTACTCTAAAATGGTTCAATGATTTTGTTGTTTACGATGATACTAGTGCAGCGTGTTATACCGGAGACAAATTCCTTGTGTGTTCTCCATACTTGGCCAATAAAGATGATTCTGATTCTGTATGGTTATTACGGTAATACGTTATCCCAAAATGGCTCCTTGCAAGAGACATGCATACAACGCAGAGTTCAAACTTACGGCAATCGGGTTACGCAGTTGAGAGTTTAATGTAAACGAGTCAATGTTCTAACTTGCTGTTGGTTAAGTGAGCTGTGTTGCTGCTTTATTAAATACGTTTTACTGACATTTGATCGTTGTGTAGCAATGCCAGTCAACAGCTAAGCTATCATAGCTGTTGTCGTTTGTTCAAAGCTTCTTTGATCTGTGACGTGAGTTGCGTCGGCGCTGATTGGTCGAACCATGTTCATACGTGCTCGCGTGTACAGCAGAGAGCAGTGGACTATGGACTGCTGAGGCGCGCTTTACTGGAGTGACGTTGCTATTGGTCGGTTGCAACGCATTTCCTTGAGCGTACCTCCATTTAGTGGATGCATTGTAGATTGCGTCTTATACTGCGGTGCTAATATTTGAAAACAATTACAAAATACGCTATTCAGTGAATGTGCGCCTTATAATCCAGTGCACCTTTTAGTGTGGAAAATACGGTAAGTTCATCACCTTTCCTTGATGAGAACGTTACGAACATTGGCACTTGTGATGAGCCACAGAACTTGACAAAAGCTAATGACTGCGGCTCCGTCATCCTCAACTCGATTACAAAGCGATGTAATTAAGAAAATCAGTCAGCTGACTCGACTAAACCTTTCAAGCATTTTGGCTTTCCAGTTTCAACAAAATAGGCCTGCTGAAACCGATCCAATCGGATGTTAACTAATTTTTGTCCAACCAACATCATCTTGAGGCAACATAATACCACGTACTGTAAGTGAGGAAGAGGTCGAGTTGTACAACTGAATTCTCGACCAGTTGATGTGTTGGAGGGAGATACTTGGCCCTGTAGCAGTTGACTTCAGATTAGTTAATTACAGTATTTATAATAATCATAATTGTAATCATAATAATAATAGGCCATGTGAAGACTGATTATGAGAATCAATTTGTGGAAAAAATATAAAATGAATCATGTTTGGAAATATGAGGAGGTTCCAGACATCAGTGAAAATATATTTTTAAAATACATCTTACTTCATGATGCAACACTTCGGTTGCATGGTAATACGCTGAAAACAATGGAGTAGTTCTGAGTGCACTTTGTGTGTTTGACAAACTTCAGTGTGGTTAAACAAGGCCTCGTCATGTCAGGTAGGCTCACCTCTTTTGATGTTTTCAAAATTTATGAAGACGTGATCATCTCTGTCAGACCGAACTTGCTCGTGGTGGAACCCAAGAGCATGAAGAACCTCGTGCTGCACAATGCCGAAGTTCATACAGCTAAATTTCTGCAAGGAGATCGCCTGTCCACCCGGCAGACGTCCAAGGTGCGACCAACACCTAAGCATATATCGGAAATGTTTCAAAAGGGCCACAGTACTGGTGTCACAAAAGATATGTTTCAAACCTAATTGCCCTCTCTGTGGGCCAGCTGATCAACCAGTGCATCCGCCAAGAAATCTGGCATTTTGCTTCATTTGGTGCACAAGAAGAGATAAGAATTGTGGGAGGACAACTCATGTTTGGACAACCTCCCTATACGCACCTGACCTGGCCCTGATTTCTGATTTCTTCCTTTTTCTATTCAACGGGTTTATCAGCAGACCTGTTTTGAAGGCATGGACAACGTCAAAATGGCTGTGGCGATGGAGATGTGAACGTGTGTTGGACTCCAGAGGGGATATTTCGAAGGTCAAAATGGACAGTTTGGATTTGGAATCTACCTTTGGTGACACCAATCAGGGAACTTTTCTGGCACACCTGACATAAAATGATGAGCGGGTTTAAAAAACATAAGAGCCATCGCTCTCTGGCCAAATCAGATTTTAAAAGGCCACCAACATCGCATCGACAGTCAATGCCCTGTGTGCATCGCCTTACCCAGATCCGGGGAAGAAGAACAAAAAATCTCTATGCCAGTGGCGCTTCCACATGAAGCGAATGCAGGTTTTTTCGTAGAAACTGATCAAGCTGTTCATGATGATTAAGCTCTCTTGTGAGCCTGTGGAGTCAAATGTCAAACAAGAAAAAAAAACAGAGAGTCAATTGAGTTCCAGTTATGAGAGTAAATGGTAAATGGGCTGTCATGTTCTGCCTGTTTTGATTGTTTCAGCTGGAGTGAAGGGAGTTTCTCTGCAAAAGGGGCACCTGTTCCGCATTTCCCCATCAAGCCTTGCCATCTATTGATGGACTGCCAAGCTGCCTCGTCTCTTGTCGGATTATTGAGCTTGCTCGCTGTTCTGCTTAAAGTGTTGTATTCTAGACCTTTCGATATATTTCTTAGTTGCTCTCGTTACGTCATAGAACTTTGTAAATAGTGTGATTCTTCCTTTGTATCGATCTTGATCTTTGGTTTCACGTTATTGGACTTTTGGTGTCTCGTTTGTGTATTCTCTTTGCAAGCGCTTTTTGTTTTATGCGTTGTTCATTTTTCCAGGCTCCTTGCGAGCAGCAATTTCACTTTGTACTTTGTCTGTGTGCTTTTCTGTCATGAATATTTTTATCACACGTTGTCTGAGCCTGCATTTCTGGAATCCAAAACATGTTTCCGTTCAGTTTAGAACCTGACATCCACTGGCCCTGGTTGGGGGAACAAAGGTCTGAAGGCCACTGACCACCAACAAAGAAGACCGGTGCACAGTGGCACACAAACACTTTGATCCAAAGTGTGGCTTCACTTTAATGAAAAGACTGCTTGGCTCAGTGGGACACCTCCAGAAGATTATGTTGTCCAAAGGAGGTTTTGTGATATTAACATGGGGTAAGACCTCCAGAGAAGGACACATGTGGTGTAGAAGTAAGTGACTGCCGCCAAAGGCAGTCACAACTAAAATATGGGGAATAAAACAATAAAAGATATATTATGCCAGTGCTGAGTAACACATTTTAAGCACTTGCGGCATCAATCACTCATACGATCATTCATTCGCTCATTCATTTTCCGAACCGCTTTTATCCTCACTAGGGTTGTTGCGGGGGGTGCTGGAGCCTATCCCAGCCATCTTCGGGCAGTAGGCGGGGGACACCCTGAATCGGTTGCCAGCCAATTGTAGGGCACACAGAAATGACCAACCATTCGCGCTCACACCCACGCCTAGGGACAATTTGGAATGTTCAATCAGCCCGCCATGCATGTTTTTGGAATGTGGGAGGAAACCGGAGGACCCGGAGAAAACCCACGCAAGCACGGGGAGAACATGCAAACTCCACACAGGGAGGCCGGAGTTGGAATCGAACCCGGTATCTCTACATGTATGATCATGAGGTTTTCAAAAATAAAGCTCGCTTGTGGAAGTGTATCCTTCAAGAACTCGACTCAGGGAAGATTGACTTTGCAGCCAACGGGAGCACGATTACCCAGAGCGACTGACGGCAGTTGCGCCGCAAATCGAGCTCTAAGTTCTTCGTGCTCCTCGTCGAACTTTTATTGATTACATAGGCAAATTACAAGAAAAACACTTCCCCCTTATATTTGCATATCACGCCTCCTTTGGTCAGAGATTTGAATAACTTTTGTCATGCTTTGAAGCACAAATACTCCGACACCTGCATGCCTGGTCGCAGACTTTGCAGATGACAAATGTTCTCCTGGGCCGCGTCACTTATTACCAGCTCCCAAACCCTCTTTTGATATTCTAATACACTTTGTTGCGAAACTGTTTACTCCCATCCCAAGCCGAGTCTAGCCTCCTCCTATCTGTTTGCACCCTTGCTGTAAAACGACTAACTGTGGACTTCCGCAAATCGCCCTTCGGCCGAGACGGCCCGACAACCAAGCACGCAGACATTTGGGAACACTACATACACAAACGTCTAGACAGGACCAAATTAAATGAAACTTTAAACATGATGTCATTATGATGGTAGATTCCTCGAACAAGCCTGTGAGAAGTTTATCGTAACATTCATAAAAAGGAAAAAGATGGTAGTTTTCATGAATTAATTAGATATAAAAAGAACAGATTAACTTCTTTGATTGAGGCAGGAGTGTCTTAACTTTTTCTTCCAAAGGCCACCTGCAGAAAAATCGAACTTGTGGTGGTTGCCAATGTTTCCTGACAGCTAGTTTGCTTGATTTTCATGTTGTGAAAACCAAATTATATACAGTATATTTTTAATTATTATTACGGGGATATCAAATGAACACTTTGATTTGGGAATTCAGGAGATTGTATTCTCGAAAGCACTATTTTGTTCTCTGTATCTCTTGCTCTCTGTGTGATTTCAGATGGTCCATCTTTGAAGGATAACGAATGCGATTATAACATGACAAAATGTATTGAGACACGTCTGTGGTTTGATTTTAGAGGAAGGGTGGGCAAATAATTTTTCTAAGGGGCCACATGAGAAACTTGAACGCTTGCCGAGTGCCAAGTCAACATGCTAAACTCAACTTTGACGATTTTATTTTTAATGCATTTCAGGAAAAGCAGATTGTTTTCTTTCATTAAATTGCTACATTTGTGGATACGGCATGAATTGTTATCATTTGGAAATACAGATTTCCAATTAAATTAGAAGCATCCAGCAGGTTAAAAAAATAGAAAAAAGATGTCCACAGTACTTGTATCGTTTGTTCACTCCAGGTTGAAGTGCTAATCATATAATCAGCAACCTTACTTTATGCTTTCGCAGATAACTATGCAACAGTTAAAAACAAATACATAAGCTGGAAAAACAGTTATTGAAAAAGTGACGTTTCAAGGTTCTTACAGGTCGTAGCGAAAAGTTTACAGTTGTCTATATCAGTGGAAACCGAGGTTATGCGTTACATAGAGTAATTCTATTTGACCAAATGTTTATGTGTACTGAGTAATACTTCAAAACTAAGGCGCCATGTTTGACCGAAGATAATATTCAGCTCACCACTTGATATTTACGATTCTTCAAAGTGACAACAGTTGTCCACACGACCAATAAGTGTTCAAGTGGGATGTGTGACTTACTGAATCCACTGGAGATAATGACAGGCACGTAAACGTAACCCCCAGTTTTAGGCCATTTACATCCTGCGGCTATGCAGGCATCCGCATTCCTTTGCAGATTGATCGCAATGTCACCGTGGATCAAAGGTGTAGCTGTCAAAGAACAAGCAGTTGCATGCAATTTTCCGTCAAGCAATCAAGATGGTTTGTTGAATCTGTCTGCATGTTGCCATTTTTCAAATATGACACAAGAAATCCCGAAATCTATCAAACCATTGTATTCTTCAATGATGTAGTTGTTGAGAAATGCTTGTTGTGTGTTCTCTTACTTGTGTTAGCATTTGCCCTTGCAATCCTTTCATTGACATCCAGGTTTTCTGGGTGGGGAAAAGAGCGAACACGATTTGACAAAACACACAGAATTAGCACAAGTAGGCTAATCGTGTCTATGTCAAGTTAGACCAGTAGAATGGTTTTGTGAATGGCTTCACTTGCCTATGTCATCGCCAGTCACAGATACTGTCTGAAACACAAAGTAAATTTTATATGATATACTGTAGTTATTTTTTTGGTACGATAATGAGGTACGATAACTCAAGTCATTCACACATATTTATCGAGTGTGTGTAGTCTTACTGGAGAAAGAAGCATCAGCAACAGCTGGACTATCAAGGGAAATATTGGAGTCATGGTTGGAATGACGATTGCCCTCTGTTGTCGTTTGTTGTTAATCTTCAAATCTGGGAGGATAGAGCAAGAATAAGGTTATAATGAATTAAGTAAATGTACCTTTCGTAGCAGGGTCTTGATCCTTGAATGCAGATGCTCGACTCATCATCTTTATATTGGTTTCAAAGAGGGAGTGTCTGAGTTCTGAAGCAATACTGTACCAGTGCATCCGTTTCAGACAAACTATGTTAATTTGACAGCCTTATCACAAGGGAATTTTTGAGGTCACATTTGGCATAACAACCACCATTATATTTTTCAGCACAACCAAGTCAGTATATGATAAGATAAGAAAACCTTTATTTGTCTCACAATGGCAAAATTCACAATTCACAGCAGCAAAATTTGGAGGGAAGAAAGTAGAAAACTATGAAGTATTTGCATGCACAAAATACATTTGAAAAATGAACTGTCCGCAGTACAGAATGCAATATAAAATATCAGATTTCAGCAGATGTGCAACTGCATATATGCTGCATAAGGTGGCTGTGTCATTTAAAAAGGGGGAGTGGGGGTGAAAATTAACTGCTCGGCTATTTTCTCACGTAGTTGTTCACAAAGAGGTGAACTTGACCCCATCTTTGCTTGTGAATGACTGAGCAGCTCAGGGAAGCTCCTTTTAGACCCAATCACGGCACCCCCACCGGTTCCCAGTTAGCCTGCTCACCTATGGGATGTTCCAAACATGTGTTTGATGGACATTCCTCAACTTTCTCAGTCTTATTTTGCCTCACGTTCCATCTTTTTTGAAACGCGATGCAGACATAAAATTCAAAGTTAAAGATTATTTGCCATAAACTATTTTTATCAACTAGTTTATCAGTTTGAACACTAAATGCATTGCCTTTGGAGTGTATTCAATAAAATATAGGGTAAACGTGATTTGCAAATCATTATTATCCACTTCTATTTATGTGTAACACAGCAAGGGTTTGTACTTTTTGTCTACCGACCACCAATTGCTACATACCACCGTCCTGCGTAAATATGACACATTGCTTTTATCCAAACATTTTAATTATCCATTCCGGTGTCACGAATGAATAGCATCAACCAGTGTGAACTGACAGCCTCTTAAGTTTCTTGCAGTAATTGCTCATGATAACAATTACATCATAGTGTGTGACCTTTTACGACTGCTGAATCCATCCATTATTTGTTCTGTCCATTTTCAAATGGCAGTCAAAAATGAGAAATGAGTGACTTTACAAATTTTCTTTAAATCTAACACACACAAAAAAGATTCATTTTATTCATTCATTTTCCGAACCGCTTTTATCCTCAGTAGGGTCGCTGGGAGTGCTTGAGCCTATCCCAGCCGTCTTCGGGCATTGCAGGGCACACAGAAACGAGCAACCATCCGTGCTCACACCGAAGGACAATTTGGAGTGTTTAATCAGCCTGCCATGCATGTTTTTGGAATGTGGGAGGAAACCGGAGCACCCGGAGAAAACCCACGCAAGCACGGGGAGAACATGCAAACTCCACACAGGGAGGCCGGAGCTGCAATCGAACCCGGTACCTCTGCACTGTGAAGCCGACGTGCTAACCACTCGACGACCGGGCCGCCGTGATTCATTTTATTATCTTCCAAATTTTGGCTTAAAACAAAAATATATATACTGGAAGTTTGGTAAGAAGCATTATTAATATAATAGAAGATACATTTGTGTGTTTGCTATCAGGATCACAACAAAATGCACCAAATAATCTATCAGTCATAATATGTCACGGATAAATGTGTTTGAAACATTGTTGGAATCATTTTCACGCATTATGTTGGAGGACATATTTTCACCACTGTTTGTCTGTTTGCATTATTTACAACTCATTTATGTCCACACCGAACAGCACCTGTATATTGACTACATTCACGTGTGGTCTCTCCCGATTCCTTTTCCACACAGTCCTCAATTTTGGCAAATAGGTGGAGAACTAACAGTTAAACTGTCTTGGTATGCGAAGATTATATTGAAGCTGCTTTTGACCTTCCACAAGGTGTGAGTCAATTATGAAGACTGCAAATTGCCCGGACATGAATAACTTTTTGAAATTTGAACTTGACTTCTGGAGCCAGCATTTACGGGCAAGTTGTTCCCCATGCAAGAGGAATGTGGTGTGGCTTCATATTGTTCGGCGCACTTTTTTCTTTATATGCTCACTCTTACACTGTCTCTGGTACATACCAGTGTGGGCTACAAAATTGTTTACTGTTCATTCATTCACCCATTTTCCGATCCGCTTCATCCTCACAAAAGTCGCGGGGGGTGTTGGAGCTTATCCCAGCTGTCTTCTGGCAGTAGGCAGGGGACACCCTGAATTAGTTTCCAGCCAATTGCAGGGCACACAGAGACGAACAACCATTCGCGCTCACACTCACACCTTGGGACAATTTGGAGTGGTCAATCAGCCTGCCATGCATGTTTTTGCAACGTGGGAGGAAACCTGAGTACCCGGAGAAAACCCACACACACCGGGGAGAACATGCAAACTCCACACAGGAAGGCCGGAGCCGAGGATCGAACCCATGAACTCTGCACTGTGAGATCGACATGCTAAGCACTGGACCACCACCGCCGCCGTTTGCTGTTCAGTGTTTACCAACCCCCACCAAAAAAACCCCGATGGTAATATTTTTCAGTTTCAAATTTAGCATCTCTGAGTCAAAGAAGTCCTAACTGCTGTGTAGTTCGCTCCTCTTTGTTGTTTGATGTCACATATGCAAAGTAGTCTACCTTGAGTGATTGACAGGCAGCAGCTAACATGCACGGCAGCTCATGACGCATTTCCGATTGAAAATGCAGAGACAAACATGCTCCCGAATTCCGTTTATTCCAAGTTACCCTGACGTCGCCTGGAGGAAAAGGAACCTAAATCTTTATAATTGCCTTAATGTAAATTTTTGCAATAGGCTGATTCTGTAGCTCCTGCTGGTGCTTTTCAAGATGAAAATGCCCTCTGGAAGTGTGACGTTTTAAAGACAAGAAATCCTTCCTCCAGCCAACTCTGTGGTATGTGTATGGTCAGTTATCTGGATGAAAACTTTTACCAGTGAGTCGGTACTATCACGGAGACAGGTTTACGTTTGGGTAGACAATTTAATTATTGCAACATCAAATTGATGAAGAGTGTATGTTTGTCTTTCTTTCTCGTTCAACTCCCCAGTGAGTCCCAAAACTACTACATCAAAGAAGATTTTTGAACATAATGACATTTCTGTAATTTTGTAGTTATCACAACGGCATTTTTCTGTCTTTAGGTTTACTCTTGATGTCATATGGACTTGAATTTGGACTCAGACCTCGTTGTCTTGGGCTTCACTTGGACTCAGACCTTTGTGACTCAAAATCAGCCTGGACTCTATAAAGGTGGACTTGACGACAGCTCTGACAGCAACTCCAGGACACCAATGCTGACGACCGTCCATGCATGGCAACAGATACATAAGCATGTATCTGTCGACGTCTATGGAACATAGTTATCTCATGTTGAACCCCTCCTTAATTTTTATGGACAACCCTTGTGTCTTTGTTGACATCCTCGTCTGTCCTCTCACTTGCTCTCAGTTTCTACAAATGTTTAAGTACTCATAGCCACTCCCACCGCACACTCCTAGCACTGTCTGGATCGCAACATCTATTGTCCTGAAAAATTTGCTCCGACACCCATTTAGCCTCGGTAGACTCAAGTGAACTTTTGGTGGCGATGGCACATTGCTGACAGCCAATCAGCGTAAAAAACATTCTGTCACATGCACCAGCAGCTACACGCGCACAAATCCACAATCAAATAGGTTTAAAATGTGGTGAAATGCAAACAATTTATTGTAAATAATTTTATAATTATATAGTTTTTGTTGTAATAAATATTATTTTTGTGACAAAGTTCCTTTCTGTGCCTGCTATTTCAGTGATCCACTTATTCCCAGTTTGTTGTTACGCACGTAGCGAGTACTCTGTCGCTTCGAGCGCAACGTGACACTCTCAAACAATAATTGAACAATTATAGTTAATTTGACTGATTTCAAAACTGGTAATTCATCAATTTGGTGTTATTAATTAATAAATTAGTTTTTATCATTGTATTTACGATATTTTTCTTTTTTTCTTAACTTTCTTGCATATAATCAGCTAAATTGGCTCCATTATCTAGTTCCCATTGCGTAGAAAATCTTGGTAATTTGTATGGTCACCCAAACAATATTTCGAATGGAAAAAGAGACACCATGCTTATAATATTAATGCATAATTTAACTAAATCTATAATGAATTTCCATGGCCTGCATTTCATCCATGCATTTCTTTAATTGAATTTTGATTGGAGAATTGGAGGCCCGGTGGTCCATTGGTCAGAGCGTCGACCTACCAGTGCAGAGGCCGTGGGTTCGATCCTGGCTCCGACCTCCCTGTGTGGTGTTGGCATGTTCTCCCTGGACCTGCGTGGGTTTTCTCCGGAAGATCGCAGATGAATTCAGTGAAAGCAAAGACGCCAGGAACCTCTGGCGTGGGATCCAGACCATCACGAACTATAAGCCCTCTCTGCAGACCTGTGACAGCTCCTTCTCTTTGCTGAACAAACTGAATGAATTCTTCGCCCACTTTGAGGTAAACAACAACACCCCGGCACAGAAGACCCCACTTCCTCCTGGCGACCAGGTGCTGATGATTTCCTGAGATAGCGTGAGCCGATCCTTCAGAGGGACAAACGCACGGAAAGCGGCAGGCCTGGACAACATCTTTGGTCGTTTCCTGAAAGACTGGGCTGAGGAGCTCACAAATGTTTTCACCGACATCTTCAACACCCCACTGAGCCAGGCTGTTATCCCCACATGCCTCAAAACCTCCACCATCATCCCGGTCCTGAAAAAGTAATCTCCCCCGAGCTACAATGATTACCGCCTGGTCTCACACCCCCATTCTTATGAAGTGCTTTGAGTGGTTAGTCAGGCAACACATTAAGTTTAAGGACCTTTACCAGTTCACATACTGGCCTAATCAAATCACTGCAGACGCCACGTTTTTCTAGTTTAGATTCCATTCACATGTTTGTGATAGATGTTTGTTTGAATTTGTGAATGTTAATCGAATTAGTTCCAAATAATTCTAACAGCTTTTTCTTCTTTTTTTAACACAAGACACCACCTGCTGACGAAAGTGAGGATTGACAATTTTGTAGTCATAATTTACAGGCAGGTGAAAATTCAATTGGGATGATGGACAGCAGGGGTGTCAAACTCAGTTCCTGGAGGGCCGCTGTTCTACATGTTTTCCAAATCTACCTGTTGCAACACACCTGATTCAAATGAACAGGTTCAATGTCAGGTTTCCGCGGAGCTTGCTGATAATCTGATCATTTGAATCAGGTGTGTTGCAACAGGGAGACTTGGAAGACGAAAAGGACAGCGGCCCTCCAGGACCTGTGTTTGACACCCCTGATGTACAGGTATACATGAATACTATTAGAACATCCACGTTGGTATGAGTAAGTATTTGTGGATAAAGTCAGCAAACAAGAAAAAACATTTATTGACACCAATAATGCTTTGACAAATGAACATTTTATATTGTAGATCAAATATGGTTGTCATATCTCTTTGTACAGTAAGAAAAACGGCAAAGAAAAGTGTTAGAATTATCCATTGAAAGTGAAGTGATACAAGAACTAACGAACAAGGGGTTGAAGAAATGGCAATGGTTGTATTCAGCCTTCAATAAATGGGACCTCTAACACCAGTTGAGGAGCCATAATATAGGTCAGTGGTCCTCAACTAGAAATACTGGGGGTCCACTTTTTTTTTTATTAAGACCAAGGTCAGGTCCCATGCATGGCGGTCACAGGGAGCAGGGCTATATAAAATAACAATTATTCACTCTGCCAGTACACAGCAAATAATGAGAGGTATTTTGTTGAGGCACAGGAACTCTTTTATTTTGTTAAGTTGTGCCTGCTAAGAAGATACATCAAAATATCCATTTCCTTTAACAAAACAAATCAATCCCTCATTTCCTTTTTGTAAACAAGTGGCAAGAACTCAGTCTTTCTTCTGCATTTAATGAGAGAAGTTACATTTTGTGCTCGTTGCCAAGACTTTGAACTTTGGCACAAAAGGTGTGATGGTCAGGCGGAGACACTGATGCAAGTGTTCATTGGTGAGTCTAGTACGGTACTTATTCTTCACAATATTCATTGTGGAGAATGCAGACTTACATCTGTAAGTTGACCCAAACATTGTGAGAATGTTAATTGCCAGCTTGTGCAGCAGAGGATAATTAGCTGCAGTTACCGTCCTTGTCCAGAAAGTGACAGCGTCAAACTGAGACTCTTTCAGTGCAATATTTTCCTGGAGGTCAATCAACTCATTTTGCAGAGTAGCAGGTGTTGCCCATTGGAAGACTTGGTGTGTTTCTGCAGAGAACTCTCTTACATTTCTGACCAGGAATGGGCTGTCAATGAACAGTAGGACTTGAAATTTGCAATCAGCTTCTCCAGGAATTCCACATGACACTGAATGCGAAAGGACAGACTGGTGGATTATGCAGTGGTAGCCTATCAAGCCAGGGTGATGCTCTCTCAGGCGCTGAACCAGTTCTTTCTCTCCCCCCAACATGGCTGGAGCTCCATCAGTAGCAATTGACACAACTTTCTTCACATCCATCTGTTTTTCATTCATCAATTCTGACATTGCTGCATAGATGTCTTCCCCCCTTGTTTGTCCACTGAGGTTTAACAATCCCAAAACATCTTCAATGAACTCCCCCTTTGCCTCATCATAACACCTCACAAACACCACCAACTGCGCATTATCAGTAGTGTCAGTGGACTCATCTACTGCTAGGGAAATACAATTTGCATTTTGTATTGCATCACAAAGCTGGCCAGACAAATCAGCAGCAAGGACTTCAGTTTGTCTGGTCGATGTGGAATCTGACAGTGGAATTTGCTTTATTTTGGCTGTCATTTGCTCCTTTTCTTTGCCTTCAAACATTGTGCCCATAACTTCAGTCATGCATTCTTTTATAATTTCTGCATCAAAGAATGGTTTCTTGTGCTTACCCAAAACCCAGGCCACTTTCATTGAACTTGTACAACTCTGTTGCTTTTTGTTGGTGTGTCATACATGTCACAATCTTCCTGCTTGAGTCTTGATATGCCCTTTTATGCCAGTTTCAGTTTATTTATTTCGTTTGTTCTCAGCTCTGAATTAAGAGGGAAATCCCGTTCAAAAGAGCTGTGCTCTGTCACATAGTGGCGTTTAATATTTTGACTCTTGACCAGAGCTACCGTCTTTAGGCATATTAGACACACAGTGGCTTGGTGCTCGACAGAGGTAGAAGGAAAGCATAGTTGTCAGTCCATTCTTCATTGAAACGCCGATTTTCACTGTCCACCTTTCTCTTTCAAGCAATTTTAGAGGACGCCATTGTGATGTTTATTTACCTGTTCTGCTGTTAAACAGCTGCAAAGACCCCCTGGCAGATGGGAGCAAAACTGCACACAATCGAAACCTACGTCTTAATTGTGTGTGCGGCTCTCCTGGACTGAAGCTGTGAGCACACTGTGGCGTTGCGCATGCGTCTGTTTCCGGCCACAATGAACTATTTTGAATGCGTGTGTATTAGGGATGTGAATCTCAGCACTGAGGACGATTCGATACACATCTCGATGCACTACCAGCGATGCTTAAACGATACATGGAATTTTCTGGCGACACGATGCGATACGTTTCACCTTCTTCATGATGTGATACGACGCGATACACATTTAGTTCAAATCAATGCGATCCGATACGACACAGTGCAATTTGTTGTGATACTGTGTGTGCAATTAAACATGATGCAAATACGCAAAGAAAAAAAGTTTAAAAAAAAGATGGAATTCAGTATGGTATTGCAAAAGACCACTTTATTCCTTATAAACAGTAGAACGTGTAAAACAACTTATTTAAGCCCTTTCACAATTGGGTTTTGTGCAAAGAAAATGTAAACAATTTGCCACCCGAGACTCACAGCTGTTGCTGTAGCGTAAACACAAACAGACTACTCACTGAGTGTCTTATATGAAATATCCATCTCCATAGGACAGAAAAAAAAAATACAATTGAAACAATGTAGCAGTCACAGCCTAAAGCTGCTGTGTGTATTGTAGCGTACACAGACCACTCTCACTGAGTGTCAAAATGAAATGTCCAAAAGAGTCATCCATATATAGTTTTTACTTGCGCGGTCACAGTGAGCTGCAAGGGGAGCCCCAAAATAAGAGGCGAATTTTTTCTGATCCTGACCTGGTTTGCCAAGAGTTTCTCCGGTGTCCAACGAGGAACTGGACGGGGACGCGGGGGGGAAACCTGTCGGTGATCTGTTGCCATCGTTTTAAGTGGTCTGCATATTTGTGGTGCTGCCGTTGTATGGCTTCGTAGTGCGACTTTCTTTGCAAATTACGGAGCTTTTATCAATCTTTCCGTATTTCTTTTCGAAGCCGTAGTATTTCCAAACGTAAGATTTGAATGTTGCGGCTGCATTAAATATAGTAGTTTCCTTGCTGCTGCTTACGCTTACTTCCATAATGCTTCGCTAGTTGTGTACTGGACTGTATGCGACGCACGGCTACCGTCCGTATTCAACACAAAACGTAAAGCAATGATGGTGCATTCATCGCGCCTAGGAAAGGGCAGATAGGTGACGTTTAACATGAATAAAACGGCGCTTGAATCGGATTTTACCGATACCCACCAATGCATCGTGATGAATCTCGATTTCACCCGTCAATCGCGTCGGACCCAGTGAATGAGCCGATGCACTCGCATCGCGCACGTGCGCATCGATGTATCGATTAATATCGATTATTTTCCACACCGTTAGTGTGTATTAGTGATGTGCCTTTGAAGTGAACGATGGCTCCCAGTGAGGTGGGAGCCGGCTCCTCATTGGTAGCCGGAAGGGGAGGATTACACACACACACACACACACACACACACACACACACACACACACACACACACACACACACACACACACACACACACACACACACACACACACACACACACACACACACACACACACACACACACACACACACAATCAATTTAATTCAATTTAATTGATAGTTCAAAGGCAGCGTGTAGACTGTGCAAGGTTAAACTATCCCAGGCTCCACAAATAACCTGCACAGGCACATCAGAAATGTCCACCCATCAGTACAATTTGAAGAGAAAAGACAAGCGAGGGAACCAGCTATTAATGAAGGTGCTATTGTGTCTGCAACTGTTGCTGCTGCTGCTACAATGTCACAACTGCCTAGATGTACAACCCAGAGCTCTATGAGTCACTTTATGCAAAAAGCTATAAAACCAGCAAAACAGAACACAATTGATGAGGAACTGGGTAAAATGATTGCAAGGGATTTTCATCCATTTTGTGTTGGCTGTGTGTTGTCGCAACATCAGTCCCCTCAGAGAGAATCTTCTCCAAAACAGGGCAAATATTAACAGAGAGGAGAAAGAGGATCAACCCCTCAAAGCTGAGGCACTTGGTTTGTCTTCATGCCAATCTTCGCTAGAGACAAATGAAAACCTTTACCTGGATGCTGCTTTTTTCTTTTTGTTTTACAAATTCATTCATTCATTCATTCATCTTCCTAACCGCTTGATCCTCACTAGGGTCGCGGGGGGTGCTGGAGCCTATCCCAGCTGTCTCCGGGCAGTAGGCGGGGGACACCCTGAATCGGTTGCCAGCCAATCGCAGGGCACACAGAGACGAACAACCATTCGCACTCACACTCACACCTAGGGACAATTTAGAGTGTTCAATCAGCCTGCCATGCATATTTTTGGAATGTGGGAGGAAACCGGAGCACCTGGAGAAAACCCACGCAGACCCGGGGAGAACATGCAAACTCCACACAGGGAGGCCGGAGCTGGAATCGTACCCGGTACCTCTGCACTGTGAAGCCGACGTGCTAACCACTGGACTACCGGGCCGCCTGTTTTACAAATTTTAATTTATAATTTGTTGTGTGGTATTTAAAGCCTACTTATATTTTACTGTAAATAGTTAAAAGCTTATAAATATACACATTCAGAGATTGGAACTTTTTGACGACCTTGTTTTGAGATGGGTCTTTGTACTTTGTTTTTATTTGTGTAGCACTCTGTTGAGGAATGGGAGCTGTCAATTTGCTCTTGGCCCTTCCTTGGTTACAAGTTCTTTTATCTCTCTATAAGGTGGAAGAAGACCCAACACCACGTAGTCTTTTCTTCAGTTTATCACAACGCAACACGAATCGATTCGGGCTCCTGTGAGTCTCAGATTTCATAAGGAAGCCCCGAGCAACTTCAGTCACACGTACATATAGGCATAGTATGTTAATTATGTTAATTAGGGGCGGGCAGTACTTCCCCTTATGTAAAAATCTGAAACAAAGAAAGTCAAGCAAAGTTCGATCTTGGCATTTTGACAAAGTACAGAGAATATCTGCTGGTCCACTAATCTTGAGATTAGGTTTCCTCTTCGAAGGCACTTGACAGCCTTCAGGGACTTTTACGATGTGGGGGACGCAAAAGAAGACGGCCAGGGGGCTGTTAATCACTCAAGGGGAATTAGGGCCCCAACTTCACCCTACACTCTTTGTTTAAGGACAAGCAAATGTTCAGGACAGAGACTAGTGTCAATAGTTCTCATAGCAAGATGAAATTCATCAACAATGTTCTACTACTACTTCTAGCGGAATAATTCCTTAACACACTCCATGTTGAGTATGTTCAGAAGAATATAAATAAAGCCATATAAATAATAAATATTTGATATAATGTCACTACACGTAATATTACGTTATTTTTGGTATTAAATTAATTTAAGCAACAAGTGAGTGCGAATGGTTGTTCGTTTCTGTGTGCCCTGCGATTGGCTGGCGACTGATTCAGTGTGTCCCCCGCCTACTGCCCGAAGACTGCTGGGATAGGCTCCAGCACCCCCCCGCGACCCTAGTGAGGATCAAGCGGCTCGGAAGATGAATGAATGAATGAACAAAAAACTGAGGAGCCATTTGGGAGCCGAAAGAACCGTCTCTTTTTAGGGAGCCGAGCCAAAAGAGCCGGCTCTCTAAAAGGAGCGGGAATTCCCATCACTAGTGTGTATTATAATAATAATAATACATCACGTTTGTAAGCGCCTTTCACAACACTCAAGGACACTGTACAGCCAAGACCAATAGTAAAACACAGATAAAATAATAAATAAAGAGAAAGATTTAAGGCGGGTAGGCAAGTCTGAATAGGTGGGTTTTGAATAAGGAAAGAGAGTCAATATTACGAATGTTGGGAGGAAGTGAGTTCCAGAGTTTGGGGGCAGAGCGACTGAAGGCTCTGCACCCCATTGTACTGAGACGGGCAGAGGGTAGAAAAAGGTGGAGGGAGAATGAGGACCTGAGTGAGCGAGAGGGAATGGAGATTTGAAGATCTGACAGATAGGGGGGTGCAAGGTTATGGATGGCTTTGAATGTATAGAGAAGTATTTTGAAGTTGATTCTAAGTTTGACAGGAAGCCAGTGGAGCTGTCGGAGGATGGGGGTGATATGATGGAAGGAGGGTTTCTCGTGATGATCCGGGCTGCTGAATTCTGAACAAGTTGAAGTTTATGAAGGAATTTTTGATGGACACCGAAGAGGAGTGAGTTGCAGTAGTCAATACGGGAAGTGACGAGACTGTGAACAAGGATAGCGGTGGTGTGCGGAGTGAGTGAGGGACGCAGGCGGTTTATATTGTGAAGGTGGAAATGAGCGGACCGGGTAATGTTATTGATGTGGGAGTGAAAGGATAGTGAACTGTCAAGGATGACACCCAGACTCTTCACCTGGGGGGAAGGAGATATAGTGGCATTATCAATTGTGAGGGAGAAACTGTCGGCTTTGTTTTGAGTGGATTTGGTACCGACGAGTAGGAGTTCAGTTTTATTGCTGTGAAGTAAAAGAATCAAGTTGAATGAACTGAGAGCGGCCAGTGAGATATGAGTGGAACCAATGTAGAGGGGTGTTGGTGATGCCTATGGTAGAGAGTCTATTGAGGAGGATGGGGTGAGAGATTGTGTCGAAGGCTGCACTCAGGTCAAGGAGGATGAGGATGGAACGTATTGGGATAGACGCGTGCTGACGCTTATGTATCGGCACACCTTAAATTCAGAGGAGCCAATGAGCGCCTCGTATATGCTGACGCTTATGTATGGACACACCTTCAGTTCAGAGGAGCCAATCAGCGCATCTTATCGCCGACATGCCCTGCTCAACCAGGGTCACCAGTAGTGATGGGAATTCCGGCTCCTTTTAGAGAACCGGCTCTTTTGGATCGGCTCCCTAAAAAGAGCCGGCTCTTTCGGCTCCCAAATGGCCCCTCAGTTTTTTTGTTGCTTAAATTAATTTAATACCAAAAATAACGTAATATTATGTGTAAAATGAAGTACTAATGCGAAAAATAGACATGATATGAAATATTTATTATTTATATGGCTTTATTTATATTCTTCTGAACATACTCAACATGGAGTGCTACAAAAATAAAAACAAAGTACAAAGACCCATCTCAAAACAAGGTCGTCAAAAAGTTCCAATCTCTGAATGTGTATATTTATAAGCTTTTAACTATTTACAGTAAAACAACATAAGTACGCTTTGAATACCACACAACAAATTATAATCATGGCGGCCCGGTATCCAGTGGTTAGTACGTCGGCTTCACAGTGCAGAGGTACCGGGTTCGATTCCAGCTCCGGTCTCCCTGTGTGGAGTTTGCATGTTCTCCCGGGCCTGCGTGGGTTTTCTCCGGGTGCTCCGGTTTCCTCCCACATTCCAAAAACATGCATGGCAGGCTAATTGGACGCTCTATATTGTCCCTAGGTGTGAATGTGCGCGTGGATGGTTGTTCGTCTCTGTGTGCCCCGTGATTGGCTGGCAACCGATTCAGGGTGTCCCCCGCCTACTGTCCGAAGACAGCTGGGATAGTCTCCAGCACCCCCCGCGACTCTAGTGAGGATCAAGCGGCTCGGAAGATGAATGAATGAATAACACAGGGCAGCCCAGTAATTGAGTGGTGAGCACGTCGACTTCACGGTGCAGAGGTTCACTTCCATCTCCTGCCTTCCTCTGTCGTGTTTGCATGTTCTCCCCGGGCCTGCGTGGGTTTTCTCCGGGTGCTCCGGTTTCCTCCCACATTCCAAAAACATGCATGGCAGGCTGATTGAACACTCCGAATTGTCCCTAGGTGTGAGTGTGAGCGTGGTTGGTTGTTCGTCTCTGTGTGCCCTGCGATTGGCTGGCAAGGGTATCCCCCGCTTACTGCCCGAAGACAGCTGGGATAGGCTCCATCACCCCCCGCGATCCTAGTGAGGATCAAGCGGCTCGGAAGATGAATGAATGAAATTATAAATTAAAATTTGCAAAACAAAAAGAAAAAAAGCAGCATCCAGGTAAAGGTTTTAGCTTGTCTTTAGCGAAGATTGTCATGAGGAAAAACCAAGTGCCTCAGCTTTGAGGGGTTGATCCTCTTTCTCCTCTCTGTTAATATTTGCCCTGTTTTGGAGAAGATTCTCTATGAGGGGACAGATGTTGTGGACCACAACTCACCACTCTCCACTTTTCCTTCATCTTTATTTACCTTGGTCATTTCATCTTCACCCTGTGACTGCCAACCCCCCCCCCCACCCCCCCAAACACACACACACGCCACAATCTTCTTTCCACTATCCGATTTTTTCCTTCTTTCGTGTCCCTGTCCACTTTCTCATCAACGCACTCTCACATACAAAAACACACATTGAATAAATGAGGCTATCAGAATGTATTAACTCACCCGAATAAGTCCCATGCAACAAATTTGTTGAGTGCTTTTCTACAGAAATCCATTGACTCTGAGGTCTGTGAAGAGGGATAACAAGAACTCCATGCACTGGCTGCAAAGAAACCCCCACCAATATTCAATTCTTTGATTGGTGGTGCTGGCTTAATCCAAGTAACTATCAAGGTGCTGCCTGGTGGTATAGACACCAGGAAACGTTGGAAGCCTTTAACATAACCATTTTCAGTCATAAGATCAGCTCGAAGAATTCGAGGACAACAAAGAAATTGATGTCAGTGAAAGTGAATGCTGATTCTAAATTTCACAATTTCTTTCCCTTTTTTCTTTCTACGCTGGCTATATGAAGTGTCAAATAAGTGTATGCTCATACTTATGCACTATTTGAATAGAAATAAAGAGTACACATACATTTGTGTTTGTGTGTGTGCGTGTGTGCGTGTGCGTGTGCGTGTGTGTGTGTTTCATCTTGAAAAGCACCAACAGGAGCTATTGAATAAGCCTATTGCAAAAACCCACGTGAAGGCAATTATAAAGATTTAGGTTCCTTTTCCTCTAGGCGACATCAGGGTTGCTTGGAATTAACGGAAGCCGGGAGCACGTTTGTCTCACATTTTCCACCGGAAATGCGTCATGAGCTGCCGTGCATGTTAGCTGCTGCCTGTCAATCACTCATGGTAGACTACTTCGCATATGTGACATCAAAAAACAAAGAGGAGCGAACTACACAGCAGTTAGGACTTCTTTGACTCAGAGATGCAAAATTTGAAACTGAAAAACGAACTATTTTAAATATTACCATATCTTGTTTTGTTTTTGGTAAACACTGAACAGTAAACAATTTCGTAGCCCACACTGGTACATACCAGGGACTGTGTAGTGCTCAGCATGTAAAGAAAAAAGTGCGCCGAACAATATGAAGCCACACCACATTCTTGTTGCATGAAGGACAGCTTGCCCGGTGATGCTGTCTCAGGAAGTCAAGTTCAAATTTCTTTAAGTCAGTGTTCAACACTATAACTGACAGCCTTGAAAGTTTCTCACAGTAGTAATTGCTCATGATGATAATTACATCATAGTGTGTGACCTTTTACTACTGCTGAATAAATCTATTATTCATTCTGCCTATTTTCAAATGGCGGTCAAAAATGAGAAAAGAGTGACTTTGAAAATTTCATCTCACACCAAAAAAAAGAAAAAATGATTTATTTCATTATCTTCCAAATTTTGGCTTAAAACAAAGAAATATATACAGTAAATATTCTCTAATACGGACTCGTGTTTGCGCTGTCCAATTTGTCCTGATAACAGAAATTCCTCATTTGGGAAATGAGCATGGTACATGTCCTTTATGAACCTGCAAGTATGTTGACAAAATGTTTCTACGTTTCGATGCGATGATCTACACGACATAAGTGAATAAAGTTTAAAACTTTCGCAATTACAGTAAAACGCACGCCAATAAAAAGTCGCTTACACGTCTTCGTTTCGAATCTGATGAATGAAAACGGCGAAGCGAAGACGTTTCTTCGGTCATGTCGAGTGGGTGCTGCTTTTAAGCTAGTGCCGCGTTCTCCAGGACTTAAGTGAATAAAGTTAAAATCATTCACAATTACAGTAAAACGCACAGCAATAAAAACGCACTTACACGTCATCGTTTAGAATCTGATGATCGAAAAACTTGTTTCAGCGTTGTCTTTTCCATCGCATCGGGTGGGCGTTGCGTGTATTTAAGCTCCCGCGGCATTCCACCTCCATCCGGGTTACGGGTAGTGGCATTTCCGCTTACGCAAGTTCGGGTAACACGTAATATCGTAGTGAAAATGTTAATGCATAGGTTTTTATTCCGGGTGAAGATATTCCTTTCCATAGAATTCCGGGGATGGGAATATTTACCGTACTGGAAGTTTAGTAACAAGCGTGAATATAATAAAAGATACATTTGGGTGTTTGCTGTCAGGATCACAACAAAATGCATCAGTCATAATACATCAAGGATAAATGTGTTTGAAACATTGTTGGAATCAGTTTCACGCATTACGTCAGAAGACATGCTTTCACCACTCTTTGTCTGCTTGCATTATTGACAACTCATTTATGTCCACACCATAAAGCACATGTATATTGACTACATTCACATGTGGTTTCTCACTGTTCCTTTTCCACACAGTCCACAGTTTTGGCTGAACTGACAGTGAAACTATCTTGGTTTGCGAAGACGATATTGAAGCTGCTTTTGGCTTTCCACAAGATATGAGTCAAATATGAAGACTGCAAATTGACCGAATATGAATGGTTGATGGTATTCACTCGTGACACCGGACTGGATAATTAAAATGTTTGGATAAAAGCAATGTGTCATATTTACGCATGACGGTGGTATGTAACAATTGGTGGTCAGTAGACAAAAAGTACAAACCCAATTCTAATGAAATTGGGATGCTGTGTTAAATATAAATGGAAGCGGAACGCAATGATTTGCAAATCACGTTCAACCTATATTTAATTGAATGCACGACAAAGGCAAGGCACTTTGTGTTCAAACTGATAAACTTGATAGTGTTTCGCAAATAATCTTTAACTTTGAATTTTATGGCTGCATCGCGTTTCAAAACAGATGGAACTTGTGGCAAAAAAAAGACGGAGAAAGTTGAGGAATGCCCATCAAACACATGTTTGGAACATCCCATAGGTGAGCAGGCTAACTGTGAACCGGTGGTGGTGCCATGATTGGGTCAAAAAGGAGCTTCCCTGAGCTGCTCAGTCATTCACAAGCAAAGATGGGGTCGGGTTCACCTCTTTGAGAACCACTACGTGAGAAAATAGCCAAGCAGTTTAAAGCTGAAACTGATTGGCTTTCGACAAGTTAGCAAAGCATTAAAACTGTAAAATTATCCAAAGAATTACCTCTGATGTTCATGTTTAGCAAAGCTAACAGCAATGAAAGACAGACCCTCCCACACCCTCCAGGGCACCCTGACAGTACTGGACATTTCCTTCAGCCAGAGACTGACACACCCACACTGCAAGAAAGAGAGGTTCCACCGCTCGTTCCTGCCGACTGCTGTCAGGCTACTGAATAGACACACCTGAAAACCCGGACTCACCCCCCACTCACCCCTTTTAAATCGCACAGCCATCTTGTGCAGCATATATGCAGTTGCATATATGCTTATATCTGATTCTGTATTCTGCACTGTGTACAGTTCATTTTTTAAATGCATTTTGTGCATGCAAATACTTCTTGTTTTTCAACTTTCTTCCTTCCAAATTTTGCTGCTGTAAATTGCGAATTTCACCATTGTGAGACAAATAAAGGTTTTCTTATCTTACACCTGCTACAACAGGTACATTTACTATATTCATTATAAACCTACTCTTGCTCTATCCTCCCAGATTTAAAGATTAACAACAAACAACAATCAGAGATTGGCTGGCAACCGATTCAGGGTGTCCCCCGCCTACTGCCCGAAGACAGCTGGGATAGGCTCCAGCACCCCCCGCGACCCTAGTGAGGATCAAGCAGCTCGGAAGATGAATGAATGAATGAATGAACAATCAGAGAGCAATCGTCATTCGAACCATGAGTCCAATATTTCCCTTTATAGTCCAACTGTTGCTGATGCTTCTTCCTCAAGTAAGACTACACACACTAGATAAATATGTAAAAAAAAAAAAATGTGAATGACTTTAAAGTTATTTTAACTCGTTAAAAAAATAACTATGTAATATCAAGTTGACTTTGTGTTTCAGACAGTATCTCTGAGTAGCGATGACATAGGCAAGTAAAGTCATTCACGAAACCATTCTACTCCTCTACATCGACATAGGCACTCGAAGCTGACTTGTGCTCATTCTGTGTTTTGTGAAACGACGTTTACTCTTTTCCCCACCCAGAAAACCTGGATGTCAATGAAAGGATTGCAAGGGCAAATGCTAACGCAAGTAAGAGAACACACGATACACATTTCTCAACAACTAAATCATTAAAAAAAAACAAGGGTTTGATAGATTTCGGGATTTCGGGAGTCCAATAACGCGAAACCAAAGATCAAGATCGATAAAACGGAAGAATGAAAATATTTACAAAGTTCTATGACATAACTAGAGCAACTAAGAACTATATCGAAAGGTCTAGAATACAACACTTAAAGCAGAACAGCGAGCAAGCTCAATAATCCGACAAGAGACGAGGCAGCTTGGCAGTCCATCAACAGATGGCAAGGCTTGATGGGGAAATGCGGAACAGGTGCGCCTGTTGCAGGGAAACTCCCTTCACTCCAGCTGAAACACAATCAAAACAGACAGAAGATGACATTCCATTTACTATTTACTCCCACAACTGGAACTCAATTGCTTCTCTGTTTTTTTTTCTTGTTTGACATTTGAATCCACAGGCTCCCAAGAGAGCTTAACCATCATTGACGGCTTGATCAGTTTCTACGAAAAAAACTGCATTCGCTTCATGTGGAAGCGCCACTGGCATAGAGATTTTTTGTTCTTCTTCCCCGGATCTGGGTAAGGCGATGCACACATGGCATTGACTGTCGATGCGATGTTGGTGGCCTTTTAAAATCTGATTTTGGCCAGAGAGCGATGCCTCTCGTGTTTTTTAAACCTCGTCATAATTTTATGTCAGATGTGCCAGAAAAGTGGTGTCACCAAAGATAGATTCCAAATCCAAACTGTACTGTACATTTTGACCTTCGAAATATCCCCTCTGGATTCCAACACACGTTGCCAGGCTTTCCTGCCACAGCTTCATGCACTCTTGGCACAATTCTTCTTGGATCCTTCACATCTCCATCGCCTCAGCCATTTTGATTTGTCCATGCCTTCAAAACACGTCTGCTGATAAACCCGTTGAGCTTTAGAAAAAGGAAGAAATCAGAAATCAGGGCCAGGTCAGATGTGTATATGAAGGTTGTACAAACATGAGTTGCCCTCCCACAATTCTTATCTCTTTTCGCGCACCAAATGAAGCGCACTGCCAGATTTCTTGATGGATGCTCTGTTTGATCAGCTGGCCCACAGAAAGGGCAATTTAGGCAGGAGGAAACTTGGGAAAAGATTGGACATATCTTTTGTGACACCAGTTCTGTGGCCCTTTTGAAACATGTCCGATATATGCTTCGGTGTTGGTCATACCTTGGACGACAGCCGGGTGGACAGGCAATCTCCTTGCAGAAATTTGGCTGTGTGAACTTAGGCACTGTGCAGCACGAGGTTCTTCATGCTCTTGGGTTCCACCACGAGCAAGTTCGGTCTGACAGAGATGATCACGTCTTCATTAATTTTGAAAACATTGTAACAGGTGAGCCTACCTGACATGACCTCGTAGAGGCCGCATTTAACCACACTAAGTTCGTCAAACACACAAAGTGCACTCAGAGCTACTCCATTGTTTTCAGTGTATTACGATGCAACCGAAGTGTTGGGTAACATTCCTGCGACCCAAAGATAATATTGACAATGAAGTAAGATATACAGTCATTCCTCCCGGTTCACCTTCCGCCGCTTCGTTGTTTCACAGATTTTTTTCGTGCAGTTTTTTTTCATGCTTTTCTTTTTAATCAGCGAATTGTGTTCTGCATCCTGATTGCCTAGGGGACTGACCCACGTGAACAGTCTCCGCGTCTCGTCTCTGAACAGCTTGCCAAATTTTCCTTTGCAAATATTTGGTCTTTGGTTTCATTGTATCAGTGGTGGATGCTGGTCTGTCAACGAGGGGAAGCTCAATTTCGGCCTACACGATAAAATGTGTCCATTTATTTATACGTGAATTCTTGTCTCCATTCCTTTTCAAAAAAATGAAAAGGATGCCTTCACCAAAAGATCGGTGATTGGTTCATTTTGCTGTCAAACAAAAAGATATTCACCTGAGACAGCCAATCATGCAGAAAATCTGAGCATCCTGGCCAGCCTATAAACGCCCACTGTCCATAGACTCCAAGAGACGCTGAGCCTCCAATGGGCGGGACAAAACCAACATTTATCCAATGACTCGTCTCGTTTCAATGTATTGGGACAACCTACATGAACTTTCGAGACGCCCAGCGTCCGTGCGGTCGACGTTCAGCGTCCACACAGTTAAAAGCACAGTGAAGCTGCGGGAATTAAAGAGAAGAGTCGCATCGTGACCAGTAATAAGAAGCTGATTCAGAACAAAAGTTGAGCGCGTTGTATCTAGCGCATATTTAGCCAATGACAAGGTCCACACAATGGTACGTACACACATTTTTATTTGATCACTTACTTTTTGACATTTTAAGGGAAGATGAGCTTCCTTTGCAGTCTTAGAGCAATCGCCTTCAGTATTGTATAATAACTGTAAAAAATATTCTTGCAGAATCCCCTATCAGAAGGATTTTCAACTCCAACCCACGTCCCGGGAGAAGCGGGGGAGATTGAGTCCAAGTGGAGCATGTTCCGCGCCTCTATTGTTGAGGCAGCCAGTCGGAGTTGTAGCCTTCAGTTGGTTGGTGCCTGTCGCGTTGGCAACCCCGAACTTGCTGGTGGATATCGGCAGTAATAAATGCTGTCAAGGTGAAGAAAGAATCATATCAGGCCTTTATGGCCTGTGGGATTCCAGAGGCATATCTGCTGGCTAAGCAGAACGCAGCTTCAGCGGTCGCCGAGGCAAAAACTTGGGCATAGGAAGAGTTCGGTGAGACCCTGGTGAGCCGACTTCCGGATGGCTTTGAGGAAATTCTAGTCCACTATCTGACATCTCAGGAGGGGGAAGCAGTGCACCATTAACACTGTGCACAGTGAGAATGGGGCGCTGCTGACCTCGACTCAGGACATGAGTCAGTAGGCAGAATGCTTTGTAGACCTCCTCAACTCCACTAACACTTCTTTCTTTCTTCTTTCTGGTCACTTCAGGGTTGAGTGAACGCTGGCGCGTCTGGCTGCGGCGTCTGGCTGCCGCTGCTCACCCGCAATTATTCTTTTTAGCGTTTGTTTTACGTTTTTTTACGGTTTACTCTCATCATGGGAGAAACCCTCATCTCCTGTTACAATTCGTTGTGGTTTTGGACCGTTGGTCGTCGCACAGTTGTCCTCGGTCGCGCTGTCGCGGCGTCCTGCCTGTTTGGTTGTCGGACGGGGCTCCGTGCCTTCTCCGCCCCTCCGCGCCCGTGGTGGGGGTCAACGTCTGGGCTGCGCTGCCGTGGACCGTCCTGTCGCTCCTCCGTCTGCCCATGGGGGAACTGCTGCGGTGCTTGGTGGCGGGGCTTCTTGGGCTCCGAGTCCGGTGGTCGGGCTCCCCGACTGCGCTGCACCATTTCCCGGGTGTCGCTCCTCGTCCTTCCCGGAGTTGCATCCGCCATGGATCTCGTCGTGGTTTCCACCTTGATGGCTCCAGGGGCATCACCTCCTTTGGTCGTCCTCCCGCCGGCCACGCTGAGACAACGGCAGAAACGGTGGCCGATCCGCGGACCACAGCGTGTTGGCCGGCCTGGCTGGGTCGGCTAGTGCTCCTCCCGACAGCGATGTTGCCGGCATCAACTTTTTCGAGTCGCTAAATTCAGTTTAAATTCATCTCATCTTTTATTATTTATAATTTAATCTGCGGTTTTATTGTTCTTGTTTTTATTGTAAAGTGTCCTTGAGTGTTTTGAAAGGCGCTTATAAATGAAATGTATTATTATTATTATTATTATTATTATTATTCTTTGAGGAAGCAGAGTGTGAGGCGGGCTTAGAGTAAACAGTGCATCTGATTATGATCCCTCCTGGACGCCTCCCTGTTGAGTTGTTCTGGGTATGTCACATTGGCAGGAGGCCCCGGGGATGACCCAGGACACCACTTGAGGGATTATGTCTACCTACTGACCTGGGAACACCTCGGGATCCCCCAGAAATAGCCGCAACAAGTCGCTTGGGAGAAGGAAGTGAGGGCTTCCCTGCTCAAGCTGTTTCCCATGACTCAGTTTAGTTCTTGGTACTTCTAACAAGAGGGAGCATATAACTCCTACTCTGGCATCCCTTCACTGGCTCCCCATTCATTTTAGAGTTATTTTCAAGATCCTCCTCTTTGTTTTCAAGTCTCTGAATAATCTCGCGCCACCTTACCTCTCTGAGCTCATCCGCCCCTACACACCTGCCCGGCGCCTCAGGTCTGTGGACCAGTCTTTGTTAGAAGTATCAAGAACTAAACTGAGGCTCAGAGGGGATGAAGCCTTTTCTGTTGCTGGTCCGTCTCTCTGGAATGACCTCCCACTGAACATTCGGCAAGCCTCCTCGCTGCCCATCTTTAAAGCCCTCCTCAAAACTCACTTGTATTCTTTGGCGTTCGACTCAGCATGACTTAGATTTGTTCTTGATTTTACTGCTTGGTGCTTTCTACCGCCTTTATTACCGATTCGTCTTACTGTTTATTGTGTATGTTAAATCGCTCCTTGTACAGCACTTTGTATGCAGTGATGGCTGTTTGAAAGTGCTCTATAAATACTGTTGACTTGACTTGACTTGACTTAACAAAGTCTGGTCCACAGACCTGAGGCGCCGGGCAGGTGTGTAGGGGATTAATTGAGTAATTAAAATATTGATACATTTATCGACATGTTTTGATTTACATTACCAGACAGTGTTCCCAAGGCTTGAAAATACTTTTGGGAGAAATCACATTTGCAACTCACTGCTCTTATTTTGAACACAACTGTAAATACAACTTCCGGCAATGCTGATGAATCATGAGTTGATGTGGGATAAGTAACTCTTGGTGAAATTTGGAAATGTTTCATGTTGTTTCAGTTTTAAATACAATGGAGGCAAAACAGGCAACTTCAAGCAAGTTTTTTTCAAGATTTTAAATCAGAGGAAAACATTCAAGCAAAATATGAGTTATGCTTTAGCTTATTGTGCATGATGTCAACAAATCTTGCAAGACCTTAGCTAACTAAGTTCCTGGCTTTTCCCCGTGAAGTCAGAGACTGGGTCCGCAGCTGCCTCCGGTGCCAACGTTCCAAGGTGCACCGCCACACGAAGACGCCCGTCGGCAACTTCGACTTGCCTGATTTTCGCTTCAGCCATGTCCACATCGACCTGGTCGGACCCCTTCCACCGTCCCATGGTTGTCCGCTACCTCCTGACCTGCGTTGATCGCTTCACCCGATGGTGCGAAGTGATCCCTCTTCCTGACATGAGTACCGAGTCCGTTGTCCTGGCCTTCCTCCAACACTGGGTCGCTCGTTTTGGTTCACCGGGAACCATCACCACCCATCGTGGAGCCCAATTCGAGTCAAGCCTCTTCGGTCAGCTCTGTACCTTCCTCGGGTGCGAACGACGTCGGACTACCGCCTACCACCCTGCTGCCAACGGAATGGTCGAGCACCTTCATCACCAACTGAAGGCTTCCCGGATGTCCTTCGTCAACGCCGAGCACTGGGTTGACAACCTGCCTCTCGTCCTGCTTGGTATTCGCTCTACGCTGAAGCCCGACATCGACTCGTGTCCGGCGGAGCTTGTATACGGCGGGACGCTGAGACTGCCTGGTGAGTTGTTCAACGCGACCGACCCAACGACAAGTGCCGTCAACGACCTGCTTCACCGCTTGTGTCAGTTCGCGAAAAGCCAGCAGCCCAAGCCGCCATGAAGATCCAACCTGTCAGCGCAAGTTGATCCCGAACTTCTGACCTGCACTCACATCTTCCTCCGCTGTGATCGAGTGTGGAAGTCCTTCGAACGCCCTTACGACGGTCCCTTCCCCGTCATCGCCCGAGGGGACAAGACATTCAGACTCCGAATACATGGCCGTGAGGACACCGTCTCCATCAACCGACTCAAACCGGCAGTCGTATAGCAGCAGTTCCTTCGCTCACGAACAGCAACTTTCGCCGACAACACGAGTCCGTCCTCTCCCGCCGTTCAGTCCGCGATTCCCTCATCGGCAGAAGCTGCCACATTACCGGTTCCGACAACCACAACTGCTGCCCTTCCCGTGCCCACTTCGACTGTGACATCATCATCCACAGCTGTTCGATCTTCGATGTCCCGTTCACCCAGCACTCCATCACTGAAATCGTGTCTGGCCTCTTCATCAAGCCAAACCACGCGCAGCGGCTGACGTGTCTGCTTCCCTAACCGCTTCACCTCCGATCGACTGTTCTGACCATTCCGTCATTCCAACGACCTCCTTCCTTCGTTGCCTACGCAGACTTCGGATCCAGGAGGGGTGCCCTGTAGCGACGCCACTTGAGCGAAGCGCGACTCAGCAGTCAATAATCCACTGCTCTCTGTTGTGTGTGCGTCAGCGTGGACATGTACGCACTCATGCGTCTTTTGACTCAACCAATCAGCACTAATGCAACGGACTTTATACATCAAAGAGCTTTGATCTACCACACAAGCTAATATAGCCCAGCCACAACAACAGCGAAGCTAGTTAGTTGAGACGACACCACACTCAAAGTCGGACGGACACGCTCTCCGGTCATTTGTATGTTTCTCTCCTTTTCCTCTTTCTGTCCAAATATATACAGTATATATATTTTTTTCTACCAACAACCACTGTCCTGTCAACCTCTTCTTTCATCCCACCGGGGTTTAGCCAGTGTGGTTATAAAGAGACCAAGAATCTCAAATTCCAAAAAATAAAACATTTTCAGAATCAGAATCAGAATCAGAATCATCTTTATTGGCAAAGTATGTAGAACACACAAGGAATTTGTCTCCGGTATAACACGCTGCACTCGTATCATCGTAAACAACAAAATCATTGAACCATTTTAGAGTAACCAGTAGTTTTGTAGTACCATTTTGTGGTGCAAGAAGAGTGACTATGTCAGTGACTGTTTAAGGAGTTAATGGCTAGAGGGAAGAAGCTGTTTAAGTGTCTACTGGATTTGGTGCGCATGGATCTGTAGCGTCTGCCTGAGGGGAGTGGCTGAAAAAGGTGGTGGGCAGGGTGCGGGGGCTCCAGGAGGATTTTCCGTGCCCTTGTCTTGATTCTTGCAGTGTGCAAGTCCTCAAGAGTGGGTAGGGCGTTGCCAACGATTTTTTCTGCCGTCCTAACTGTCCGTTGAAGTCGGATTTTGTCCTTTTTTGTGGCGGCCCCAAACCAAACCGTGATGGAAGAACACAGGATTGATTCGATGACTGCCGTGTAGAACTGTCGTAGCACCTCCTGTGGCAGGCCATGCTTCCTCAGCAGCCTCAGGAAGTACATCCGCTGCCGGGCCCTTTTCAGGATGGAGATGGTGTTGACTTCCCACTTCATGTCCTGGGAGACTGTGATTCCCAGGAACTTGAAGGTCTCGACGGTTGACACAGGGCAGTTGGATAGTGTGAGGGGCAACTGAGGAGAAGAATGTTTCCTGAATTCCACGATCATCTCTACAGTCTTGAGCGTGTTCAGCCCGAGGTTGTGTCGGCCGCACCACAGCTCCAGCTGCTCCACTTGTTGGCGGTACGCAGACTCGTCGCCGTCTTTGATGAGACCGATTACCGTGGTGTCGTCTGCGAACTTTATGAGTTTGACAGCTGGATCTGTTGAGGTGCAATCGTTTGTGTAGAGAGAGAAGAGCAGTGGCGAGAGGACACACCCCTGTGGGGCTCCAGTGCTGGTGGTGCGTATTGATGATGTTGTTGCTCCCAGTCTCACCTGTTGTGTCCGTCTCGTCAGGAAGCTGAGGATCCACTGGCAGATCGTAGGGGACACACCGAGGTGGAGTAGTTTGGGGGTGAGGAGTTCCGGGATGATGGTGTTGAACGCAGAGCTGAAATCCACAAACAGAATCCTTGCGTAGGCCCCTGTGCTGTCGAGGTGCTTGAGGATGTAGTGCAGACCTATGTTGACTGCGTCTTCCACAGACCTGTTTGTCCGGTAGGCAAACTGGAGAGGGTCCAGCAGGGGTCCAGTGACGTTCTTTAGGTGGTTCAGCACAAGGCGTTCAAAGGACTTCATGACCACAGACGTCAGGGCGACAGGCCTATAGTCGTTCAGTTCCGATGTTGCCGATTTCTTGGAAACTGGGATGATGGTAGACTGTTTGAAGCAGGATGGGACCTCACACAGCTGCAGGGATTTGTTGAAGATCTGTGTGAAGACCGGAGCCAGCTGGTCAGCGCAGACTTTCAGGCAGGAGGGGGACACTTTGTCGGGCCCCGGAGCTTTCTTGATCTTTTGCTGCTTGAAGAGCCGTCTCACGTCCTGTTCGTGGATCTGTAGTGGAGAAAAAGAGGGTGGGGGGGTAGGTAGAGTGGTTTCTGGTAGAGGTGGGTGTGTGTGGGAAATGGGGGGTGTCCTTTTCAAATCGGCAGAAAAACATGTTTAGTTCATTAGCAAGACCCTTATTGTTCACTGTTTGGGGGGATGGCATTCTATAGTTAGTGATTGCTTTCAGGCTATTCTATACAGATGCAGAGTCGTTAGCAGAGAACTGGTTTTTCAGCCTCTCTGCATAGCTTCTCTTTGCGATGTTAAATTTTTACCCTTTTCGCTATGTACTGTAAGAATATTAAATTAATAACCTTCGAGGAAAAATTGATTGCAAATACTTCCCCCTATAGAAAAGATTTTAATCACAGGGATAACTACATATTGCCTCTAACGTTAGCCACACCCTTGTGAAACAAAAACAGCAATTTGACTGTACATTCATAATATGAGGCCCTGGCGAGACAGGTAAACCTGGTTCCAACAAGTACCGGTACATTGAATGTACTCATGACAAAGTAATTGTCATGGCTTTATACGAGAATGGAAATGTTACGCAGTTCAACTGCAAACATGACTGCATGACTTCATTCATCTTACTGTCACGAATGGGTGTGAATCCAGTAAGACCACAAAAACATGTATTTTTGTCTGTGACATGTTTTATTTATCTTGCATTTGAGAGACAATAATGTAACATAATGCAAATTATATCACATGATGAAAATTAGCGACCTAAGTATAACTGCGCAGTACTTGACACAATTTTCCTGTCAATTTTCAATATCCACAAAGACAGAAGTACTTGTTCAATTGTTATTTCATGCAGTATTTGCTGTTCTTTTTTGTGTTCTTCACAGAAAACCACAATATAAATATTGCAAAGGCAAATACACAAAAGAAAAATATACATCGGTTTAAATGGCAAACTATAGTATTGTTTTAGAGTTACATATGCCTCTTTAAAAGCTGTCTGCAGTGTGTGCAAATATTTTAAATGACAACATGTCAGTATTGCCCTTTTCATGTTTTCATACAAAAGCCAAGAAAACGATATCATGCTTACGTCAAGTTCTACGAAAGGTTTTACCCATCAACTGTGAGAATCTTAAAGTGATCCTGTGATTGGCTTTACATTGGCAGTGCGTATGGTTCTGTGCTTAAAATTTATGTTCACAGTAAAATAAATTAATTCATTTTATTATCCGCTTTATCCTAAAATCCAGTGGAGGCTGGAGCCTATCCTAGCTGTCTTCGGGCAGTAGGTAGGGGAAACCCTGAACCCGTTGCCAGCCAATCGCAGGGCACACAGAGATGAACAACCGTCCATGCTCACACTCATACCTAGGGGCAATTTACAGTGTTCAATCAGCCTGCCATGCATGATTTGGAAATGTGGGAAGAAACCGCAGTACCCCGAGAAAATCCATGCACGCCCGGGGAGAACATGCAAACTCCACATAGAAAGGCCGGAGCCGGGATTGAACCCAGGACCACTGCACTGTGAGGTTGATGCGCTAACCACTGGACCGCACAGTAAAATTAATCAATAAATAATATCCCCCCCACCCCCACACACACACACAAAATGATTCAACGGTTGATTTTGGCTGGTTTTGGGACGGTATGCAGCAGTTTTAAAAAGAAATGCCCATTTTTTAAATCTACAAGGTGCGAACCATAGATTTGTTCTTGATTTTACTGCTTGGTGCGTTCTACCGCCTTTATTACCGATTCGTCTTACTGTTTATTGTGTATGTTAAATCGCTCCATGTACAGCACTTTGTATGCAGCGATGGCTGTTTGAAAGTGCTCTATAAATACTGTTGACTTGACTTAACTTGACATAGTTCCCCCCTTTATTCATCCATCCCTTATCTGAGCCGCTTTATCGGCACAAGCGTTGCGGGGCGTGCGGCAGCCAATCCCAGCTGTCTTGAGGCAGTAGGTAGGGTCAACCCTGAACTGGTTGCCAGCCAATCGCAGGTCACACGCAGACGAACAACTGTTTGGACTCATAATCACACATTTGGAGTGCACAATCGAACTTCTATGAAGATTTTTTGGAATGTGAGGAAAGCCGAATACTCGTAGAGAACGCTTCATCATATTTCCTTATCTTAGCTTTCGGGAGACTTTTGTTTGTCTCTATCTCCGTCTCTCTCCTCCTGTCTTCTCATCCCTTGAAAATATTTTTTCATGGTGTCACTTGAGGGTCCCCACATCATACTCATGCTCTGTGCTGTGTGCACAACCGTGCGCCCCCTTTTTATTATATTTTATTATAAACATATTTTTTTTTTTTAACACTTTTTGTGAAAGTGAAACTGATAGAAGCTGAGTGTGCAGTGTACACAAACAAAAATCTTAAGAACACGCACACGGACACACCCATCTTTTTTGTTTTCCACATTCTCCCCTTCACCACACGTGATCGACCTGGGACCGCGGACTAATGGTTGACCATGATCGACTGGTTGGGCACGCATGGTGCAGATTGTAGAATAATCAAACACATGGTATGAAAGCTGTGACCAAGGCTGAATAATCTGAGTGTTGACTGCCTGGGTCAAAAATCATACCGCGAGAACAGGTATGCAGAAGGGGCGGGTCCAGGATCAAGGAGTAGGGGATCCACTGACAATCTTCCAGCCCATAATCTTCCTAGTCGACTGGATACTGGACACCCCAGCCCCGGCGTCTCTAGTCTAATATCTCCCTCACCATGGACACTGGCTAACCATCAATTAAACTTGGTGACGGTGGAGGTGTCAGTGGAAGAGCCAGACAGCTGGATTCGAACCCAGGATGGACCTTTGAGGGTCAGTGACAGGTGAAGCTTGACAAACACTGGGTTCACAATCGCCTCCATCTTATATGGTCCGATGTAGCATGTGCCAAGCTTGCGTGGGATCCCCGGTTCAAATGCAAACGGATGACGTACTCAGAGAATGTCTCAGACAATGGGGAACAGAAGATGAGGCGGTGGAAGAGGGACCATCATAAAAGGACAAGCCCCTACACGGGATGTACCACCGGACCATAACTGAAGTGGCCGATCCCAAGAAGTCCTATCAGTGGCTAGAGAGGGCTGGCCTGAAGGACAGCACAGAGGCACTCATCCTGGCTGCTCAAGAGCAGGCACTGACCACCAGAGCCATTGAGGCCCAGATATACTACACCAGACAAGACCCATGGTGTAGATTGTTCAAAGAGGCACCTGAAACGATCCAACACATAACTGCAGGGTGTAAGATGGTGGCAGGGAAAGCCTACATGGAACGCCATAACCAGGTGGCTGGCATGGTCTACCGAAACATCTGTGCGGAGTATGGACTGGAAACCCCAAGGTCAAAATGGGAAACACCTCCGAAGGTGGTGGAGAATGACAGAGTGAAGATCCTGTGGGACTTCCAGATCCAGACTGACAAGATGGTAATGGCGAACCAACCAGATATCGTGATCATAGATAGAGGGCAGAGGAAAGCCGTTGTAGTGGATGTAGCGGTCCCAAATGATGGAAACATCAGAAAGAAGGAACACGAGAAACTCGAGAAATACCAAGGGCTCAGAGAGGAGCTGGAGAGAGCCTGGAAGGTAAAGGTGACAGTCGTGCCTGTGGTGGTCAGAGCACTCGGGGCAGTGACCCCCAAACTAGATGAGTGGTTGCAACAGATCCCGGGAACAACATCGGACATCTCAGTCCAGAAATGTGCAGTGCTGGGAACAGCAAGGATACTGCGCAGAACCCTCAAGCTTCCTGGCCTCTGGTAGAGGACCCGAGCTGAATGAGGGACGGACACCACCCGAGGGGGGGTGAGACGAGGATTTTTTTTAATACACACACACATACAAATATTACATTACATTATTATCCATTTTCTAAAGCGCTTATCCTCACAAAGTTCACAGGCGTGCCGGAGCCTATCCCTGCCTGAATTAGGGCAGTAGGCAAGGAACACCCTGAACCGATTGCCAGCCAACCGCAGGGCATACATGGACCAACCACCATTCACACTCACAATCACACTTAGATACAATTTAGATCAATTAACCTACTGTGCATGTTTTGGAATGTGTATTTACTGACTTTTTGAACTCAAATTATGTGTGACTACTATTTTGTGATCAAGAAACATTCTCTAAATTGAGCATACTCTGACTTGTATTCTGCGATGGAGGGGAGTTACACTGGCGAAACAATACAATGGCAAATCAAAGTGTTTTTGATCCTGTGAAATGCTCAAACCATGTTTGAAAATCATTGATGTCATGACAAGTGAGCTTAACATGATTCAAACAATTCAGCTCAGCCTCAAGTAGCATTATGCCTAACAGGAAAACCTGGAAACTCTCATCCATCAGAACTTGGTTTGGCAACTGGAATGATCGGAGATAGAATATGTCAGACACACCCAATGTAAAACCTATAAAATGTGACGAAACATCAGCCACCACAAATACTGGCTAACACCCGTAAGACAAAATTACTCCACTCTTACCTGCTTTGTTTTTCCTTCACTTCTCTCCCTCTCTCTCTCTCTCTCTCTCTCTCTCTCTCTCTCTCTCTCTCTCTCTCTCTCTCAATCTGAGACAGACCAGTGTGATTTGTACTTTTAAAATTTTGTTCTGTCTTTATTTTTAAACAACAGCAACACCATGACGCCAGTTGTCATCATTGTTCTCCTTTTGTCTGTTACGGCCGTTTCTCCGGTAAGATCAATTTGACAAACCTACAATTATCTCCTGTTCAACTTGGAAAATCACAATCCTTTTGAATGTCGTATCTGTCGTTTTCTTGTAATTTGATCAATGATGGTAAAGACAAACATTTATGATTTATACCAATAGACTTAAAATGTGGTGTGATGAATTTGCTAAATTTTATTTTGTCGAGTGGCTGCACACAGTAGAATAATCTGGATTTAGATGCATAGATGTACAGTCAATTTTTTTTTAAATGATTTGGATCCGGGTGATTTTGTTTCATGCAACCACTAAATAAAGTATTTGAATAATTGGCAGGGCAGTTGTTTTCAGTGAAAGAGTAATCATCGTTTCTGAGCAAAAAAGTGTGACTTTTCAAACTTTAAATGCCAAAAAGTCTTTACTGCTATGAGATTAGCCTTGATGATTTGCAACATATTTTCTGAAGATTCTATTTCAATTTTTGGATCGAAAGGATTTTTCTCCTATTGCTTAATGTGGATTTTACCTGGAATGGAAATAAAAGTCTATAGTGCATATCAATGTCTTCAGAGTTCTTTTTTTGGGTGGGCAGGTGCTTCTACAAATGGTGCATCTTTTTCAGTCAAGCTCTCTTTCCCATGAATGCCACTATAGATCGCCTTGTCATGTTGTTACAATACGCCGGAGAGCTCTGCGAGCTGAAGTGTCAGGATAAGGCAGCCATTCATTCATTTTAAATCAATAATTTTTTGCAAATAGGACATTCGGCATGGCTGTTTAAGCAGGTCAAACCAAGGCAGGACATATACAAGTCTTGTTTTGCTTTTTTTTTTTTTTATTTACAAGTGTTTTTACTATTATTGGTCAAAATGAAAATGACCAATAGACATAATATATATTTGATTCCGTGTGAGCGTGGATATCAAATGGAGAGTTAAAAAATGTGATTCAAAAAAGTTTTTTTTTTTTTCAGGTCCCAATAAGTGAAAGCAACAGACAGAAAAGAGGTGCCTAGAATTAATTGTACAATTAGGTTGTTAAATTAAATCTGAAAAAGTTACAATGCTTCATTTTGATTTTATTTGTTCTTCTTTTTCCAGAAGTCACATCCACTTTTGCGAAAATTGTAAAGGCAAATGAAAATGTCTCACGTAAGTGTTTTCATTTGACAATGGAATGATTAGGATGTACTGAGCTCTTTCTCTGTGCAATATCCAATTGAACAAGAGAATCTTATTTTGAATGGTATTCTCATCATTTTTTTTTGTCATACCGATTGTTTTAAAATTAGAACTTAAAGTAATTAATCAAGAGGTCATACTGAATTTCCACAATTCATCCAATGTGTTCACAAAGCTTTTCTTCTGCGGGCAACAAAGAAATGAATATAAAATCCAGCAAATCTGAAAAAAAAATGGCATTCCAAAAGCTTCGGATTGCATTTCGAGTTCAGACTTATTGTGCATCCTAATGCTGCAATGCTTTTGGTACAGTTCTCAGATCAGAATTTAAATGATCAAAACTACTTGTACAATTTTTCCATCATGGTGTCACTTGTGAATATCTAAAAAGTAGTTTCTCATTTCTTGGGGAAAGTTGCAAATGCTTTGGCACAACCATGCCAACGATGATGTACAATTCAAGATTATGAACTGCTTGCATCATGTTGATCAAAATGCATGATAATGGTTCTTTGTTGAATTGACTCACATCCTACAACATTTTGCCATAAATTCATCACCGAAAATGACTGAACAAGTTCTTTTTCTAACCAAAGTTAGATTGTGAAGCATTACATCAACCAATGATCAACCAGTTTTATGAAATAGTTCAGAGCAAGATAATCGTTGTGTGATGTGAATGAGAATTTGTAGCCCAAAGGAAGTTGCTGGACTGCACTGTAATCCCCACAGTGTTGGATGTTCAAATTGTCTGTCAGGAGACTGTGCCGCATTCACATTTTTACTTTATAATTTTTTTTATTTTTTTTTATTTTTGGGGGGGGGGGGGGTTGGTGTGATGCAGTGCCGTCTTTTCTGTAACACAATGGGATGGTTTGTCAAGAAATTACAGTGCAAACAGAACAGCGCTGGAGTGGGGCAGAATCCTCGTAGAGCCAAAATAATCGCTTTTTAGGAGGTCCAAAACATGACCCGTTTGTTGAACCATCATCAAAGAGAGCAAGCCATTTTCAGCCCTTTAGATTGATCAATCATTTGTAAAAATAGCACCTACACATGTGGACTGACCAATCGTACAGACTTGTGAGTTAATATGAAATTTACCAAAAACTGATATAGAAGGTTTCGACCAGATGCCGTCAAAAAGTAAAATGTGAAGCTTGCCCAGTCTTTTGCAATCAATTTGCCACAAATACACAGGTATACCTTTCAATTTAGAACACGGAATTGAGGTCAAACCTTAAGGGGCAGTTTATGCCAGACCATCCCTTCAGCATGACGAAGCAAGTCTTATCTGTTCAGAATAACAGAAAAACATACGACTCTGATGGCAATGCCATGTTCAATGACCCAAAAGATTTACTTTTGATAGATGTTGAAATGATTTTGAGAAATAAATTATTTCTTTTGCAGGGCAGCCGTGATGTGTTTTACTATTTGTACAAGTTGTTTTGAGAAATGCCCTCACTAATTTGCAAATTGCAATGCATCAACCCAACTAAGAAAAACTGGATGAAGTTGTGACTTTTTGCATTCAATGAGAATTTAACGTCTCAGTAGTTTACCGAGCACCTTACTGTCTTAAAATATATAGTTTGGAGTTTCTCAACCTGTGAGCCAAGGTAGCCTCTGCAACATACCTGTACATACCTTGGGTCAAAGGTTTACAACGTGTAAGATAAATGTAAAAAAAATAAAATCCTCTCACCCCTCGGGTGGTGTCCGTCCCCCTATTCAGCTTGGGTCCTCTTCCAGAGGCCAGCAAGCTTGAGGATGCTGTGCAGTATCCTTGCTGTTCCCAGCACTGCGCTATTCTGGACTGATATGTCCGATGTTGTTCCCGGGATCTGTCGCAGCCACTCATCTAGTTTGGGGGTCACTGCCCCGAGTGCTCCGACCACCACAGGCACGACTGTCACCTTTACCTTCCAGGCTCTCTCCATCTCCTCTCTGAGCCCTTGGTATTTCTCGAGTTTCTCGTGTTCCTTCTTTCTGATGTTTCCTTCACTTGGGACCGCTACATCCACAACAATGGCTCCCCTCTGCCCTTTATCTATGATCACGATATTTGGTTGGTTCACCATTACCATCTTGTCAGTCTGGATCTGGAAGTCCCAGGCTCTGTCATTCTCCACTACCCTCGGAGGTGTTTCCCATTTTGATCTTGGGGTTTCCAGTCCATACACTGCACAGATGTTTCGGTAGACTATGGCAGCCACCTGGTTATGCCGTTCCATGTAGGCGTTCCCTGCAAACATCTTACACCCTGCAGTTATGTGTTGGATCATCTCAGGTGCCTCTTTGCACAACCTACACCTTGGGTCTTGTCTGGTGTGGTATATCTGGGCCTCGATGGCTCTGGTGCTCAGGGCCTGCTCCTGAGCAGCCAGAATGAGTGCCTCTGTGCTGTTCTTCAGGCCAGCCCTCTCTAGCCACTGATAGGACTTCTTGAGATCGGCCACTTCAGTTATGGTCCGGTGGTACATCCCGTGTAGGGGCTTGTCCTCCCATGATGGTCCCTCTTCCAGCGCCTCATCTTCTGTTCCCCATTGAGGCATTCTTTGAGTACGTCATCCGTTGGAGCCTTCTCCTTGATGTAATCATGGAGCTTGGATGTTTCATCCTGGACAGTGGCTCTCACACTCACTAGTCCCCGGCCTCCTTCCTTTTGGCTTGCGTACAGTCTCCTCCTCTACTGGAAGTGCTGGATTTGGGATGGAACCCTCCGTGCATGGTTAAGAGCTTTCGGGTCTTAACGTCCGTGGTCTGAATCTCTTCCTTTGGCCACCTTATTATTCCTGCAGGGTATCTGATCACTGGCAGGGCATAGCTGTTTATTGCCAGTGTCTTATTCTTGCCATTGAGCTGGCTTCTTAGGACTTGCCTCACTCGCTGGAGGTATTTGGTCGTAGCCGTTTTCCTTGTTGCCAGTTCGAGGTTGCCATTGGCTTGTGGTATACCAAGGTACTTGTAGCTGTCCTCAATGTCTGCTATTGTTCCTTCAGGGAGTGAGACCCCTTCACTGCGGATTACCTTTCCTCTCTTAGTCACCATCCGACTACATTTCTCAAGCCCGAATGATATCCCGATGTTGCTGCTGTAGATCCTGGTTGTGTGGATCAGGGAGTCTATGTCCCTTTCGCTCTTAGCATACAGCTTTATGTCATCCATGTAGAGGAGGTGACTGATCGTAGCTCCATTTCTGAGACGGTATTCATAGCCCGTCTTGGTGATTACTTGGCTTAGGGGGTTCAGTCCTATGCAGAACAGCAGTGGGGAGAGTGTATATGCCAAGGTGTAGGTTGTGCAAAGAGGCACCTGAGACGATCCAACACATAACTGCAGGGTGTAAGATGCTGGCAGGGAAAGCCTACATGGAACACCATAAACAGGTGGCTGGCATAGTCTACCAAAACATCTTTGCTGAGTATGGACTGGAAACCCCAAGGTCAAAATGGGAAACACCTCCGAAGGTGGTGGAGAATGACAGAGCGAAGATCCTGTGGGACTTCCAGATCCAGACTGACAAGATGGTAATGGCGAACCAACCTGATATCGTGATCATAGATAAAGGGCAGAGGAAAGCCGTTGTAGTGGATGTAGCGGTTCCAAGTGATGGAAACATCAGAAAGTAGGAACACGAGAAACTCGAGAAATACCAAGGTCTCAGAGAGGAGCTGGAGAGAGCCTGGGAGGTAAAGGTGACAGTCGTGCCTGTGGTGGTCGGAGCACTCGGGGCAGTGACCCCCAAACTCGATGAGTGGTTGCAACAGATCCCGGGAACAACATCAGACATCTCAGTCCAGAAATGTGCAGTGCTGGGAACAGCAAGGATACTGCGCAGAACCCTCAAGCTTCCTGGCCTCTGGTCGAGGACCCGAGCTGAATGAGGGACGGACACCACCCGAGGGGGGGTGAGACGAGGAATTTTTTATATATACACTATATATGTAAACATACACACACACACACACACACACACACACACACACACGCACACACGCACATATGGCTTGTACAACATATAATTGGGTACCGTATTCTTGGCAAAGTTGAACATTCTTAGCTGGAACTAAAGTTGTAAATTGTTGCTAAAAGTCTTAACTAAATCCCAATATTGGCAATACTGACTGTGCTCTCCGTCCGCAGCCCTGTTGTTGGTGGAAGCAGTGCGCATCATGGGATGATGGATAAAGATTGAAATTAATTCACTTGGATTTTACTGTGTTGCCTTTAATGAAACATGATAGTTACTTAGGTTGCAACATCCTCAACAAAATATAAATAGGGGTGTACATTGAATTGAATTGAATTCAATACAACTTTATTGTCAAATTGCATTGTCAAAATACACTGTTGGTCCCTGGACCCAAACCGCAACAACAACTGCTATAGGTTATACACCCGTGTCAGACTGAGTAATATTTTATTTCTCAGTGGTCACCTGAATATTGTAGATCTGTTGTAGAAATATTGACCTATTAACTGATTTTGAGACACTGTTCAAATAACACTGTTTGTGTATTCTCTGTCTGTGATTCTACAGCCTCCCGCCTGAGACATGGGGATATTCTGGTTCACACTAGCGTTGAAGACGGCATTGCAAGGAATGCTGTTCCTTGCACCAGCGCAGGCTGTAAATGGCCCAAAATTGGAAACACAGTCACGGTACCCTATGAAATCTCCAAGGCATTTAGTAAGTCATCATAACTCAGTTGTTATTGTTGTGGTTTTCTGCCTCATCAGGGGTTGCGAAAGCAAGTCACTCGCATAATTTGCTTGTCACGATTTTAATGCTTTAAGTCCTTCCTGACAAAACCCTGCCATTCTCACCAGGGCTTGAAACCAGCAGTGGCTTTGTTATGGGCCCCTGCTATCTGCTGACTTCAGTGTTAAGTGTAAAAGTGATCAACGATGATGCTTACCAAAGGTCTATGTGTGCGGCATTTGGTCCTGTAGAATCAAAACTCCAGCTAAATAAACAAAGTGACTGTGTTGAGACAAGTCACACTGCAGAAACAACTTACAGGACAACTTAAAAATCAGGAAAATGAACGACAACACACTCACATAACCCCAGCTCAGGAGAGTAACAAGTAGTGACAATCATTCGCCTACCACAGATGTAGCTTGTTCAATACACTGTAAAACATGATCAGCACATGTAAACCCTGAATCGACTTAACTTGTACAAGTTCAGTTAACTTATAGCAGCTTGATCAGGATACATGACCAAAGTTATTCGAAATATCATTTTAGAGTCGGGATAAATCTAACTCAATTATTTATCCACTCCAGACATCAGCCTGAAATTACAATTCATCCCTCCCAAGAAGCTACTTTGTAGAATGCGTGTGCCTTTTGCTATGAAGGACACTTAATGTGTCCAAGCGAATGGTCTCTTCCTGTCATCACAAGCGGTCGCAGTGAATGGCCTACGAAATGTCGTAGGATGCAATTATTGACAGCAGGAATTAAACATGGAGCCGCTCTCACGCGCTCATTTGATTAAAAATGAATAATTTATGGCCGGCAAAATACAGGTGGACACCTGATACCTAACATTGGAAACGGAAACTCTGGTATTGATCATCGTAAAATGCATTGTGGGAGTATTCAAATTAATATTCACGTCTGGGAGGAGTGACATCATCGTTTTCAGCGTGTTGTCTCACGTCCCCCATAAACAGCAAGAGGAAGGAGAGAAAGTTGCGCTTTCAAGTGGGAAAAACAGACACTGTTTTGAGTTTGTGCCAGCTCAAAACAAAAATAATAAGATTTGCTCCGCACCCTGTTCAACCGACGCTGTTATCAACAGAGCTTTGATAATAGACCATCAAAAAATAATAATAATAATACAAATACGGATCAAAGGGTCATGCGCAATCACAGTCACACAAAATGTTGTGACTGCAGGAGAGCCTCAACTTTAATTATGATATTTAGAACCAATCTAAATCATAAATTTTGCGTTTTGCCATCACAACATTAATAGTTAAATATGTTAAGTAAATAAAACTGCCTTCATTTTAGAAATTATTAATGTTATTTTTAAAGGAAGTATAGGACGACTGTTTATTTTAAGTAAGTAGGCAAAATCCTGAGGAGACTCATTATTTTTTTAAACTAAAATACTTAGAATATGTTAAAAAGGTGGCGGTCTTTATTTGTTAACAACGCAAACTGTTCTTGAAGATCACTGTTAAAAATACACCAACCACTGAGTGTCATTTCCATGTTAGCCAGGATGGTTGGCAGCTGCTGAATAGAAGAATTAAAGTAACTTGTTACTTTTTATAGCAAGCGATCAGTAAAGTAAATGTGTTACTTTTTCATAGAAACTATTTTGTTGTAATGGACAGTAATATTGTGTGAGAGATTATGTGTGAATAACTGCTCCGAGTGAAAAATGTTCATGTAAAATAGAAAATCGACATTGTTATTTCAGTAAATATTTGTAAATGTTGATGAGAGCATTAAAATGGAGAAAAATAGGACCAAAAAAATCAAAGGAAATTCAGAAATGATAAAAATGCGTGAGTAATCACGACTAATTTTTAGTGAATTTCAGTTAATTATGACAGTTGCATTTTTAATTAGATTAAATATGTTAATAGTTTGACAGCTCTAATATATATATATATATATATATATACAGTATATTTTTTAATAATGCCATCATACATCTTGAAATGTGATGTTTGAGGTGCCGTTGTGGATTTTAAAGTATTCAGAAGAGCAAGAAATGTATCCCCTGTAAGATTTACTTTAATTTTGAATTAGATTTTGATTTGTGTGGCAGACAAAATGAATCATCCTTCAAGGGTTAATTTAAGTGTTACTTTTGATCGACAGAACTTGTAATGTTGCAGTGTAATGCGTGTGTGTCTGCAGCAAAAAGCCAGAGGCGAACGATAATAGAAGCCCTGACAGAGTTTGAAAGAGGAAATCACATGACCTGCATTCGCTTTGTCAAGAAGACTAAAGAAGATGTGAACTATATATCCTTCATCTCTGGCACTGGGTGAGATTTGAGCATTTAGGACCTCTATGCCCTTGGCTCAACTCGTTAATGAAACACATTTGTTGCCTTTGCGCTGTCAGTGGCACTTCCCCAGTTGTTGTTTTTTTCCATCAATTCACCTAATGTGCACAAAAAAGCTCTCCATCTTTGAGTTGATGTATTTTTGCCCTGTTAATTATCTTTGTCTTGACATGATGTAAAGATGTTATTTGGCTTACCTGCTATGGCAGTCTCCACACGAATCTTCAGGGGCCATTGTGTAGTGTTTTGCACTGTGAAATCACCGGGTGTTGTTCAGAAATCCCCAACCGGGACTGCAGACCGGTAACGCGTCACGGCCCATTTGGGACCGGGCCGCACAAAGACAGACCAGCGAGCTGCAAGCAAATTTACTCCTAATCAGACGTGGCGGGAATGTTTTAGCCAATTGGAGTCCCCCTTCTAACATTGGTTGACAAGTTAAAATAAACACAATCCGCCAATAAAGTTCAAGTTCAAGTCAACTTTATTGTCAAATGTGCTCAAGTGCAACAGACAGCACAGATAAAATTTCTTTCCTCTCAACCACAGGAGAGAGAGAGGAGCCACTGCGGTTGCCAGCTCCGCCTTCTAGAGAACGGTTAACATAAAATGACAAAATAATACAACACAACACGTAAGACACAGACAGTCGTGAAATCTGAACCACTTTATCTGCATAGATAGATGAAAGATATACACAATAAATAAAAGAAGTAGTAAACAGAAGGTAAGAATAAGAAATATCTCAGCCGGCAGCCACCGGATGAAAGCAGCAATCAAGCGTGTCGTCTTTTGATCAGTCACATTCACAAGGAGCAATGATGCTAATGCCATATGTAAGATCATAACTTGAAAATGATGTTTACATTTTAAGGTGCATTTATTATTCCTGATTAGTCAATTTCTTTGTAGCTCACAGTCTTATTTCATTTTATTTTACTGAATAACACAGTTTGAAATTAATGAAAAAAATCCATGTTGACAAAATGTGTAATTAGTCTAATTAGCTTTGTTGTCAGTACTAACACTTTAAAACTGCCAATTTTTAAAAAATGGTTGCCGGTCTGCAAAATGCATGAACTTGTCTCAACTGGTCCGATGACTGATATAACCCACTCTGCTCAGAAATACTTTTTGGTAAGCTTTCAACAAGATTTGGGCTCTTACGAAATTCAGTTGCCTCACGAGGTTAATCAGAAGAGTTCTTGTTTTGCATGTTTAGGTCATTTGAGTTTCACGTTATGGGCGGCCCAGTAGTGCAGTGGTTAGCACGTCGGCTTCACAGTGCAGGGGTACCGGGTTCGATTCCAGCTCCGGCCTCCCTGTGTGGAGTTTGCATGTTCTACCCGGGCCAGTGTGGGTTTTCTCCGGGTGCTCCGGTTTCCTCCCACATTCCCAAAACATGGCAGGCTGTTTGGACGTTCTAAATTGTCCCTGCATGCATGGTTGTTCGTCTCTGTGTGCCCTGATCGGCTGGCGACTGATTCAGGGTGTCCCCCGCCTACTGCCCGAAGACGGCTGGGATAGGCTCCAGCACCCTCCGCGACCCTTGTGAGGATCAAGCGGTTGGGAAAATGGATGAATGGAGTTTCACGTTATGACAAAAGCTCGAATCAAACAATTCATCTGTCTGTCTTCAATTCAAGTGGGGCTACAATTTTATGTTGTAAAATCTTGAAAGTCAGACAGTTTTTGAGCTCACCTGATTTTGTGCTTTTTTGTGCCAGGTGTTGGTCCTACCTTGGTCGTCAAGGAAATGCACAGCCAATTTCCTTGCAGAAAAACGGTTGTGTGTCCAAAGACATTGTGCAACACGAGGCTCTCCATGCACTCGGATTCCACCATGAGCATGTCCGCTCTGACAGAGACGAACACGTCATCATTAATTTTGAGAACATCATATCAGGTCAGCTTGCCAACAGACCTTTTACAGAAGTGCCATTGGAAGCCATTTGAGAGCATATTGTTTCAGGCTTGCTTTCAATATTTTTCCTGGATTTGGCTCACACCCAGTCCAGGGTGCAGGCGACTTCCCACCCACTGCAAAAGGGATGATGGATACCAAAAACTAAAAACTTTACTTTTTGTCCCAATGGTGTCGACACCATCGTGTTTCTAAATCTCCCATCTGACTGAACGATATTTAACTGCAGTTCAACATGATGCTTTGCTCTCTCCTTTTATGCAGGATTTGAAAGCAACTTTGAGATTGTGCAAACAAACAACTTGGGTACAACCTATGATTTTCTGTCTGTGATGCATTACGGCGAGTGAGTACATCTTTCCAGCCATACAAAAATGCGATCCATTTCTATACTACTCACAAAACATTTGGGATATTAGGTTTCACTCGGAATAACAATCACCGTCACAGTTGAACTTGAGCTGAAACAGACCTTCTCCCAACATTGAATGCTCATGTCCGACAGCTCCAGGATTCAGTCCTTTTTGCACAACTTGCTGTTCTCTAACAAGGAACTGCACACCAGCGTTAACATTTGCTTGATCCAGATCTATATGTGTGTATTCAAAAACATGAATGATCCCCAATGCGATGTTCAATAAACAATGGCGAGTGTGTTGATATTAGGTTAGTATTGTATTGGTTTAAGTGATGTCAATCGATCACCCCAAACCCACCCTACATCATATTCTTGTTATTGCTTGTATTTTATTCATTTTATTTTTTTGTAGATTTGACTTCTCCAGAAATGGCCGACCAACCATTGTTGCCAGGGATAGTGCTGTCACTACTTTTGGCACTGCAACAGAGATGAGTGCCAATGACTATGAGCGTGTCAACAGACTTTATGACTGCTGTGAGTGAGCATTTTGTCTGAGACCTTTGGATACAATATTTGCTATTATTAAACAACCAAAATACAAAGACATTTGCCTTTTTTTCCTTCTCACCAATCAGGAGCTTCATGACAAACACAGGGTTTCCAGGTCTCGTCCAAGTCTCCAGTGGTCAAAAAGTGAAGGACTCTTTGAATATACCTCAATTTGAATATACCTCAATTTTAATATACCTCAATTTAAATATACCTCAATACAAGAATAAACAGATTTAAAGAAGTATGTGGCTTTTCTCTATAAAAGACTCTTTCTGTGATCGTCCATAGCCTGACAAAACAGGTGAAATGTGGGTTGCTAATTCACAGATGAGTTCAAATTGAATGATTCATTCATGATTAAGTCATCTCCAAAACTCTTGAAAAAAGTGTTGCCTCTCAACTTCACTTCCACCTCACTGATAATAATCTCTAAGAACAATTCCAGTCCGGTTCCCGTCCCCGTCACAGTACAGAAACGGCCCGAATAAAAATCACTAACGACCTTCTCATGGCAGCAGAGTCCGGTTTAATCTCCTCTTCGACCTCCTCGAACATCATCTTTTGACATAATCTGTCACCCCATCCTCCTTAATAGACTCTCCACCAAAGGCATCACCAACACTCCCCTATCCTCATTTCATTCTTATCTCACTGACGGCTCTCAATTCATCCAACTCAACTCCTTCCCCGTCACTTCTGGTGTGCCCCAGGGCTCTGTCCAGGGACCTATCCTCTTTATTATCTACCTTCTCACCCTTGGCAATATTTTCCGTAATTTTGGTATGCACTTTTACTGCTTCGTGGATGACACCCAGCTCTAGCTCTCCAGCAAACCCAACGCCTCCCTCCTACCCTTCTCCCGCTCACGCTGCCTCTCAGAAATCAAATCTTGTTTCACCTCAAACTGAACACCGATAAAACTGGCGTATCCCGGGCGTATACCCACAAAGTCAGCTGGAATAGGCTTCAGTTCACTCGTGATGGATGGATTGAATTTCTGTCATGCGTTTTGCAGAGTTTCTTTCACCAAATGGGAAGCAGTGCAACATTTTTATCATTTGTACTTTTTGTACAGTTATTGTGTAGCCACCCCCCGTGTCTCCTCCATGGAAAAAAAACGCACAAGACAGATTGACAAGGTATTCCATGGGGAAATATCATGATCCAACCTGGAAAAAAAAGTGAGAGATTATTACACAGCAAGGGGGAAGATGTGATGTGACAGAAGGCAACAGAAACCAAGATCGCCAAAGAGGGCTGAGGGAATAGTGTGAAATAGAATGGAAATGAGGTTCAAGGAGAAAAGTAGGGGTGTGGTGAGATGGAGAAACTGAGATTTTTGAAGGACAAAAATTCAGCCACTCTGCAATGGACCATCGGGTCAGCACAGAGAGACGTATGCCACCTGGATATCTTTGATGCAATGATGCCTGCCTTCCCCATGCATACCATTCACATAAGGATATGTGTACTCTTCGCGATAAACACTCCACCGATTTTTAAGGTGCATTCACTCAACTCAACTCAACTGTATTTGTAGAGCACTTTCAAACAGCAATCACTGCACACAAAGTGCTGTACATGGCACAACTAACATATCCAACAGTAAAGCAATAAATCAGTAACAAAGATGGTAGAAGGCACCAAACAGTAAAACTAACATCAAATCTGAGTCATGGTGAGTCAAATGCCAAAGAATACAAGTGAGTTTTGAGGCGGGTTTTAAAGAAGGGCAGCGAGGGGGCTTGCCGAATGTTTAGTGGGAGGTCATTCCAGAGAGAGGGACCAGCAACGAAAAAGGCTCCATCCCTGTTGAGCCTCCGTTTAGTTCTTGGTACTTCTAATAATGTCTGGTCCACAGACCTGAGGTGTGTCGGGGCGGATGAGCTCAGAGAGGTAAGGTGGCGCGTAGTCATTTAAGGATTTGAAAACAAATACCGGTCATAGGATCTTGAAAAGAACTCTGAAATGTATTGGGAGCCAGTGAAGGGATGCCAGAGTAATGCATTTGTAGTCAACTGCACACCTGATTTCAAAAGGAAGACGGATGGCTGCTTGAGCAATGGACTAAACTATGCATCATCCGGTGCTAACAAGATTATGGCCTCTTCAGGAGAGTCACATTGAAAGCATTGCACACACGCTGAGCTGTGTCTCACATTGTAATTACGCTAACCGCCAAGGGGAAATATGCCTGGCAGGATGAGGCACATGAAGGAAGTAAGTCCTTTGACATCATTTTAAAAACGCTTGTGTTTCATGTGCTTTCTGGTTGGTTCTTTGCTCTGCCAGCCTTCACAAGAAAACAGTTTTGAATGACTGCAGATCAAAAAAGCAAAATTAATGTGTGTATATGCCTGGGAACCTCAGCTCACAATAGCCATCCCTTCCCCGACTGGAATGCATTACTTCCATCCCCAGAACCAAGTTGCCTTTGCGCATGGTCGGAGCAGACGCCCAGCATGACTCCAAGCTGGCGCAGGTGAGCAGGCTGAGCTGGACCGATCCACTTGCATCAGTAGTTGGGAGGACCATCTTTCAGAGGGGCTACACTTCATCGTACTGTGCTGCTCTGTAATGTGCACCAGCAGTGACTGATCGACTCGCTATATTTACAAAAGCCACAGGAATGTAACTCCTCCTGCTGACCTTCAAAGCAGACCATTTACACCTCTTCAGAAGAAACTATTCAAGGAAAACAATAAATGAGAACTCACAGAACGTCACTAAAACCACAACATTTTTTTCAGAGCTTCCGAATAGCACCTTTCACTTGCTTTGAAGCTGACACTGAGGGCTAATTCACTTCAACAAGTAAAGAGACCTAAAAACACGGAGCTCACTGAGTTTACGCTGCGTGAGGGGAAAGCGCAACTGAGCTTTCCATGTGGATGTGGTGACTCTTGGCGAACTAAAGCGTAGTTGAAGAACCAAAAGAAGATTTGTCTGAAAATGAAAACTGTAAAACGATTTGTTTGTGAAACAAGGTAAATCGGTAGGTCGGTCATGTCACTGACTTTTGTGTAGCACCTCAACTGAATTTGCTTCTAAATCTTATTCATGGATAAGTATCTCCTTGATTGACCTTCTCACTGGCCTTGTATGAGTAAGCAGTGCATGAGTGTGTTTGTGTGATTGTTCATGTTAAAATGAACCTTAATTTACACTCTGAACACATCTCTTCATAACACCTTTTCTGCACCGTTTACAAATGAATGGGAAAGTGCAGTAACAGATGGCACGCTTCTTTTTTTATTTTATTTTATTTTCTACGCCAACAGCTCTGGTTATTGGTTTGTCGCAAAAACACTAAACTCGCTGACTGAACACTAAATCAAATGTAAATTCAGTGCTCTAGTTGACTCAAACATGATTAGCCACTGTAATTACAAACGGGGAAAGAATTGATTGTTCATGGATTGATTTTAAAAGTGGCCGTACAAGGTCAATGCACTTGTTTATGAAAGGACAAAATGAAGATACATGTAGATCGCTTATGTCTGTGACTGTTGTGCGGCACCAAATTGAGGTAGCTACTAAATCTTCATGATGGAAGGGATTCCCTCAGCCGTGACCTTCTCTGGTCCCGCAGACTGTGATTTTGGTTTTATTTCACTGCTCACATGTAAAAAGCTTCAATTTGCATTCTGAACACACCTGTTAATTACATTCTTGATACACCCTTTGGAGTTTAATGGTCTGGCAAAGTACAGTGCGATTGGTTGGCAGCCAGTTCAAAGACAGCTGGGATAGGCTCTCGCACACACGCGGCCCTCGTGAGGGTAGAGTACTTGAGAAAATGGGTGGATGGATGGATGGAAAGTCCAATGACATTGTTTTCATTTCCATTCCAAACTGTAATTAATTTCAAATATACTGTATGTGTGCCTCTTCCAAGAATTAACCTGTGATAATTACTTATGTGCGTAAGTACTTACACCGCAAACAGCCCATAGGATCACAGGCATTTCAGCGTCAAAGGAGGAAAAAACTCACTGTTACGGAGCCCGCTGTGCAGTTATACAATACTGTTGTTGGGGGTGTCCGCCAGTTCCAAAAGACCCAATAATGAAAGTAGGGCAGCCCACCATAGCAAAAGTCTTTGCAAAATGAAACAGTAAACCTCCATTTTAGGAGTCATAATTGATCCTGCCACCCCCCCCCCCCCCCCACACCCCATCCCCATCTCCTAATAGAAACCATGGTCCGTGAGCTGCATTAGCGTCACTCTCTCTGCCAGGTGCGCGGTGTGTGTGTGGCGGAACCTCCTGCCACCCCAGCGCCACCCAGGACAAAACTGTCTGGAACTGTCATTGTGCTTTGGAGTTCTGAACATTCCTGCTTCTCCTACACTGTATTTTTCTACATCTCGTGTAGTTAAAAAAAAAAGAAATGGAAACAGAGATGATGTGGTAACGAGAAAATGCATTTTCGGCTGATGCAATTTTTGCTAATTAATGGAAGGAAGCGAAGACACATCTGTTAACATTCCTTCACCAAGATTAATAAAACTATGCGCGCGCTCTTTTTTTATGTCAACTCGACACTGCAGCAAAAGCAATCTCCAGGTATCCTTTCCCTGCTTGGCACGTTTGCAGCAGATACAGGTTAATTTGCTTTTCCTTTGAGGATAAATGGTTCGGTGATGATGAAGCAGCAGTTGTATTAAAGTCAAGATGGTGCTCGGAAAAAAGGTGGGGGATGGAGAATGTACCGTATTATAAACTCAAAAGGTCCCCAAAGCCAAATTTTAACTGCACAGGGATTTTATATTCACAGTAATATCGAAACAGTATCGTCGTCAAATAACTTCACAGCCCCTGATGAAAGTGACCAAAAATATCTGCAAATAGAGCACAGTGTTTGCGGTGCTTTCGCACTTCATTATCTTTCAGTGTCAGAGCAGACGCATGTTAGACTTGGTTGGCCTCATTGTGGAGCTGTGCTGCCCACTCTTAAATCTATTTCTACGTGTTGGCTAGAACACAAACAGCAGAGCGTTTTGCTGCAAAGGCTCTAAGATGATCACATGCAAGGGAGCGCAGCAGTCTGCCAAATGCCTGTTAAAAAAAAGCAAAGCACAGGTAAGGCTCAGTGCACGTTGATGTGTGTCGTGAACAGACTGTCAAATTCAAATGGAGGGAATTGGGGCGAGTTGAATATCCATTTAAAATTATGACATGTATTTAAACGAGAGCTGTGATGAAGACTTCTCACAATGAGGTGGAGGGATTGGGGGGTGGGGGGGGCGAATGGAGTTGGCTGCAATATCACCAGCACCAAACGGAGATGCACACGCGCAGACTGGGAATATCTGACTATCTCAACTGCATCTCTGCAGTATACGCATTGCACCTCCGAAACCAATCGGATTACAACCCCTCCGCAGTATAAGACGACTCTGTGAGGGAGGGGGATGGGGGTGGACTGGAGGTGTGTTAACAGAAGATACAAGAAGAGAGATATAGCAGATGGAACAATGAGTGTTGTGCAAAGGAGGAGAGAGCAGATTGAAGGAAAAAGAGGAGGGTGAGCAGGGGCGGAGGGACAGAGAGAGAGGAAAGGGAAGACGGGGTTTATTCAAATGACGCTGGGGAGTGGGAAGTTTCAACGGTACTCTCTGCTTCACGCACGCAAACAAGACAGAAGATTACCCAAAACACATACGCCAAGGTGAGAAGACTTCATTGTCATCACTGGCATCACCATCCTCATCATTTGATGGGACTTCATCGTCATCACTGGCATCACCATCCTCATCATTTGATGGGTTTTCTTTTTTTTATGTTGGTTTATTTGTTTTCATACAACATATGATGCTTGCATCCGAGTCTGATTGTGAGCGCTGCTTTCAAGCAAGGAACTTAGCCACAACCCAAGTTGAGAGTGTGCAGGAATGCAATGGAAACAGCGACGCACTGCCAGGGCTTTGGGGAGTCGTTCTTGGATCCCGAGCGATTGTCGATGTAAAAAAAAAAAAAGCAGATTGCAATAGCAGGTGTGTTATTATCTAGTATTAAATCATAAAAATGAATACTTTAATATTTTTTTATCCCAACATGCTGAGAAGCCAAGCATGTTAGGATAAAGTCTGATCTGGTCTGTTTGCATTCAGCACATGTGCCACAATTGTGTGCTATGCATTATTTATCTGATATGCTAATAGCGATATCTCACCCGGGTCAGGAATTCATATGCGCCAATCTCATCCATTTTTATACATGTGACACTTGCACTGATAACATGGGAGAAGAGCCATGGCAGAGCCATACCAGTATTAATACGGAAGAGTATGAAACTATGCATGGAAGTCCGAGGATTCACATCAGCGATATCTCATTATTTGTAGTGGTGGTGGGGGAGGTCCCCCCAGGCAACAGGAAGCTGGGATGTGAATGAAGGCTTAGATGATGAGTGCTTATCTTAAATGGGCTTCTACAAAAAAGGACACTCCTTTTGTCTGCTTATCTGTCTGACCTCATCAGTGTAAGACATGGCTGCTACAGTGTGGATTTCACAATTGTAAGCAGTGCAGGTTTGTGTTTGTTTGGCTCTGTGCATTCTTCTCTTATACTATGCTGTATCCTGTATGTGCAAGGCTGCTCGCAAAGACATTGTGTGTGTGTGTGTGTGTGTGTGTGTGTGCGTGTGTGTGTATGTGTGTGTGTGTGTGTGTGTTTTCACTGTGACCAATATGTGGGTTGGGCTCTTTTGCTTCAGCCTTGATACTGAATGGTTTGTTTGTTTATTGAACATAAAACATATACAGTAATAATTTGACAGAAAATAAGGTAGATAAAAAAGTAAAAGAACACAGTTATTATGTTCAAAGGAGTAGGATGAAGTAAAAAAACTTATCTAGTCCTACCCCGTTATGTGTTTATATGTACTAAATCATTTTTATATCAATCAGAAAAGAAAAAGTAAGAAGAATGCTGAGGATTGTGTCATGATTCTGTTTTTGTTTCGGCGACGTTTGGTTTTGTTTCCTCAATGTGCTTTTTTTGTTTGTTCTTGTCATCCAAGTGCCTTCTGTTAACCAATCAGCTCCCCCAGCCCTTTGTGTCTTCTCCAAGTGTTGTATTTAGTTCCCTGGGTCTGTCAGTGCCCCACAGTGCGGAGGTACAGGCTTCGATTCCGGCTCCGACCTTCCTGTGTGGTGTCTGCACATTCTCCCCGTGCCTGCGCGGGTTTTCTCCGGGTCCTCCGGTTTGCCCCACATTTCAAAAACGTGTGGCAGGTTAATTAGGTACATTCTAAATTGTCCCAAGGTGTGAGTGTGAACGCAGATGGTTGTTCGTCTCTATGTGCCCTGTGATTGGCTGGCAATCAGTTCAGGGTGTCCCCCGCCTACTGCCGAAGACAGCTGGGATAGGTTCCAGCACGCCCCGTGACCTGTGTAAGGATAAATCGGATCAGAAAATGGATGGATGGATGTTTCTGTCAGTCTTGCTCGGATCGCTGTTGCTGTCACAATGTTTTGTGCTTGTGTCATGGGTTTTTGTTTGCTTGATATTTTGATTCATTGCGGTTTTCAGGACTTTAAGTTTTCAATTGTACCCCTATAATGATTTTTGTTAATACATTTTAATTGGTACTCCCTGGTTTACCTGCCTCCCTGCTTTATTTGGATCCTCTACCATCACATTCACATGGCATATTAACCTTATGTGGATTAGGTGCAAAATCCTTTTTAAAAAATCATCATATCGAGCAATAAATATATTATAAAAACACTAGGTTTGGTTTTATGGTTTTTATATCCAAATATGTGAGTGAGAGTTTGCCACCAGGAATGGTTAGCATTTGGAATGTGTAACTTCAGACGTTATGGGAGAAAGCAACAGGAACACTAAACCGCCAAAGCCAAAAGGAAGTATAAAACAAATAGTTCCAGCTTCTCTGTGTCACTCTATGAGAATCAAGTAAGTGCATAACAACTGTGAGAGGTTTTGAAGCTTCGACAAAACACATAATTAAACTTTGAAGTTTATCCATAATCAGAAAGTGTTTAATATAACAGATTCGCAGTTTTGTTGTTGTATTTTTCTTTGTTGTGAGAAAGAGGCAGATAATAGAGGACAAGGTGGATTAGAGCTCTCAGAAATATATCTCCTCTGTTGTCCAAGCTTCAGATGACAAACCTGGCGTGAGGATTGAAAACCTACTTTGTGCCTTTCACTCTCCCTTCGCTAACATTCATTCAGCCCCAAGGATGGTTCTCTTTCTCAATCCAAGCAGGCAGCTGACACCTCCCTGACAAGATGAGAGGCAACGATGGGAGAGAGGAAAAGAGTCTAATGAGAGGGGTTTCAGCAGCAGGGGTCAGTCAGTGCACCTCCAGATAACAGCCCCCTGACTCATTGATACGTCCCAAGTGCCCAGGCCACACCAGTGCTGTACAAGTGAGGTTCATTAGACATCCCTGTCAAAAAAAGGGGGGGGGGGAGAAAATGAATAAAGCAGAAGGTTAGCTATCATCAAAGCGTGAATAAATTAGCCAGAAGTGGTTTTCAATTTGAAATGCGGCACAGCATTCGCCCATCCATATGATTTCTGATCCGCTTATCCTCACGGGACGTGCTGGAGCCAATCCCAGCTATCTTTGGGCAGTAGGCGGGGGACACCCTGAACTGCTTGCCAGCCAATCGTAAAGCACACATAGACCAACAAGCATTCACACTCACAATCACACTAAGGGACAATTTAGAGTGTTCCATTATCCTGCCACACATACTTTTTGAAATGTGGGAGGAAACTGGAATACCCAGAGAAAACCCATTCAGGCGCGAGGAGAACATGCAAACCTCATACCCTGCACCACTGCACTGTGAGGCTAACCAGTCGACCACCGGGGAGGCACAGCATAATTAACTTTTTTACAAGAACGTCATTTTCACAGCAACTTCCTTTGCTGTGAAGCTGCCTCCAAATCTGTCAATAAGGTATCTCCTTTGAGACTGTACCAGTGTTATTTCATACGATTGTTAAAACCACTACATTGGAGTACACTTTGATGCCCTTGCACATTTGAAGTACTTGTTTTTTTTTCGAGCCTTCCTCAGAGGGACTGCCTATACTTTGATATCAACTCCTCTCACCAGGTGAAGGGCAACATCAAAACATTGCACCCGCAACTGCATCCCCCAAACCTCACTCCCTCCCTCCCTCAAAGAAGTACACAGTATTGTTCATTGTCTCCAGTTTTATGTACTCAGATGATAAAATTTAAAAATTGCCCCCTTTTACTCATTATATTACATGTGCCCCTCATACTTATATTACCTAACCACATTTTATATCCGGTACATATACTGTACATATACAGTGCGCACACACCCACACACACACACACATACATACACATATTTTTTTTGTGCAGCTATTTAATGCTTTTAAACAGTGAATTGCGTTCTGCATTCTGATTGGCTAAGGTCCAGACCAACGTGGACAGCTTCCGCACCTCGTCTCTGTACAGCTTGCCAAATTTACCTTACCTTAGCAAATTTTTGGTCTTTGGCTTCATTGTATCAGTCGTGGATGATGGTCTCTCAAGGAGGGGAAACTCAATTTCGGCCGACTTTACAAAATGTGTCCATTTATTTATACGTAAATTCTACTCTCTGATCCTTTTCAAAAAATGAGAAGGTTGCCTTCACCATAAGATTGTGATTGGCTCATTTCGCTGTCAATCAAAAAGAGATTCAGCCTGAGACAAATCATCCAATCATCTCGTAGAAAAGCTTCCGGGCCGGCCCATAAACGCCCACTGTCCATCGACTCCCAGAGACGCTGAGCGTCCAATGGGCGGAACAAAGCCAGATTTTTTCCAATGTTTCGTCTCGTTTCAATGCTTTGAGACGACCTTCATTGAACTCGCTCGATGCCCAGTGTCCGCACACTTTAAAGCACAGTGAAGCTGCAGAAATGAATGAAACGAGAGTCGCGTCGTAACCAGTAATAAGAAGCTCATTCGGAACAAAAATTGAGCGCGTCGTAGAGCATATTTAGTCAATGACATGTCCACACAATTGTACGTACACACATATATTTGATCACTTACTTTTTGACATTTTAGGGGAAGCTGAGCTTCCCTTGCAGTCTTAGAGCAATCACCTCTGCATTGTATACATAGTTCAGTCCTGGATAATATCTGTAAAAAATAAAGCTGAGTATCAAGTACCAAGTGCAACTTTATTGTCAAATGTGCTGTATGTGAATACAGCACATTTGAAATTTTGTTCCTCTCACATTTTTTTAAATAAATCCTACTTCACAGATTTCACTTATCACCGTGTCCTTTTGGAATGTAACCCCGCGATAAACGAGGGAGTCACTGAGTCACTTATTCTCACAAGCTGGAGCCTATCCAACTGTCTTTTGACAGTAGACGAGGTACACCCTGAGCAGCTTGCCACCCAATCACAGGACACACCTAGACGAACAACCATTTGCACGTACAATCACACGTAGGGACAATTTAGAGTGTTCCATTAATCTGCCATGCATATTTTTGGAATGTGGGAGGAACCGGAGTACCCGAAGAAAACTCACACAGGTGCCAAGGGAGAACATGCACATAGGAAGGCCGTGGCCGGAATCGAATCCTGTGCCTCTGCACTTAAGGCAGACAATGCAATGTAACATTATAGTGTGTCATGAAATTATTCATGCGCCATAATAGGTACTATACCTGTATATACAAATATATATGTAAGGTGACATAAGATTCTGTTGCTACTGTTTCTTGTCACGTTGCACGGTGGTAGTGGACCCCAAAAAGCAGGCAGGAGAGAGGAGCAGGGTATATTTGAAGATGTGTATTGATAAAACACAGAAAACTAAATCCTAAACAAACAAAGTCCAAAGTAGCAAACAAAAATCATGACTGAAGATAAAACAAAAACAGCAACCAAAGCATGACTCAAACAAACATGACAGTAGCAAAAGCAACAATGACCCGACACCGAGTGTTCGGGCAGGAGTCCTTTTATAGGCCTGATTACCTATGACCAACAGGTGTGCAACTGCCAGGGGAGCCCTACAGTGCCACCTGTTGGTCCCTAAACCGAATCGTGACATTTCTTGTGCCTATGCCTCATTTTTGGAGACTCCCTTTTGAAAGTGAGAGACAATTTCCGCCTTCACAGAGAGCGACATTTGCTTTCGTTTACCACATGTGTTTTCAGATCATGTGATCAGGACCATGCCATGCATCCGGGAGTATAACATTGTACGAATTGATCAGTTGTGTTGCTAGGCAACGGAGGAGATTCCAGTGTTGTCCATTTTGTTCATCAGTAAAGTCACAGTGGCAGTTAGCTTCCTACGGTTTGTTTACATTATAAAGGTGTTTGTTGTAAGCAAAATCGGCAAATGGAAAATGAATTATGTGAAATCGGGACTTTGAAATGTGAAAGTTATTGGGGTGAATTCATTCAGGGTCTATTCATCCAACTACAGCAAAGATTCCACCTTTTCAGGGTTTTCTCGTTTCTAAGCAACATCTGTCATCCTGTCAAAACTGCAGTCTGCATTGACCTTCGAGCTTTTTTCCACTGCAATGCCTCCAAGGTCATTCAACGCGTGAAGAATGTATGAATCAATTCCCCGTCATGTTAATTCTTCCCGAAGACAGCTGGGATAGGCTGCAACACATCCAAGAGTGAGCAATTCAGCGAATGGATGTTAATTTGTATCCCCATTTTATTATTTATACGGCATTAACTTTCATGATGGCACATTATGTTATGAAAAAATGTTGGAAATTGTTGTCAAAATTTCAGCCGATCGGCCACAATGACCATCACATTACCCTTTCATTCAGGAACAATTGGTGCATTTGATCTAATGACACTCAGAGTTGGCCACTGGCTTGTAGCCACCCCCGCCAAAAAAAGAAAAAAACATGACGAGAGTACTTAATGACTTCAGACACTCCAATAACTAACTGACACAAACACAATTATGAAGCACCTCAGATCATTCCAAATTTACACAGAATGTGGCATATTTCACAGTGTTATATACATTCACCAGCCACACCATGATAAGAAAAAGAAGAAGATAAGAAAAACCATTGTTATCTCGCAATGGAGAAATTCACGATTCACAGCAGCAAAGTTATGAAAGGAAGAAGTAGAACAACAAAATATAGGAGCTGCTGGAAAGGCAGCCACTCACGCGGCGCCATTTTGAAGTCAAAATAACAAAAATAACACAACACAACACATAGGACACAGACAGTCGTGCAATCTTCACCATTTTTCTGCATACACTTTGTTGTCTGAAGCAGTTATAGATGAAAGAGGAGAGTATCAAAGTGTCCTTTCACCAGTGGATCAGAGACGTTGATGGCTTCTTGCACAACGTCACGATTCAACGTCATCCAGATAAGGCATTTTGAGGACAGACTCTCTTTTGCCATCCTGACCTAGCTGCAGATAGCAAAATAAATTGTACTGTAATGTTTGCTTAGGGTGGTACACAAATGTTTGTGTAATGTTTCAGTTGCCTGCTTATTCTACAATAAAAGACAGATTTGTCAGCATGCACACCAATATCTACTGGGGCGAGTACCCCCTACATTTGAGTACATACATACCGTGTTTTTCATGGGACAACAACATCAAAGAAATTACAGTTTACAACAATTTAAACTTGTCACTGAATAGCTTGTAACAGTGTAAATTTAAAGGGTCCTCAAAAGAACTCAAGCCACCACCATACACGTCTTAACCACTGGTAACTAAAAATGAATACACCCTTAAATGAAAATTGACCAAACATACACATTTCCTGGTGTGTCATGTGACTCGGTGTCACAAGTTCTCCAGCGGTTGTGTTAAATGTGGTGTTATTGCACCAATAGTGGTCACTGGAACTTCAATCCGCTACCTCATGACAAATAATTCACTGATGAACTGAGAAAAAATCATTGTTGCGCAAAATAAAGATGGACAAGACAAAAAGAGGATTGTAAACACTTTGAAATGTGGTGGCCAAGAGTATCCAGTGGTTGAACAGAACAGGTTCCACTCCAAAAAAGGCCTTGCTAAGCTTCATGAAAAAAGTTAAGATAAGATAAGATATCCTTTATTTGTCCCACAATGGGGAAATTTAAGTACTCATGCTGAATGTCATATGCAGTGGTTGTCTTTGGAAAATGCAGTGGGCATATTGAAGAGGTGAGGGGTCAGCCTGCCAGTAATCAGACCATACACATCTCTCTACTACTATAAAATTTCTCAACCTGGCTGTCATCTTCAAGCCTCTTTTAAAGATCATGTACAAGAAGGCCCACAAAAAAGACAAGACAAGCAGACTAAGGGCAGATTAATGGACCAATTGTACTGTGGTCTGATGAGACCAAGATAACATCTTGGCTGAGATGGTGTCAAGTGTGTGTGCGTGTGTGTGTGTGTGTGTGTGTGTGTGTGTGTGTGTGTGTGTGTGTGTGTGTGTGTGTGTGTGTGTGTGTGTGTGTGTGTGTGTGTGTGTGTGTGTGTGTGTGTGTGTGTGTGTGTGCGTGCGTGCGTGCGTGTGTGTGTGTGCGCGCAACAATGTGAGGTGTGAAAAGACAAGAGTGTCTTGCCTATAGTCAAGCACAGTGATGGGAATGTCATGATTTTGGCCTGTATGAGTGATGCCAGCAACCGGGGAGCGGTCGTTCATTTTGTATCGGCAGAATTCGTGTGCACTTTCAAAATTGAAATTCATACTTTTTTGGAACACCTCCTTCTACTCTATTTCTTCTATCTCCTCCTGTTTTCTTTTTATCCCTGCTTCTACCATCTATTGATCTGTCTCCCGAGCTCTATTTTTAGACCCATGGAGCATCTCAGGGAGCTGCTGAGCGATGGAAGACAGATGCCACTGATTCTGTGAGGTGAATTTTTATTTGAATGCCGGGTGATAAGACTTCAGATGTCTTTTTCGATGTGTCCTTCACTTTGGCGCAAAGCAGTGAATAAGCCCGTAATCACTCACATTGATTTGTGTTGTTGTGCTCTCATGTGGTCATGTATTATTTTGTTTAAAAAAAGAGAGGCAGCCTGCGGTGATGGAGAGTGTTCCCTTGCTCCTTCACGGTTCACTTATTGCGGTTTCACTCTTAGTGTTTTTCTCCCTTCGAGGTGGACAAGTCAAAAATATCCTTTATTTTTTATTTATTTGTTTAGGTGAAATTCATTCGATAATTCATTTTCTGACCCGCTTTATCCTCACACGGGTCGCAGGGGTTGCTGGAGCCTATCGCAGCTGTCTTTGGGCAGGAACACCCTGAACCGGTTGCCAGCCAATCGCAGGGCACACAGAAACGAACAACCATTCACACTCACACTCACACCTAGGGACCGTGGTCGAGGAATTCTACCTCTTTCTGTTGCAGGTTGCATTTGTCAGGTCTCAGTTTCAGACCCTGTTTATGTAGCCTTGAGAATACTTTTTTTCAGCTGATAAAGGTGTGTTTTAAAATCTATGCTATCTTCCAGATACTGTACATCAAGCGTTGAAAAGTGGCAGGGGCATTGCAGAGGCCAAAAGGCATCTGTTGGAACTCAAACAAGCCCAATGGTGGTAGTAAAAGCAGTCTTTTCTTGATCTGTGGGGTGTATCTCGACTTCCCAAAATCTGTTCCCCAGGTCCAAGGCGGTAAACCACGCTGCTTTGGTGAAAAGAGTCAATGCCATCTCAATTCTAGCAAGAGGAAAAGCATATTTGTGCTTTATTAGTTAACTTCCGATGATCTACACAGAATCTCAAATTCCATCCTTTTTCCTTACAAACACAGTAGTTGCTGCCCAAGAACTACAATTTTCACAAATCATGCATAGCGGACAGAATTACTGTTACTTACATGCAATAGAAGTTAATACTCGGAAACATTCTCAATGGGGTTAAAATCACCCATCAGCATTTGATGTTTCACGGTACAGTGATGCCTCGCTATTTCGCGGTTTGTTTATCACGGCCTCGGTGTGTCACAGATTTTTTCAAACATATTCATTAAAAAAAAAAAGTGAAAATGCCGCAAAAAGTCCGCAAAAGGTCCACAAGAGGCAGTGAAAGTCAGTAAAACAACAGCAAATCACATAGAGCAACATATACAGTCCTACATACATGTATTTACTGTATTTCGCTATTCATACACTAACCTAACTTATACATCTTTAAATATATTAATATATAGCAAGAAGTAATGTTAATTACTACAAACATGCATGTATACCATTAAATTTGGCCTTATAAATATTATTTATACTCATACACATGTACATATACGTACAGGTATATAGGGGGTTTGCTACTTCGCGGATTTTTGTCTATCGCGGGTGGTTTCGGTCCTTATTAACCATGAAAAACGAGGGATTACTGTACCCGCTTTCCCAAAATCATCCTCACGGATGGCAAATTCTGTACTTCTTCACCTGGTGTTGGTCTCCTTCTGTTATTTCTGGCCTCCGGCAGCAATTACACTAATGCTTCCACCCTGTTATCCTTTTGAAAGAAAGGGAGGGGTGATTCCCTCAATTGCAATTGGCCAATCTGGCCACCTTGCAGAACTTGATTGATGAGGAAGTCTTCAGCTCCGGGTGTCTTAACATGCAAAACCACTCAAAAGAGACCGCCCACAAAACAATAACCAAATGGCAATCTAACGTTGAAAAAAAATGTCAATGCACCTTAAAATAGCATGACGGTAGTCAAACAACTGTCAAATTTTACTGAAGACAGTGTATTATTTTTTCCGTTTAAAATGGCTTCCTGTAACCTGACTCCCGTGTCGGATTGTACGTCAGATGAACATAAACACAAGAATGACCAACAGGGGGAGACAGAACGGGAGGCCTGGCGGTTCACTTAGTTGTCTTCGATAATAATAATAATGATAATAATAATAATAATTCATTCCTTCATTTATTTTCCGAACCACTTTTATCCTCACTAGTGTTGCGCGGGGTGCTGGATCCTATCCCGAATTGGTTGCCAGCCAATCGCCAGGCACACAGAGACGAACAATCATCCGCGCTCACACTCACACCTAGGGACAATTTTGAGTGTTCAATCAGCCTGCCATGCATGTCTTTGGAATGTGGGAGGAAACCGGAGTACCCGGATAAAACCCAAGCAGGCCCGGGGAGAACATGCAAGACACCCAAGGACACTTTAAAATCAGGAACAAAAACAATAAAACACAATATGGGTTGAGCATGTTGAGCATACAGTAGATGTGAAAAGAAGACAATAGGGAAGAGGCAAAGGAACTGCAAATTATGGACACAAGCCTGTGCTTAATATGCACTTAAATATATTTCAAGACTCGCCTCGAAACACTTTTTTAATGAAATTAATTCTTTGGCATATTCTATGGAGCCCCTGTAATAGCCTTGACTCCCCCCTCTCCGACCCCCTCCACCACCTAGCCCCCACTGGGATCCTGCAAATGAAAAATCCTGGCTCAATCAGTGGTAAAGACCGCAAGTCATGTTTTGTCACTGTTGAGATTGAGCGAACATAAGTACGGATAAAACTCGACAAAATAATTTCACAATAAAAGCAGCATCAACACATGAAGTTATTTCCATACATTATTGTGGAGTACATAAAAAGTAAACGTCTCCAGCAGGGGTGCTGAAGTCTGGTCCTTGAGAGCCCCTATCCAGCCTGTTTGACATGTTTCCCTCCTTCAGTACACCTGATTCGAATGATGAGCTCATCAGCAAGCTTTGCAGAAGCCCTGATAACAATCCTGACGTTTCTGATTTTGCTTCTGACTATAAAGATTGATGACCCCACATAATCAGATGAAAACAGCAACTCCATTATATTTCAAGTATATCTCAGCGGCTAGTAAACATCGTGTGTGATGGTCCGGTTTTTCATTTGTACGTATGGAATTGAATGGGCAATGTGGACCGGCCAGCGAGCCTGACCAACATGTATCCACATAACAATTTGGAAGTGAAGTCGTAACTGTGACACAATGAAACAAACTCACTCTGTAATTCATGACGCTGTGCAATCAGCTTGCACTCAAGAACACCTAACATTCATCTTCCGTACCGCTTGATCCTCACGAGGGTCGCGAGGGGTGCTGGAGCCTATCCCAGCTGTCTCCGGGCAGTAGGCGGGGGACACCCTGAATCGGTTGCCAGCCAATCGCAGGGCACACAGAGACGAACAACCATGAGCGCTCACACTCACACCTCGGAACAATTTAGAATGTTCAATGAGCCTGCCACGCATGTTTTTTGGAATGTGGGAGGAAACCGGCGCACCCAGGGAAAACCCACGCAGGCCCGGGGAGAACATGCAAACTCCACACAGGAGGCCGGAGCTGGAATCGTACCTCTGCACTTTGAAGCCGACGTGCTAACCACTGGACTACCGGCCGCCCCAGAACACCTAACAATTACATTTAATTGAGGAATAGGAGTTTTGTTGAGACCAAATTGTAATTGCATTAATTTAACCATTATTGACTTCATTCCAAGAGTAGATGGCATTTTTCATTCATAACCACCATCAGGACATATTACATTTCCAAAAATCTAAATCTTGTCAAGTGTATGAGACGTATGGAAAATAATCGAGAGAACAAAGTATGTCATCTGCTTAAAAAAGTAGTCATTACAAAACAAAGATTTGCGTGAGAAAAAAAACGATACATGACGATCAGATACACGACAGTGCGTCAAAATGCGTGACTGCTTTGTGTTAGTCTGCGAATGTAAGTCACGCTGGGTTAGAATGTGGTCGGATATGTTCCAATACTAGCAAGAGTTTGGAAACAAAACATTCCCAAGGTTCAACAGCGGACAAACTTTATTATCTGCTGCACCTCCACAACCATCATAGGATTGTATTGCACCACTGATCACTTTATCTCTGCTCGATGACTCTCCACGTTGTCGCACAGCTGTCATTGGGTGGTGCTGCAGCACAATGGTGCGCTCACATCATGGAAAGTCTTTTGATACTTGAATGTCATGTCTTTGTTTATTGTAGTTGCTTGTTATTGCAACATGAGACAAATTCTTTGAGTGTTTTACATACTTGGCTAATGAAGATGATTGTGATTCTGATTGTTGATGTTCAGAAAAGCCTTCATTCATTTATCTTATGACTTGTAATTCAGCAGTGTTGTTTTTTTGGCAGCCATTTTAGATTTAGTCTCTTCAGTGATTTGGGCAAAAAAGGCCATTAGTTTTTGTCACATTTTCGTCATTCCTATTTGTGATTGTTTTAGTCAAGTTTTTTGTCGACAAAAACACAAAAAGGTTTCAGTTTACAAATACTCAAAAAGGTTTTACTCTAGTTTGAGTCAGTTTTAGTGAAAAATAGACATACAAAGTTTCCACCCAATAACAAAGGCTTTCTGATCAACTAAGGATTGAAGTACCTATTGGCCTGAATATAAGACGGGCCTGATTATAAGACGACCCCCTCTTTTTCAAGACTCAAGTTTGAAAAATGACTTTTTGAACACCAAATTATTTTTTATACAGAAAGTAATTAAATTTCATCTGAAACAAATGATTATAGCAATATATTTAAGAGAAAAAGCACATTATTTTGCCTCATTCAAATCATAATATCTGAACATTTAAATATGTAAACTAAAGTGCAATCACATTCGTTAATGAATGGCTTCTGGTTTTTGAAATGTAAATTACATCATAACTTCTCCTCAGCTGCCGGATTAACCTGGCTGATCTTCGACCCACTTTTCTCCAGATTGTTGCTACGTTTCTCCATTTTCTGTTATCATTCCTATTATTTTCTTCACTTTTCTTTCTTGACGCTATTTTTTATTTTTCTTTGTGGTGACAGGGGTCACCACAATTCTTGGTGACAGGGGTTCACTTTGGCCTGGGGAGTCAAGTTCAGCATTCGCTTCAATGATATCTGGCGCCATCTAGCGTCGTAAATGGGTATAATGTCTAGACCGCGAAAATAAGACGACACCCACTTTTTCAGTCTTATTTCAATGCAAAAAACACTGTCTTATATTCGGGCCAATACGGTGGTAACCATGGACTCAATGTTCATTACCTCAAAATAAGCCAAGAACGAAAACATTTTCTTGGGCAATTGTTGTTCATTTATTTCTGTGAACCAATCCACTCAAGTGCAACGAACATACACGTGCCCCAAATATGCGCAAATGGATGAGCAATACTTAAACACGTAAACAAACATGGCAATTGAAGCAAAATAAATCAACAAAATAAAAGCAACGTTTTAACAAGATAGTCTCTAGAGGGGACTCCTATCCCTGGTGCAGTTATGGTGTAAAGTCTATTTCATCCTCAGAGTTGACAGAGTGGATGATTTCTTCACTGCAGCTCAGAATAACATGAGAGGTAAGAGAAATAATAGACACATTCCATCCCATCATCCAAATAAATACCAGAAAATACTCCACAGTCTACTTAACCTCCTGACTACCAGTAGTTCAAATTTGTCCTCTGTAGAGGACATTTGTGAACCTAAATATCTCCCACCCAGTGCATCCAATCGCATTAACACCTTTTGTTACTCTAAAGAGGACATTCAGTGCTTTCCAATGATACCAAATTTGTAGGGGTTAGAAAAAGTAAGAAAATGGCTTCCCTCAGTGCAAGCACTTTTTAAGGGAAGAGGAAAAATAATACTTTTTATCAAACACATTTTGTCTTGAAATGCTGTTGGCATTTTATTTCTAAGACTCTTATGAACATGTTAAAGAGTTATTTTAAGTGTATTTGATCCTAGTATTAAAATGTAGTGGAATTTCAAAAAATTCTTTTGGAGTAATCCAATTACTTCCCATACATTGGGGAATTTCAAAATAAATGTGAGTGGATAACATTTTTTTTTCCTGGTAGTCAGGACGTTAAGTCATAATTCCTAAATGTGCCCTAATCTACTTTTAATATTTGATTATACACATAACGTGCTAATGAATTGACGTTAGCTCAACCCAAATTACTTAAGCCTTAAATTAGCCCATTTGTGTCAGGCCTTGCGGGGAAAACTGCGTTGTTCTTTCTGCTGGGTTGTACCAAAAGTACAGGATGTCCGAATATGTTTTCTTCAATTCCGACCAACAAGCCCCTTTTGTGACACTGCCGCCATGGTTCAGACGTGTTGCGTTTTGTGCGTGTGCCCTGCGTGCCGGCTGGGTGGTGGCCGTGACCAAACAAGGATACTTTGAAGCAGAATTGCTGACATTTTTTGACAGACAGATAAGATGCACAATAGGAGGCAAACAAAGCATAGAAAATAAATAGGCCCACGCTTATTGAATGATATAATAAAATCCGATGATAAGGTTTCACCTTGAAACATAAATCCAAGAAGGTGGAAATAGCCAAATGGACATTTGTAGCTGAATTTTAAATAGGGAGCAGGGCAAGCAAGTAACAATTCCGACATTCAAAAATGCATAGCTCAGGGTGCTTTTTAACTCGCATGAGCAAAATCAGTCTCTTGCTCCCACGGGTTCTCATTACGGAAAAGGTTTGTCTGTTGTACTCTTTTCATTGTTGTCACCTGTCTGATGAGTATCATGAGTCAACATGTTAGAGGGGCTGCCATTACACAGATAAGCTTTTGGTGTGAGCTGCCATTGTCGTGCAATTGCGAGGGTTATTGATGATTCAAATTTGCACCGTATGAGGCAAACTCATTGCTAAATGACATTCTCCTGTGATCTTGATGTAATATCTGTGTTTGTTAGACCACCTTTCAGAAAGAGACATTCCAGCATCCCATACTGCTTTTTGCAATGTCGTCTCCTCCATTTATCACGAGAATGAGGAATTTCAACCTGAATTCACATTTTAAAAAGACAGCAACAACAAATAAAAAACAGGAGTGCTAATTACGTCATCACTAAATGTCTTTTGAACAAATTTGTAAAACAATGTTTTGGGAAGTCTACCCTGCTGTTTTTGTTGCGCAAAAACCTGAGAACCAGAAAAGAGAGCACACAAAATCCTGCAAAAACTGCCCAACGAGCCGAGGGCACTGTTGCAACCTTTTGATGACTCACAAAGAAGAATGAGACTAACACTGAAATTACAGTAGTGTGTGTGAACAGAGATGGTCATTTAATTAGGTACAACAGGTAAACATACATAAAACATTCAACCATATGCTCCCATTGTGCCTGAGTTCAATAAGAAAAAGAAGCACAGTCTATATCTGTCTTTGCGTTTTTTGCACTCAAACACAATTATGTTGCGGAACAAAGGATAATAATACATTTCAACTGAAATGGACAAAAATTCCCACAGGCCAAAGGCTGGCACGTTCCCTGGGTACAATGGCACAACATCACAACAGAACCCCTCATATGGGGAGGCGCATACTACTACATACTAAATATCCCGTCTTACCGAATGAGCAACAAAGACAATTTGAATATTCCACTCTGCTAGAGTTGAAACAGAAAGAAAGCGCTGTATCCAAACAAGAAATGTGAGGACTGATCGCTAACACAAAATCACAGCCGCCAAAAACAGAAGAAACAATCCTTTTTAACCTTGGAGTTTCCAAATGAGTGTAAGGTATTGGTGGGTGAAGGTCACCAATAAGAGAGGAGCAGCAAGTACATCCCAAACAATTCTACATAGACTTGAAGAAACCTAAATTCCAATAAAGTTGGGACATAGTTGTAATTCGTCACTAAAAACAAAATACAATGATTTGCAAATAATTTTCCATGTACTGTATATTTTATTGAAAACATAACAAAGACAAAATAGTTCATGTTCAAACTGATTAAGTCTATTGTTTTTTGTCATTTGTAATTTTTTTGGGCAAATATTCACTCGTTTTGAATTTGATGCCTGCAACACATTCCCCAAAAAACTGGAACAGGGGCATGTTTAACGGAGTGTTCATCACTTGTCCTTTTACCATCACGCAATATGAGCATGTGGATCTCCATTATTGTATTATTGTTAGTATTATTTTCAATGGGAGGCAGGTTTGGACTGCTGGCGGGTCAATCTAGCGCTCACATTCTTTTCCTTTGAAGTCACACTGCTGTGACACGCGCAGAATGTTCCTTTGCATTGTTGAAATAAGCAGGGACATCCCTGAAAAAGATGTTGCTTGGACGATAGCACATTACCAAACCTGTATGTACCTTTGAACCTTCAGAGATGTGCAAGTTACCCATGCACTAACACACCCTCATAGCATCATAGTGGTTTTATAACTTTGTGCTAATGACAATCCACATCCTTCTCCTCCTTGGCCTGGAGGACACAATGTCCTTTTCCACTTTGCGTGAGTTCATCTGTGATGAGCTCAGACGCAAAGAAGCAGGTGGCATTTCTGGGTGTAGTTGCTATATGGCTTTCGCTTTGCATGGTAGAGTTTTAACTTGCATTTGTAGCTGTGGTGGCGAACTGTGGAAACAGAAAGCTTTCTGAGATGTTCCTGAGCACACGGGGCAATATCCTTTTATACAGTGATTTTGAATGCAGTGCCAAGTTATTAAGTATTGAAGGTCATGGGGCATTTAAGGTTGGTTTTCGGCCATGCTGCATGCAAAGGTTTTCATGATATTATGGAACGTAGATAAATTGCATTGAGAAAATTTGTTCTGAAACGTTTTGGACTGTTTACTCACACAGTTGTTCACAAAGTCTTTCCGAGGTGCTCCTTTTACAACCAATCATGACTTTCACCTGTTTCAAATGAACAAAATTGCTTTTTTTGTTGGTTATTTTTGTAGGTTTCAACAACTTTCGCAGTCCTGTTTCCCAAAAAACAGTAGCATTCATTTTTGTGTGCGTGCGTGTGCGTGTGTGTGTGTGTGCATGTGTAAAGAATGTAAATGATTGTTTCTTATTTTTTTGCCAGATGTTTTTTGCTTGTTTGTTTGTTTGTTTTTGGTTTTGTTTTTCCTTTGGGGTTAGTAAGGGGACGTCGGTTCAGATTTGTCAACTATGGGAATGTGAATTGTGAAGACCTTTGAGGAGAGTCTTTTGTGATTAAGGGCTATTTAACTAACATTTGATTTGACTAGACAGGTACAAATCTCAAGTCAAAATGCATTCTGGTCATTCTACACTGAGTATACGCTACTAACTCTCCAACTTTCCAGCTTCATGACAGAAAGATTGCTCACACTATACTGTCCTGCACTAAATTGTATAGTGACATTTTTTGAACAAAAATTAAAACCTGCAACCAGAACTAAGTGCATTAATATTAATCTACTTGGGGTGCTTGAATTGCTCCCATCTGATTTTGAACCAGGTTTTGGTTGCCTGGCAACAGACATATTGCAGTCTATAGTTCACAGCTTTCACACTTATTGCATTGTAAACAGCAGCAACTGAGCTATATTAAGGGTCGCATGCCACATTTTTTTCCCATCATCTTTGATGTCCTTTTGCAAGATAATTTGGGTTGGAAATGCCCGCAGGGCCCTTTTTCAAGTTAGTTTTGTGGCTCTTAAATACCTGGTATGTAAGACAGTTGAATTTCGCATTTATATTCAATATGTAAATAAGCTTTGTTCTGATTGGGTTAATGTTCTCCCTAATTTGGGGTGGAAAACAGCTTGAAGTTGCCGATACTGTATGTCGCCATCTTGTGGCCACCATGCTTCTTCGTTATTTTGGCGCCATTGAAATTCAGAGGGTCGTCTACGAAATTGTGGCTGGCCATAGTGCACTCTTAGGGGCCACGGCACCGTGAGGCCTGAGCCAAATGTGTTCTCTTTTTTGTTTTTTAATTTGTCCTCCTTCATGGTGACGACTGCCAACGTTGTGGCAAACCACAGAGCACTTTTAGGCGGATTGACCAATATGTGTGTCCGTGTGGCTGTGTCACTTCTAATCTGAAGTGTGAAAGCTGACAAAGCCACTCAACATGAAATGTGCCAAGCACAGCACAAATCTTGTTCCGAAATGCTGAGGATGTTCTCCCACAACAAACTGAAGAACTCCTCTGAGGTTGGCAGCTGATGCAAAGCTAGCTTTGCACAAGAAGCAGGCGTGTTGGGTTTTTTTCCTGAGTTGGGTGGTTGTATAGCAGCAATGAAGTCGCCAGGCAGGTACTTGAATACTGAGTGTCGAATATTTATCACAGCGGTGCTGAATTCAAATTTGCTCGTTTTGCAAATAACGAGCAATAGCCTTTAAAGAAATTAATTTTTCTTTAAAAGGCTATTGCATTCAAACTGCATGAATATCAAACCATTTTCAGACTAATTTTTACCGATGTTACTGTTATGTATAAATCATCCATGCATCCATCCATTTTGTAATCTGTTTATTCTCACAAGGGTGGCGCGAGCTGGAGCCTATCCCAGCCGTCTTCGGGCAGTAGGCGGGGTACACGTCAAGTGGTTGCCAGCCAAAAAAAACCCACAGACGAACAACCATCCGCGCTCACACTCACACCTAAGGACAATTTAGAGTGTTCCAGTAACCTGCCATGCATGTTTTTGGAATGTGGGAGGAAACCCACACAGAGCTGGAATCTAACCTTGCACCTTTGCACTGTGAGGCCGACGTGCTAACCTGTCAACCACCGTGTTGCCATGTATAAAACAGTGATTTTTTTTGCCTTATGGCAAGAGACCTTTAAAAGCCACTGTCAAACGAGCCTGTACTGGGTTAGCGAGCATGAAGCGCCAATCAATCAAGCTGTAAAATTTTGAGTTATCTTGGTTGTTTTGTTTTGTTTTGCTGGCACAGTCAATATTAACATAACTACAATCTTAGTGTCAACTGAATTACTGTCTATTATCATTATACTTATTATAAATTTCCCTCTCTCCAGAGGTAAGATGCTGCTCCCAACAAGCATGCTAATTGGCCTGCTGTGCCTGAGCCACGCAGGCGCTGCGATGAGTTTCGCTTGGCTGCCGGACAACGATGAACTACGGTCAGCTTTCTCGGTGGCTCGGACCAACAGCATGGAAGGTGGACCCAAGATGACGGTGACCTTTGACACGGTCTATGTCAACATTGGTGGGGATTTTGACCCAAAGATTGGCTTGTTTCGCTGCCGCATCCCCGGGGCCTACTACTTCTCCTTCACAGTGGGAAAGTTCCCTCATAAAGACTTGTCCGTCATGCTGATGAAGAATAGAAATGAGGTCCAAGCCATTGTGTATGAAGAGAATGCTGGAGAGGAGAGGAAGGTAGGTCAGAGCTCTCTTATTAAGATATCCTTTATTTGTCCCGCAATGGGGACATTTACAGTCAGAGTTATTGCAGCAGTACTAAGCAGCGCATAAAAGCACACCACTGCATTGGGGAGAAATGGCAAATCCTGCCAAGTGGAAGGCAGATGAATGGCGTATGCCCACATGAAGAGCATGAGAAGGTGGATTTCACGCGTGTATTTTTAAACATCTTTCTTTCCTTCAGCAGCTTTAGGACAGAAAATATATTTTGTTGTTGCAGTTATAATCGACCGAAAAGTTTCTCTCATAAATCAATCGATTGATTATACAAATCAAAACTACTTTTTTTTTTTTTAACAAGCACATCGCCTTTCAGCATTTTGTCATTTAATTCTGTGCAGACTGTAACTGCACCTACAATTTTACAGTCCATTAGCCCTCCCAACTACAAGTACTTTTAGCTTGGGAGCATCAGAGGATCACGTTGCTTTATGAATAACCTTTATCGTGACTAAGCTCTGTTTCTCAATGTCTCACAAAAAAGGTCATTCTTTGCCAAATCAACCCAGAAATCTGAACATTAAAATACCAGTAACGTAAAATAATTTCCCCTTGAAATTCTTCTTCTTTCCGAACCACTTGATCCTCACGGGGGGTGCTGTAGCCTATCCCAGCCGTCTTCGGGCAGTAGGCGGGGGACACCCTGAATCAGTTGCCAGCCAATCGCAGGGCACACAGAGACGAACAACCATCCACGCCCACACTCACACCGAGGGACAATTTAGAGCGCCTAATCAGCCTGCCATGTATGTTTTTGGAATGTGGGAGGAAACCGGAGCACCCGGAGAAAACCCACGCTGGCCCGGGGAGAAAATGCAAACTCCACACAGGGAGGCCGGAGCTGGAATCGAACCCGGTACCTCTGCACTGTGAAGCCGACGTGCTAACCACTGGACTACCGGGCCGCCCCCCCTTGAAATTGACCTTGTGAATTATGTGACCCTAACAACTTTTTTTTTCATGAAATGTGATCTCGCACGTGTTCTTTAAAACACAAATACAATATTCATCATATTGAAAGGTGAATATTAAGTATTTATGAATTGAAGTTGAATACTCATTTAAAGTTTCAGATTTAATAAACATAAATAAAAGGTATGGATACTTTGACCCCTTATTAACACAAAAGAACCCCCCCCCCCCCCTCCACAACTCGGAAACCGTTATGTTTTAGAGAACATATAACATTTTGTTCAGGTCACGTGATCCACAAGCTCAATTTCAAGGTCAAATTATAGGTCAAAAGGTCAAGCAAAAAAAACTCAATCTTCTCAATGATTGCAGCTTTGTAATCCTTATTGAGTTGCCTTTCTAACAATATCTTTTTTTTAGATTGACACAGTAGTTCCTGAGCCAAAGGATGAAAATGAAGACCTTTTTGTCAAAAATTCTGCACGCCATAGCTACCAAACTGCTGTTCCGATAGACGTAAAATTTGAGAGTTAGTGTTTTGCCATCCCTATCAAGTACACCAAGTTTAATCAAAATCAAAATCTGCTTGGTGAAACTGAGTGGGTGATTTGGCATGGAATGACCCAAAAATCTCTGAACTGTGTTAAGATCTGTAAAGGAGACTTCCCATGCAAAGTGTGCTTCGATCCTTAAGGTACAGAGCCAGAGTGTCATGCTGCAGCTGGAGTTTGGTGACACCATCTGGCTCCGCCTCCACGGCGATCCTCGCTATGCCCTCTATAGCAACACTGGACACTACACCACCTTCAATGGCTTCCTCATCTACGCAGACACCTACGACTACCAGACAAACCAGCCGCAGCAGCAGCGCCCTGCACACAGCTCCCAGAAGCTTCAACAGGACAACGTGCCAATGTGGAATAGTAACCAGGCCACAGTGGACATTGGGTCTGATCTGAAGAACGCGGTGGGAGAGAAGGAGACACAACAGGATGACGAGGAGGAGCAGGAAGAGGAGGAAGATCCACGATCTGCTTTCTCAGTGGGTCGCACTCGGAGTATAATAGGAGTGAATCAGGCAGGCATGCCGCATCACCAGCCGGTCAGCTTTGACACAGCGTTCGTCAACATCGGGGAGGACTTCAACGTGACGGAGGGGATTTTCATGTGTCGCGTTCCCGGTACATACTATTTCTCCTTCAACGTGGGCAAGCTTCCTCAGAAGACTCTCTCTGTCAAGCTAATGAAGAACCACCTGGAGGTGCAGGCAATGATCTATGACGACAGCCACGGAGAAAAAGCTCTGCAGAGTCAGAGCTTGATGCTCTCGCTCAAACCCGGCGACACAGTTTGGCTCTACTCTCACCAGAGAGATGGCTTTGGAGCCTACAGCAACCACGCCAAATACATCACCTTCACGGGCTTCCTGGTGTACCCGCACTTAGCCGCCATCAATGCCACTGGTCAGTCACATGCAGATAAGAATCCCTAGCTGCAGCTTGGCTACAAACTAAATGTTGAGGTTGGAATTCATGTAAATTGGTGCGCATGAGTGATTCTTCACAGCTCTTCCATACTTCCTCTTCCTGTGAATTCATTCGTTGTGCTATCGAGAACTTGGATTGAGAGCAGATCTTGAATATGAGGATCTGCTGAACCTGCCACAAAAGGCCACCCAAAAGGAGACTTATTTACAACGCACCTCCCCCGTATTTGAGACCTTGATTGCTGATGAAAGGCTGAATATGTCACGATCACTGTCCAAACGACAGCACAGCTGAATTCACCCTCAAACTGTAGTTTAATGTCATTGAATGGTGTGGCACAAGTCCTGAAACTTCACTTTGGGCCATTGGGCATGTGCAATTGAAACAAATGTGAGGCAACTTCTTAAAGGGGAAGTCAAGTCAACAAGTTTCTTGACACTAGTGTGTTCCAAGCACCTCCAGTAGTCCAAACATGGTATTCTGGGGAATATTGCAGGATTCATTTCATTTTGTGGATTATGAATTAAACAGAAAACTCTACCTGTTTTTATCCATGTCAGGCGACTGCCATTTTGCCTCGTAGTGCCATTTGCTGTCACCTGAAATTGACATCAAAGTGCCTAAGAGCTCAGGTAACGACGCTAACAGCTCATCTGTATTCTGGGTCGGGTCATGTTACATTCGCAGTGATGGGATGAGATAAGACAGATACAAGCAGGTGGGGGTTTTCCTGCTTAAGTTATATTCCTCAAACACAAAATTAATTGGAATTCTGTGTTTAGACGAGTGGGGCCACAGAAAACAAATTGTGAAGACAATTTCTGATTTGACTTCTCCTTCAAGTTCTGAAACTGGTATTCAACACAAAGAAGGACAACATTTTTCTTCTACCTGAAAGAATTCCATTCTGACTCGTGTTTCTGCTTGTAAGTATTCTTTCTCATTGACCAAATTGTTAAAAACAAATACATGAACTGTTTTGGGGGATTTTTTAACATATTTGATCATTCTCATTTTAAATAATAAATAATCTCGCGCCACCTTACCTCTCTGAGCTCATCCGCCCCTACACACCTGCCCGGCGCCTCAGGTCTGTGGACCAGTCTTTGTTAGAAGTACCAAGAGCTAAACTGAGGCTCAGAGGGGATGGAGCCTTTTCTGTTGCTGGTCCCTCTCTCTGGAATGACTTCCCACTGAACATTCGGAAAGCCTCCTCGCTGCCCATCTTTAAAGCCCTCCTCAAAACCCACTTGTATTCTTTGGCGTTCGACTCAGCATGATTTTCCTGCTTGGTGCTTTCTACCGCCTTTATTACCATTTCGTCTTACTGTTTATTGTGTATGTTAAATCGCTCCATGTACAGCACTTTGTATGCAGCGATGGCTGTTTGAAAGTGCTCTATAAATACTGTTGACTTGACTTAAAGCATCACTCACACTGAAAAAGAGCCACAAGGGCAGCCGAGGACAAAACTTCGGAAAAACTTCGCTTTTGGAATCAGTACAAACTTCATATCTTCCCATATGTGCTGTTGACCACATGCCATCTTCTGTGCCTGCGGGAGTGGGCAGCATAATTTGATTTCTAATTTTGGCAGAGTGTAATTTATTTCTGATGATGAAGACCACTAAGGGGAAAATTACATTTACTCTTCAAGGCCACTTTCATATGCGTGTCAGTTTCATTTTACGCTGCGGCGAGAAACATGATGTGGTTGGAAATTGTGATTAACCCAGACATTATGAAATTGTACAGAGTATGCTGCCTGAGAAACGCAATCATCTTTTTGATTGATTTTTCCAATTTGTATCACAGGTAACAGGATTATGATAGGCGCCGCTTTTATCTGAGCTCTGGTTTTGTGGGGGTGTGTTGAATGACAAAAGTATCAAAAGTTACCAGTTGGAATAAAATATTGAAAGTGTAGCCATAAAAACAATATTACTAAACAAAAATGAAAACAAAATATTTATTTTCAAACTATTTCTAAATAATAAATTAAAGCACCTATACAAAGTAAAAATCATTTACTATATCAGAAGTCTCAGCAATTGACATGGTTTTGCCGGCTATAATTCGAAAAGCAAGATTCCATTATTAAGCAACATGAGGGGAAATTGGAATTCTGCATGATAATTTTCAGCAAATTATAACAAAATGGCTGTTTTATAAAAATGTATCTTCACCTCTTTAGGCTCTGAAGGTATTTATCCAAAATTTGGCAAAACAGCCCCATGACAAATAGAATAGAATACAAAGCAACATTCTAATCAAAGCATTTGTACTGCAATTAGTGAACAAAACACTGAGGAATGTATTTTTTTTTCTTTTTCATGAAACGCAAAACAAAAAAAATGACTGTACTATTGAATTTGTTTAGGGATTAATATCCTTGTGGCGTCATACACACAACTCACAAAAATTTAGGGATACTTGGCCTTCGGGTGAAATTTATGGGAAATGCAAAAAGTTCACGCTACAGTGATATCATGTCATGAAAGTAGGGCATTTAAGTAGAATGATGCACTGGTGATTTCCTCATCTCAAACAATTAATTGAAAGAAAAGTTAACAACAATGGTAGGGACACCACAACAAAAAATTTCGACATCTCAACGACTCGTCATGTGCCCTTGAGCGTCACTTTCAGCTTGACAACGATGTCTCATGCTCTTCACAAGTGGACTTATTGTCTGCTGAGGCATGGCATCCCACTCTTCTTAAAGGGCAGCCCTCAGGTCATTGAGGATCTGAGGTGCAGAGTATCGAGCCTTTACACAGCGATCCCTTAGTGGTGTTGTTTTCTAAAGGTTACTTTTACTCAAAGTACACTTTAAGCTTCAGCTCATTCCACTCGTTTCTGTGTTCTGTTTTTCTTTTCACTTTTTCCACCCCAAACACACAGAAACCCCCATTCACAGTGGATCTTTGTGAAACTCTCGATCACTCCCCAAACATGCTACTTGTTACATATTATGAAAAATTCTAATTAATCTGTGGTGCGTGAAGTAACTTGACCATTCTCATCTGAAACTTCCAGAAGCATGTGATGCATGCATGTAACTGAAAATTGCTTCAAGTGGAAAAAAAGAACACAGGCCTAGTCCATACCTGTGTATTATTATTATTATTCAAAATTAATGTATCTGTACAGTTCCTGCAACGTGCCATTGGTCTGTGTTTCCAAATATAATTGTTTACAATTTCTTAAGCTGACATTGATCCAAAAATACACAAAAAATAATTTTGAGACAAGAGTGCCCACTGCGTTCTATCGATTTGAACTGTTACTTAAAAAAAATCACAAAATACAAGTTGAACTTTGTCTTATTTTGATCAATCTGGCTTTTCTTGTAAGTGTCGAAAAGTTTGAAAATGAATTCACCAATTTTACCATTGAACAAAATAAAACGATTTAAAGGGTGTACTGGTTGTATGTGATTTTATGGAGAAAACAAAACAGATGGAACCAGTGACCTGTTCCAAATGATGCTGCGGCGCTATCTGCTGGACAGTTGCAGCAACAGCAAAAATATTTGGACGGGTGCTGAGAGTTGACATAACGTTCTAATTAGCTCTTTTTAGGCTTTTACCAGCACAGTTGTTTTCCTGACAGAATCCGAGTTTCTAGAGACTTTGCCATGCAGGGTTAGGACACTATTAGTCCAGTGCGCGTACCCCGCGAATTTTACAGATCTTGCGTGTTTTATAACACACTAGAAAAGTGTAAAAATCACGCAGTGCAAAAGTTTACACGTAATATTTTTACGTCTTATAGTACAGGCCCTTTTCCCTAAAAATGGTTACATCCACCTCACCCCTCCCACCTCTGCTTCGGAGCTCCGAAATGGCGAGCCGTCCAAAAATCTATCAGACTTTTTTTTTTTTTCACAGATCCGTGTTAAGGCATAAAAAAAGATATGATAAACCCCACACAGAACTGATACATTTCCACAACACTGACCCTAATGCCACAAAGTAAACTATAACCGATCTTTAGTTGTCATTGTCATTTTGTTGACTGATGCTACTCAGAGAAGAAATAATAATAAGACTACGACTACGACTGCTACTACTATTAATTTAAAGAAACAAAACAAAACAAACTCACGAAACAGGCCTTGACCCTAGATATAAATAAATGTATACAGTGCACTCCGCTTAATAGAACACCGGTTAATAGAGTAATCCGCTTAATAGAGCAAAAGGCTCTGGAACAGATTTGCCTAATGCAATTTCCTATAAAGATACTCCGCTTAGTAGAACAGGCCGTAAGCAATGAACATTGTAAACTAGTGGTTTTCGAAGTGTAGCTATCGCGATACTGTACCACTATCGCGAGAAAACGCGGTAGTTCTAGCCGTATACAGTAACAGGTAGCACGCGTCACTCCACACATAGACACACGCACGTCACAATGGCTTCAACTTCATTCAAGAGACGAGGGCTATCACCTGCGGATAAGAAGGACATACTCAGACGATACGATGCATTGCCGGATTCTCAGAAGGTACGCCCGCGGTTTCCAGCGCATTGAGAGGGAAGTCAACCGCAAAATTACGGACTCCTGTTTCCAGACAAAAGTAACGAAATTTTTCTCGTGATTTGAGATGTTTGACTGAAGTTGATTAAAGTTGTTGTTTGATTAAAGATATGGACGTCCACAGTCGAAATATCTCTTCTAACTCGTCAGCAGGGGGTTTTCTGCGTGCATAACTTTGTCGTCGACGTGTCTGAAGGTGTACCTAATAAAGTGTCTCCGGTTAATAGAAACCCCGCTTAGTAGAACAGAAGCGCTTCGGCCCAATGGTGTTCTATTAAGCAGAGTGCACTGTACTGTAATGGTAACGTTATCGAAATATTTTGTTGTACAACCTTTTGAAGCAATAACTGCTTTCAAACGATTTTGGTAACTTTAATGACACTTCTGCACCACTCAGAAGTTATTTTGTCCCACTCGTCATGAGCAAACTGCTCCAGTTGAACCAGGTTTGAAGGTTGCTTTGTGCAGACAGCATATTTCAGGTCCTTCCGCAGATTTAGATCAGGGTTCATCGAAAGGCCACGACGGAAAAGGCCATGGTTTTGCTCTCAGCCATTGTTGGGTGTTTTTAGCTGTGTGCTTTTGGATCATTATCGTCTCTCGTGACCTGAGACTGAGATCAAATCTTCTGATGCAGGACAGCACATTTGTCTACCATAGGGGTCCCCAACCACCGATATCGGGCCTTGGCCCCTTTGGGACCGGGCCGCACAGAGACGGACTTGCGAGCAAATTTGCTTCATCAGACGTGATGGAAATGTGAGCGACTCCAGCCAATCGGAGGGCCCATTCTAAACTTGGTTTGCTATCGTTGAAATAAACAGACACATCAATAAATGAAAGAAGAAGCAGTAAACAGAAAGTAAGAGTAACAAATTGACTAAACGTACATCGAAACATGGAGCTGCTGGGCAGCCACGACTTCAGCAAATGAAGCTATTTTGACAAGTTTGAGAAGTTCTTCCCCTGGCGGTATGGCCAGGGCGATGAGGAGAAGGAAGCTGTTGTGCACGCTATGTTGTCAAAAACAAGGCAATATAAGAACCCCGTTGAATCATTTCAACAAGTAGCAAAAAATGCAAGCAGAGTTTGATCAGCCTGCCCACGTAAACATGAGCAGTTTAGTCGCTAATAACTAGCCAGCGGATGGAAGCAGCAATCTGTAAAATTGTGTTTTCTTGGACTAAAATAAAGACTAAAATGCTCGACTTAGAGTCGACTTTAAACCTGACTAAATAAGAATGGGATGAAGATGACTAAATATGATTAAAAAAAATAATATCTCATGATCAAATAAAATAAGTAAAATGGTCCATCTATCCATTTTCCGATCTGCTTCATCCTCACAAGTGTCACGGGGGTTGCTGAGGCCTATCCCAGCTGTCTTCAGGCAGTTGGCGAGTGACACCCTGAAGCGGTTGCCAGCCAATCGCAGGGCACACACAGATGAATAACCATCTGCACTCACACGCACACCAAGGGACAATTTCGAGTGTTCCATTAACCTGCCACCCATGTTTTTCGAATGTGGGAGGAAACCGGAGTACCCGGAGAAAACCCACGCAGGCACGGGGAGAACATACATGGCCGAAGCCGGAATCGAACCCTGCACCTCTGCATTGTGAGACCAACGCGCTAACCACAGGACCGTGGGACTACCCTCAATAAAAGGGGAATGCATAATAATACAAACTCGATACATTTGACTGGATTACAGTGATGTTCTTTTTATTTTCCGTGTGTGTGGTTACTTGGTGCTCAAACTGACTTTTTCCATGTAACACCGGTCTGGGCTGGTAGCAGTCATCCATCATAAGTCAAGTTCAATGAACTGGCCGGCATCATTGAAACCTTTTCAAAGTAGTTCTGAACGTCTTGTAATTTTATCAAATTTCCTCGGCGGCTCAAGCAAGCGTCATGGGATGTTTCTTTTGACTAAGTGAATACAGATGGAAAATAAAGTACTTCTTGTTCTGTTGTTGGTGGAAAAACATCACGAAGATATTCTTGCAACCCAAACATTTTTGATTGCTATTGCTGAAAAAGGACGGCTCCAACTTTGAGAGGGTTGAGTCAACAAAATTGTCATTTATTCAAATTCAGCCTATTCAAATGATTTCAAAACATCCATGACCAGTCAAGAAATAAATAGAAACTGGTCGTATTTTTTACTTGCTTGTAAATTTCCCCAGTGTGGGACGAATAAAGGATTATCTTATCTTATCTTATCTTTCCCCGGAATGCTTGGAAATTCATGCCTGCCACGAGTACAACTTGGTCATTGCAATCTTGCGCAGAGCAGATGATTCTTGTTTATCCCCCCTAATGACCGAATTGATCCAGGGCATAAATTTGGAAAGTTCCATGTAGACACCATACTTGCGCTGTCCACAGGACCTATCATAAGAGAGTATTCCCACTGCCACAACATCTCTACTTTTAGGATCTTTGACAACCAGAGCACCCCCTGCATCACCCATGCACACATTTTCTCCATAAATGGTTGGTCCTGTGCACAACATGTTTTCATCCACAGTTGGCATGTACTGACTATTCTCATATTCAGCTTTACAATCGGCGCGGGGCACGAAAGGGAGCACCAGGTGTTTGAGCGATTCAGCGTATGTGAAGTAAATGCCGTAGCCCCATCCAGTGATCACTCCTGAAACTCCCGTGATGGCATGCTTGCTTTCCGGCAGAGGGATGGGGATCACCTTCGACCCCATAACCACGGGATGCTTCAGCTGTATCAATGCTAGATCATTGTCCCAGTCCGACTGGCTTTGGAAATTTGGGTGGAGAACAACCTGCGCAAGAAAACGATACGAGTTAGCTGGTTAGACAACAAAGTGTATGCAGAAAAGTGGTGAAGATTGCACGACTGTTTGTGTCCTGTGTGCTGTGTTGTGTTATTTTTGTTATTTTGACTTCAAAATGGCGCCACATGAGTGGCTGCCTTTCCAGCAGCTCCTATATTTTGTTGTTCTACTTCTCCCTCTCATAACTTTGCTGCTGTGAATTGGGAATTTCCCCAATGCGAGACTAATAAAGGGTTTCTTATCTTATCTTATCTTATAATATCTTAAAGGATGACCATCCGAGTCTGCTGCCTCCAAAACGGCGAACCTTGCCCTTCCCTCTGATGAGCACCTTTCTAATCCGATCCAGCCTGATCATTCTTTGAGAAAAATTCAACATTTTGATTTCCACCACCTCTGCTTGCTGCTGCCTCTTGAGCATTACCGTCTCTAATCCTTACATCACAGCCAGCCTCATTGAGCCTTCATTCTGGAAGAGACTTCGCCGTCACATAACTCGCCTGTCACATTCCTCCACTAATTCCAAACTGCTTCGATGCATTTTTTTTACACCTCGCTACCAGACTCACCATTGTTCCGCATTGTTGACCTTTAAGGCTTCTTTAATTCAACCCATGCAGGCAGCCCCCACAAATCTGTTGCAGTTTCACTCCAAGTCGGAGGGTGTCTCTAAGACTGGTATTGGCTAAGTCCATTTCTCAGGAATCTACTCTATAGCCACCTGTCCTTGGTGCTTTCATACCTCCGCAGTTATCAGGACCAACTAGAGGTAAGATCTTAAGGCCAAGCCTGAACCCAACCCGACCCGACCCGAAATTCGGGTCGTGCCTAAAATGTCAATCATTGCTTCGAGTCGGGTCAGGTCGGGCTTCTCTCTCGCTGACTTTTTTAAAATAAATATACAGTATGTTTAGAAAAATGAATTGTTTTGGCCATGAGAGAACACGGTTCGCAAAAAAACAGAAGTCTCCTCATCACAACACGTACTAAACTCTTGCAATGACAATTCAATCCTGTCTCTGTCTATTATCCACCCGTCATTGTTCTTCTTTGTCTCTCTGCTTCTCTCTCTTAAAGTGCCTTGCTAGAGTCTGCTGCTGTGGTTTATGGCCCAATTTTCAACCCGTCAAATGACTGATGGCCTTAAATTTTTCCCGTCAACTCTTAAAAAAAAATCGTCAATGATGGGAAATTGTCGGTTAATGTACACTCTGCAGAAACAGAAATATAAAAGATGTAAATGTTTATACAGTCTTGTTTAACTTAGATTTCGTTACAAAAGACGGGCTTTAATTAGTTATCATAAATCACCCCTCCTCCTCCTGAGTCCTCACAAATAAAATATGAAATTTCGGGTTTGCTTCGGGCTCGGGCCTGCAAATCAAGTCAATTGGTCGGGCTCGGGCCGGGTCGGGCTTTAATACCCGCGGCAGGGTCGGGTCGAGGTTGGATTTTTTAGGCCCGATCTTACCTCTAGGACCAACCACCTTTACATTGTTCATCCTCTTAAGTGCCTTTGTAACTTTTCCCTTACTGATCACTGCTACTTCCTGGTCCACCATAATTGCCTTTTCTATTCTCTCCTCTCTCATTTTTCTCATTCATCATCTCTTAAAAGTGTTCCTTCCATTGAAAGAGCACACAGGTGGCACCGCACAATTCGATTGCTAACATTAATCACCCTATTGTGAAGCAGGGTTTCCAAAAATGATGACACTCTCATTTGTCTCATCACATTATATCGAATCACTCTGAGAATCTGCATCAATGTGGTCTGCTTCTCTCTATGTTATAAAGCAAAATTATGCAGCGGAGTGGAAACTGAATAGAAATACAAATACAAATTTGTACACCATTAAAAATTGAAATTGAGTTTGTCTTTTTTCATTGGTGATGTAGAAATGTGTCTGTTGAGTTTGCCCCAACTTTTTGGGCGAGCAAATTTAAGAGAGATAAATAAGAAAATAAAAAAGTACCGGTACATGAAACCGAAGATACAAATGTACTTCCCTGAAGTAGTTTTGTCTTTAACATCCATTGCACTAAATATTTTTGATGCTCACCCTCTCAACAGCAACCTCCTTGGACGGCGTGGCTTCTGATCGATTTGAAATTCCCAGATACACTTTGGGAATGATGGGATCCTTTCTGTGAGTGCCCTGCCGCGTCTTATTGACAAACAGATTCCTGCCTGTTGTCAAAACCCACTGGCTGGATATCAGCGCGCCGCCAGCATAGCCTCCGTCCAGCAAACTGTCATTCAGGTAGACCATGGCTTGCCATGGGACATGAGGGGACCGAGTGCCACCGATCATCCGTCTTGATCGCACGCTGGGAAACTTTGAAGCTGGAAAATAAGCAGGGCAGTACGCAGTTAGGTCTGAAACAATGTGAAAAACATGACATAAGTATAAATTACAAAAATATCAACCACGTAGATGTGCACGAAGATGACAACTACAGTTTCCTGTACATGTGGACATTTAGGGCCATTTTCTCCAATGTGCATAAGTCAGAAAAGGTGTGCAGCCAGGCCCTTTTTCTAGTTGGTATGCATTCTGTCATCCACACAAATCTGTTGTTTATGCACACTCTTACGGGGTACGCGGTCCGAGTGGGGCAATCGCTAAAATGTGGGTGTTCCCTGACCAACTCGGCCCTGCGCACATTCTCCTGTATCCTCTTTCAAACTACCGAGGCTGCAGTAAGTCCAACACCCTGTTGAGGTGGAATATCATATTGCATGTTTTGAGCTGGAGCGTTATAAAAAAAGATTTATAAATGAAAATCAAGATTTTGATAGTAGGCTAATATACTCTAGCTCAAATAGATATAGATACATGTTGCAGGTCCGAAAAAGGAGATCTGTTGTGTTGGTTTTTAAAAAGTACACTTTATTTATCCTTTTAACAGTCTCGACAAAGACAGACACATCTGCGTCCAACTCGAGAGGCATTCAAAGACAGCCTCCAAAAAACGGAAATTAATGATTACTTCACTGACACTAAGAAAAGTGAAAATTATACACAAAAATCAAGCGAGGAAATTACAAAATAAATTCTATGGGGGCGTTTGTGAACACACAACAAAGGAATGAATAACATAAAGAATTCTGAGACAGTCCAGTCTCCTACATACTGTACATACAGCATGTGTTTCCTTCATTTTAAATTTTATAGAAGGCTTTTATTTTTTTGCGTCTCCAGACATATTTGGTTTTTTTTGTTCTATATGGCTCTTTCAACATTTTGGGTTGCCAACCCCTGCACTAACCAGATGACCCCCCCTCCCCCCTGCCCCCCTGCTACAACTAGTGAATGATAAATGAATAGCAAAGCACTAACGGCAAATGGAGAAAATGCTTGGAAATTGATTACAACATGAACACTTTAGAGTTACTTTTAACACACATAGAGGTGAACCTATTGCAACAGGTTCACCTTTAGCAACCTTGTAACAACTTTTTCTTGCTCTGGCCTCCTATTGGTGGCCTCCAAACCGCTTGGGCCTTTTCACACAATACTTAGCACAGCGCTGCGCGCCACCGATCGATAGCGTGTGTGTGCTGCAACGGTGCAGCGGAGTCTCTGCAAGAGGTGGGTGCTTAACACAAGGTCGACGCCATGAAAATCAGGTGTTTGTATTTCATTTGGTTGGGTCAACGTGTGTTTACCGAGAGCCGTCGACATGTGACTGCTACACAGACAAGTCTGTGGCTCGGGATGCTACTGCGAGTACAAATGGAAATCATTGCAATGTTTGTATAACTGTTGCTATAGCAATTTTCATGACTATCTCTTCATTCGGCTTAATATTTTTGCCATCCTATTTTGTGGCTTAGTCATGTTACAATACAATACAATACAATACATGCTGATTTATATAGCGCTTTCACAACAGCGGCAGCTGTAACAAAGCGCTTTACAAAACAGTTAACATAAAGTAAAATAATAAACACAACACATGTTGTGAAACAATGTTGGTTTCCAAAGGATACATCCACATAATTTTGTCAATGACTTGAACAGGACCTTATGGAGAACAAAAACAATGTTCGTTTCAAGATTAAAGATGTGTGGATTTTGCATTGGCATATTATTTTTTTATTTGTTTGTTCGTTTTTTAATAAACGATAATGGATCTTGCTGCTCGCATGACCTTACAATTAATTTTAAACCTAGAAACTGTTGACGTGGAGAGAACAGTATGAGTGTGCGCGTGCGTGTGTGTGTGTGAGTGAGTGTGTGTGTGTGTGCATGCGTGCGTGTGTTACCTGACAACGACGGTTTTATCCTTTCCTCGGTGTGCTTCACATCGACCAAATAAATACACATAGAAGAGAGGAGCGCAGCCAGAGAAAACCTTCAAACAATCCCATCGGGAACAAACATTCAATATCCCCTATAGCTAAAACAAGAGAATCATTCAAGAGTTTAAAAATAAGTGTTAATTAGTTTTGATTCTTTTCATTAGCGGATTGATCTCAATGGAAATCAGAAAGGGTGTTCAAGTGAATTTATATTCAGGTGAATGCATTTTAGCTTACCGCATTTTGTTGCAAATATTTCTCTTTTCCCGTCTGATGTCTACAGTCACTTGTTTACATTTGTGTGACGAGGGGCACGGCTTTATAGCATGCAGAGGCCACACACTCGGTCAACGTCAGCCATTTCTGGCACTCAACTATGACACTTTGATTCCTGACATCATAAGTAAATAGTTGCAAAATCGCAACTATTGCATCAGGAGACAGTCCGTCGTATGGCCTTTGGGGACAGAACATTTGACTTCAATCAATGACATTTCTATTTACACCGTATGTCCTCTTGCAACTATGATCTCAAACCATAACGGGAAACCATTTCACAAGTGAATGTTTTTTGTAGACATATTGTCCAAAGTCCCAACTTTTCAAGTTGATGAAATTTAAAGAAACAACAAATCATCAGCGACCTCAAACTTATTGATACGGATTTATACTCGGTGTGCATCTCCCATAAAATATAAAAATTTAAAAAATACACGGTTTGATGCATATCTCCACACACAGGTTGTGACACGATTCAAGGAGAGTACATTTTGAAATGTGATGATTTAATTTGGTTTGATTGAATCCAAACCAATTTTCCGATTCAAAACATTTTTCATTGCACCCCAATGGATAGTTTTATGGACTGAAGGGTTAACATTTTCCAAATTGATGGAAAGGCTAAAGTGTTGAAAAACAAAGGATCTTCTCATGATTCCCAACATACAGGGTCAGGCAAAATGATCTGACACATTTGAAGGTTAAATAAAAGGCAAATAAAATAAACAAAAGAGTGTTTTTATTTTCGTAGTACCGTACATATAATGCTATTTTGCATTGTTTCTTGATAATGCCATTGTTTGTCATTTCTTTTTCAGTTGCTGCAATGAATCGGACGAGACAATTGCGCTTTCATTGTGGAAACGTTTATCAAAACAAACAAATCTGTAACTTCAACACAACGATCGTTCCGTTTGCACTTCAATCTTGGTAGACATGATCCCGTACCAGCTCAAGACACGGTCTTGTTATAGGTTAACAACTTCAGACCTACTGGATTTGCATTGAAAGAAAATCTACCGGGCGACCTCGCGCCGCCAGAACTCCACTTAATTTTTAAAACATCATGACATTATATGTACCGGTACTTTTCGAAAACGAAAACACTTTTTGTTTCTTTACTTTATTTGCCTTTTATTTAAACTACCGGTACAAATGTGTCAGATCATTTTGCCTGACCCTGTACAAGCTCATCTGTTAACCTCGCAGGTAACACAACGTTACGTTCCTCTGTATGGTTCAATCGTCTTTTTTGATGAGCACATTCATTGCACTCGGAGTGGCGTTTTTGTTGTTGCATTTTTTTTTCCTTATAGAGAATAGTTATAAATGTATTCCTAAAATTAAAAAAAATATTTTTTAAAAATTGTACTCCCGACTTTTTTGTCGTTTAGTTTCTTCCTTTTCAATGTAAGGCACAAAATATATACATATGGTCACAAAATAATTGAGGACAGGGAGAAGCACTGATCTGGCTCTATGGATCCTATAGCTGTTGGTGGTGTTTAGGTCGCTCCTTCACACCAACTAGTGATGCTTACCTGGTTGCCATGTTGGCAGGAAAAAAAAAAAGGCCCTCTTTTTTTCTTTCTTTCAAGGTAACACTGTGAATCTTCATCTCCATTCGATCAGTTTGTTATTTTGCCATTTCGACGTCACAACTAACCAAAGCGTCAACATTATCTTTGAGCACGCAGCCAGAGAGAAAGTTAGGCAACATGTCCACTCTCTCGAGCATTGTCACTAGTATGTCATTTTGTTGGCACTCCATCATGAGACACAACTTCGCCCAGAAATTCCAAATGAAGCCTGGTGATACGACAGCATTGCACCTGTTAGCCACGTTAGCGTGTTGGCAGAGTATTCGTTGCTCTTGGGATACTTGTGACACCTCGTCATTCTTTAAATTAAATGTTGTTTCTGGAAATATTTGTCCATCTTTGCAATGCTACGTTTTAGCCACAGTTAATCACTGATGTTGATAGAGAGGCCAAATTAATGATTGAGAACATCTGCGAGGTAGACTCATATGGAAATGTAAAACATCCCGCTCCTGGAGTGGCTCTTCTACAATCCAATTGCTTGGTGAGATCCTAGCTTCTCAGTCCGTTAGGGTTGGCCGAAGACGTTGACTAAAAGCTGATCAAAGCCAGATATCCATCCATCAATCCGCTTATCCTGCTCGGAGTGTAAGTAAACTTTAGTTTTGCATCTTGTTTGGGTGTTTGAAGTGATTTTCCTAAAGTATTGACAACACATGCAGCATTTTCCTGGAGAAAGCGCTCTGCTTTACATGTGTCGACAGAAGTAACCCTGACCAGTTGCTGTTCCAGCCTGTCTTCCCGCACGATTGTGTGCCCGAGTTAACTAACATCTAAACAGAGCAAACATGTTCATTAAACTTGCTGTCTTTTCATGGGTTGCTTCTGGATATTTAACCGAACCAACGGAACTCTGTCAACCTGACAGAAGACCTCCACCCTGTGAACATGTTTTCCAACATATTTGTTATGAGATTTGGGCAGAATCTAAATCCTGGACACAAGCAAGGAGCAGCTGCGCACAGAGAGGAGGACGCCTCCTGAGAGAGTTTAATGATGCCATCAAAATGATTCTGAATGACTTCACCAGACAGAGAAACATCGGTAACCTCACCTGGTGGCTGGGGCAGAGAGATCGTGAGGACAACCTGGAAGCCCTGTTGGGTGACTACGGTACATTTCTGTTCTTTTGTCAGTCAATGAATTTTGCACAATAATTTCAACATGCATTCCTCCTTTTATTTCCTCCCTAACTGTGCAAAGGCAATCACTCGGTGTATTGTTTCAGAGATGTGACAATGCCATCCTCTGTGTCGTTGTGATTCAGTCAAAACACACACAAAGGAAATTTAAGAGTATCAACATGATAGCGGTTCATTTCGGATACACAAGAATAAGACTAATGAATTTTCGGATGAGGATTGATAAACTAAAAATTATTTTTTAATTACTAAATTAATAATTACTAAAAATAAATACATAAAGTGATTACATTGTTAAATATTTAAAGTACACCCAAACTCAGTTTTGCTTAGACTGCCTTTTTAAAAACATATGCTGTCATGTATGCATGCCACCGTATTTTTTAAATTAGCGTACGTTTTACCATGCCTGCGTCATACAATGTGTCTTGTGTATGTGTCCAACACAGAAATAGCATAGTTGAAATTTATTTAACATATCTTTTACAAAACATTTCATGAAGAACCTTAGATTTCCTTAGACATATGTGCAATTTACTTTTATCATTCACATTGATGCATTGCAACTGATCCCACTGATTGTAGAAAGGCACAAAACTTAAACAAGTATTGGTATTGAAAAATATAGTTTTGCACTTTAAGATTAAACAAGATTTATAAAGAAAGGAATTTTTAAACCATTTACATATCTGCATACAAAATGTATATTTAATCCCTGCCAACACCTTACAAACTAAGGAGAGTGCTAAGTGTAAAGAATAAAGTACCGGTACCCGTATTCACATTGTCACTTTGTGCCCGAAGCGATGGAATAATTGCTTCGTGCACAACAAAATAAGGAAGTGGTAGTGGATCCCCGAAATAGCAGACACAGAAAAGGTTTGTCAGAAAACAAAGAGGTTTAATACAAAAACACAAAATACCCGTCCGGGAGAAACAACAAAAAGCGCTGGTCAAAAATAAGGACCAGGAATGAATTAAGGAGGTAATAGAAAACGCTTGCGGGAAAAATAGCAAGGAGAATGAATTGGCAACTATGGAATTTCACACGAGCGGATAAGACTGCACGCTATAGCAGTCAATTGACTTTAAGATAATTTATTTGAGAAGGACTCGGCGAGAGTAATGGCACGGCGTGGAATACTCCGGCAGTAAGTCAACTGCCAGAGCACCCAAATAAAGCCTGTGTAATTAGTCCCCAATGGGTGACAGGTGTGCAGGTGGCAAACAGGGCCTGCCCCCTGCTGGCAAACACGGGACGTGACAGTACCCCCCCCTCAACGGACGCCTCCCGGCGGCCTACCCGGTTTGGTTGGATGAGCTGCGTGGAAGTCGTGCAGAAGGGACGGATCAAGGATCCAGGAGCGGGGCACCCATTGCCGATCCTCAGGCCCGTAGCCCTCCCAGTCGACCAGATACTGGAACCCCTTTTCCCTGCGCCGAGAGTCCAGGATGGCCCGAACCGTGTACACCGGGTCACCGTTGACGACCCGCGGAGGAGGGGGCGGAGTGGGAGACGGAGCCAAGGGACTGGAAGCCACCGGTTTGAGCAGGGAGACGTGGAACACGGGGTGAACCTTCATGGTGGCCGGTAGCCGGAGCTTGACCGTGACGGGGCTGACGATGGACTCGACCACGAACGGTCCGGGGAACGGCCCCAGTTTCGCGGATGTGCCGGCCAGGCGGAGGTCCTTCGTTGCCAGCCACACCTCCTGCCCCACCACGTAAGTAGGTGCCGGGCGACGGTCCGCGATCTGCCGGTTCCGGGTCGCCGTGCGGGACAATGCAGCTCCGGCCTCCTTCCACACGCGGTGGGCTCGCTTGAGGTGATGCTGCACAGACGGGACCTCCACCTGTCCCTCCTGGGACGGGAACAGCGGTGGTTGATACCCGTAGGCCGACATGAAGGGGGACCTACCAGTGGCTGAAGAGACGAGGGTGTTGTGCGCATACTCCACCCAAGGTAGGTGGTCGACCCAGGAGGAGGGACTGTGTAGACATACACAGCGGAGGGCCGCCCCCAGATCCTGGTTGGCACACTCGGCTTGTCCATTGGACTGTGGGTGGTATCCCGAAGTCAGACTGGCCGTGGCCCCGAGGGATCGGCAGAACCGCTTCCATACGCGGGACACGAACTGGGGCCCCCGGTCCGAGACGATGTCCATCGGGATGCCATGGAGACGGAAGACGTGTTGGACGAGGAGGTCGGCGGTCTCCAGTGCAGACGGCAACTTGGACAGAGGAACAAAATGGGCAGCCTTAGAGAATCGGTCCACGATTGTGAGGACAACTGACCGCCCACGGGATGGAGGAAGACCCGTGACGAAATCCAGGGCGATGTGGGACCAAGGTCGAGGAGGGATGGGCAATGGCTGGAGCAATCCCGCCAGAGGCCGACGTGAGGTCTTGCCGCAGGCGCAGGGGGAGCAGGCATTGATGTAGTCCACCACATCCCTCCGAAGCTCCGGCCACCAGAACCGCTGGGTGATGAGATGCGCAGTCCGGTTCACCCCAGGATGGCAGGCCACCTTGGACCCGCACAAACAGCTTCCCTGCGGGGCGTCCAGCCGGAACCTGGACTCCATCCAGAGCTTCCTGTATCTTCTGCTCGATCTCCCACCCCAACGCCCCCACGATGCACTGGGCCGGGAGAATGGCCTCTGGCGTCCGGTCCCTTTCCACGGGGTCGTGGAGACGGGAAAGGGCGTCGGGCTTGGTGTTCTTGGAACCTGGAGAGTATGTGAGGACGAAGTTGAACCGGGTCAATAATAGGGCCCACCGGGCCTGACGGGGGTTGAGTCTTTTGGCGGAGCGGAGATATTCCAGGTTCTTGAGGTCTGTGTAGACAGTGAATGGCTCCTTAGCCCCCTCGAGCCAGTGGCGCCATTCTTGTAAGGCGGCGATTACAGCCAGCAGTTAGCGATTGCCCACGTCATAGTTCGACTCGGCTGCACTGAGTCGACGAGAGAAAAAGGCGCAGGGGTGTAGCTTCTGATCGACCGGGGAACGCTGGGACAGCACCGCCCCCACCCCCAAATCCAAGACGTCCACTTCTACGACGAACGGGAAGTCAGGGTTAGGATGTTGCAACACTGGAGGATTAGTGAATGCTGCTTTTAAGCTTGCAAACGCCGAGTCCGCAGCCGAGTCCCATTTGAATGGGACTTTAGTGGACGTCAGTCGGGTCAACGGGAGTGCCTTTTGGCTGTAGCCGCGAATAAAACGACCGCAGAAGTTAGCGAACCCCAAGAAGCGCTGTAACTCCTTCCGGTTAGCCGGCGTTGGCCAGTTCGTCACCGCCTCCGTCTTGGTGGGGTCTGCTCTCAGTTTGCCCTGCTCAATAATAGACCCCAGAAAAGAGATGACGGGTACATGAAATTCACACTTCTCTGCTTTGACGAAGAGCCTGTTCTCTAATAAACGCTGTAACACCAGTCTGACGTGTTGCTTGTGTTCTTGTAACGACCGGGAGAAAATCAAAATATCGTCAAGATAGACGAAGCAGAAGATGTTCAGCATGTCCCTTAATACGTCGTTGATCAGGCTTTGGAATACTGCGGGAGCATTTGTCAACCCGAAGGGCATGACTAAATATTCAAAATGACCCAGCGGGGTCTTAAAAGCAGTCTTCCATTCGTCGCCTTCCCGGATGCGAACCAAATGGTAAGCACTGCGTAAGTCTAACTTCGAGAATATTATGGCTGTTTGCAAAGGAGCGAAAGCGGAGTCCAACAATGGCGGCGGATATTTATTTTTGATTGTGATGTCATTCAAACCACGATAATCCACACACGGTCGCAGGGTCTTGTCTTTCTTCCCCACAAAGAAAAATCCCGCACCTAACGGTGATCGCGATGGTCTAATTAGACCTGCAGCTAGCGAGCTGTTTATGTACTCTGTTAGTGCCTCTCGTTCGGGTTGGGACACCTGATATAGCCGTGAATTCGGCAACGGAGCGCCCACCTGCAGGTCTATGGCGCAGTCGTAGGGACGGTGCGGGGGCCTAGAGCGTGCGCGCTCCTTGCTGAACACTTGTCGTAGGTCATGATAGCAATCTGGCACTCGATCAAGGCAGATAGTTTCGGGGGAGTCGTCACCGGCAGGTTCGTGCTCCCCTACGGCTGATCCTAAACAATGCTCGTAACAGTGCCGGATCCAACTCTCTATTGCCGGGCGCTCCCAGGAAATCACGGGGTTGTGAGTCTTGAGCCAGGGCAAACCGAGAACAACCGGAGCGGCTCGAGACCGCATTAAATAAAACCGTCGATGCTCGACATAGTTTCCGGATAATTGGAGCCTTAGTGGTTCTGTTCTTTGCGTTACGACCGCCAGGAGGCGCCCATCGAGATCAAAAACCCGCTTCTAATCGGCCAACTTCTCGACATAACAACCTAAGTCAGAGGCGAAGTCGGTGTCCATAAAAGAACCATCAGCCCCCCGAGTCTATCAGAGCCCTAACCCGATGCGACCGGGACCCCCCCCCCCCCCCCCCCCATATATCTCGCCTTCGAGTTCCAGTCTCCTGGGGTGTCCCGGCCGGGAGTCGGCTCGCCGAGGCACGGGAGGCTCTGCGCGGGGTCGTGACTCACAACTCTCAGTGAACGAGGATGGTAAAGGTTCCGGCAGCATGAGGTCCTTGTTGACCGCTGTCAGACTGAGGCCGATCGTTGAACCGGCACCTTCTCCACTCCGATCCAGAGCTTTCACCACCCAGCTGCATCGGCTCCTCCTCGGTGGCAACATTCCGGAATCAGGGGTGATCTCCGGGTCCTGCTGCTCGAAGCATCCCACGGTCCTCCCCGCGGTACGTGGCACGCCGGGACGGGAAACGATCACCTCCCCGCTCCTGGTCTCTCTCTCTCAGGCGGTTGTCCAACCGTAGGGAGAGCTCGATTAACTCCTCCAAGTCGGAGCTGTGGTCGCGGGTCGCCAGTTCATCCTTGAGCTGAGTGTTTAATCCGCGGCGAAACAGTCCACACAGCGCCCGGTCATCGTAGCCACTCTGGGCGGCCAAAATCCGGAACTCGATCGAGTAGTCCGCCACCGATCGCCTCCCCTGGTGGAGTTCGAGTAACCGGCCCTCCGCCTCTCTGCCCCGCACGGGATGGTGGAACACCCGGCGAAACGCCGTAACAAAGTCGTGGAACGAAGACCGGAGGCTCAGCTTCGCGTCACTCGTCTCCATCGCCCATGACACCGCCGGACCTGTCAACAAGCTCATAACATATGCCACCTTCGCGGCGTCATTAGCATAGACGGAAGGTTGTTGGTCGAAGACGAGTGAGCACTGGTGGAGAAAGTACCCACACTGCCCGTGCTCACCCCCGTAACGTGGGGGGTGTGGAAGCGACGGCTCCCTCATCATTGTGGGGAATGATGCGGGTGCCTCAGTGGTGGTAGGACGAACTACGGAGGGAGGTGCTCGCCGTTCCTCCAACCGTACAAGACGGGGTTCGAAATCATCGAACCTGTGAGCCAGCATGGAAACCCCGCCGCTGATTTACGTAATGGCTTGGCCCTGCTGACTCAACTGTTGCTCTTGACAGGACAGAGCGGCCAAAATCTTTTCTAAGTCTGCGGGATCCATGGTGGCCGGAGTATTCTGTCACGTTGTGCCCGAAGCGATGGAATAATTGCTTCGTGCACAACAAAATAAGGAAGTGGTAGTGGATCCCCGAAATAGCAGACACAGAAAAGGTTTGTCAGAGAACAAAGAAGTTTAATACAAAAACACAAAATACCCGTCCGGGAGAAACAACAAAAAGCGCTGGTCAAAAATAAGGACCAGGAATGAATTAAGGAGGTAACAGAAAACGCTTGCGGGAAAAATAGCAAGGAGAATGAATTGGCAACTATCGAATTTCACATGAGCGGATAAGACTGCACGCTATCGCAGTCAATTGACTTTAAGATAATAATTTATTCGAGAAGGACTCGGCGAGAGTAATGGCACGGCGTGGAATACTCCGGCAGTAAGTCAACTGCCAGAGCGCCCAAATAAAGCCCATGTAATTAGTCCCCAATGGGTGACAGGTGCGCAGGTGGCAAACAGGGCCTGCCCCCTGCTGGCAAACACGGGACGTGACATACATGTCCTTGATAGATACTCCATGGATTGCACCTTATTAAAAATATTCATTCCATGTCTTTTATGCATTTTTTTACTTTTAAATTATCCTGCGGGCCTGGTAGAACCTTCTTGGGGGCTGGTTCCAGACAGTGGGCCGTATGTTTGACACCACTGCTCTACCCCTTTTAATGTTTCGTGAAAATACGGTCCATTGAACTCATTGAAAGATTTCTCTGTCCGAGCTCACAACTCGACAGACTAGTTGAGCAACTTTGAGAAATATATGAGTTTGTTGAGCCGTCTTCTAAAGCTCGAAAGGAGGCTCAATCGAGATGTGATTGCTCAGGACACAAAGACGAGCCACGGGAGCGATACACCTTTGTCTTAGGTTGGTATCTCCCAAAACTTGTTTTAGTATCGTAGATGAGTAAATGACCTGCCTGCTTGTGCAGTAAGTACTTGTGTGCATCTCTATGCACACATCCCACAGAAAATGTTGTTGCTTCCAAAGATGCGACCAGCTGCACGTACGTGAAGCACAATCCGTTTCAACTTGTTGTGTCATCCGACTGCAACCAGAAACGGGGCTTCCTCTGCACCCACAGTAGGTGTCACGAAACCTTGAGCAACCCGCCTTTGGATTCTACATATAGATGAACCTCCAAATCTCAATGTGTATTGTCTTTTTTTTTTTTAATCATCTGGAAAGGTTTGCAGTCATCACAAAACACACAGGTGAGCCACGCATTTTGCTGACAATAGGAAGCCAAGTCAGAATTTTAATAATGTGGTGCTTTTGCTTGTGGTTACAGGAAAATTTGGCATCTGGATCACGTAAGTGAGGCTACTCCAAAAGTCAAGATTGAAAAGCAAAATTTAAACTGTTTGTTTCTGTTGTGTGACACTGTCAAACACACCCTATTCTAGGGTTCAAAAGGAGTGAACACCCGATGGCTGCCCATATCTATAACATTGTAAACCTTCTTTTGGTATGCCCCCCCCCACTCCCCCATTCAGTGAATTTGACGAAATATAAAGTTGTCTAGAGCACAATGGACTCACATTTATGGTTTATCGGCCAAAGGAAGCTGACAATGAACTCATGCGAATGGAAACGGAGGCAGGAGAGCCAACGGATGGAAGTAGGGTGGGTTACTCGATGCACTGTATGCTGTGATGAACAGATGGTGCTGGGCTCTTGGAAACCTTCTCCAAAAACAGTACTATAAATATTGTGAGACACATATTACTGTCTACACATTTCTATGATCGAATCACTACTCTGTATCAAATACAAAGTGAATTGGAAAAGACCTCTTCTGTCAGTAAGAACAATATTGCTATTCTCTCCTTGCTACCGCTAATGCTTCAGTAACATCATAAGCTCTCTCTCACCCATTTCAGGATGGATTCATTCGGTATTTGTTGAAAGGCACTCAAAATCTGACACCTGAACTTGCCCTCGAAAACATTGACGTCATAAGTCACATCATTGGCTGCAGCATGAGCATCCTTGACATGTCCATGAACAAATGTGACATCCAGGCGAACCCTAACCCTACTGTAAGTTTACACAGAATACATAGAAGCTTTTGACACAAAAAAAGTCATAATAATTAACTCATTCACTCCCAACGACGTTTTTAAACGTCTTTTCAGACTTGGTCTAGAATTAGCTGGTACTGAATGAGTTAACTACTGTTGCTGCTGCAAAATAGTCAGTAACGTACCCCTACGTCCCTGCAGTCCCTATTTGAGGATATATTTGAAATTTTCCGGACCATTTCAGTGCTACTGGGTTCAGCGACATCAGAAAGAATCGTCATCAAGCACTCAACGGGCTCCATCTATCTGAGCAGGTTGGTCCTGACTTTCGTCATGGAACTCAGATGAGAGAAACTTTAAAATTATGATTTCCCCTTTTTCACTCAGTCACAACCCTGAAGACCTGAGCAATGTCATTCTGGGCTCAGTGGAAGATGGTGAGTTCATCATCATGCCCCCATATTCCGTTCTGCAAAGTCACATTGGCCGATACGAAAAAATCATTGCTCAGGTGTGTACGCGCGCCATTGGCCTGTTTATCCGTCTTTGTTGTTGTAAACGGCAATCTTTCAGCAGTTGTTTTGCTTGTCAGATGGCTACATTCTCGGTGAATCCCCATCCAACTGATGACAAGATCTCTGGAACTGTTTGCAGCCTTTTATTGAGTGATGGAGAGTCAGATGTTGAGTTGTCCAACCTCACAGAGATGATCGAGGTACAGCTGTGATAGTCCACAGCACCGGAGTATGCATGCATCTTTCGATTGGCTTTCGAAAAGGAGTGAAAGGAAAGCGACAAAGCTGTGTGATTTATCAAATGAAATGATTTCATTTCATACTATATGCTGTTTATTGTAATGTGAATTCAGTGTCAATTTCATCAATGAGTTTCCTGATGGAGCGAGCCATCTTCATACCAAACATCACATCAATTCCCATAAATTAACCAAATAAAGACATCAAGTAGGTAGATCATTTGGATTTGGTGATTTTAAAGTCGCTTGCATGTTGTTAAAGTGTGGGCAATGCTGCTTTACAAGAAGCAACCGAGGTATCCTTGGTTTAAGCTAGCTGACAACAACAGCATCAGGGTATTCCGTGCTTTCTTGATTTATGTGTACTTTTAATTGAAAAAGTACTTAGGCCATGACTGATGACATTTTGGGAGATCACAAGGACAGACAAGCACGTTTATTGAGAAATGGCCAGAGCCTTCTAAGAGGTGCAGATTGGTGAATCTAAAATCTGGTTGGTAAAAAGAAGAACGGAAAACTCTCAAAACCTGAATTTCCTGTTCTCTTCTTCTTCCAAATTGGCACAGTGTTGAACAATAGTATGCCTCCCCCAGTGGCGGAAAGTGAATTTACATCTCAAAACAATAATACTGAGATATAACCACTTTTTTTTTTACCCACGAAAGAGGAATTGTGAAGTGAGTGTGCATATATGTGGATGTGTTATGTATTTATTGATTTGCTTTGTGTGTTACTTTATGCTTAATTATGGATATTCATTTTTTTATTCTAATCGTACTCATTAAGGTCATGGGTCAGCTAGAAACTTAGTGACACTGACTTTTGAATGAAAGGAACACAACACCCTAGGATGGTCATGTTAAATTCTCTTTCGATTAAATGGATGGATGGATGGATGGATGGATAAATCAAAAGTAAGTGTGCTTCATATGTCAAAGAATCAAAGAATTTTACTTAATCCAAAACAATACGACTGCTATGAAAACACATTCTCCTTGGCAGAGGTAATGGTACCAATTTGTTTCTTCACAGATATTTATGCCTCGCCCAATCGTTTCAACAGTGATTAACCAAACAGTCGTACTTGAAGAAAATGCAAAGGTACTGACGAGAGTCAACGTCTCAGACCCTACGATGTCCGTTTGTGTCAGAGTGGAGCCCAGTGGGAATGTGTCCTTGATTCTTACACTGTCTGAAGGGTCACCTCCCAATTCCAGTTACTTTGCCAACATAACCATCCTAAACCAAATAGGTAACCATTACTTTGGACAATTTTTGAAAAAGAATTCCAATTTGACAACCTTATTGGTTCTTTGGTTCAAAGCAAATGTGCATGTTGCAGTTGCTTGTTAAGCTGAATATTTCACTAAAAAGAGTTGAGCCACTAATTCATTCTTTCATTCATGCACTTTCATATTTTGTTTTTTGTTTTTGTCTCCCTTCTCACCAAAGGAGGCTACCAATGGATCCTAACTCCGGAGATGTTACGGCAGACTCCGGGGGTATGGTACATTAGCAGTGAACTCTTCAACTCCACGTGGGAGCCAGGCATTGCGCTGAGCATCACCACTTTTATGACCAAGTGCATGCACTGGAGCATCGACCAACAAACATGGAGCACAGATGGCTGTCAGGTAAGTTTTATCAGGTAAATCTTTCCAAAATAAACATTGCCTACGCTCTGCATACACAGATCCAATAAAGAGGGCTATTCAAATGATCAAATGTTATTTTTTTTTTTCTGGAGGCAGCTAAGCTCATTTTGTTTGAGTGTTTCTTGTCTTTTTGCTGTCTTCCTTCGTCAGAAAGTTTGTTTTTCTTCAATATCACAGGGCACATAGTTGTCATTTAGGTGGAGGTGGGGGGATAAGGGTCACAAGTTAGAATTTCACACAGCTGCTTAAAATTTCACACAATGTTGTTTTTACCTCTAGGTTGGGAAGCAAAGCACTCCCAGACAAACTCATTGTCTCTGCAACCATCTCACTCTTTTTGGGGGTTCCTTCTTTGTGATGCCTAACTATGTGGACTTAACACGCACGGCGGAGTTGTTTGGCACTGTCTCTCAAAACTATGTGGTGCTCTCACTGCTTTGTGCTTTTTTTAGCCTCTACCTGGTCACTCTCTTGTGGGCGTGCTATGCTGACCGCAGATCACGCTCCAGAGTGAGTTCATTAAACACACGCGCACAAAAAAAATCTGTTTTTGTTTGTCACTGAAGACAGTAAGCTTGTCAATTACTGTATTATAACCTGTCATGTCTCTTCGCTAACAACTTCCTTCCAACACATTTGTATGATTATGGCAATAATCAAATGTCAGAGGAAGATGACTCTGCTGAAGGACAACCACCCGTGTGCGCAGTACAACTACTTGATCGGTGTCCAAACTGGACAGCGCAAGAATGCAGGGACGACTGCCAGCGTAAGTCTTGATAAATGACACACAAAGGGGTGTGAAATTGGATGAATGAAATTGGAATATAGAGTTACATCTTTGGAAAGTGGCTAAAACCTTCTGATTTTGTCTTTATACACCAACACAATGGATTAGAAATTAAACAATAAGAGTTTAGGTGAACAAATTGACTATTGAAGACCTTCAAAAAAATCTGGAATTACTTTGGCATTTGGCTAAATGCTAAAAGAATATAAGTTGATTCACCTCAGAAAACACTTTTAGCTTGACTATTGTTAAAACCTGTCATCTTTCGTGGATGTTGAAATCTGATTTAATGATCATAGGTTGACAAAAATGATTACACGATATCTAGCAAACAAAAGGGCACAAAAGGAAAAGGAACTTGTGTATTTGGTAGTTTCTCCAACAAACTAACTTTTAGGCAGCCGTTTCAAAATCAACACTTTCCCAGTGACACCAAAATACTCTGCTATATCTTGTATTATCCATCCATCCATCCATCCATTTTTTGATCCGCTTTATCCTCACAAGGGTTGCGGGGGTGGTGGAGCCTATCCCAGCTGTCTTCGGGCAGTAGAAGGGGGACACCCCGAACCGGTTGCCAGCCAATCGCAGGGCACACACAGACAAACAATCATCCGCGCTCTCACTCACACCGAGGGACAATTTAGAGTGTGCAATCAGCCTGCCACATGAATGTGGGAGGAAACCGGAGTACCCAGAGAAAACCCACGCGGGCCCGGGGAGAACATGCAAACTCCACACAGGGAGGCCGGAGCTGGAATTGAACCCGGTACCTCTGCACTGTGAGGTCGACCGGCTAACCACTGGCCCACCGGGCCGCCCATCTTGTAATATACAGGGTGTTCCAAAAGTCCTGGGCACATTTTGACATTGAATATCTCAGAAACTATTCAGGATATAAAAACGCATCTGGTAAATTCAGAGGTCTTGTAATCTAAATTTTTACATGAAATGTTCAATGTGAGGACCATTGGTCACACGACACACATCTTGCCAAACGCGTCCCAGCATTGCATTGTCAATGGTTGCAACAGTTTCTGTTCTTCGTGCCTTCAACTTAAAGCACAAGCAACCATCCGTTATGAATTTACCATGCCATCTCACTATGGACTTCCTCTCTGGTGGCTCCTTTCCGAATTTTCTGCGAAATGCACGTTGATCAACAGTCCATGATTCAGTTTTTGCAAATTTAAGCACACAACACGCCTTTTCTGGTTGAGTGAACGCCATTAATGGGTCTGAAAAGAAATTTAGAAAATCAATAGCCTTACAAAAAACTTAATGTAATTAGCTTTAAAATGGCACAACTTTTATCTTACTACCATTCATAGTTAATGAGATATGGGGACTTCAAATGTGCCCAATACTTTAGCAACATGCTGTAACATATAAATCCGAATAATAACTTGATGGTTGTGAAACATCGTCGACATTGTAGGGTCAAGCATGCTAAGTTTCTGAAGATGAATTGTCTCTCTCTAGGTTACAGTGACAATGATTGGCTCAGAGGGACAAAGTGATGCACACCATCTCGCGGATCCTGACAAGCTCGTGTTTGAGAGGGGAGCTGTCGATATGTTTCTGTTGGCCACACCTTTCCCACTGGGCCAAGTGCGAAACATTAGGCTGCAGCACGACAACTCTGGAGGTCACCCATCATGGTACGTAAGAAATCCAGAGCCCAATTTTAGTACCCAGCGCAAGTCTGGCGTATTTGTGCATATGGGAGGACTTTTCTTTCTTTTGGTATTTTCACAGACATTTAGAAAGGGGGGTTTTCGCCATTGAGGGCGTAAACACAGAGGACTGACTTGCTTCGCAGCCAATGGAAGTGGCTGCTCTCATTGCCTTTAAACTCGGCGCAGAAGCAGCGCATGGTCCATATGGCAGAAGCAGAAATTTAAAGCATGAAAATAAAAGAGGATGAGCAGGCTACAGTAGTGCAGACAGAGAGCGCCAGAGTGGGCAAGTGTTACAACAGCGGTAAAGGAGAGGGTGCTAAACCCTTTCACCAGTAAAGGTGTTGAATCCAATACCCCCCACAGGTGTGATGCCCATGGCTGTAGCATAGGACGCTTGCTAACTCTTCAGAGCTTACTGGATAAATAAAATCAATGGTGGGCGATGCATTTGGTATCTGGGCCTTCAGTGAGAAGGCACTTATCTTAGTACACATATAATATAATAATTGACATTGCAATTATAGAAACTATCAATACTGTACAAAAACACAACAGCATGCAATCACTGTAACATGACAAACAGAAGATTCTTAGAAAATCCATCACACTCACCACTGCGGATTAATAAATGCATTCATGTGCGCACACAATCTAATAAAGCAAATCTTTTCAAGAATTTAGGATGTGAATGTTGGTCAGTGCTTCTGTTTGTTGTCGAGGCCAGCAGAGAAGGCATTGCTGGCCCTGACGCCTCACCACTGGATGGCATATACACACTGATGAGTGCTTTAATGAATTGCTCTCGTGTTCAGGTATATCAACAAGGTGACCATACAGGATCTCCAAACTCAACATGTTTGGCACTTCTTTTGTGACTGTTGGATAAGCAGTAACCATGGCGATGGTATGGCGAAGAAAATTTTCAATGCTGCAAAGAGCAATGAGGTTTCCTGCTTCAGGTAAGGCATGCTATGCTGTCTTGAAAGCATGGGAACACGTCACGCAATACTCTGAGTCATGACATACTTTGTCTCTTTATTATCAGGAATATTTTCCAGAGCCGAACATCGACAGGTTTTAGGGATGAACATATATGGATGTCCATTGTGGATCCGCCATGGCGGAGCCCTTTCACTCGGGTTCAGAGGGTTTCTTGCTGTATGAGCCTGCTCCTATGCACCATGGCCATCAATATTGCCTTTTGGAACGTTCCAGAGAATGAGGATTCTCCAGTCGTCTTCTCCATTGGTAGATCAGTTTTTGAATCATTACTGTGCTTGGATTATGCCCATTTGTTCCGCATTTGACTGCCAATGGTTCATAATATCGAATAGAGCCATCTGTATTTATCATGCATACATGTACATGAAATATGACCTTTACATTTGGCCCGCAACAGTGGTGGGCACATTTGGGATGAAAAGAAAATCATGCTCTGGCAATTTATTTGTGGTGCTGATATTGTCAAGCATCGGAATAATCTGATTCTGTGTAAACTCCTGGGTTAAATGTAAAGCTTATTCATTAAAACTGTTTTGCTGGATCTCCGAGTAAAAGAGTCAGTCCTGTGGTTGTGATTGGCTGTTCCCCTAACTCAGCTCGGATAAACTCAACTCAACTTTGACCTCAAGCTTTTGCCTCATGTCAATTTTAAAGCACAATTGATTCCTGATGAGCTAAAAAGGAGATTTAAAAAAAAATATCTACCCCCCCCCTCCCCCGCTGATCAAAATGCCAGGTTTCTGTGATTAGAAAAACTAAACTTGAAACCATGAAACAGTAAATCATTTAAAGCTTTGTCCATCAGTAATGTGACCTCTAAGTTGTGCAGCTAAAATATCTTACAGAAGGAAAGTCTAAATAAACAACTGAGATTGTGTGCTCATCCTCTTAGAACTAGGAATGTGGCTGCGATCAAATTTAACCAATCACAATCCAGATGACAGCAATCCCTATATATTTTTTATATTTACTTTATTTCTGGGTTGTGAGCTAGGGTGTAAAGGCAACAGTCTTTTTTTTTCAACGAAAATAAATACTTCAAATCACACAAATGCATGTAGGAAAAGATACGGTCAGATGAAAACAATGTCGAAGTCCATCCATCCATCCATTTTCAACACCGCTTCTCCTGAACAGGGTAGCAGATGCACATCCCAGCTGAGTTTGGGCAGAAGGCAAACTACACCCTGAATTGTTTGCCAGTCAGTCACAGGGCATACATAGAGACACACGGCCGTTCACAACCACACCCACACCGTCACTGAAGTGGATCCCACGCTGCACACAAGTCATGCAAGTGAATGTGCTTGCTTGATACTGAACACAGCCAAATCTCAAATTATAAGAAGGTGTACATGTGCGGGGCCACAAATCAATTATTCCTTTGAACTTTAGCTCGAAAATATTCCTTTTTTTTTCCAATTGAGTTAAACATGTTGTAGGTCACAATGATGAAAAAATGGTTTGGAAAGCATTTGTCAATGTCTCATTTTTTAGTTCACAGAAACGTGGCAGTTGAGCACAGGTGTAGACTGTTATCATCCATTCTCCCATGCTGTTAAGAGATGTACAGGAGTGCAAGCCGATATCACGCATGACAAACCACAGCTAAAGTGGAGCATATCACTAGCAGAAAGCACAAGGGATGATTGACCAGAGTGAAACTGAAAGTGACACGTGATTGGGCTGAACATTGGCGCTTATAGAACAGGTGGTCTGTATGTAAAAAAAAAAAAAGAGGCCATCACTAAAATTCACTCCCCTGAAAAACGCTGAATTTGGTGATGATTACTTCATTGACATAGATAGACTATATCTTGAAACAGGAAGCACTGGAAACATTTTAATGACATTAATGCACGTTTGTGTTGATATGCTGAGGTGAGAGGAAAGCATACATATGACAAGATCGATCATAAACTTCAGTGTATTGGTTGTGCTGAAGTGTAGGCTTTTTAAAAATAATAATAATATTCATAGACTTTTCCATATGCATTTAAGTCACGTTCCTCCATTTGTGTTCAATGCAGAAATATAAGTCAAATGTTTATTTGCAGCCTATCCCAGCTGATTTGGGTGAGAGACGGGCTCTACACCCTGGACTGGTTAACAACCAAATAGGCAGTTTGTATGTTTGGTTAATTGAAGACTCAAAATTGCCAATAGTTGTGAATGTGAGGATGAACGGTTGTTTGCATGCAGTAAATCGTTGGCCACATATCATAATTGCCCGAATTACTTTTGGACCAAATTTTGGTAACTGCATAACTTTACACTCTTTCCACTGCTGCATCATCCTGCCTTTCTTACGATTTCCTTTCCCAAAAAAACACAATCTGTCAAAGTCATCTGCTTGACTTTGGCAGTTTTGAGTCCACAAACAAAATGCGCAATAAACGAATAAGATAGTGATGAGTGCTTTTGTGCTTGGTAAGACCATCAAAATTTGTGTGTTCTTTTTCGCAAACAGCGGATTCTCACAACAATTCCATTTTACAAAAAAAAAATCATCATCAACATTCTTTCTAGCAAATAAGAGGTAGATCCGGCTTTGAAGTCAAGATGGCGCCCGAGTAGGCAGCCGTCAGCAAGTGCTCTCATGAGCCTTGCTTTTTTTTGTTGTTCTTGTGTTTCTTTTGTCACTTTGTGTTTGTTGTTACGTCGTGTGGACTTGATGTGGACCTTTTTCAGCATTTTTTGGCCACGACATTCATCAAGGAGGAGACTCTGTGCTTGGTGGTTGCGCCTTCTCGGCAGCATGGGTATACCAGCACTGTTTTTGACTGGAGGAATGTCGGCGCCATTTGACTGTCGTTGCTGGACAGTCCCGGGGCGCTTGTGTCTTGCGCCTGTAATGGGCAGCATTTTTCACAGCCCCGCTTTGTTCAGCGGAGAGATCGGTGCTGTTGAACGGTCTGCGGCTGGATGGATGGAGGTCTTGAGGAGCCGACGATGAGAAGAAAGGAGCGTTGGCGCGGAGTGCCGATGCGGATTTGGAGCTGGGAGTCGCGGCTTGGAGTTTGAAGCGGATTATGTGGGACAGGAGAAGTGAACTAATCTCTTTTCGTCAATGGACGCTACAGCTTCGTGTTTGCTTTCAAAACTTTGCTTGTAGCAGACGTGTGCACATTTTTCAGCATGATGTCTCTGATCCACTGGTGAAAGGACACTTTGATCCTCTCCTCTTTCATCTATAACTGCTTCAGACAACAGACAAGTGTATGCAGAAAAGTGGTGAAGATTGCACGACTGTCTCTGTCCTATGTGTTGTCTTGTGTTATTTTTTGTTATTTTGACTTCAAAATGGCGCCGCGAGAGTGGCTGCCTTTCCAGCAGCTCCTATTTTTTTGTTGTTCTACTTCTTCCTTTCATAACTTTGCTGCTGTGAATCTGGAATTTCTCCATTGCGAGACTAATAAAGGTATTCTTAACCCGCTAGAAGAGAAACCATCAAAGATCAAAACATGTATTTCCTTTAGCCAGTAGATGGTGCTCCCACGACAATGAAAAATAAGTTTGTTAACGTTTTTTCAGGCCTTGACGATCATCAAATGTGTGACATTTTGAGACGATAGGATCATCTGGGTCAAATTACACCAGATGTTAATGGTCGGACATTCAGCGACACTAAAGTTTTGTAAGGCTCGATTGGCAGGCAGCCATTAGCCTCCCTCAGCTAACAGGCTAACGCCACTGCAGCTGCCAGCTGTGATAGGCCAGCTCACCCATGATCCTGAACACGATATGGATGCGTGGTTTCAATAAAAGTGAGTTGTGAAGGATGACTATGGGGCAACAGTGGAGTCGACGGCACCCCTTGAATAACTTACTCACTGGCACATCAACTCTACAATATCCTGTCAATGATCCCTGCCCAGGTTCACTGCGAATTACGTGGCAGGACGTCATGGTGGGCGTCGAGAGTGGTCTTCTCATGTTCCCAATCAACATCCTCATTATCACCATATTCCGAAGCATCAAACCACGCATTGTTTCGAAGTCTCCAAAAAACTGCTCAGAGGACAAAGTGAGACCCCAGTTGGTTACCATAACAACCATTCTAAAGGTGGGTTTAAAATTAGGTACGCTTTGTTTCACGTTACATGGCTTCATTACTGACCTTGTAAAATCACTCTGCCAGTGAAAAAGGAGCCCTGTATATCAGTTACTCTCAACTGGGTCATGTGTCGTCATTGTTTTAGTCAGCCGAATATGCATTGGTGACACAACCTCGCGCTGAACATGCTCAAGACTGTAGAGATGATCATGGACTTCAGGAAACATCCTTCTCTACAGTTGCCCCTCACACTATCCAACTGCCCTGTGTCAACCGTCGAGGCCTTCAAGTTCCTGGGAATCAGTCTCCCAGGACATGAAGTGGGAAGTCAACACCATCTCCATCCTGAAACGGGCCCAGCAGAGGATGTACTTCCTGAGGCTGCTGAGGAAGCATGGCCTGCCACAGGAGGTGCCACGTCATTTCTACACGGCAGTCATCGAATCGATCCTGTGTTCTTCCATCACGGTTTGGTTTGGGGCCGCCACAGAAAAGGACAAAATCCAACTTCAACGGACAGTTAGGACGGCGGGAAAAATAATTGGCACCACCCTACCCACTCTTGAGGACTTGCACACTGCAAGAATCAAGACAAGGGCACGGAAAATCCTCCTGGACCCCCCGCAACCTGCCCACCACCTTTTCCAGCTACTCCCCTCAGGCAGGCGCTACAGATCCATGTGCACCAAATACAGCAGACACTTAACTCATTCACTCCCAAAGACGTTTTTAAACGTCTTTTCAGACTTGGTCTAGATTTGGCTGGTACTAAATGAGTTAAACAGCTTCTTCCCTCGAGCCATTAAATCCCTAAACAGTCACTGACGTAGTCACTCTTCATGTACAACAAACAATGATCAATGATTTTCTGCACCAACTGTATAAACTGTCATTGTATTGTATTCTACCACAGATCACTTTAGCTCTGCTTGATACTTTGCACATTGTCTCACAGTTGTCACTGGGTGGTACCACCGCACTACGGTTCACTTACATTAGGAAATGTCCTCGCATACCTATTTGTCATGCCAATGTTTACAATGATACTAATGCAGCGTGTTATACCGGAGACAAATTACTTGTGTGTTCCACATACTTGGCCAATAAAGATGATTCTGATTCTGATTGATATTCTGTAATGTTGCTATTTGTTGTTACTCCTTCCCAGGAAACCGATGAGGTCCTTTCTCTGCTGAGCAGAAGTCTACGGAACAAAATGGCACAGATGTACAGATTGGAGTCCATCACTGATCTCTTTGCAGCCTTGAAAAGAGTGCATGAATTAATCCATCTGATGCAAGGTGCTCTAATTTTCATGCAAAAAAAAAAACGAGACATACGGAGAGATGCTGTAAAATTTTTCTTTGGGTCTTTGTCCGTCAAGGGGAAACTGAGAGCGACCTGCATTGGGTCTACTGCAGCAAGTTCCTCCTCGCCGCCCTTTGTCGTGTGCGTTTGTGTCTAGAAACGTTGGATGGAAAGAACTTCCCGAGTCCACAGGATTACGCACAAGCACTGGACATCACCAATCTGCTGGTTCGCAAGGCCGATATGGTTTTCAGCAGTCACTTAGCTTGCTGGTAGGCTCTTTCCCCGTCACACTCACACAAATACAAGTACCGGTATGTTACATTTAGAGTATTGCGTACATTTGGTGAGAACATGTTGTACTTTTGCTTCCTTGTCTGTGGCCCAGCCCACCTCCCGTGAAAAAGAAGAGTGTGTCATCCGGCTGCTGGTTGCCTTGGTGGTGTGTGTTCATCGGCTGGTTCCTGTTAATTTCTCTCAGTGGCGTGTCCACTTTTTTCACCTTGCTCTATGGCTTTTACTATGGCAAGGCAAAGTCCATTAAGTGGATCATGTCTCTGGGCCTCTCTCTCTTCCAGAGCATTGTCATATTACAGCCTCTCAAGGTGGGTCTGGATGAAAGCTGTCCAAATTCACACAGTCATCCCTAGTATGGGTATTTATTCAAAAGTATTCTCTTCATGCAGTATGTGGTGCCCCACACTTAAGATTGCAGGGCCTTATGCTGATTGTTAGTAATCGTAGTTGGTTCATATTAAATGTTTGCATCACTTTTCCAATTTTTGTTTTGTTAAAGCCTTATTCCAAATTTGATTGATTTTCATTTTCCATCCATCCATCCATCCATCCATCCATCCATTTTATGATCCGCTTATCCTCACAAGGACAGCAGGGCATGCTGAAGCCAATCCCAGCCGTCATCGGGCAGTAGGTGGGGAACACCCTGAACTGGTTGCCAGCCAATCGCAGGACACACAGAGATGAACAACCATCTGCGCTCACACACATACCTCAGGACAATTTAGAGTGGTCCATTAACCTTTGGTGCATGTTTTTGGAATGTGGGAGGAAACCGGAGTACCCGAAGAAAACCCACGCAGGCCCGGGGGAAACATGCAAACTCCACACAGGAAGGCCGTAGCCCGAATCGAACCCTGCACTTCGCAACTGTGAAGCCGACAAGCTAACCAGTCGCCCACCGGGCGGCGTATTGCTGAAGAATTGCCAAATGTGCTTCAACAAAGTCTTGAGCAAAGGCTGCGACTTACGCACATGTCATTTCAGTTTTTTTCCCTCAAGACATCTGTAAACAAAAAAAATATTAGTTGTGCAATTTCGAGGGGAATTATTTTCATTAAGTGGCGTGACAAAATGCAAATAAAAGATTTGCCGTCATAAACTAGAAAGGTTTATGACGACAAATCTTTTCTGAGGTGCCCATTTGCCAAATGCATATGCGAACGAGCCTTTTCAAAATTTGCCCCACTTCGACATCACAGTGAAAGCCTCTAAATTGGGTGAGTTTTCACGAGGCTGGAAAAAAAAGTCCAGTTTAAAGTGAGCTGTAATTTTTGGGGTAGTACCTATATGTAAAATCATTTTTGCTGTTGTTACTGCTATTCTGTCCGTTCATTTCTCCTACTGCTGTCTCCTCGTCCGTCTATCTGACTGACTGACTGATCTACTGCAGCTGTTGTAAAATGAATAAATGTTTCAAATGTCAAGACATATTTTACGGTTCTTGGGTGAAGAGGATTTGTTGTCTTAATTTTTCAAGGTGATTGGAGTTGCTGTCTTTTTCGCCCTGTTGCTTAAACCTGTAGCAGTGGAGGAAATTGAAGAAATTGAACAAGTGCTGTCAGGTAAGGGGTCAAAATGATTTCATATAATGCTCTTTGAGCCCTTGTTGCCTGTGATGACAATATGCTTTGACCTTCATTCGAGTTTTCCAAGCAGCAGTCTGCGGGTTCCAAATTAGTCACACTATGTGATTGTTTAAAAACATACTGAGGGAATTCAAAGAAGTCAGTAGAAATGATGCCGTCATTGAGGGCAGAAAGGTGAGCGTATTTGAACCTTGGCTCAGGTCTGACGGTTGCATATTCTTCCCATAAAGTGTATTTCCAGGATTATAAACACCCATTTGAGCTCACACTCACACCTAGGGACAATTTAAGGGTGTTTCATTTATCTACAGTGCATGTTTTTGGACTGTGGGAGGAAAAACAGAGTACCTAGAGAAAACCCACAGAGGTACGAGGAGAACATGCAAATTCCACACAGGAAGGCTGGAGCTGGGCTTCTGCACTGTTCGACCAGCGTGCTAACCAGTCGAGCACTGTGCCGCCCCAAAAACTTTTTAACAATACAACAGGAATGCTGGGAAGAAAAAAAAATCCAAGTTAAAATGCATCTTATGTTCCTATCTCTGTTCCTTCATTTTAAGGAAAATGTCCTTTGTTTTTGTCAATATGATACATTTCAGAGTTCATTTTCCAGATATTTCAGTATGAAAGACATCCGCACAGAAGGGACGTCAAACAGTTGTTGGAAAATTGCAGTTGACGACTTAATATTGTTTTTTTCTTTGTCTTTCACTGGACAAACTGAAACGAGGACTAAAAGAAAATTACAATGAAGGAATTTTGGGGTGGGGTAAAAGAAAAACTAATAAAAAATGAACAGACCTGCTCTACAAACTTAATTAAAACTGAAGACAAGCTGTTTTGATAATGAATTTGAAAAACAAGCCCTAACGAAACAAAAATATATCCAAAACTATTAGAACCCTAACAGGTACAGAAATTAAGCAAGGTTAAAGTGCCACAAGACTCATGATGCATCTTTTTCCATTTTCCAGAACAACAAGACAAATGCAGGCGTTATTCCAGGGGCGAACGCTGAGGATTCAGCCTCCCTTGCGCCGTCTTTTCCCGAGTCACCCCTTTGACTCCATTGAAATTAAAAAATCCAGATTCTATTCTGGTATTCGCTCCTTCAACCTCCCAACTACCTGGCAGTGGTGATTTTAATGATCTATATCAAATGATTGCTGTTATTTTTAAGTTATTTGCACTTTCTTTGAAGGTTTTATGTCATGAAGATGACTAAAATTAATCTGTCCCTTCAAAACCCTTTAAACTTTAAATTCCCTATCAGCATAATTGTTGATGATTCACAACATTTCTGTTCGAATCTATACTTAGCGCTAATAACCATTAAGTTCCTATTTGTGCAGTGTTAAGATGACTGGTTCGTGTAAAATTTTTAACAACCTGTACTGTATTTTTATGAGCTGTAAATCTAAATTATTTGTGCAAGAGCATTGTTTGCAGCTGCTTCGATGTTGTTCCAAAGAGGTGACAAACTATCATCAACCTGGTTTCGAATTGTGGAATTGAATAAACAGCTCTCATTTCAAACAATGTGTGACATTTAATGCAGTGAATTTTGTTTTTGTTCCACATTGAGTCCATGATAATAGAATGGAATTCAGTGTAACACAAAACATTTCAACTAGCTTCTCAGACTTTTACTAAATTGCCATTTTATTATATTTGATGGGGAAAACACACAATTGTCCAACATGGTGAAACGCAAGAGGGCAGTTCTGCAGTGTCATTATCCAAAGTTTTGTCAGAACCTTTCCAGAAACCGCTGAATCATTCCTTTGAGGCAACTGTCCTTTAGGGCTTAGAGTTAGGTGTGGTTAGGTTGAAGGACATGCGGTATGTGGACAACGACATTCCCGATGCTATCGAAGCATCACCTTCAACCAAATAGTTCGCGGGCAATGTTGACACCTCTACAAAACAAGATTCAGGAAATGGATCCAGTCTTAAGGGATAGCAAGTGCATGATGCGCGCCCCTTGTGCAGACTAGCAAGGCCTCGAGTGAGAGATGCGACAATAAGGCAAATGCAGCAGAGCGCATACAGTGAGAGACACGTGACAATATAAGGAACGATTTAAATTCACTATAGCTCTGTGGGGTGACAATTTACGTGTTAAAATTAAGTTGCGCGGGTCATCTTTTGATACACTGCAGATATTTGGCAGACCTGAAGGGGTTATTCTTTTATTTAGATATATATAAACAAACCCAATGACCACACCCAAGTTTCTTCATAAAACATGCATTCACCAGATGAATGTATAAGATACGGACTGCACGCGCGAAGCGGGTAACAGAAAACAGAAGACAAATGACTTCTAGGTGCCCTGAAACCTATTTAAAATTAACTACAGGAATCGAAACCTCATCCCACAAACCTGTAAACAGGCCGGGCTGGGCAGTCGAACTAGTTTAGCGGGTCTGAGATGAGTCAGAACAAGTCGGTAGGAAAGATTACAGCATCAGAGTGCATGCCAACAATGATGGCATGAACAGTTGGTATAAGACAGTCAGCAAACCTGGGAAAAGAGTATTCAACGATGATACATCTCACAGCAATAAAAGGGAAATTAGACAATTGTGAGGCCAAGCCAGATGAAGTGAAAATGACTCTATGGAGTTAGCTTCAGAACATCCCAGTAAATATAAACCCCCAGTTGACAGCACTCCTAATCAGGGGGAAAAGATAAAAATAAAATCATGACCATGTCCGAGTCAGCAAGCCCGCCCACACTGATGTCCAGATGAGGTCTGGATGAGGAAAGAGTAAAATGTTATCTCTTATATATGGATATAAATGCAGAGCCGTGAACATGTTCTACTTTCTGTTCTCACGTGTACCCAGGCAACAATGCCAGCCCGTGCACTTGTTAAGACACCTAAGTCTTCTTCTTCAGCATCTCAAAGCGTCGCGTGAGGTCATCAAAGTCGATGTCTTCCGAAGTTGTGTTATTCCCGCTGAAGGAGGTTGCCGGGAGCGTGTCCGGGACCGAGGGAAGTTCTGGGAGAGCGTTGTTGTCATATAACTGTGGCGAGGGACCTGCAGCAGAATAGGATGAACCTGTAGCATTAAGGCCAGTACTGTAACCGTATGGAATCGTTGATAGGACTTACCAATGGCCTGAGAAGGAAGAGAGTGTTTTAGGTCATCAATCTGAAAGAGAAGAAGGGTGTTTGTGACAGCATCTCCTCACATTAGAGTCGAGGTTACGTTGTGTTAGTGCTTCAAGTAAGAAAAGAAACAAAGGTCAAATGCTTGTGGGGCTCAATGAGGAAACCACCACCTTTTGTGTGCGTCAAGACTTATGAAGCTTGGGAGTTTCCGCTGCAGCATTCTGCTCAGTCCAATCTAATCACAGGTCAGTTAGTGGGACCACTGAGTTGTTAGTGCGCACAATACGTACAAGCCATGCGTGCTACCTATGTTTGCGCACACAAATGAAAAAAAAATTAAAATAAAATAAAAAAATTTAAGCCAACTTAGGGAAAGGGGCAGAAGTGCAGAGGTAAGAGCAGAAGCTAAGTGAACAACTCTTCCCTGAGTGATGCCCTGCCCTGCCCGTCTGTCTGTCCATCTGCAGGAGCAGGGAGGGGTCATGGATGGGAAGAGTTTGCTCACTTACGGACTCGTATGTGGGGGGAGAAGTGGGCAGTTGAGGGGGCTGCCCTCCGCCCACGGGGTGCGGGAAGCTGTTGTAAGACCCAACGGCTGGATTGAACGGTTCCTGGAGGGAAACATGGAACATCATTTCACTAATGAAAACACACTCCCCTTCCAACCACAACACGCCAAGTTGGGGTCAGAATCCAACCGGCATTATCGTGCCAATTTTCCAGAAGACGACGACAATTTTACAATAATCTTTTTTTTTTAATGTTTTACATTCATAATGATTGAGTATTTGGGGTGGGGGGGTTATAAAAAAACAATGATGATTTACTATCAGATGTGCAACAAAAAAATTTCGAACCTCACTATCATTCACAAATTCATTTCATGTATAAAAATAGCTTGGAAAGTCTTACTTGTTATCCATATAAATGCATTGCAATTATTCTTTTACATTTCAAAATAATTTCAACATAGATGGTGACTTTACCTACCCGATTATGACCTCATGAGAATTAATTACCGTAGGTTAGGTTTAGAAAAAGTGTAATAAAGCAAAAACTTCATCACTCAGTTCATTCAACTAATGCCAATCAGCTCCATTTGTGGCTGTGTCTGAATCCTCTGGGAAAAATAAAGTGATGGCGGCGCGGACACCCGCAGCAGTTCCTCTTGTTGTATGTTGAGAGGGAAGAAATTTCATACAGCACATTTGACAATAAAGTTGTATCCAATCCAATCCATGGTGGTGAAATTAACTTGCCTCGTGGATCTAGAAGTTATCGACGTTGACGTGTGCGTGGCTCATCCTCAGGCTACGGTGAGTGAGTGCATGTCTGTTTTCATAATTCCAATACAAGCAATTTCATCAGAATAGCGTGCTCATAACAGAATGCTTAGGTGGAAAAGTTTCCAAAACTCTAACTCACATCTTATTATAATGACGATGGTATGTAACCGATGCTTCAACTCCAAGCCCCCAATCAGCATGTGTAAAATGCTGGTGCCGGTCTTTTTTTCCCACCATCTAATATTGTAATATGATATAATGTCGGTGTTCAGTCACTGTTGTAATGTAGTAGGGGCACATATGCACTCATTGGGCATTTGGTGAGCGTATATGGGACAGGTGTGCCCCCCGCCCCCCGTCCGCACAAACAAGCCGAGTTGACTGGTGACAGTCATCACTTGCTGTCGACGAGGTGCAATGTGATGATTTGCCTTCGAGAGGCATGAGACATTTACGCAGCCTTCGGAGTTGGAAGACCAAAAGACACTGAGGTTCCTGTTCCTGGGAGAATGCACAACGCACTATGACAGATTTGTCCGTGTCTAGCCATGATGGTGTGTGACAGAGCTCCCCGCACAGCGACACCCCCGACGCGGCATTTTGGCGATTTGAGGCTCGGCCGTCAAGTAAGTGTTCCTGTTGGTGTTGTACATGAAACGGATAAAAGCCCATCTTCTTGACTAAAAGGTCGATTAAAACGCTTAACTAGCCTTCACTACCGAGACTACCATTGCTGACCATTTTAGGGGTTTGGCCCAAGGCTGATAACAAACCTGTTACACCCCCAGAAGGCTCGACCTCACCACCATATCCCTGTGCAGGGTCAAGCAAAGCCGTTGCACCTCCTGGGAGCCTTTAGTTTTTTTTTTTGTTTTTTGGTTTGTTTTTTGGGAGGGTTCGGGGGGTTGCTCCTATTTTTGTTGTACCTTTTATTTCATTTGCCTTTCTTGTTTTAGACTTTGATTTTATATATTTTTTTATTTTAGGTATTGCCATTTACCCGAGACACAGCCTACCCACCTGTCAGCATATCAGAGGCTGTGAGGACCTTCACCGCCGAGGTTGCCACCCGCAAGTCTAAGTGACGGTGCGCAAGTGGCACTTTTAAGTCAATGGGCGCGTCTGCGCAGTAGCCCACGTTTTCTGACTTCAGAGAATATGCCCCTAAGTGTGCAACCATACTTGACAGTCACAGTAGCACTATACGCAGCCATTTCAAATAGCAACTAAAAATTGCAAAAAGGAGTATTTCCCTGTCTTGTCATTTTATGTCACCGTGATGATGCTGTGGTCTGCGAAACACAACAGGACTGAAAATGTCATGCACATGATTTGTATGTAAACAAGGACGTGAAAATAAAAGGCTTACTCCTTTGGGAGTTGGATAGTTGAACGGTGTAGGCATAGGCATGGGCATGGGCATGGGCATTGGCATGGCGGGAGCTGTGAAACCACCTCCTCCTCCTCCTCCACCTCCGCCTCCTCTTCCTCCTCCCCCTCCTGACTTCTTGTCATTGTTCATGTCAATCAGGTCCGCTTCATCGCAACTCACCTCAGGCTGACAGGGGAAAACAATGTAATGACTGAGCAACACGACAACATACTGATTTGCACCTTGTTGTAATTCTTACCCGGACCATGGCGTCAGGTTCATACGGCACATTATAGTTCTTGGCTATCTCAATCAGGTAGCGTTCCACCAAGATCTTGGGGGGAGCCTCCACACTCAGCTTGTGCATCAGCTGCAAAAATAGCATACATTCGATCAGGCGGCAGTGCTGGCATATTTCTTGGCTGAACAGAGTGAGGGGTGTGTATGTGAGTGTATGTGAGTGTGTGTGAGTGTGTGTGGGTGGGTGGGGGTGGGGGGGTGCCAACCCTTTCATTGACTGTTCCAATCTGGTTTGTCCTGCACAACTTGCCATACTCCTTGCTATATTTGACACAGAGCTGTTCTGATACCTGTTAGAATTGAAAACGAATAATATCAAAGCTAAACATTTTTGGTGCCAATAGTGTTTCTTGAAATGAGTACGTACCATTTTTAATTCAACAACCTCTGACTGAAGTCGAGGAGCTGCCCAGATAAGAGTGGACACTGCCTCTTGTAATCCTGGATCCAACTCCCTGAAATGATTTGACACATCAAAACATACGCTTTGATTTGAAAAGTTCCTTGGCTAAATCGGTGCCTTACTTCATCGACTGAATGAGGCCAAATCGTGTCAGCAGCAAGTCACAGTAAAGCTCCAGGATCTCCATGGCTTCAACCATATAGTCCTCTCTGATGATGTGCTCCACACGGATACGCGCCCGCTCATCTTTTCCTGACGACAGGTATTCTGAGATCTCCTTTCGAGCCTTTTGAGCGAGCTCAGCTTCATTTTAAATTGTTGAAGGAAACACAAGCAGAATGTGACATGAGATTAAAGACCAAATTCAACATGCGTGTGGTTCTACTTTGTCAGGACTCACTTTTCTTTTTCTCAAGAAGCTTGAGTCGGTTGATGACAAGCCGAAGGTTGACTCTTAGTCTCTCAGATTTGAAGCCTCCTGGCATCATTGCTGGATTATTTTCTCTGCTGTTAAAAATTCCAAAAGAATATATTTGTGTGTGTCTGCCAAAAATAGGTCAACCCAACGTGCCACACTAATGATCGCGCATTTTGAGTGGCAACGTAACCGCTATTTTTCAATATTTGACTGTGTTTGCATTTTCCACCCTAGCACTCTAAACGATTCCTATTTAGGACACATTTGTACTTTTAACTACGACTTCTAAATTTCTCCAAAAAGGAATCATACAAGTTCTAAGACTTAGACAACATAGCCCAAATTTAGACAGAACTAATCAGTGCTTTTTAACAACAGCAATGAGTCATAAGGCCTGTTAATCTACTAGAACTGTACCTTTGACTAAAATGTGACGTGGGATTCTCTTTAAAGGAAAGTGTTTTAAGACAGACATTGACAGTTATTTGCCAGTGTTTTGTCGTCCTCCTTTGCTGCTAGAGGTAGAGCGTGCATACGCTCACAATTTCTGAATGAAGCAGTTTACAATCCAGCTTGTACTGCCTGCATTGGGCTCCGTTTTTTGGGCCACTCTGAATAACCGAATGGCACATTTGAACAACGTTTTGTGCTTGCCAATGGTCCGAGTGAAGTACAGAGTAAATTTTCAAATGCAACCATGATGAAGGAATGGGTTTTTTGCAGTAATAAATTAGTTTTTTATGTTTTCCGTTTCTTCGCAAGCTTTCCAATGATATTAGTCTTTTGAAATTAGGATAACATTTAAGAAAGCATGAACGGCGGAGTCACAACAAATGGTCACATCTCAAACTCGCTCCACACTGATTTTGCATTATCGCTGAAATCAGAGGAGGGAAATCAGATGACTCCCACTGGGATTGTCCCAATTCCGACCTCAAAGCGTTCGAGGTGAATGCAAACAACCAAAATGGCTGATTCTGAAAAATTGTGTTGTTGTTGTTGTTGTTCATCACAACAGATTTTGATCTACATCATAATTTCTTCCCGTTTATAGAAATAAATGAATTGTATCATCAAAGCATCTCTCTCAGTTCAGCAAATAACTTCATGCAGAGAGATAAGAAAAGAATAAGATATCCTTTTATCCTTTATTCGTACCACACTAGGGAAATTTACAGCCTCCAGCAGCAAGAATGTATGTAGAAAGAAGAAAGGAGAAAGAGAAAAACCTTTATTAGTCTCACAATGGAGAAATTCCCAATTCACAGCAGCTAAGTTATGAAAGGAAAAAGTAAAACAACATGCAACACCAGCAATCAAGAAGCCAGTTGGTAAAGTTGGTGTCTCTTAAAATTTTTTCCCGACTTCGCAACTCGGACCTCCCAGTTCAAAGGAGCGATCCAGTGGGGGGTTTTCCTCGTCAAAGATTATGAAAATTCCAACTTCCGCACCTTCCTCGAACGCAGCATAAATGTTGGCCGGAAATTGGGCCATTTCCACTGGTTTGACGGAATCGTACCTTTATTATTTGTCATAGGACAATAATGCTTATATGAATGGAATTGTCTTCAAAATATCTTTCTCGAAATGCGGCTCTGACGAAACCCTGTCAAACTTATTTTTACACACACAAGAAGTTACCGTCGTCCTCACCCTTCTACCTTTGCCAGTCTGAGTCACTCAATCATGTGACCATGACCAACTCATGGCAACACAACAGAACGCCCAATACAACTGAAAACCCACTCGGTGAAAGAAAAAAAAGCCAAGTTACGTAGGACTACACAAGCCGTTAGCGTTAGCACACACCGTGTCTAAACGACGGCGAGCTTCAACACACCAATACGATTTTGCGCACATTTTAAAAGTATTCCCTTCCTTTTCGAAAGAAATACAATAAAAACAAGTGTGGGTTCAAACAAATTTGGCTATGAGCAAATATTGGTTTGTTAGCAGTCTTCTTGTCTGGTATCTGGCTAGCCGAGCTACCTAGCTCTTGTTCTGTACTAAAGAGAACAGAACAAACTGTCTGGGATACGCTGTGGTGGTATCAAGGACACGAATAAGTCCGAAAGCTGTTAGCGGTTTAGTTAACTTCAAGTAAATCGGTGTCAATGACGTACCTGTAAGTGGCCGTCCAGGACGGGACAACTCCAATAGTGTTTGCGTCGGTGCTCTGCCGCCGACTTGACTTCCGCGTTTAGCTGTTGTGATGTCATGAGGTTTCTATTTGGGGAGGGCACCGTGGAACAACAAACCCGAATGCTGACATCAAACCCACTGAACGAGTATGCGAAGTGGATCATGCTGTTGATGAACGTGACGTAACAGAGTTGGGAAAAACAAAATATACCCTACCTATGACCAAAAGGAAAGCACTTTTCAAATGGGCGGCCAGTAATGGTGATGTAAGTCGCCAGCTTGCGGACTTTACATGCAGAATATTAGCGTAATAAAAAATGAAAAAGTTACAGATACTAATTGTTGTTTTTGTGATGGATCACTGATTGACTTTCATTGATTTTAGGGTTGCCTATCCTCTAATAATATATGAAAATGTGTTTAATGCAGAGGAAGCGTTCGAAAATACAGGTATATTCCATGTGCCAGACGCTTCCCAGACCAGACTAGTACAAATTCATTCCCTAACCCCTTAAACCGAGGGCACCTTTGCCAAAAACGCCTGTGGAAAGGCATGCCCAAAGTAAATTTGTAGCTGTTCTTGGACTATTTGGAGTGTCCGCATAGTTTGGGTCTTTTTTTGAAATATTCAAAATGTTATCATTATTCAATATTTTTCCCATACAATTAGAATCTGTCTCAAGTGCACCTGTCACTGAACTATGGATGTTAGAAAACAGGGGGAAAAAAGCAAATCTAATGTTCGTCTAATTTCTTTTCACACAATCCGCCTTGAAAACTGATTTAGAATGTTGATTAGGACTTGAAAACACTACAGGATCAAAGCTTGAGGTCACCCCAAGTTTCGGTTCAAATTCGACAATTATAACATGTAGGGTACCATTCAAATCTCCAGAAGCTCAGCTTTTAAAAGATGTATAACATGTTAACCCATGTACTCAGCTGACGACGTGCAACAACGATTTCTTTTGACAGATGAGGAGGGCCCTTCGGTGGGCCCTCCTAACTTTTAAGCGTTATCGATCAAGCCATTTTACCGCATCACACATTCTACACTCTTCGTGGCAGGTTAAATCCTGAATGTCTGAGTCTGGGTGTGTATTTGACTACTTTCACAGCCATCTAATTTATGTAATATTATTTGCTTTTAGGAAGGGGGCGGAGTGGCTGCTCCAGTTTCTTCCCACATTCCAAAAGCAATCGTGGCAGGCTGATTGAACATTCTGAATTGTCCCTAGTTGTGAGAGAGTGAGAGCATAGGTGATTGATCGCCTCTGTGTGCCCTGCGACTGGCTGGCAACCGATGGATGGGGACATTTTGAATCGGCTTCCTCGATCGTCTCCATTCACTGGCGTGCGCGTTTCACGTACCTGCTTGATGCATCTCGGCGATTTAATTCGCGCTTTTCCATTTCATCCACGTGTACAAATACTGTCATGTACTGTTGTAAAAAAAAATGTGTAAATGGCCGGTTGGGTCTCGAAACATTAAGCAAGCTTTGTGTGTGTGTGAATGTAAAAGCGGGTGGACCACCCTAGGCGCACTTGCCTCATGTAACAGGAAAATACTTGTACTTTAATATTTGTTTTATTGTTTGTCACACACTCAACCTTTGCGCTTCATTTATGAAAGGCAAATGATCATAAAGGGTGTAACAACTGATGTCACTGCGTCCTGTTATCATGACGTTATTTCGAACTATAGCTTCCCTACCATACACCGAAATATACAGGTGAGATCAAGTGTCATTCTTAGTTTGCTTATAGTCCTCTTGGTGGCAAAACAGCAACTTATTTGTTGAACTTGCCACTCTAGTTCATGAGTCACCAACATTTTTGAAAGTTTAATGAAAAAGGCGACCAGTTTCACATACTTCCATGTCCTTCTAAAACAACACATTTGTTCAAATTATTTGGTGTTAATCATCTCATTGTTGGAGCAATGGTACAGTACTAAAACATAGTTTTGAAATATTGTTTCCAAATGTATACCACAGCAAGTGTTATATAAAAAAAATATCAGAAAAACAGTTAGATGCAGCTCACTGCCCGGCGGGCTACTCTTGTGGTCTTTGGGGGCTACATGGTAGCTACTCACGAGCACTACATGCATGATCTCTGGATTAGATTGTACTAAGAAGTTTCGATATCAAGCACAATGCGTTTTCCGCTTCCTCCATAATAATATGGGGAAGACATGATATTAACAATTGCAAAAGAAAAACAGGCTATTTCAATAGTGTTTCGTTTTAATAAAACAAATAGATCTTAAAGAATTAGAAAATGGCAGTTTAATAATAAACATGGACTCTGTACAATAATTATCCACCAAAACACAGCATCATTCACTATAACTTGAGTTTGCTAGCAGAAACTTCTTTGTGTTTCTTTTTTGTAGGTTGCCCCTTTGCACTTTTGATCTGACTTCTCACTTGATCCTGCAGCTGAGAGAAGAAGGCTTGAGAAGAGCGCAGGGCTTTATCCTTTCCCTCATCCTAAAACAAGAACCAAAATATTATTAGCCATGTAAGTCACACATATGAAGTACCGTCCAATAACTCGCATTGCCATATTGACCACACATAGATACGTCATACACACAATTTATCTGGATGATAAAGTAAATGGAAACAATACATTTTTAAAATGTGCTGGCGATTTTTCTATTGTCATGTTTCATAGTGGAATGCCATTTGTGGGTCTCTTAAATTGTGTTTAAGTAGTCGTGCAAAGGCCACTCACCTTGAGTATAGTAGCTTTGCCTCCTTTAGTGAGTTTCTTCAGGTATTCTTTTGCTTGAGCCTTTGATGGCTTCTTGTTCTTGTCGGCTTTACTGGCTTCTTTGAGCTTCATTTTCTGTTCTTTTGCCTTGATTTTGAAATGTTTCACCTTCTTCTTATGTCGTCTCTCGCGCTTCTTGTCCGTTGACGTCTTCTCAGTGTCACCCACAATATCACCGGCTTTGTTTTTCTCCTTTGGTTGGAAGAGGGTATTCTTACACATTTTTTACCAGCCACGCAATTTTTGCTCAAAACAAAACAAACCAAAAAAAAAGCATTCCACACCTTGATTTCCTCTGGGGCTAGCAGTGTGGCATCACTGGCAGTGACTGGAGCCACTTCTTCCATTGTGATAGACGGCAGGTTAGAAACCACCTTCACCTCAGGCACACACTAGAGGAGCAAAGAAAACATGAGCAAGTGGTCACGCAGCAAACTTTGAGGCCCGCCTCACACTAAGAGTGACGTCTGAAACCAAATGTTCTGTTGCGGAGTGTTTGGGGTCACACTAATATAGTGTCAAGAGAAGCAGAGTGACACACTGTCCTTCTCTGACATTGATGAAAAAAAAAGCATGAACATGATCGCCAGTCATGTTCACGCATTTTTTGGGGGGCCTTTTGTTGAAACTATTGCTATCAATGTTCAACAGCTGTTAACAAGTTTTAACTCAGGAGTTATTCTTCATTTAAAGAGAGTGGGAACCATGTGTGCAGGGTCGTAACGACTTAATAGAGGCGCCCCCACCTCCCTCCATACACACACACACGCACAATATATAAAATCAACTACTAGTTGATGGAAATTCACCTGTTGCGGGGAAACTCTTGATTCTCCAAACCTGATTTATTTATTTATTTATTTTGGATGTGGTGCGTCAGTAGATATGCGGTGTTGTATCACTTGACGTGAAGTGCAGAGTCATTAACTGTAATTTTTTCGTGATGGTCCACTTCAGTTGCGTTCAGCCACCTTGTTTAGCTGCGAGGTGGGCCTAATAGCTATAATGCCTATTACTGTCCTTGTATGTTTAAATCTTATTTATAATTGTGGACATTTTAATCCTAAATTCAATCCTCCTGTCTCATGTTTTAACACTGCTGAGTGTGTCACGGACATAACATTTTTAATCACTCTTGCCTTTTAGTAACTACATCACAACATTACTTCAACTTACGGGTTTAGGTGTAAAGTGAAAATTGGAGAGCGCATCCAATTTTAAGAAGAGTGCGTCCATCAGTTTTTGGATTTCAACATGGGCTGGATTATCCACTTCCTCTGTCTTTGTCTGAAATTATGATGAAGATGTCAGAATTTGAAAGCAAAAAGACAGAAATGTTTATTTGCCAAAGTGAAAATGAGACAAAAGTGTAACCTGTGTCTGCTTGAGGTATTCCTGTTCATAAATTTCTGCTAAACTCAGCTTGCTCTTCTCGTGGTCTAACGTTAGTCTCTTCTTGTACTCAAACACTTCCTCTTTGGGCTTCTCCTTTCGTACCACGTCATCAAACGCCTTGGGAGATAAAAGTCAAAAAGCGCTGCATTAAATAAGGCGAGCACTTAAAATGGTCATGCCGTATAAAATAATTTATTGAGATGTGTACGCAAACCTGGTCTTTAATTCTCTGCTTAATGATGTCTTCCAGATGCAGTGTGGTTTCCTCCGTGATAGCAGGAGCTGACAGAGAAAAGAGCAAAGTTTGTGGTCAGAGTGAGGCATTTAAATTATTTATCAGAACATACAGAGAGGTTTTGTGCAAGAGGATTCACACCCCTTTCTTCTTTTACTTTCTTTTTGCAGTTGGCAAATACGTTTGGTGCAATCCCACCACTGTCTTTAGCATAGCATATGGTACTCATTGATCAGAAATAAAATTGAGGCGGTGAGAACAAGTGAGGGGCAAATGTTTGCAGAAATGAAACGATCGTTACCCGGATAACTTACTGGGGTTTTTTTTGTTTTTTAAACAAGGTGTCGCTTTTTTTAAATAGTTTGTCTGATCATGCGACTTATAATCAAGTACAACTTGCATATATTAAAATTAGAGCTTGGACACCCAATGTCACTGACACCTTATTATGCTGACTTTCTTTTCGAGATGCGATATTTGAAACTGAGACACTGGAGCCCGTGTGTCAGCCGAGTGACACAGACTACTCGGGAACAGTGCATCAAAAGCCCGGATCAAATCAGGGAGACTGACACATGATCAGGGAGATCATGTGCTGTGACGGCATGAGGCTCCATGCAGGCCAATGAAAAACCGGAAATGACTCAAGTGCTCAAAATACTTGCCGCTGTGTCATGCTGTCAACTGCAGAAAGTAGATGCCAATTGCCAAAAAATAATAATAAAATCCCCCATACGCTCGAAGGCAGGGGTGTCCAAAGTCGGTCCTCAACAGCCGCTGTCCAGCCTGTTTTCCAGCTCTCCAAGGAGCAACGCACCTGATTCAAGTCATCAGGATCGTTCTAATGCTGCTTCAGAGCTGGTTGATGAGCTCATCATCTGAAGCAGGTATGTTACAGCTGGGAGAGCTGGAAAACAGGCAGGACAGTGGCCCAGCAGGCCCGGAGCGGGACATGCCTGCTCTAAGGTGACATGGAAGGCTACCCCCCCCCCCAACCCCTCCACCCCTCCGGCCAAAAAATAAGTTTTTGCATTCCCCACAACTGCATTATCTTGCAATGATTGCAAAGGAACACAATTTTTTTTCTTTGTCTGTCACTTCATGGGCTCCTTATCCCCCATGCCCATACTTGAGAGAAAACCAATTTGGTGACATGTTGAAATTTTGTTATCTTGATTCACAGCACACTTGTGTTGCGTCATATCCAAATTGGATTGGATACAACTTTATTGTCAAATGTGCTGTGTAGCATACAGCACTGATGAAATTTCTTCCATCTCAAGACAACATAAAACAAGAGGAGCCGCTGCGGGCATGTTTATTAGAATAACAGGACATGACAGTGAACCATACTACTGGTGTAGTGTCAAAATGTTGCAACACTTACACAAGTGTAAGACTAAGTGCATTGGTATTCCCTGTATGTTGGAATAAAAATCAATTTAGTCAAGTCATTTTGAGGATTGTAGCTGCTAGGACTCCAGCTGATCTGATCTGTTTAATGCACAACATGTTTGTATGTTTGCACTGAGGATTGCGAGGAAAGAAATTTCATCTGTGCTGCATGTTATACATAAAGCTTATTTGAAAATAAAGATGACCTTGACCACCTAATGTCACCGGTGGTCTATTTTATAAGGCTTTGAGGCTTTAAATGATTTTCCAAATTAATCTGGCAAAGGCCAAAAAAGCTTACCGAGGCTTTATCAGCCCATCTTGACTTTTTGGCGGCTGGCATAATACTGTACTAATGGTGCATGACTGCCACCTCCTGGGCAGCCATGATAATGCACCAAAAGTATTTGCCAACCGCAAAAGGAAAGAAAACATTGAAGCAGAAGAAGAACCAGTAGTCATAGCAATGAATCACTGCGGCTCCCTTATGCCATTCAATAACAATGGCATTAACTGCAGCCTGAATGTCCAGATAGGAGTCGCATCGGAGACATATCTGATTCAAATCAACATACGAAAGAGGATTTTGGGGGGGGGGGGGGGGGGGACATCTGAATTGCTCTGATCACATCAGCATGAAAAAAAAGTCAGATACATTTCACTTGGGGGTGAGGCTAAATACAAATATGAATTGACCTGTAGCATGAATCTAGCCTTTAGAGCAGTGGTTCTTAACCTGGGTTCGATCGAACCCCAGAGGTTCAGTGAGTCGGCCTCAGGGGATCGACGGAGCCTCTGCCATTGAGGGTAAGACACATGCGACACAATATGTCAATTAGTTATGACACGCCCGCTTGGCGATCACAGGCTGCAAATGATCACATGACATTGCTTGTCCAATTGATGCTGTGGGATGATACTAGTGCAGCGTGTTATACCGGAGACAAATTCCTTGTGTGTTCTACATACTTGGCCAATAAAGATGATTCTGATTCTGAAATTTTGTTCGCTTCGTAGTCAATGTGTGACTGTCGTAATCGTAAGTTGTACATTTTTTTTAAAAGTATACTTATCTCTTCAAAGTGTATTTACTTTTTTCTGTTTTTAATAAATGCGTTTTTTTAATATCTTGAATTTGTAACAGAAAAGGAAGAGATTCAGACCACGGACGTTAGGACCCGAAAAGCTCCTAACCATGCTTGAAGGGTTCCATCCCAAATCCAGCACCCTGAGACTGTACGCAAGCCGAAAGGAAGGAGGCCGGGGACTAGTGAGTGTGAGAGCCACTGTCCAGGATGAAACATCCAAGCTCCATGAATACATCAAGGAGAAGGCTCCAACGGATGACGTACTCAGAGAATGTCTCAGACAATGGGGAACAGAGGATGAGACGCTGGAAGAGGGACCATCATGGGAGGACAAGCCCCTACACGGGATGTACCACCGGACCATAACTGAAGTGGCCGATCTCAAGAAGTCCTATCAGTGGCTAGAGAGGGCTGGCCTGAAGGACAGCACAGAGGCATTCATCCTGGCTGCTCAGGAGCAGGGCCTGAGCACCAGAGCCATTGAGGCCCAGATATACCACACCAGACAAGACCCAAGGTGTAGGTTGTGCAAAGAGGCACCTGAGACGATCCAACACATAACTGAGGGTGTAAGATGGTGGCAGGGAAAGCCTACATGGAACGCCATAACCAGGTGGCTGGCATAGTCTACCGAAACATCTGTGCGGAGTATGGACTGGAAACCCCAAGGTCAAAATGGGAAACGCCTCCGAAGGTGGTGGAGAATGAACGAGCGAAGATCCTGTGGGACTTCCAGATCCAGACTGACAAGATGGTAATGGCGAACCAACCAGATATCGTGATCATAGATAAAGGGCAGAGGAAAGCCATTGTAGTGGATGTAGCAGTCCCAAGTGATGGAAACATCAGGAAGAAGGAACATGAGAAACTCTGAGAGGAGCTGGAGAGAGCCTGGAAGGTAAAGGTGACAGTCGTGCCTGTGGTGGTCGGAGCACTCGGGACAGTGACCCCCAAACTAGATGAGTGGTTGCAACAGTGCAGTCCAGAAATGTGCAGTGCTGGGAACAGCAAGGATACTGCGCAGAACCCTCAAGCTTCCTGGCCTCTGGTAGAGGACCCGAGCTGAATGAGGGACGGACACCACCCGAGGGGAGGTGAGACGAGGAATTTTACATATATATTTATTTTTCACTCATGAAGGGTTTGGTAAATGTGCATATTAACTGGTTGGGTTCGGTACCTCTAAAAAGGTTCAGAACTGCTGCTTTAGAGTAAACAAATTGGGCAAAGTGCGTATCCAGTCGTAAACAATCCAACCGTTGGCTTCCGGCCAAGAAAATTTATTTTGGTACATCCCTCCAGTACCTGTTCGCATAGCAGATGCAGTTATTCCCATTCCACTCCTGCACCCATGTCTCAGAGTGCTACCTACCCTTCCTCGATGCCTGATCAAAGTCCAAGTCTTCCTCAAGCATGCTGTTCTCTGGGCGGGATTGCGCTGTAACCTCACCGGACAGCTGCCAGGATTTTGCAGCAAGGGAGGCTTTCTCCAACTCCTCAATCTTCTGTGACATCTGCACACAAAACAAGTGAAGAAATCATACAGATAGATCCGAGTTAAAAACAGTGCTGTGTTGAATTGCCTGACTCTGTCTGTTGGACATGGTCACCATACTGCTGAAGGAAATAATCCAATTTTACTTCACTGGCCTGAAAATGATTATTCATTGACTACAAATAATGCATTATTGTTCATCCATCTATGCTAGTGACGTGTAGAAACAGGCAGAACAATCAAATGGTTTTCATTAGATGAATGGTTTTGCGTTCAACTAAACGAGCACAGATTTCATACAAAATAAGTACATTTGGGACATTTTTGCTTGGCGCAATGCTGTGAGATTTATTTAATGTAAAATATGTGCCTTGGCTGAACGACGTTTGGAGAAACATCAGTCGATGAATGCTGGATGATAAACCTATTACAATTGGGCCCTTGAGATTCCATACTGTCATGTACTCATTTGAAATTTGGAAAACTGCAGTTTAAATGACACTAATGTTTAACATTCATTTTAATTGCCGCATAACAAATATAACCATGGTATATCATTTAATACAATAAAAATCATCACAGGGGTTTTTACGGCACTTTTATATATGACGACTACAATTACCTTTTCTTGAATTTTCTCATATGATGACTTAGATTGAGATTTTTTGGAGCTGGGGCTTTTCCCTCCCAAAATGTCCTCAAGGTCTTCCCCTTCACTCTCTTCATCTCCAGAAAGGTTAAAAGTCACCTTTTTGTGAGAGGCTTTTGCCTGGCGTATATGTCCATTCCTTGTAAAAAGCAGATAATAGATACAGTATGTTGTGACAATCTTTTGACACTTTCAATTTTAAACAGCCCAAATTTTTAAAAATGAATTATCAGTCTTACTCATTCTCAAAGTTGTCGCCAGAATCATCATCATCTACTTCTTCCTCTCCATCTTCCTCCTCATGCACACTGTCATCCTCACTATCCAACTGCTCGCCAGTATCAGCGGCAGCCCCTTCGGCAGAACTAAAATAGTCCTCGTACTTTAGGTCTCTGGAGCTCTTCTCCTGTTAATATAAAGCATAATTGAAACATTAATATTTCATGAGATTCTAGATCATAATGTAAAGATGCGACAATACGTACAGTGTTTTTCTTCGGCTTTCTGCTTGACATCATTTCAAGGTTAAAATCGTCATCCTCATCGGAGGGCAGGTCCTGAAAGTAATCCACATCATTCTCATCGTCAGCGTTCTCCTTGCCTTCTTGCTTGTCCATGCCATCAAGAAATGACTCCATCTCGGACAACTTGAAGAAATTATCATCAACTTCCGAGGGAAGGCCCTTCATTTTCGAACGTTTCTCCGTGGGCTCCCACTTTTGTTTCTCTTGCTTCTCCAGAGCATCCACGTCAAAATCGAAATCAGAATCCTCATCTGTGTAATCTTCTGCTTCACGGTCAGCAATTTTCTTAAACCTACTACGTGGATTCTCTTCAACTTCCTCCTCCATATTTTCATCAGGCTCTTCTTCTTCGTCCCCAGTTCCTTCATCCATCTCCTCTTCCTCCTCCAGTACTGCTAACATCACATCAGACACAGCCTCATCAACTGCATTTGTAAAATGTTTTAGCACAGCAGAGTTCTGCAGCTCCAGCTCCTGCCAGATTTGCTCTTCATCAAAGTTTTCCACCACCAACTGAACCAGTGGGCTGCCATTATATTTTGCCGGCTCCTGGGCTTTGTGGAGGTCATAAAGGGTTTTGGTCAAAGATGTAAAGTCTGCTGCCACTGCGTCTTGAAGGCTGCAAAAATAAAAACGGAGCCATTGCATGTTATTAGCAATGAACATTTTTTTGTTCCTCGTCAAGTTAACTTTTGTTCACAGTGTGAATCCTTCAGTGCATGAAAAGTAACACACATACAAACACCAGCACATTGATTCCAACCATCACATTGCTAGATACAAAACACCTACTTATCAGTGATCATGCTAAGAGTAACATTTGCCAGGTACTACAATATATGAGGTATTACACGGTGACGTTCATATCTTGTTAAAATATACACATACATAGCACAGAATGTGTTAAATTGTCTGACTCAATTCCTCCAGTATTTATTTGTTTTTTTATTATTTTTTCGTAATTTAAAGGCATGACCTCTGAATTGTTTTACTCTGCCACAACAACGTAACCGCATCAACAATCACTATCGGGAACTGGCAACTCATTCGTAAAGTTACGTGCTGCGTTGTATTGCTGTATATACTCAATTTACTCGATTTTTGAATCAACAGTTAAGCACACTATGAAGCCATTTACGTAGTTAGTTTAAGCTAAAAGTTAGCGAGATCGCGAGTCCACCAAAATGTAACGTTGAAACACGTTTTCCAATAAAAGTAAAACCATTCGTAGATATAACACTTGCCTCAGAAAACGATCTGGATGTTGTGTGTTGACGTTCAGTTTATTCAAACAGTCTTCCAATGTAATGCATTCGTCAGCTTTCGCCATCGTTGCTCATACATGTGGGAAGCTCCGTGTCGCATAGAAATACGCTCTGTCAGAAACTTTCCGGTTTATTTTTGTTCCGTCGCCGGCGTTGAGACATGGCGTCCGCATTTCTGAAGGTTGCAGGTTGGTTTTTATATGTATGACATATGACAAAGGGGATTTTTAACATTGGTATTTTTTTCTTTTATGTTAGGCCACATATGAACATGTGGTCATGCGATGTTCCGCAATAAACTGTTTGAGCAAAAATGCAATGTGCTGATAACCAATTGGCGAGCTACTGAAAACGTTGACGCTAAGTTTTGTTGTTGTTGAAGTTGTTTGTCGGTCCGAAATAGCACTTTAATCATTTAAACAGTTTTTACCTTGCGGGCCTATACTATTTTGCCATATTGTATTCAACATTTTCAGTAATCGATCATTCGATCATCGTAATTTGTTTTGTGCTAACTTGCAAAGCAATGAAGCCGCTGTCAAGAGAAGTCAATATGTATAAACAGCAGCAACTTTTTTATAGATATATTATTGGCTCGGTCACTTTGATACGGTTTTTGTTGAAACAAGCCCATTCCGCGAGAGTCATCATCCCCACAAATGATCCATGTGCCTCATCATTGACCTTGTTATCTAGGCTTAATGTCGTTATGCAAAATTCCATGACTTTTTCACACAAAAAAATGTAAGCGCTGGCCTGTTAATTTGTCTTTATAATCCTATACATAACAAAGTATACTTTAACTTAAGTATTCGGTTTAGCCTGTTCTCCTTGTCTTCTTTAAGTTTCCAGTCTTTCAAGACATTCTCATCTCGCACTCCGAAGAGCACGTTCGACCTCAGCACCCCTTCATCAGGGTATCCCCGGCTCACTGTGGAACCTGGGCAAGCTGAACCACATTGCCATTGCCGTCCCAGACATGGACAAGGCCACAGCCCTATATCGAGACATCCTCGGTGCCACAGTCAGTGAAAAAGTGCCTCTCCCAGAGCATGGCGTCTACACAGTCTTTGTGGAACTCGGCAACACAAAGCTGGAGCTTCTCCATCCTCTGGGTGACAAAAGCCCCATTTCTGGATTCTTGCAGAAGAACAAAGCTGGCGGAATGCACCACATTTGTATTGAGGTGAGCACAAGAAAAAGTGTGTTTTGTTTTACTTTCTTGTAGCTTAAAGCATGTCATCACTGCAGGACACTCTTGTTTGTATTATTCAAGTCAGACATGCTCATGATGGTGTTGATGAAGTTTACTACTCATTTTGGAATATTTGTGTTTTGTATGATTACTTTATAGATTGACTATTAGTAACCGTGAATCAACCAAAGATCATCATTTATACCATTGGAATAATCTGTTGCAGGTTGACAACATCAATGCTGCGATCAAAGACCTGAAGTTAAAGAACATCCGAACTCTTTCTGCAGAGCCACGAATCGGAGCTCATGGAAAACCAGTAATGTTTCTTCATCCCAAAGACTGTGATGGTGTACTCGTGGAGCTGGAAGAAGCATGAAGTGGATCAAGAACTTTGTATGTTGTTCCTTTAATTCCAGAGATACAAACGTGCATTGGTTATGTAGTTTTATCGTGGTTTGTTATGATACTTTCTTTAAAGTCATGTCGAATTAACTTCCTGTTGTGCGGGAGTACCTTGATATTCGGGATTTTGCATGTTTTTGTCTCTCATATATTGAAGCATTGCTTTCAATTTACTCAATGAACAAATGAATGTTTGCAGCTCTTGAAGAATTGTTGAAGCGGGCTGGGCATTTATTAAATGTGCATGTAAATATCGAGGTGAATTTATCACGATTGTTTTGGTCGTAATTGAAATCACACTTATTTGTAAAAGGTTCCTGGCATGCGTACTCACTGCCGTCACCCTGGCTGTAGCCAAGAAAAATCATGTACCAGCGTCACACAGTCACTGCTCTTGTGTACATTTGCATCTGCTCCCTGAGGTCTGTCCTTATAAATCAAATTGCAGTTACACAACTATTTTGTGAAGCGCTTTGTTACACTTGCGGCTGTTGTGAAAGCACAATATCAATAAAGATTTATTGTATTCTATTAATTATTTGTTTTGTGGGGTAGAAAACAAGATGTTTAAATGTAATAAGTATTAAGACAAACCAAATTCTTTGAAACACTATAAATAGATATATTATCCTTTTGGATCAAACTAAATGTATACAGCAATTTTAAAATTAAAAAGGTGTAAATGTATACATTCAAGAATGTTTTCCTTGTTTAATCCCTTACTTTCTGTACACTTAGAAACTACCAGAGAACTATTGCATCCATCCATGATCTGCTTATCCTCACAAGTGTCGCGGGCATGCTGGAGCTTATCCCAGCTGTCTTGTGACAGTCGGTGGGGTGCACCTCAACTGCTGGCCAGCCAATCGCAGGGCACCCAAAGAACCCCTGGTTGTTACCAATGGTGCGTCATCAGTTGCTAAATGAGGAAATGGTGTGCAGCGCTGTAATTACCAAAGGTAGAAAAAGTGCAATCTAAGTGCCGGCTCATTTAACAACCAAACATTTGCGCTCACAATCACACTTGGGGGCAATTTAGAGTGTTTTTGAGAGGTGGGAGTACCTGGAGAAAACTTACGCAGGCATTGGGGAGAGAACATGCAAACTCCACACAGGAAGGCCGGGCCCTGGAATTGAAACCTGCACTCTGTGGCGGATGTGGGGACGAGTTCCCACCATTCCACAACCATCGAACTATTGTACCATGTTAATACAAATTTCAACAGATCTCAAGTGCAAATTTTCAACTCAATTATCTAGACGTGTGTGTGTCTATATGTGCACAGAGTTCTGTGAAACGGTTTTGTTTTTTTCTCACAAAGGTTTTAGGTCATCAAGACCACCAATAACTTGAATTGATAATTTTGAGTTCTCTCAACACAGACTAAAAGATTGAACTGGAATGTTTTATTCAATGACGGCAGCATGTTGTCTGACTGGTTAGCTCATTCACCTAACAGGAGAGGTCTGGCATTCGAATCCAGGCGCCGCCCTTCCTGTGTGGTGTTTGCATGCTCTCCTCATGAATGCCTGAGTTTTCTCCAGGTACAGTATTACGTTTTACTCCTACATTCCAAAAATATGCATTGTCGGTTAATTGAAAACTAAGGCCGAGTCCTACAAATGAATTTGGACACAGCCACTGTTCCATGCTGTGAATGAATGGTTGCGTGCCCTGCAATTGGCTGGCAACATGTTCGCTGTGCACACTCACTGTCCTAAGACTGCTGTGAGAGGCTGCAGTGCAGCCGCTCGGAAAATTGATTTTATAAATGGGGATAAGTGTTCTTTATTTTCTTGAGCAGGATTTGATGATGCAACTCAAGACGATTCATGAGATGATTACCGGTAAGCAACTTTTGTTGGAACTCTATGAAATGCCAACCATTAAGGTGACAACCTTGATTGCTTCCTTAAAACGCCTATTTATGAAAGTTTAAATGTGGGCAAAACATTAGCATCTCCTTAACTACAGCACATGCAAATTGTTTATAAAGTCTTAGTAGTCTGGAATACTTACCAATTTAGCATCTGGTTTAGACCAATAAAGTGAAATGCTGTACCTGCACACCTCAACTGGCATGGTTTGCTGACCAACATGGATTTGTTCAGAACTTTTTTTTTTTTTTTACAGACAACACAAACTGACAAATCATCTTTCAGGTGGTTTATTTGGTCTGGTTGACAGCGTGTAGTGTTAATACCACAATAGCAAAGCGGGATGCAGATTACAACAAGCACCGTCACGGTGCATTGTTCTGAGAGTACAAGTTCGCTTCAGCAGGTCGAATGCGAGAGGATAAGTTAACATACTGGCTTGTAGCACGAAGATGAATTCACATTTTCAAACACAAAGCAAGATACAAAGAAAGCAATTTGGAGGGATTTAACCGCTTTCCTTGCCCAAAGTATGTTTGTCAAACAGGTACTCTGCCATGCCATTCTGCGGGGCGCCCATGCGACGCAGGTTGGACACCCAGTCTGCCAGCTCTTTGATGGACTTCACCTGTTCATCCAGGTAGTGGGTTTCGATGAAATCACACAACTGCAACATTAAATCATAGTTAGATACAATCGTTTCGCATCTTCAGTAGGACAATTTTGCCTTCTGACAACATCCAAACGAGAGAAATATGCAAGATTTGCAACAACAAGGTAAAATCATTTCGAAAGCGCCCGCTTAGTTTAAAACTCACATGTGGGTCATTGTGATCGGAGCACAGTTTATGCAAGTCCAGAAGGGATTGGTTCACACTTTTTTCAAGCTGCAGGGCAGATTCAAGGGCCTCAACACCACTGCCCCACTCATCCCGTTCAGGCTTCTGCAACAAAGCAGGAGAAGAAAACGAGTTTCATTTTAAAACAGGCCTCTGATCTGAGGCAAACAGCAAGTACGTTAATCTCAAGTTTGCAGTTTACGTCCGCCTCGTGGCTCGTTTGTGACCCTTACAAAAGATAAGCAGCACTGAACACCCACACCCTCAGTATCTTCATTCACACCGTGCTGCACTCCCTATTTGGTCCTTATGATAAGTGTTGAAGTAAAGGAGGGAAAACAAGACCAAAAATTGAGTCAATACCCTGACATCTTGAAGGAAGATCCTCCCACCCCGCTGGTTCTGAAGTTTCATGAGCTTCTCTGCATGCTCGCGCTCTTCGTGCGATTGGTCCCTGAAGAACTTGGCAAAGTTGTGCAAAGCCTGGTCATCCCGGTCAAAGTAGTAACCCTACAAAATAGGAAAATAGAGGTCTGGGTTACTAATTAACTTAAAGTTACACAATTTCCTGGAACAGGGCTGAAATGTTCTTTCGTACCACTATTAAACTAATCTAACAAAATAAGAGTGTAACAAGAGTCTCAAAAGTTAGTTTTACTTTGGAGGATTAATTACATCACATTGTATAGTAACTTCAAGTGATCTTGCCTATATGAAACATCTACTCTTGCCGGTTAGATACTGGCTGTGTTTTGAGGGCAAGCGACAAACACTAACCTTATCTCAATGCACTTCAACCTTTGTGAAACTGCAATGCCCCCCAAAGACCAAGGCCTCAGTTGCACATTCGTTGTGCTGGCAGATACCATGCAAGTTTTTTTTAAATCTCCCAAGAGGGTCCTTGAGGATGGAGAAGCAGCTACACACTCACCATGGACAGATAAACATAGGAAGCATACAGTTCCAGGTTGATCTGCCTGTTGATTGCCGCCTCGCAGTCCTGATGGAAGTTTTGTCTCACCTGGGAACTCATTGTTCTGAAAGACCCCAAAATATATGTATATGAATCCATGTCATTCAAATATACAGTAGCTGTAATACAGGAACTCTGTAGCCCGTGTAAAAGACTGGAATAAGAGACTGCAATATACATAAAGAAACAACTTTCACAATCAAGCCGTTTTTTTTTTGCGCGGGTGTATCTAATGATGTAACCGCGTGTGTTTTATAAGCTACACCGAACATGCGTAAGCCCACGATAAATGTAATGACACGCGGACGCACATGACAATAAAATCTCAAAATATATTCAACATTGTCATTTTGTTGAAAAACACGTTTCTACGATCTTGTTTTAATATTAAATAAGGGGTTCGGATAATTGATGGATTGGATTAAAGAAAAACGTCGTCAACAAGCGGCGGAAGCTATTGAAATATGAGAGCAGCAAGGCCGAAACCACGTCAAGGCCGTACTGACGACATATAAACAATCTCCTTGTCGAAGACGACGGTCGAAAAATTAATACATGCACATTCATTAGACATGTAGAAATGTTCTTACCTAGATTCAGAGCGGCCTTTGTTTGCGAAAAGGTCGAATTGGTTCAAAAGACGTGCGCAGTTAACAACCCGAACAGGTTAGCTTGCGAGAGAAAGCGATTTAGATCAAGTTTAAACACGACCACTGAAGGCTGTTTCTTTCTTTCTAAATCAAATCTTATTCTTTCGGTCTTAGTGACAAAACAGAGACAGTTAAGGTTGCCGTTCAAGCACTGTTGAAGCAGGTAACCTTTACTGTCCGCTACTGAAACGTTACTGAAGCGACTGAGCTTTTGTACTTGAGCGTCATTCAGAAGGGGCGCGAAATATGACGTCACTGTCCCTCCTCTTAAAGGGTGGAACCGAGGCGCAGCTGTGACGTACTGTCTTCCCTCCAAATGTTTTGATGTGATTCAATTTCCTCAACAACTAGTTTATTGACGTTTGTGTTTGCAGCGGGTTCCAAAGACACAGAATTTTCAGAGGTGGCAAACTAAAGTAAGAATTACTACAACAACAAAAGATTGGTAAAATAGGAATGGGAATTTCTCCATTGGGAGACAAATAAAGGTTTTCTTATCTTAAAAGTAGACGTAATGATTAAATTTATTTATTTCAGTAAAATTTATGAAAAAAGAAAGAAAAACATGAAATGTTCTGAATTACAAAAGTAATCCAGAACATTTACCTTTCGGCATTGTGCTTCTCCGAACTGGTTGCTGTCATTGTTAATGCTGCTTGGTTTACCTTCTTTGTTGCTGCATGTCCCTATTTTTCTGAGACCACAAAATCTTAGTGAATCAAGATCTCAGTTATGTCTACTTACTCTGTCTCTATCTACGAAAAGGAAGCAATAAGCCTATTTTGACGAAGTAGTAAATAGAATATTGCAGACAAAAAGCTAAAGTAAAGATACCTGAAAAGGCTACTTTAGTAACAAAGTCCTTGTACTTTAAATGCTGTTCAATGACAGACAGCCACTCATTGCTTCGAAAGTTCATTGGTACCCTTTGTACACTGCAAAGTGGCCAGTGTTAGAAGTCCAGGAAGAGTGTGAAAATGCAGCATCATTTGCTTCCCGAGTCAACATGGCAACGGGGAACAAACATGCCTGCGATTTTCACCCCACTAGAACTAGAAATATGAATATGCTCAGGCAGCGAGTTTGAACACTTTTTCAGGAAGAAGTGCAACATCGCTGCAGCTGCCAAAGAGAAGGAGACAACATGGGAGAACATTGCTGCTCGGGTCAAAGCATAACTTTCAATGTAGTCCTTTGTGATATAAAAGGTGAAAACTGTTGCCTATTAAATTAGGTCTTTTTTTTCAAGGCAAATTTCGCTGTGTTGCCGCCTGTTAAATCCGTTAGTTGGTAGCTAAGAGCTAATAGTAGGTTGTGTTAAAAAAAAAAGTAAAGTTCATAAAAACAAAGATTTTGTGTGATGTGAGACTGGTCCTTCATGCAAAAAGGTTGGGGACTAATCACAATATTTATTCTTGCTCAAGGAAAGTTGGTCTAATTAATTGTATATTGCAACTTAATATCATCAACGTCAGGCGACTAACAATTTGTCACAGTCCAAAACTCTTAAATCAATTGCTTTGTTCACCTTCATGAAGTAAATGTACAGCATTCAATGAGTATTTTTTTCTCAATCTATCAAGGGCGCACCTTAACCAGGTTGTAACTGACAAGGAAAAAAGCTGCACAATGTAGGGAGAACAAAAGAAGGATATACAGTATGCCCAAACCCTACTATTTCCCTCATTCTGTAAGGTGCTACTAAAACCTCATGTTGAAATAAGTCAAAATGAGCTCTCATTAAGTCATTGGATAAATGGTTACAGTTGATGTAAGTTCACAGAAGATGAGGTAAATAATGGACAGAGTTTTGCTGAAGAGGGGTTTACAACACTCGTCGATGTCTCCTGACTCAGCGCCGTGTGTTTTTCCTATGATGTCACAGTGCAGTTTGGCATGAAGAAACAGCATTTATGACTCACTTCCAGCATCTGACTATTTGTTGTTCACACCTCTTAGGAAATACAGTACAGTATGTTCAGTTTCTATCTATAAACAAAGTTTATTTGTGTTGTCCTGATAGCAGGGATGGAAAAACTATTATAAGGGGAAAAAAATAACGCAAATCTGTGGTGAAATGAATTCAATTTACGATCATTGAGGATATGTATGGGTCTACTTTAAAAGCATGAGGATCTGTAAAGGGGAGGGGAAAAAGAAAAAGAAGGAGGTAGTAAGGGAAAATACATGCACTCACATTACTCACTTTACATGCGTTTGGAATGCCTCTTTGCTTCACTTTGCCTTGTGTTAACCAGCAGCCCGGATGAGTTTGACAGCCACCAAAAGTTTGTTTGTAAATGTTATTTAAAATGAATGAATAAATCCTCCAGCGAATATGACTTCCAAACAGGCTTCCGACCTCAACACCGACCACAACAAGTGGCCCTCATCCAAAAATAAGTCAAAACCCGGAATTTACACATTGGTGGCCTCACAAATTGAAAGTATAGTAGACGTAACTGTCAGGGTACCATACTACTTATTTCCCTTTCAAACAAACTGGGCCAGATTGTATGAAATTTCGAGTGGGCCAGTTTTGACCGCAAGTCGTAAATTTGGCGTGTCTGCTAACCCGTCCGCTAAATTGACACAGTTGCATTCTTCAACATGTCGTTCTGCAAGTTTTACTTAGTACGGCCTACAAAATACACCTGACCCTGACGTGATTTGAACACGCAACCTTCTGATCTGGAGTCAGACACGCTACCGATGCGCTACAGAGTCACACAATCGATGGCTGATATGTGTAAGTTATATCGCAATTATTAGTACAAATTTTTGGCTACCGTGAAAATACTGCTCAGGACTCTGGAGGTTTCTTCGTGGATGGAAAGAAAATACAAAACAATCAAATCCATGATTATGATTTGAATAAAAATTATATACAATATATATTTTTTGTCCTCACCACCTCTGCTGTGGCCATAATTTCAATCCCTATCATTGAGGAGTGACAACTGTCATGCAGTTTTGTCTTTGGACGAGGGCCATCAGAATCAGAATCAGAATCAGAATCAGAATCAGAATCAGAATCAGAATCAGAGTCAGAATCATCTTTACTGGCCAAGTATGTCGAACACACAAGGAATTTGTCTCCGGTATAACACGCTGCACTAGTATCATCGTAAACAACAAAATCATTGAACCTTAAATGAACCATTTTAGAGTAACCAGTAGTTTTGTAGTACCATTTTGTGGTGCAAGAAGAGTGACTATGTCAGTGACTGTTTAAGGAGTTAATGGCTAGAGGGAAGAAGCTGTTTAAGTGTCTACTGGATTTGGTGCGCATGGATCTGTAGTGTCTGCCTGAGGGGAGTGGCTGAAAAAGGTGGTGGGCAGGGTGCGGGGGATCCAGGAGGATTTTCTGTGCCCTTGTCTTGATTCTTGCAGTGTGCAAGTACTCAAGAGTCAAGAGTGGCCTTCTTCCAAAAACAAGTCAAAACCTGGAATTTCCACATTGGTGGCCTCACAGTTTGGAAGTGCCGTCCGCTTAACCGTAAGGGTACCATACTACTTATTTCCCTTTCAAACAAACTGGGCCAGACTGGATGAAATTTCGAGTGGGCCAGTTTTGACCGCAAGTCGTACATTTGGCGTGTCTGCTAAACCGTCCGCTAAATTGACACAGTTGCATTCTTCAACATGTCGTTCTGCAAGTTTTACTTAGTACGGACTACAAAATACACTTGACCCTGACGTGATTTGAACACGTAACCTTCTGATCTGGAGTCAGACGCGCTACCGTTGCGCTACAGAGTCACACAATCGATGGCTGATATGTGTAAGTTATATCGCAATTATTAGTCCAAATTTTTGGCTACCGTGAAAATACTGCTCAGGACTCTGGAGGTTTCTTCGTGGATGGAAAGAAAATACAAAACAATCAAATCCATGATTATGATTTGAATAAAAATTATATACAATATATATTTTTTGTCCTCACCACCTCTGCTGTGGCCATAATTTCAATCCCTATCATTGAGGAGTGACAACTGTCATGCAGTTTTGTCTTTGGACGAGGGCCATCAGAATCAGAATCAGAATCAGAATCAGAATCAGAGTCAGAATCATCTTTACTGGCCAAGTATGTCGAACACACAAGGAATTTGTCTCCGGTATAACACGCTGCACTAGTATCATCGTAAACAACAAAATCATTGAACCTTAAATGAACCATTTTAGAGTAACCAGTAGTTTTGTAGTACCATTTTGTGGTGCAAGAAGAGTGACTATGTCAGTGACTGTTTAAGGAGTTAATGGCTAGAGGGAAGAAGCTGTTTAAGTGTCTACTGGATTTGGTGCGCATGGATCTGTAGTGTCTGCCTGAGGGGAGTGGCTGAAAAAGGTGGTGGGCAGGGTGCGGGGGATCCAGGAGGATTTTCTGTGCCCTTGTCTTGATTCTTGCAGTGTGCAAGTACTCAAGAGTCAAGAGTGGCCTTCTTCCAAAAACAAGTCAAAACCTGGAATTTCCACATTGGTGGCCTCACAGTTTGGAAGTGCCGTCCGCTTAACCGTAAGGGTACCATACTACTTATTTCCCTTTCAAACAAACTGGGCCAGACTGGATGAAATTTCGAGTGGGCCAGTTTTGACCGCAAGTCGTACATTTGGCGTGTCTGCTAAACCGTCCGCTAAATTGACACAGTTGCATTCTTCAACATGTCGTTCTGCAAGTTTTACTTAGTACGGACTACAAAATACACTTGACCCTGACGTGATTTGAACACGCAACCTTCTGATCTGGAGTCAGACGCGCTACCGTTGCGCTACAGAGTCACACAATCAATGGCTGATATGTGTAAGTTATATCGCAATTATTAGTCCAAATTTTTGGCTACCGTGAAAATACTGCTCAGGACTCTGGAGGTTTCTTCGTGGATGGAAAGAAAATACAAAACAATCAAATCCATGATTATGATTTGAATAAAAATTATATACAATATATATTTTTTGTACTCACTGCCTCTACTGGGGCCATATTTTCAATCCCTATCATTGAGGAGTGACAACTGTCATGCAGTTTTGTCTTTGGACGAGGGCCATCAGAATCAGAATCAGAATCAGAATCAGAATCAGAATCAGAATCATCTTTACTGGCCAAGTATGTCGAACACACAAGGAATTTGTCTCCGGTATAACACGCTGCACTAGTATCATCGTAAACAACAAAATCATTGAACCTTAAATGAACCATTTTAGAGTAACCAGTAGTTTTGTAGTACCATTTTGTGGTGCAAGAAGAGTGACTATGTCAGTGACTGTTTAAGGAGTTAATGGCTAGAGGGAAGAAGCTGTTTAAGAGTCTACTGGATTTGGTGCGCATGGATCTGTAGCGTCTGCCTGAGGGGAGTGGCTGAAAAAGGTGGTGGGCAGGGTGCGGGGGATCCAGGAGGATTTTCTGTGCCCTTGTCTTGATTCTTGCAGTGTGCAAGTACTCAAGAGTCAAGAGTGGCCTTCTTCCAAAAACAAGTCAAAACCCGGAATTTCCACATTGGTGGCCTCACAGTTTGGAAGTGCCGTCCACTTAACCGTAAGGGTACCATACTACTTATTTCCCTTTCAAACAAACTGGGCCAGACTGGATGAAATTTCGAGTGGGCCAGTTTTGACCGCAAGTCGTACATTTGGCGTGTCTGCTAAACCGTCCGCTAAATTGACACAGTTGCATTCTTCAACATGTCGTTCTGCAAGTTTTACTTAGTACGGCCTACAAAATACACTTGACCCTGACGTGATTTGAACACGCAACCTTCTGATCTGGAGTCAGACACGCTACCATTGCGCTACAGAGTCACACAATCAATGGCTGATATGTGTAAGTTATATCGCAATTATTAGTCCAAATTTTTGGCTACCGTGAAAATACTGCTCAGGACTCTGGAGGTTTCTTCGTGGATGGAAAGAAAATACAAAACATTCAAATCCATGATTATGATTTGAATAAAAATTATATACAATATATATTTTTTGTACCCACTGCCTCTACTGTGGCCATATTTTCAATCCATATCATTGAGGAGTGACAACTGTCATGCAGTTTTGTCTTTGGATGAGGGCCATCAGAATCAGAATCAGAATCAGAATCAGAATCAGAATCAGAATCATCTTTACTGGCCAAGTATGTCGAACACACAAGGAATTTGTCTCCGGTATAACACGCTGCACTAGTATCATCGTAAACAACAAAATCATTGAACCTTAAATGAACCATTTTAGAGTAACCAGTAGTTTTGTAGTACCATTTTGTGGTGCAAGAAGAGTGACTATGTCAGTGACTGTTTAAGGAGTTAATGGCTAGAGGGAAGAAGCTGTTTAAGTGTCTACTGGATTTGGTGCGCATGGATCTGTAGTGTCTGCCTGAGGGGAGTGGCTGAAAAAGGTGGTGGGCAGGGTGCGGGGGATCCAGGAGGATTTTCTGTGCCCTTGTCTTGATTCTTGCAGTGTGCAAGTACTCAAGAGTCAAGAGTGGCCTTCTTCCAAAAACAAGTCAAAACCCGGAATTTCCACATTGGTGGCCTCACAGTTTGGAAGTGCCGTCCGCTTAACCGTAAGGGTACCATACTACTTATTTCCCTTTCAAACAAACTGGGCCAGACTGGATGAAATTTCGAGTGGGCCAGTTTTGACCGCAAGTCGTACATTTGGCGTGTCTGCTAAACCGTCCGCTAAATTGACACAGTTGCATTCTTCAACATGTCGTTCTGCAAGTTTTACTTAGTACGGCCTACAAAATACACTTGACCCTGACGTGATTTGAACACGCAACCTTCTGATCTGGAGTCAGACGCGCTACCGTTGCGCTACAGAGTCACACAATCAATGGCTGATATGTGTAAGTTATATCGCAATTATTAGTCCAAATTTTTGGCTACCGTGAAAATACTGCTCAGGACTCTGGAGGTTTCTTCGTGGATGGAAAGAAAATACAAAACAATCAAATCCATGATTATGATTTGAATAAAAATTATATACAATATATATTTTTTGTCCTCACCACCTCTGCTGTGGCCATAATTTCAATCCCTATCATTGAGGAGTGACAACTGTCATGCAGTTTTGTCTTTGGACGAGGGCCATCAGAATCAGAATCAGAATCAGAATCAGAATCATCTTTACTGGCCAAGTATGTCGAACACACAAGGAATTTGTCTCCGGTATAACACGCTGCACTAGTATCATCGTAAACAACAAAATCATTGAACCTTAAATGAACCATTTTAGAGTAACCAGTAGTTTTGTAGTACCATTTTGTGGTGCAAGAAGAGTGACTATGTCAGTGACTGTTTAAGGAGTTAATGGCTAGAGGGAAGAAGCTGTTTAAGTGTCTACTGGATTTGGTGCGCATGGATCTGTAGCGTCTGCCTGAGGGGAGTGGCTGAAAAAGGTGGTGGGCAGGGTGCGGGGGATCCAGGAGGATTTTCTGTGCCCTTGTCTTGATTCTTGCAGTGTGCAAGTACTCAAGAGTCAAGAGTGGCCTTCTTCCAAAAACAAGTCAAAACCTGGAATTTCCACATTGGTGGCCTCACAGTTTGGAAGTGCCGTCCGCTTAACCGTAAGGGTACCATACTACTTATTTCCCTTTCAAACAAACTGGGCCAGACTGGATGAAATTTCGAGTGGGCCAGTTTTGACCGCAAGTCGTACATTTGGCGTGTCTGCTAAACCGTCCGCTAAATTGACACAGTTGCATTCTTCAACATGTCGTTCTGCAAGTTTTACTTAGTACGGCCTACAAAATACACTTGACCCTGACGTGATTTGAACACGCAACCTTCTGATCTGGAGTCAGACGCGCTACCGTTACGCTATAGAGTCACACAATCAATGGCTGATATGTGTAAGTTATATCGCAATTATTAGTCCAAATTTTTGGCTACCGTGAAAATACTGCTCAGGACTCTGGAGGTTTCTTCGTGGATGGAAAGAAAATACAAAACAATCAAATCCATGATTATGATTTGAATAAAAATTATATACAATATATATTTTTTGTACTCACTGCCTCTACTGTGGCCATATTTTCAATCCCTATCATTGAGGAGTGACAACTGTCATGCAGTTTTGTCTTTGGACGAGGGCCATCAGAATCAGAATCAGAATCAGAATCAGAATCATCTTTACTGGCCAAGTATGTCGAACACACAAGGAATTTGTCTCCGGTATAACACGCTGCACTAGTATCATCGTAAACAACAAAATCATTGAACCTTAAATGAACCATTTTAGAGTAACCAGTAGTTTTGTAGTACCATTTTGTGGTGCAAGAAGAGTGACTATGTCAGTGACTGTTTAAGGAGTTAATGGGTAGAGGGAAGAAGCTGTTTAAGTGTCTACTGGATTTGGTGCGCATGGATCTGTAGTGTCTGCCTGAGGGGAGTGGCTGAAAAAGGTGGTGGGCAGGGTGCGGGGGATCCAGGAGGATTTTCTGTGCCCTTGTCTTGATTCTTGCAGTGTGCAAGTACTCAAGAGTCAAGAGTGGCCTTCTTCCAAAAACAAGTCAAAACCCGGAATTTCCACATTGGTGGCCTCACAGTTTGGAAGTGCCGTCCGCTTAACCGTAAGGGTACCATACTACTTATTTCCCTTTCAAACAAACTGGGCCAGACTGGATGAAATTTCGAGTGGGCCAGTTTTGACCGCAAGTCGTACATTTGGCGTGTCTGCTAAACCGTCCGCTAAATTGACACAGTTGCATTCTTCAACATGTCGTTCTGCAAGTTTTACTTAGTACGGCCTACAAAATACACTTGACCCTGACGTGATTTGAACACGCAACCTTCTGATCTGGAGTCAGACGCGCTACCGTTGCGCTACAGAGTCACACAATCAATGGCTGATATGTGTAAGTTATATCGCAATTATTAGTCCAAATTTTTGGCTACCGTGAAAATACTGCTCAGGACTCTGGAGGTTTCTTCGTGGATGGAAAGAAAATACAAAACAATCAAATCCATGATTATGATTTGAATAAAAATTATATACAATATATATTTTTTGTACTCACTGCCTCTACTGTGGCCATATTTTCAATCCCTATCATTGAGGAGTGACAACTGTCATGCAGTTTTCTCTTTGGACGAGGGCCATCAGAATCAGAATCAGAATCAGAATCAGAATCATCTTTACTGGCCAAGTATGTCGAACACACAAGGAATTTGTCTCCGGTATAACACGCTGCACTAGTATCATCGTAAACAACAAAATCATTGAACCTTAAATGAACCATTTTAGAGTAACCAGTAGTTTTGTAGTCCCATTTTGTGGTGCAAGAAGAGTGACTATGTCAGTGACTGTTTAAGGAGTTAATGGCTAGAGGGAGGAAGCTGTTTAAGTGTCTACTGGATTTGTTGCGCATGGATCTGTAGTGTCTGCCTGAGGGGAGTGGCTGAAAAAGGTGGTGGGCAGGGTGCGGGGGATCCAGGAGGATTTTCTCTGCCCTTGTCTTGATTCTTGCAGTGTGCAAGTACTCAAGAGTCAAGAGTGGCCTTCTTCCAAAAACAAGTCAAAACCCGGAATTTCCACATTGGTGGCCTCACAGTTTGGAAGTGCCGTCCGCTTAACCGTAAGGGTACCATACTACTTATTTCCCTTTCAAACAAACTGGGCCAGACTGGATGAAATTTCGAGTGGGCCAGTTTTGACCGCAAGTCGTACATTTGGCGTGTCTGCTAAACCGTCCGCTAAATTGACACAGTTGCATTCTTCAACATGTCGTTCTGCAAGTTTTACTTAGTACGGCCTACAAAATACACTTGACCCTGACGTGATTTGAACACGCAACCTTCTGATCTGGAGTCAGACGCGCTACCGTTGCGCTACAGAGTCACACAATCAATGGCTGATATGTGTAAGTTATATCGCAATTATTAGTCCAAATTTTTGGCTACCGTGAAAATACTGCTCAGGACTCTGGAGGTTTCTTCGTGGATGGAAAGAAAATACAAAACAATCAAATCCATGATTATGATTTGAATAAAAATTATATACAATATATATTTTTTGTACTCACTGCCTCTACTGTGGCCATATTTTCAATCCCTATCATTGAGGAGTGACAACTGTCATGCAGTTTTGTCTTTGGACGAGGGCCATCAGAATCAGAATCAGAATCAGAATCAGAATCATCTTTACTGGCCAAGTATGTCGAACACACAAGGAATTTGTCTCCGGTATAATACGCTGCACTAGTATCATCGTAAACAACAAAATCATTGAATCTTAAATGAACCATTTTAGAGTAACCAGTAGTTTTGTAGTACCATTTTGTGGTGCAAGAAGAGTGACTATGTCAGTGACTGTTTAAGGAGTTAATGGCTAGAGGGAAGAAGCTGTTTAAGTGTCTACTGGATTTGGTGCGCATGGATCTGTAGCGTCTACCTGAGGGGAGTGGCTGAAAAAGGTGGTGGGCAGGGTGCGGGGGATCCAGGAGGATTTTCCGTGCCCTTGTCTTGATTCTTGCAGTGTGCAAGTGCTCAAGAGTCAAGAGTGGCCTTCTTCCAAAAACAAGTCAAAACCCGGAATTTCCACATTGGTGGGCTCACAGTTTGGAAGTGTCGTCCGCTTAACCGTAAGGGTACCATACTACATATTTCACTTTCAAACAAACTGGGCCGGACTGGATGAAATTTCAAGTGGGACAGTTTTTACCACAAGGAGTAAATTTGGCGTGTCTGCTAACCCGTCCGCTAAATTGACACAGTTGCATTCTTCAACATGTCGTTCTGCAAGTTTTACTTAGTACGGCCTACAAAATACACCTGACCCTGACGTGATTTGAACACGTAACCTTTGATCTGGAGTCAGACGCGCTTCCGTTGCGCCACAGAGTCACACACTCAACAGCCGATATGTGTATGTTATATTGCAATTATTAGTCCAAATTTTTGGCTACCGTGAAAATACTGCTCAGGACTCTGGAGGTTTCTTCGTGGATGGAAAGAAAATACAAAACAATCAAATCCATGATTATGATTTGAATAAAAATTATATACAGTATATATTTTTTGTCCTCACCACCTCTGTTGTGGCCATAATTTCAATCCCTATCATTGAGGAGTGACAACTGTCATGCAGTTTTGTCTTTGGACGAAGGCCACGAGTGGCCTTCTTCCAAAAACAAGTCAAAATCGGAATTTCCACATTGGTGGCCTCACAGTTTGGAAGTGTCGTCCGCTGAGCCATAAGGGTACCATACTACATATTTCACTTTCAAACAAACTGGACCAGACTGGATGAAATTTCGAGTGGGCCAATTTTTACCACAAGGAGTAAATTTGGCGTGTCTGCTAACCCGTCCGCTAAATTGACACAGTTGCAGTCTTCAACATGTCGTTCTGCAAGTTTTACTTAGTACAGCATACAAAATACACCTGACCCTGACGTGATTTGAACACGCAACCTTCTGATCTGGAGTCAGACGCGCTACCGTTGCGCTACAGAGTCACACAATCGATGGCTGATATGTGTAAGTTATATCGCAATTATTAGTCCAGATTTTTGGCTACCGTGAAAATACTGCTCAGGACTCTGGAGGTTTCTTCGTGGATGGAAAGAAAATACAAAAGAATCAAATCCATGATTATGATTTGAATAAAAATTATATACAGTATATATTTTTTGTCCTCACCACCTCTGCTGTGGCCATAATTTCAATCTCTATCATTGAGGAGTGACAACTGTCATGCAGTTTTGTCTTTGGACGAGGGCCATCAGAATCAGAATCAGAATTAGAATCAGAATCATCTTTACTGGCCAAGTATGTCGAACACACAAGGAATTTGTCTCCGGTATAACACGCTGCACTAGTATCATCGTAAACAACAAAATCATTGAACCTTAAATGAACCATTTTAGAGTAACCAGTAGTTTTGTAGTACCATTTTGTGGTGCAAGAAGAGTGACTATGTCAGTGACTGTTTAAGGAGTTAATGGGTAGAGGGAAGAAGCTGTTTAAGTGTCTACTGGATTTGGTGCGCATGGATCTGTAGTGTCTGCCTGAGGGGAGTGGCTGAAAAAGGTGGTGGGCAGGGTGCGGGGGATCCAGGAGGATTTTCTGTGCCCTTGTCTTGATTCTTGCAGTGTGCAAGTACTCAAGAGTCAAGAGTGGCCTTCTTCCAAAAACAAGTCAAAACCCGGAATTTCCACATTGGTGGCCTCACAGTTTGGAAGTGCCGTCCGCTTAACCGTAAGGGTACCATACTACTTATTTCCCTTTCAAACAAACTGGGCCAGACTGGATGAAATTTCGAGTGGGCCAATTTTGACCGCAAGTCGTACATTTGGCGTGTCTGCTAAACCGTCCGCTAAATTGACACAGTTGCATTCTTCAACATGTCGTTCTGCAAGTTTTACTTAGTACGGCCTACAAAATACACTTGACCCTGACGTGATTTGAACACGCAACCTTCTGATCTGGAGTCAGACGCGCTACCGTTACGCTACAGAGTCACACAATCAATGGCTGATATGTGTAAGTTATATCGCAATTATTAGTCCAAATTTTTGGCTACCGTGAAAATACTGCTCAGGACTCTGGAGGTTTCTTCGTGGATGGAAAGAAAATACAAAAGAATCAAATCCATGATTATGATTTGAATAAAAATTATATACAGTATATATTTTTTGTCCTCACCACCTCTGCTGTGGCCATAATTTCAATCTCTATCATTGAGGAGTGACAACTGTCATGCAGTTTTGTCTTTGGACGAGGGCCATCAGAATCAGAATCAGAATTAGAATCAGAATCATCTTTACTGGCCAAGTATGTCGAACACACAAGGAATTTGTCTCCGGTATAACACGCTGCACTAGTATCATCGTAAACAACAAAATCATTGAACCTTAAATGAACCATTTTAGAGTAACCAGTAGTTTTGTAGTACCATTTTGTGGTGCAAGAAGAGTGACTATGTCAGTGACTGTTTAAGGAGTTAATGGGTAGAGGGAAGAAGCTGTTTAAGTGTCTACTGGATTTGGTGCGCATGGATCTGTAGTGTCTGCCTGAGGGGAGTGGCTGAAAAAGGTGGTGGGCAGGGTGCGGGGGATCCAGGAGGATTTTCTGTGCCCTTGTCTTGATTCTTGCAGTGTGCAAGTACTCAAGAGTCAAGAGTGGCCTTCTTCCAAAAACAAGTCAAAACCCGGAATTTCCACATTGGTGGCCTCACAGTTTGGAAGTGTCGTCCGCTGAGCCATAAGGGTACCATACTACATATTTCACTTTCAAACAAACTGGACCAGACTGGATGAAATTTCGAGTGGGCCAGTTTTGACCGCAAGTCGTACATTTGGCGTGTCTGCTAAACCGTCCGCTAAATTGACACAGTTGCATTCTTCAACATGTCGTTCTGCAAGTTTTACTTAGTACGGCCTACAAAATACACTTGACCCTGACGTGATTTGAACACGCAACCTTCTGATCTGGAGTCAGACGCGCTACCGTTACGCTACAGAGTCACACAATCAATGGCTGATATGTGTAAGTTATATCGCAATTATTAGTCCAAATTTTTGGCTACCGTGAAAATACTGCTCAGGACTCTGGAGGTTTCTTCGTGGATGGAAAGAAAATACAAAACAATCAAATCCATGATTATGATTTGAATAAAAATTATATACAATATATATTTTTTGTACTCACTGCCTCTACTGTGGCCATATTTTCAATCCCTATCATTGAGGAGTGACAACTGTCATGCAGTTTTGTCTTTGGACGAGGGCCATCAGAATCAGAATCAGAATCAGAATCAGAATCATCTTTACTGGCCAAGTATGTCGAACACACAAGGAATTTGTCTCCGGTATAACACGCTGCACTAGTATCATCGTAAACAACAAAATCATTGAACCTTAAATGAACCATTTTAGAGTAACCAGTAGTTTTGTAGTACCATTTTGTGGTGCAAGAAGAGTGACTATGTCAGTGACTGTTTAAGGAGTTAATGGGTAGAGGGAAGAAGCTGTTTAAGTGTCTACTGGATTTGGTGCGCATGGATCTGTAGTGTCTGCCTGAGGGGAGTGGCTGAAAAAGGTGGTGGGCAGGGTGCGGGGGATCCAGGAGGATTTTCTGTGCCCTTGTCTTGATTCTTGCAGTGTGCAAGTACTCAAGAGTCAAGAGTGGCCTTCTTCCAAAAACAAGTCAAAACCCGGAATTTCCACATTGGTGGCCTCACAGTTTGGAAGTGCCGTCCGCTTAACCGTAAGGGTACCATACTACTTAATTCCCTTTCAAACAAACTGGGCCAGACTGGATGAAATTTCGAGTGGGCCAGTTTTGACCCAAGTCGTACATTTGGCGTGTCTGCTAAACCGTCCGCTAAATTGACACAGTTGCATTCTTCAACATGTCGTTCTGCAAGTTTTACTTAGTACGGCCTACAAAATACACTTGACCCTGACGTGATTTGAACACGCAACCTTCTGATCTGGAGTCAGACGCGCTACCGTTGCGCTACAGAGTCACACAATCAAAGGCTGATATGTGTAAGTTATATCGCAATTATTAGTCCAAATTTTTGGCTACCGTGAAAATACTGCTCAGGACTCTGGAGGTTTCTTCGTGGATGGAAAGAAAATACAAAACAATCAAATCCATGTTTATGATTTGAATAAAAATTATATACAATATATATTTTTTGTACTCACTGCCTCTACTGTGGCCATATTTTCAATCCCTATCATTGAGGAGTGACAACTGTCATGCAGTTTTGTCTTTGGATGAGGGCCATCAGAATCAGAATCAGAATCAGAATCAGAATCAGAATCATCTTTACTGGCCAAGTATGTCGAACACACAAGGAATTTGTCTCTGGTATAACACGCTGCACTAGTATCATCGTAAACAACAAAATCATTGAACCTCAAATGAACCATTTTAGAGTAACCAGTAGTTTTGTAGTACCATTTTGTGGTGCAAGAAGAGTGACTATGTCAGTGACTGTTTAAGGAGTTAATGGCTAGAGGGAAGAAGCTGTTTAAGTGTCTACTGGATTTGGTGCGCATGGATCTGTAGCGTCTGCCTGAGGGGAGTGGCTGAAAAAGGTGGTGGGCAGGGTGCGGGGGATCCAGGAGGATTTTCTGTGCCCTTGTCTTGATTCTTGCAGTGTGCAAGTACTCAAGACTCAAGAGTGGCCTCTTCCAAAAACAAGTCAAAACCCGGAATTTCCACATTGGTGGCCTCACAGTTTGGAAGTGCCGTCCGCTTAACCGTAAGGGTACCATACTACTTATTTCCCTTTCAAACAAACTGGGCCAGACTGGATGAAATTTCGAGTGGGCCAGTTTTGACCGCAAGTCGTACATTTGGCGTGTCTGCTAAACCGTCCGCTAAATTGACACAGTTGCATTCTTCAACATGTCGTTCTGCAAGTTTTACTTAGTACGGCCTACAAAATACACTTGACCCTGACGTGATTTGAACACGCAACCTTCTGATCTGGAGTCAGACGCGCTACCGTTGCGCTACAGAGTCACACAATCAATGGCTGATATGTGTAAGTTATATCGCAATTATTAGTCCAAATTTTTGGCTACCGTGAAAATACTGCTCAGGACTCTGGAGGTTTCTTCGTGGATGGAAAGAAAATACAAAACAATCAAATCCATGATTATGATTTGAATAAAAATTATATACAATATATATTTTTTGTACTCACTGCCTCTACTGTGGCCATATTTTCAATCCCTATCATTGAGGAGTGACAACTGTCATGCAGTTTTCTCTTTGGACGAGGGCCATCAGAATCAGAATCAGAATCAGAATCAGAATCATCTTTACTGGCCAAGTATGTCGAACACACAAGGAATTTGTCTCCGGTATAACACGCTGCACTAGTATCATCGTAAACAACAAAATCATTGAACCTTAAATGAACCATTTTAGAGTAACCAGTAGTTTTGTAGTCCCATTTTGTGGTGCAAGAAGAGTGACTATGTCAGTGACTGTTTAAGGAGTTAATGGCTAGAGGGAGGAAGCTGTTTAAGTGTCTACTGGATTTGTTGCGCATGGATCTGTAGTGTCTGCCTGAGGGGAGTGGCTGAAAAAGGTGGTGGGCAGGGTGCGGGGGATCCAGGAGGATTTTCTCTGCCCTTGTCTTGATTCTTGCAGTGAGCAAGTACTCAAGAGTCAAGAGTGGCCTTCTTCCAAAAACAAGTCAAAACCCGGAATTTCCACATTGGTGGCCTCACAGTTTGGAAGTGCCGTCCGCTTAACCGTAAGGGTACCATACTACTTATTTCCCTTTCAAACAAACTGGGCCAGACTGGATGAAATTTCGAGTGGGCCAGTTTTGACCGCAAGTCGTACATTTGGCGTGTCTGCTAAACCGTCCGCTAAATTGACACAGTTGCATTCTTCAACATGTCGTTCTGCAAGTTTTACTTAGTACGGCCTACAAAATACACTTGACCCTGACGTGATTTGAACACGCAACCTTCTGATCTGGAGTCAGACGCGCTACCGTTGCGCTACAGAGTCACACAATCAATGGCTGATATGTGTAAGTTATATCGCAATTATTAGTCCAAATTTTTGGCTACCGTGAAAATACTGCTCAGGACTCTGGAGGTTTCTTCGTGGATGGAAAGAAAATACAAAACAATCAAATCCATGTTTATGATTTGAATAAAAATTATATACAATATATATTTTTTGTACTCACTGCCTCTACTGTGGCCATATTTTCAATCCCTATCATTGAGGAGTGACAACTGTCATGCAGTTTTGTCTTTGGATGAGGGCCATCAGAATCAGAATCAGAATCAGAATCAGAATCAGAATCATCTTTACTGGCCAAGTATGTCGAACACACAAGGAATTTGTCTCTGGTATAACACGCTGCACTAGTATCATCGTAAACAACAAAATCATTGAACCTCAAATGAACCATTTTAGAGTAACCAGTAGTTTTGTAGTACCATTTTGTGGTGCAAGAAGAGTGACTATGTCAGTGACTGTTTAAGGAGTTAATGGCTAGAGGGAAGAAGCTGTTTAAGTGTCTACTGGATTTGGTGCGCATGGATCTGTAGCGTCTGCCTGAGGGGAGTGGCTGAAAAAGGTGGTGGGCAGGGTGCGGGGGATCCAGGAGGATTTTCTGTGCCCTTGTCTTGATTCTTGCAGTGTGCAAGTACTCAAGACTCAAGAGTGGCCTCTTCCAAAAACAAGTCAAAACCCGGAATTTCCACATTGGTGGCCTCACAGTTTGGAAGTGCCGTCCGCTTAACCGTAAGGGTACCATACTACTTATTTCCCTTTCAAACAAACTGGGCCAGACTGGATGAAATTTCGAGTGGGCCAGTTTTGACCGCAAGTCGTACATTTGGCGTGTCTGCTAAACCGTCCGCTAAATTGACACAGTTGCATTCTTCAACATGTCGTTCTGCAAGTTTTACTTAGTACGGCCTACAAAATACACTTGACCCTGACGTGATTTGAACACGCAACCTTCTGATCTGGAGTCAGACGCGCTACCGTTGCGCTACAGAGTCACACAATCAATGGCTGATATGTGTAAGTTATATCGCAATTATTAGTCCAAATTTTTGGCTACCGTGAAAATACTGCTCAGGACTCTGGAGGTTTCTTCGTGGATGGAAAGAAAATACAAAACAATCAAATCCATGATTATGATTTGAATAAAAATTATATACAATATATATTTTTTGTACTCACTGCCTCTACTGTGGCCATATTTTCAATCCCTATCATTGAGGAGTGACAACTGTCATGCAGTTTTCTCTTTGGACGAGGGCCATCAGAATCAGAATCAGAATCAGAATCAGAATCATCTTTACTGGCCAAGTATGTCGAACACACAAGGAATTTGTCTCCGGTATAACACGCTGCACTAGTATCATCGTAAACAACAAAATCATTGAACCTTAAATGAACCATTTTAGAGTAACCAGTAGTTTTGTAGTCCCATTTTGTGGTGCAAGAAGAGTGACTATGTCAGTGACTGTTTAAGGAGTTAATGGCTAGAGGGAGGAAGCTGTTTAAGTGTCTACTGGATTTGTTGCGCATGGATCTGTAGTGTCTGCCTGAGGGGAGTGGCTGAAAAAGGTGGTGGGCAGGGTGCGGGGGATCCAGGAGGATTTTCTCTGCCCTTGTCTTGATTCTTGCAGTGTGCAAGTACTCAAGAGTCAAGAGTGGCCTTCTTCCAAAAACAAGTCAAAACCCGGAATTTCCACATTGGTGGCCTCACAGTTTGGAAGTGCCGTCCGCTTAACCGTAAGGGTACCATACTACTTATTTCCCTTTCAAACAAACTGGGCCAGACTGGATGAAATTTCGAGTGGGCCAGTTTTGACCGCAAGTCGTACATTTGGCGTGTCTGCTAAACCGTCCGCTAAATTGACACAGTTGCATTCTTCAACATGTCGTTCTGCAAGTTTTACTTAGTACGGCCTACAAAATACACTTGAACCTGACGTGATTTGAACACGCAACCTTCTGATCTGGAGTCAGACGCGCTACCGTTGCGCTACAGAGTCACACAATCAATGGCTGATATGTGTAAGTTATATCGCAATTATTAGTCCAAATTTTTGGCTACCGTGAAAATACTGCTCAGGACTCTGGAGGTTTCTTCGTGGATGGAAAGAAAATACAAAACAATCAAATCCATGATTATGATTTGAATAAAAATTATATACAATATATATTTTTTGTACTCACTGCCTCTACTGTGGCCATATTTTCAATCCCTATCATTGAGGAGTGACAACTGTCATGCAGTTTTGTCTTTGGACGAGGGCCATCAGAATCAGAATCAGAATCAGAATCAGAATCATCTTTACTGGCCAAGTATGTCGAACACACAAGGAATTTGTCTCCGGTATAATACGCTGCACTAGTATCATCGTAAACAACAAAATCATTGAATCTTAAATGAACCATTTTAGAGTAACCAGTAGTTTTGTAGTACCATTTTGTGGTGCAAGAAGAGTGACTATGTCAGTGACTGTTTAAGGAGTTAATGGCTAGAGGGAAGAAGCTGTTTAAGTGTCTACTGGATTTGGTGCGCATGGATCTGTAGCGTCTACCTGAGGGGAGTGGCTGAAAAAGGTGGTGGGCAGGGTGCGGGGGATCCAGGAGGATTTTCCGTGCCCTTGTCTTGATTCTTGCAGTGTGCAAGTGCTCAAGAGTCAAGAGTGGCCTTCTTCCAAAAACAAGTCAAAACCCGGAATTTCCACATTGGTGGGCTCACAGTTTGGAAGTGTCGTCCGCTTAACCGTAAGGGTACCATACTACATATTTCACTTTCAAACAAACTGGGCCGGACTGGATGAAATTTCAAGTGGGACAGTTTTTACCACAAGGAGTAAATTTGGCGTGTCTGCTAACCCGTCCGCTAAATTGACACAGTTGCATTCTTCAACATGTCGTTCTGCAAGTTTTACTTAGTACGGCCTACAAAATACACCTGACCCTGACGTGATTTGAACACGTAACCTTTGATCTGGAGTCAGACGCGCTTCCGTTGCGCCACAGAGTCACACACTCAACAGCCGATATGTGTATGTTATATTGCAATTATTAGTCCAAATTTTTGGCTACCGTGAAAATACTGCTCAGGACTCTGGAGGTTTCTTCGTGGATGGAAAGAAAATACAAAACAATCAAATCCATGATTATGATTTGAATAAAAATTATATACAGTATATATTTTTTGTCCTCACCACCTCTGTTGTGGCCATAATTTAAATCCCTATCATTGAGGAGTGACAACTGTCATGCAGTTTTGTCTTTGGACGAAGGCCACGAGTGGCCTTCTTCCAAAAACAAGTCAAAATCGGAATTTCCACATTGGTGGCCTCACAGTTTGGAAGTGTCGTCCGCTGAGCCATAAGGGTACCATACTACATATTTCACTTTCAAACAAACTGGACCAGACTGGATGAAATTTCGAGTGGGCCAATTTTTACCACAAGGAGTAAATTTGGCGTGTCTGCTAACCCGTCCGCTAAATTGACACAGTTGCAGTCTTCAACATGTCGTTCTGCAAGTTTTACTTAGTACAGCATACAAAATACACCTGACCCTGACGTGATTTGAACACGCAACCTTCTGATCTGGAGTCAGACGCGCTACCGTTGCGCTACAGAGTCACACAATCGATGGCTGATATGTGTAAGTTATATCGCAATTATTAGTCCAGATTTTTGGCTACCGTGAAAATACTGCTCAGGACTCTGGAGGTTTCTTCGTGGATGGAAAGAAAATACAAAAGAATCAAATCCATGATTATGATTTGAATAAAAATTATATACAGTATATATTTTTTGTCCTCACCACCTCTGCTGTGGCCATAATTTCAATCTCTATCATTGAGGAGTGACAACTGTCATGCAGTTTTGTCTTTGGACGAGGGCCATCAGAATCAGAATCAGAATTAGAATCAGAATCATCTTTACTGGCCAAGTATGTCGAACACACAAGGAATTTGTCTCCGGTATAACACGCTGCACTAGTATCATCGTAAACAACAAAATCATTGAACCTTAAATGAACCATTTTAGAGTAACCAGTAGTTTTGTAGTACCATTTTGTGGTGCAAGAAGAGTGACTATGTCAGTGACTGTTTAAGGAGTTAATGGGTAGAGGGAAGAAGCTGTTTAAGTGTCTACTGGATTTGGTGCGCATGGATCTGTAGTGTCTGCCTGAGGGGAGTGGCTGAAAAAGGTGGTGGGCAGGGTGCGGGGGATCCAGGAGGATTTTCTGTGCCCTTGTCTTGATTCTTGCAGTGTGCAAGTACTCAAGAGTCAAGAGTGGCCTTCTTCCAAAAACAAGTCAAAACCCGGAATTTCCACATTGGTGGCCTCACAGTTTGGAAGTGCCGTCCGCTTAACCGTAAGGGTACCATACTACTTATTTCCCTTTCAAACAAACTGGGCCAGACTGGATGAAATTTCGAGTGGGCCAATTTTGACCGCAAGTCGTACATTTGGCGTGTCTGCTAAACCGTCCGCTAAATTGACACAGTTGCATTCTTCAACATGTCGTTCTGCAAGTTTTACTTAGTACGGCCTACAAAATACACTTGACCCTGACGTGATTTGAACACGCAACCTTCTGATCTGGAGTCAGACGCGCTACCGTTACGCTACAGAGTCACACAATCAATGGCTGATATGTGTAAGTTATATCGCAATTATTAGTCCAAATTTTTGGCTACCGTGAAAATACTGCTCAGGACTCTGGAGGTTTCTTCGTGGATGGAAAGAAAATACAAAAGAATCAAATCCATGATTATGATTTGAATAAAAATTATATACAGTATATATTTTTTGTCCTCACCACCTCTGCTGTGGCCATAATTTCAATCTCTATCATTGAGGAGTGACAACTGTCATGCAGTTTTGTCTTTGGACGAGGGCCATCAGAATCAGAATCAGAATTAGAATCAGAATCATCTTTACTGGCCAAGTATGTCGAACACACAAGGAATTTGTCTCCGGTATAACACGCTGCACTAGTATCATCGTAAACAACAAAATCATTGAACCTTAAATGAACCATTTTAGAGTAACCAGTAGTTTTGTAGTACCATTTTGTGGTGCAAGAAGAGTGACTATGTCAGTGACTGTTTAAGGAGTTAATGGGTAGAGGGAAGAAGCTGTTTAAGTGTCTACTGGATTTGGTGCGCATGGATCTGTAGTGTCTGCCTGAGGGGAGTGGCTGAAAAAGGTGGTGGGCAGGGTGCGGGGGATCCAGGAGGATTTTCTGTGCCCTTGTCTTGATTCTTGCAGTGTGCAAGTACTCAAGAGTCAAGAGTGGCCTTCTTCCAAAAACAAGTCAAAACCCGGAATTTCCACATTGGTGGCCTCACAGTTTGGAAGTGTCGTCCGCTGAGCCATAAGGGTACCATACTACATATTTCACTTTCAAACAAACTGGACCAGACTGGATGAAATTTCGAGTGGGCCAGTTTTGACCGCAAGTCGTACATTTGGCGTGTCTGCTAAACCGTCCGCTAAATTGACACAGTTGCATTCTTCAACATGTCGTTCTGCAAGTTTTACTTAGTACGGCCTACAAAATACACTTGACCCTGACGTGATTTGAACACGCAACCTTCTGATCTGGAGTCAGACGCGCTACCGTTACGCTACAGAGTCACACAATCAATGGCTGATATGTGTAAGTTATATCGCAATTATTAGTCCAAATTTTTGGCTACCGTGAAAATACTGCTCAGGACTCTGGAGGTTTCTTCGTGGATGGAAAGAAAATACAAAACAATCAAATCCATGATTATGATTTGAATAAAAATTATATACAATATATATTTTTTGTACTCACTGCCTCTACTGTGGCCATATTTTCAATCCCTATCATTGAGGAGTGACAACTGTCATGCAGTTTTGTCTTTGGACGAGGGCCATCAGAATCAGAATCAGAATCAGAATCAGAATCATCTTTACTGGCCAAGTATGTCGAACACACAAGGAATTTGTCTCCGGTATAACACGCTGCACTAGTATCATCGTAAACAACAAAATCATTGAACCTTAAATGAACCATTTTAGAGTAACCAGTAGTTTTGTAGTACCATTTTGTGGTGCAAGAAGAGTGACTATGTCAGTGACTGTTTAAGGAGTTAATGGGTAGAGGGAAGAAGCTGTTTAAGTGTCTACTGGATTTGGTGCGCATGGATCTGTAGTGTCTGCCTGAGGGGAGTGGCTGAAAAAGGTGGTGGGCAGGGTGCGGGGGATCCAGGAGGATTTTCTGTGCCCTTGTCTTGATTCTTGCAGTGTGCAAGTACTCAAGAGTCAAGAGTGGCCTTCTTCCAAAAACAAGTCAAAACCCGGAATTTCCACATTGGTGGCCTCACAGTTTGGAAGTGCCGTCCGCTTAACCGTAAGGGTACCATACTACTTAATTCCCTTTCAAACAAACTGGGCCAGACTGGATGAAATTTCGAGTGGGCCAGTTTTGACCCAAGTCGTACATTTGGCGTGTCTGCTAAACCGTCCGCTAAATTGACACAGTTGCATTCTTCAACATGTCGTTCTGCAAGTTTTACTTAGTACGGCCTACAAAATACACTTGACCCTGACGTGATTTGAACACGCAACCTTCTGATCTGGAGTCAGACGCGCTACCGTTGCGCTACAGAGTCACACAATCAAAGGCTGATATGTGTAAGTTATATCGCAATTATTAGTCCAAATTTTTGGCTACCGTGAAAATACTGCTCAGGACTCTGGAGGTTTCTTCGTGGATGGAAAGAAAATACAAAACAATCAAATCCATGTTTATGATTTGAATAAAAATTATATACAATATATATTTTTTGTACTCACTGCCTCTACTGTGGCCATATTTTCAATCCCTATCATTGAGGAGTGACAACTGTCATGCAGTTTTGTCTTTGGATGAGGGCCATCAGAATCAGAATCAGAATCAGAATCAGAATCAGAATCATCTTTACTGGCCAAGTATGTCGAACACACAAGGAATTTGTCTCTGGTATAACACGCTGCACTAGTATCATCGTAAACAACAAAATCATTGAACCTCAAATGAACCATTTTAGAGTAACCAGTAGTTTTGTAGTACCATTTTGTGGTGCAAGAAGAGTGACTATGTCAGTGACTGTTTAAGGAGTTAATGGCTAGAGGGAAGAAGCTGTTTAAGTGTCTACTGGATTTGGTGCGCATGGATCTGTAGCGTCTGCCTGAGGGGAGTGGCTGAAAAAGGTGGTGGGCAGGGTGCGGGGGATCCAGGAGGATTTTCTGTGCCCTTGTCTTGATTCTTGCAGTGTGCAAGTACTCAAGACTCAAGAGTGGCCTCTTCCAAAAACAAGTCAAAACCCGGAATTTCCACATTGGTGGCCTCACAGTTTGGAAGTGCCGTCCGCTTAACCGTAAGGGTACCATACTACTTATTTCCCTTTCAAACAAACTGGGCCAGACTGGATGAAATTTCGAGTGGGCCAGTTTTGACCGCAAGTCGTACATTTGGCGTGTCTGCTAAACCGTCCGCTAAATTGACACAGTTGCATTCTTCAACATGTCGTTCTGCAAGTTTTACTTAGTACGGCCTACAAAATACACTTGACCCTGACGTGATTTGAACACGCAACCTTCTGATCTGGAGTCAGACGCGCTACCGTTGCGCTACAGAGTCACACAATCAATGGCTGATATGTGTAAGTTATATCGCAATTATTAGTCCAAATTTTTGGCTACCGTGAAAATACTGCTCAGGACTCTGGAGGTTTCTTCGTGGATGGAAAGAAAATACAAAACAATCAAATCCATGATTATGATTTGAATAAAAATTATATACAATATATATTTTTTGTACTCACTGCCTCTACTGTGGCCATATTTTCAATCCCTATCATTGAGGAGTGACAACTGTCATGCAGTTTTCTCTTTGGACGAGGGCCATCAGAATCAGAATCAGAATCAGAATCAGAATCATCTTTACTGGCCAAGTATGTCGAACACACAAGGAATTTGTCTCCGGTATAACACGCTGCACTAGTATCATCGTAAACAACAAAATCATTGAACCTTAAATGAACCATTTTAGAGTAACCAGTAGTTTTGTAGTCCCATTTTGTGGTGCAAGAAGAGTGACTATGTCAGTGACTGTTTAAGGAGTTAATGGCTAGAGGGAGGAAGCTGTTTAAGTGTCTACTGGATTTGTTGCGCATGGATCTGTAGTGTCTGCCTGAGGGGAGTGGCTGAAAAAGGTGGTGGGCAGGGTGCGGGGGATCCAGGAGGATTTTCTCTGCCCTTGTCTTGATTCTTGCAGTGTGCAAGTACTCAAGAGTCAAGAGTGGCCTTCTTCCAAAAACAAGTCAAAACCCGGAATTTCCACATTGGTGGCCTCACAGTTTGGAAGTGCCGTCCGCTTAACCGTAAGGGTACCATACTACTTATTTCCCTTTCAAACAAACTGGGCCAGACTGGATGAAATTTCGAGTGGGCCAGTTTTGACCGCAAGTCGTACATTTGGCGTGTCTGCTAAACCGTCCGCTAAATTGACACAGTTGCATTCTTCAACATGTCGTTCTGCAAGTTTTACTTAGTACGGCCTACAAAATACACTTGACCCTGACGTGATTTGAACACGCAACCTTCTGATCTGGAGTCAGACGCGCTACCGTTGCGCTACAGAGTCACACAATCAATGGCTGATATGTGTAAGTTATATCGCAATTATTAGTCCAAATTTTTGGCTACCGTGAAAATACTGCTCAGGACTCTGGAGGTTTCTTCGTGGATGGAAAGAAAATACAAAACAATCAAATCCATGATTATGATTTGAATAAAAATTATATACAATATATATTTTTTGTACTCACTGCCTCTACTGTGGCCATATTTTCAATCCCTATCATTGAGGAGTGACAACTGTCATGCAGTTTTGTCTTTGGACGAGGGCCATCAGAATCAGAATCAGAATCAGAATCATCTTTACTGGCCAAGTATGTCGAACACACAAGGAATTTGTCTCCGGTATAATACGCTGCACTAGTATCATCGTAAACAACAAAATCATTGAATCTTAAATGAACCATTTTAGAGTAACCAGTAGTTTTGTAGTACCATTTTGTGGTGCAAGAAGAGTGACTATGTCAGTGACTGTTTAAGGAGTTAATGGCTAGAGGGAAGAAGCTGTTTAAGTGTCTACTGGATTTGGTGCGCATGGATCTGTAGCGTCTACCTGAGGGGAGTGGCTGAAAAAGGTGGTGGGCAGGGTGCGGGGGATCCAGGAGGATTTTCCGTGCCCTTGTCTTGATTCTTGCAGTGTGCAAGTGCTCAAGAGTCAAGAGTGGCCTTCTTCCAAAAACAAGTCAAAACCCGGAATTTCCACATTGGTGGGCTCACAGTTTGGAAGTGTCGTCCGCTTAACCGTAAGGGTACCATACTACATATTTCACTTTCAAACAAACTGGGCCGGACTGGATGAAATTTCAAGTGGGACAGTTTTTACCACAAGGAGTAAATTTGGCGTGTCTGCTAACCCGTCCGCTAAATTGACACAGTTGCATTCTTCAACATGTCGTTCTGCAAGTTTTACTTAGTACGGCCTACAAAATACACCTGACCCTGACGTGATTTGAACACGTAACCTTTGATCTGGAGTCAGACGCGCTTCCGTTGCGCCACAGAGTCACACACTCAACAGCCGATATGTGTATGTTATATTGCAATTATTAGTCCAAATTTTTGGCTACCGTGAAAATACTGCTCAGGACTCTGGAGGTTTCTTCGTGGATGGAAAGAAAATACAAAACAATCAAATCCATGATTATGATTTGAATAAAAATTATATACAGTATATATTTTTTGTCCTCACCACCTCTGTTGTGGCCATAATTTCAATCCCTATCATTGAGGAGTGACAACTGTCATGCAGTTTTGTCTTTGGACGAAGGCCACGAGTGGCCTTCTTCCAAAAACAAGTCAAAATCGGAATTTCCACATTGGTGGCCTCACAGTTTGGAAGTGTCGTCCGCTGAGCCATAAGGGTACCATACTACATATTTCACTTTCAAACAAACTGGACCAGACTGGATGAAATTTCGAGTGGGCCAATTTTTACCACAAGGAGTAAATTTGGCGTGTCTGCTAACCCGTCCGCTAAATTGACACAGTTGCAGTCTTCAACATGTCGTTCTGCAAGTTTTACTTAGTACAGCATACAAAATACACCTGACCCTGACGTGATTTGAACACGCAACCTTCTAATCTGGAGTCAGACGCGCTACCGTTGCGCTACAGAGTCACACAATCGATGGCTGATATGTGTAAGTTATATCGCAATTATTAGTCCAGATTTTTGGCTACCGTGAAAATACTGCTCAGGACTCTGGAGGTTTCTTCGTGGATGGAAAGAAAATACAAAAGAATCAAATCCATGATTATGATTTGAATAAAAATTATATACAGTATATATTTTTTGTCCTCACCACCTCTGCTGTGGCCATAATTTCAATCTCTATCATTGAGGAGTGACAACTGTCATGCAGTTTTGTCTTTGGACGAGGGCCATCAGAATCAGAATCAGAATTAGAATCAGAATCATCTTTACTGGCCAAGTATGTCGAACACACAAGGAATTTGTCTCCGGTATAACACGCTGCACTAGTATCATCGTAAACAACAAAATCATTGAACCTTAAATGAACCATTTTAGAGTAACCAGTAGTTTTGTAGTACCATTTTGTGGTGCAAGAAGAGTGACTATGTCAGTGACTGTTTAAGGAGTTAATGGGTAGAGGGAAGAAGCTGTTTAAGTGTCTACTGGATTTGGTGCGCAGGGATCTGTAGTGTCTGCCTGAGGGGAGTGGCTGAAAAAGGTGGTGGGCAGGGTGCGGGGGATCCAGGAGGATTTTCTGTGCCCTTGTCTTGATTCTTGCAGTGTGCAAGTACTCAAGAGTCAAGAGTGGCCTTCTTCCAAAAACAAGTCAAAACCCGGAATTTCCACATTGGTGGCCTCACAGTTTGGAAGTGCCGTCCGCTTAACCGTAAGGGTACCATACTACTTATTTCCCTTTCAAACAAACTGGGCCAGACTGGATGAAATTTCGAGTGGGCCAGTTTTGACCGCAAGTCGTACATTTGGCGTGTCTGCTAAACCGTCCGCTAAATTGACACAGTTGCATTCTTCAACATGTCGTTCTGCAAGTTTTACTTAGTACGGCCTACAAAATACACTTGACCCTGACGTGATTTGAACACGCAACCTTCTGATCTGGAGTCAGACGCGCTACCATTGCGCTACAGAGTCACACAATCAATGGCTGATATGTGTAAGTTATATCGCAATTATTAGTCCAAATTTTTGGCTACCGTGAAAATACTGCTCAGGACTCTGGAGGTTTCTTCGTGGATGGAAAGAAAATACAAAACATTCAAATCCATGATTATGATTTGAATAAAAATTATATACAATATATATTTTTTGTACCCACTGCCTCTACTGTGGCCATATTTTCAATCCATATCATTGAGGAGTGACAACTGTCATGCAGTTTTGTCTTTGGATGAGGGCCATCAGAATCAGAATCAGAATCAGAATCAGAATCAGAATCAGAATCATCTTTACTGGCCAAGTATGTCGAACACACAAGGAATTTGTCTCCGGTATAACACGCTGCACTAGTATCATCGTAAACAACAAAATCATTGAACCTTAAATGAATCATTTTAGAGTAACCAGTAGTTTTGTAGTACCATATTGTGGTGCAAGAAGAGTGACTATGTCAGTGACTGTTTAAGGAGTTAATGGCTAGAGGGAAGAAGCTGTTTAAGTGTCTACTGGATTTGGTGCGCATGGATCTGTAGCGTCTGCCTGAGGGGAGTGGCTGAAAAAGGTGGTGGACAGGGTGCGGGGGATCCAGGAGGATTTTCCGTGCCCTTGTCTTGATTCTTCCATCCATCCATCCATCCATCCATCCATCCATCCATCCATCCATCCATCCATCCATCCATCCATCATCTACCGCTTATCCGGGGCCGGGTCGCGGGGGCAACAGCTTTAGCAGGGAAGCCCAGACTTCCCTCTCCCTAGCTACTTCTTCCAGCTCTCCCCGGGGGATCCCGAGTCGTTCCCAGGCAAGCTGGGTGACATAGTCTCTCCAGCGTGTCCTAGGTCTTCCTCGGGGTCTCCTCCCGGTGGGACATGACCGGAACACCTCACCGGGGAGGCGCTCAGGAGGCATCCGAATCAGATGCCCAAGCCACCTCATCTGGCTCCTCTCGATGTGGAGGAGAAGCGGCTCGACTATGAGCCCCTCCCGGATGACTGAGCTTCTCACCTTATCTCTAAGGGAGAGCCCGGACACCCTGCGGAGAAAACTCATTTCAGCCGCTTGTATCCGGGATCTCGTTCTTTCGGTCACGACCCATAGCTCGTGACCATAGGTGAGGGTTGGGATGTAGATCGACCGGTAAATTGAGAGCTTCGCCCTTTGTCTCAGCTCCTTCTTCACCACGACCAATACAACGTCCGCATCACAGCAGACGCTGCACCGATCCGCCTGTCGATCTCCCGCTCCCTCCTACCCCCACTCGTGAACAAGACCCCAAGATACTTGAACTCCTCCACTTGGGGTAAGATCTCCTCCCCGACCCGGAGGGGGCACTCCACCCTTTTCCGACTGAGGACCATGGTTTCAGATTTGGAGGTGCTGATTTTCATCCCAACCGCTTCACACTCGGCTGCGAAACGCTCCAGTGAGAGTTGGAGAGCCCCGTTTGAAGGAGCCAACAGCACCACATCATCTGCAAAAAGCAGGGATGTAATACTGAGGCCCCCAAAACGGACCCCATCAACGCTTCGGCTGCGCCTAGAAATTCTGTCCATAAAGGTTATGAACAGAATCGGCGACAAAGGGCAGCCTTGGCGGAGTCCTACCCCCACTGGAAACGATTCCGACTTACTGCCGGCAATGCGAACCAAACTCTGACATCGGTGGTATAGTGACCGAACAGCCCGTATCAGGGGGTTCGGTACCCCATACCCACGAAGCACCCCCCACAGAACTCCCCGAGGGACACGGTCAAACGCCTTCTCCAAGTCCACAAAACACATGTAGACTGGTTGGGCGAATTCCCACATACCCTCGAGGACCCTGCCAAGGGTGTAGAGCTGGTCCACTGTTCCACGGCCGGGACGAAAACCACACTGCTCCTCCTCAATCTGAGGCTCGACTTCCTGACGGACCCTCCTCTCCAGCACCCCTGAATAGACCTTACCCGGGAGGCTGAGGAGTGTGATCCCTCTGTAGTTGGAACACACCCTCCGGTCCCCCTTTTTAAAAAGAGGGACTACCACCCCGGTCTGCCAATCCAGAGGCACTCTCCCTGTTGACCACGCGATGTTGCAGAGGCGTGTCAACCAGGACAGCCCCACAACATCCAGAGCCTTGAGGAACTCCGGGCGGATCTCATCCACCCCTGGGGCCTTGCCACCGAGGAGCTTTTTAACCACATCGGTGACTCCCACATACCCTCGAGGACCCTGCTAAGGGTGTAGAGCTGGTCCACTGTTCCACGGCCAGGACGAAAACCACACTGCTCCTCCTCAATCTGAGGCTCGACTTCCTGACGGACCCTCCTCTCCAGCACCCCTGAATAGACCTTACCAGGGAGGCTGAGGAGTGTGATCCCTCTGTAGTTGGAACACACCCTCCGGTCCCCCTTTTTAAAAAGAGGGACTACCACCCCGGTCTGCCAATCCAGAGGCACTCTCCCTGTTGACCACGCGATGTTGCAGAGGCGTGTCAACCAGGACAGCCCCACAACATCCAGAGCCTTGAGGAACTCCGGGCGGATCTCATCCACCCCTGGGGCCTTGCCACCGAGGAGCTTTTTAACCACATCGGTGACTTCAACCACAGAGATAGTAGAGCCCACCTCAGAGTCCCCAGGCTCTGCTTCCTCCAAGGAAGGCGTGTTGGTGGAGTTGAGGAGGTCTTCGAAGTACTCTGCCCACCGGTTCACAACGTCCCGAGTCGAAGTCAGCAGCGCCTCCTCCCCACTGTACACAGTGTTAGTGGTGCACTGCTTCCCCCTCCTGAGACGTCGGATGGTGGACCAGAATTTCCTCGAAGCCGTCCGGAAGTCGGCTTCCATGGCCTCACCGAACTCTTCCCACGCTCGGGTTTTTGCCTCGGCGACCACCGAAGTCGCGGTCCGCTTGGCCAGTCGATACCCGTCAGCTGCCTCTGGGGTCCCACAGGCCATAAAGGCTCGATAGGACTCCTTCTTCAGCTTGACGGCATCCCTTACTGCTGGTGTCCACCAGCGAGTACGGGGATTGCCACCACGACAGGCACCAACCACCTTACGGCCCCAACTCAGATTGGCCGCCTCAACAATAGAGGCACGGAACATGGTCCACTCGGACACAATGTCCCCCGTCTTCCCCGGAACATGGGAAAAGCTCTGTCGGAGGTGGGAGTTGAAACTCCTTCTGACAGGGGATTCCGCCAGACGCTCCCAACAAACCCTCACTATACGTTTGGGTCTGCCAGGACGGGCCGGCATCTTCCCCCACCATCGGAGCCTACTCACCACCAGGTGGTGATCAGTTGACAGCTCCGCCCCTCTCTTCACCCGAGTGTCCAGAACATGCGGCCGCAAATCCGATGATACAACTACAAAGTCGATCATCGAACTGCGGCCTAGGGTGTCCTGGTGCCAAGTGCACATATGGACACCCTTATGTTTGAACAAGGTGTTCGTTATGGACAATCCGTGACGAGCACAGAAGTCCAATAACAAAACACCACTCGGGTTTTGATCGGGGGGGGCCGTTCCTCCCAATCACGCCCCTCCAGGTATCACTGTCATTGCCCACGTGAGCATTGAAGTCCCCCAGCAGGAGTACTCTCCAGCACACCCTCCAAGGACTCCAAAAAGGGTGGGTATGCTGAGCTGCTGTTTGGTGCATATGCACAAACAACAGTCAGGACCCGTCCACCCACCCGAAGGCGGAGGGAGGCAACCCTCTCGTCTACCGATGTGAACCCCAATGTACAGGCACTGAGCCGGGGGGAAATGAGTATGCCCACACCTGCTCTGCGCCTCTCACCGTGAGCAACTCCAGAGTGGAAGAGAGTCCAACCCCTCTCGAGAGAACTGGTACTAGAACCCAGGCTGTGTGCAGAGGCAAGTCCGACTATATCCAGTCGGAAATTCTCTGCCTCACACACCAGCTCGGGCTCCTTCCCTGCCAGAGAGGTGACATTCCATGTCCCAAGAGCTAGCTTCTGCAGCCGCGGATCGGACCGCCAGGGTCCCCGCCTTTGGCTGCCGCCCAGCTCGCATTGCACCCGACCCCTTTGGCCCCTCTCATGGGTGGTGAGCCCATGGGAAGGGGGACCCACGTTGCCTCTTCGGGCTGTGCCCGGCCGGGCCCCATGGGTGTAAGCCCGGCCACCAGGCGCCTGCCAACGAGCCCCACCTCCAGGCCTGGCTCCAGAGGGGGGCCCCGGTGACCCGCGTCCGGGCAAGGGAAACCTAGATCCATTTATTTTTAGTCTTGATTCTTGCAGTGTGCAAGTCCTCAAGAGTCAAGAGTGGCCTTCTTCCAAAAACAAGTCAAAACCCGGAATTTACACATTGGTGGCCTCACAAATTGAAAGTATAGTAGACGTAACTGTCAGGCTACCATACAACTTACTTCCCGTTCAAACAAACTGGGCCAGATTGTATGAAATTTCGAGTGGGCCAGTTTTGACCGCAAGTCGCACATTTGGCGTGTCTGCTAAACCGTCCGCTAAATTGAGACAGTTGCATTCTTCAACATGTCGTTCTGCAAGTTTTACTTAGTACGGCCTACAAAATACACTTGACCCTGACGTGATTTGAACACGCAACCTTCTGATCTGGAGTCAGACGCGCTACCGTTGCGCTACAGAGTCACACAATCAATGGCTGATATGTGTAAGTTATATCGCAATTATTAGTCCAAATTTTTGGCTACCGTGAAAATACTGCTCAGGACTCTGGAGGTTTCTTCGTGGATGGAAAGAAAATACAAAACATTCAAATCCATGATTATGATTTGAATAAAAATTATATACAATATATATTTTTTGTACCCACTGCCTCTACTGTGGCCATATTTTCAATCCCTATCATTGAGGAGTGACAACTGTCATGCAGTTTTGTCTTTGGACGAGGGCCATCAGAATCAGAATCAGAATCAGAATCAGAATCAGAATCAGAATCATCTTTACTGGCCAAGTATGTCGAACACACAAGGAATTTGTCTCCGGTATAGCACGCTGCACTAGTATCATCGTAAACAACAAAATCATTGAACCTTAAATGAACCATTTTAGAGTAACCAGTAGTTTTGTAGTACCATTTTGTGGTGCAAGAAGAGTGACTATGTCAGTGACTGTTTAAGGAGTTAATGGCTAGAGGGAAGAAGCTGTTTAAGTGTCTACTGGATTTGGTGCGCATGGATCTGTAGCGTCTGCCTGAGGGGAGTGGCTGAAAAAGGTGGTGGGCAGGGTGCGGGGGATCCAGGAGGATTTTCTGTGCCCTTGTCTTGATTCTTGCAGTGTGCAAGTACTCAAGAGTCAAGAGTGGCCTTCTTCCAAAAACAAGTCAAAACCAGGAATTTCCACATTGGTGGCCTCACAGTTTGGAAGTGCCGTCCGCTTAACCGTAAGGGTACCATACTACTTATTTCCCTTTCAAACAAACTGGGCCAGACTGGATGAAATTTCGAGTGGGCCAGTTTTGACCGCAAGTCGTACATTTGGCGTGTCTGCTAAACCGTCCGCTAAATTGACACAGTTGCATTCTTCAACATGTCGTTCTGCAAGTTTTACTTAGTACGGCCTACAAAATACACTTGACCCTGACGTGATTTGAACACGCAACCTTCTGATCTGGAGTCAGACGCGCTACCGTTGCGCTACAGAGTCACACAATCAATGGCTGATATGTGTAAGTTATATCGCAATTATTAGTCCAAATTTTTGGCTACCGTGAAAATACTGCTCAGGACTCTGGAGGTTTCTTCGTGGATGGAAAGAAAATACAAAACAATCAAATCCATGATTATGATTTGAATAAAAATTATATACAATATATATTTTTTGTACTCACTGCCTCTACTGTGGCCATATTTTCAATCCCTATCATTGAGGAGTGACAACTGTCATGCAGTTTTGTCTTTGGACGAGGGCCATCAGAATCAGAATCAGAATCAGAATCAGAATCAGAATCAGAATCAGAATCATCTTTACTGGCCAAGTATGTCGAACACACAAGGAATTTGTCTCCGGTATAATACGCTGCACTAGTATCATCGTAAACAACAAAATCATTGAATCTTAAATGAACCATTTTAGAGTAACCAGTAGTTTTGTAGTACCATTTTGTGGTGCAAGAAGAGTGACTATGTCAGTGACTGTTTAAGGAGTTAATGGCTAGAGGGAAGAAGCTGTTTAAGTGTCTACTGGATTTGGTGCGCATGGATCTGTAGCGTCTGCCTGAGGGGAGTGGCTGAAAAAGGTGGTGGGCAGGGTGCGGGGGATCCAGGAGGATTTTCTGTGCCCTTGTCTTGATTCTTGCAGTGTGCAAGTACTCAAGAGTCAAGAGTGGCCTTCTTCCAAAAACAAGTCAAAACCCGGAATTTCCACATTGGTGGCCTCACAGTTTGGAAGTGCCGTCCGCTTAACCGTAAGGGTACCATACTACTTATTTCCCTTTCAAACAAACTGGGCCAGACTGGATGAAATTTCGAGTGGGCCAGTTTTGACCGCAAGTCGTACATTTGGCGTGTCTGCTAAACCGTCCGCTAAATTGACACAGTTGCATTCTTCAACATGTCGTTCTGCAAGTTTTACTTAGTACGGCCTACAAAATACACTTGACCCTGACGTGATTTGAACACGCAACCTTCTGATCTGGAGTCAGACGCGCTACCGTTGCGCTACAGAGTCACACAATCAATGGCTGATATGTGTAAGTTATATCGCAATTATTAGTCCAAATTTTTGGCTACCGTGAAAATACTGCTCAGGACTCTGGAGGTTTCTTCGTGGATGGAAAGAAAATACAAAACAATCAAATCCATGATTCTGATTTGAATAAAAATTATATACAGTATATATTTTTTGTCCTCACCACCTCTGCTGTGGCCATAATTTCAATCCTTATCTTTGAGGAGTGACAAATGTCATGCAGTTTTGTCTTTGGACGAAGGCCACGAGTGGCCTTCTTCCAAAAACAAGTCAAAACCCGGAATTTCCACATTGGTGGCCTCACAGATTGGAAGTGTCGTCCGCTTAACCATAAGGGTGCCATACTACTTATTTCACTTTCAAACAAACTGGGCCAGATTGTATGAAACTTCGAGTGGGCCAGTTTTGACCGTTGTCTGTATGTCGGAAGTGTCTGCTTTTGGGATGCGCTAAATTGACAGAGTTGCATTGTTAATTCCTCCTCTTTCATCTATAAGTGCTTCAAACAACAAAGTGTATGTAGAAAAAGGGGTTAAAATTGCACGACGGTCTGTGACTTACTGTATGTGTTGAGTTGTATTGTTTTGTCATTTTATATTAACTGTTCTTTTGATGGTGGAGCGGGTACCCGCAGCGTTTCCTCTCTCTCGTGAGGAAAGAACCTTCATCCGTCCGGTATGTTGCACATGTAGCAATAAAGTTGACTTGACATTAAATATGAAATTCCGCAAGTTTTGACTGACAAAATTTGTCTGACCCAGACGTGATTTGAACACGCAACCTTCTGATCTGGAGTCAGACGCGCTACCATTGCGCCACAGAGTCACACCAGCAGTGTAGAATCCGTCAAATATTATATAATACCATTCCAAACGCATAATACTGGAGCTTACCTAATGGGTAGAAAGAAATCCAAATAAATCAAATCGGTTATTTTTATTTGAATCAAACCCATTTATTTTTCTTGGGCGTCACCGCTTCTACGAGGGCTATAATTTCACTCCCTATCAATTCGCCGCGCACGACAGTCAACATTCGCCAAGCTGACCCGGAAGTAGATCAACGCGCATGAAAAGATTGCGAGATCTCGCAATCTTTCTATGCGAGATCTCGCAAAGTTTTTTTCCTTCCATGTCCCCTTAGGGCAGGGGTGTCCAAACTTTTTGCCAAGGGGGCCAGATTTTATGTGGTAAAATGTCGGGGGGCCGACCTTGGCTGACATTCTTTACATTGAACAACAATATTGTTCAACAAATTTTAGTAAGCCAGTCTGTTTCACATTTCCATTTTTATTTTAATTTCAACAATCTTAAGAATTTCTTTTGGTTCATTTGAAACAGGAATTTGAAATATGACATATCAGTCAATATAAACACGGAGTGATGTCTTGTTAACTCGTGAGTGATGCCCTCTAGTGTTTAAATGCTATTACTCATTTAGTGAATGCTATTACTCATTTAGCCACTAGAGGGAAGCAGTACTCTATGAAACATCACTCACCAGTCGACGAGACCTCAGTCAATGCAACACGTGTTCCATTGCGCCCAACCTGCGGGCCAGACGGCACTGATTTTATGACAGGGGGCCGAGGGCCGGATGAAATTCGACCGCGGGCCAAATCCGGCCCGCGGGCCGGACTTTGGACATGCCTGCTTTAGGGGCTCCGTAGTTTTGCAATGCTCTGTAGACGTCTATTGGATAGCACGGTCTTGCCCAAGGAAGTGAGCCAGCACCCCAAAATACGACATTGATGTCTTCTGAATTGTCGCGATGCAATCCTGTAGTTGCAAATCTCCGTCCGAACCTCTTATCCTGACTAAGGTCCCTGGCGCGCTGTAACCGATCCCAGGTGTCTTTCGGCAGCAGGTCCATACTGAAATGGTTACCATCCAATCACAGGGCAGAGTGACAAGTATTTGCCCTTGAAATAAGGCTCTCCAAGCAAAATTTAAAAACGTTGAAGTATGTTTTACACATTAAAGGATGTTTTACTACCATCTTCTGGACAAAGGTATAGGTGGAACTTGGAGTTCATAAAGTGACTTACACGACTAGAATAACCCCAAAACACAATACAATACATTCATTCATTCATCTTCCTAACCGCTTGATCCTCACTAGGGTCACGGGGGGTGCTGGAGCCTATCCCAGCTGTCTCCGGGCAGTAGGCGGGGGACACCCTGAATGGGTTGCCAGCCAATCGCAGGGCACACAGAGACGAACAACCAATACATGCTGATTTATATAGCGCTTTCACAACAGCGGCAGCTGTAACAAATGTACACTATAATAATGCTTTGCTTGCTCAAGAGCCACCTAACAAAAATAGTTCCCAATTAGTGTAATACTCCTTTAAGCGCTATCATGCAAGGAAAAAGAGGAGAGAAATATTTGTTTTAAATCGCTGTAGCTGGAGATTTTTATAACATCCTCCCTCTTACACGTTTTCTTTGAACATTTACAATACATGCTGATTTATATAGCGCTTTTACTGGTACATACCATACATATTTTCCAACCATTTTCTAAAACCCTTTTCCTCATTCGTCAGATCGTAGGCAAGCTAGAGTCTATCGCAGAGGAGTTTGAGCAGAGTACTCCCTGGACCGGTCACTAGCCATGGGGGACACACAGGGACCATTCACACACACCCCTGTAGAACCCAACAACGCCACAGTATGGATCGAGGCGATGTTTAAACCCACAAACTCTTCTACACAACCGCAGTGTTCATATACCTTTTTTGGGTAACCAAATCATTTTAAGGGTGGGCCCGATGGCCGACTGGTTAGCGCCTTGGCCTCATAGTGTAGCGGTATGGGTTTTATTCAGGTACTCCTCCGATTTTCCTCCCACATTCCCAAAACATCCATGGCAGGCTAATGGAACACTTTAAATTGCCCCTTGGTGTGAGTGTGAGCGCAGATGGTTGTTTGTTTATGTGTGCCCTGCAATTGGCTAGCAAACAGTTCAGGGTGTACCCTGCCTACTACCCGAAGACAACTGGGATAGGCTCCAGCACCCCCCTTGTGATGATAAAGTGGATCAGAAAATGGATAGATGGAAAATCAGTTACTCACAAATTATGATGCCAGATGGCTAGGAGTGAACCATTGAACTGCCCTCCCAGACAATTACATTATACATAAGATTCTTGACTTTGTACACTTACTGAATTAATATTTGATCCCACATTTTTGACACAAGGATCTTTTTGTTATGCAATTCCTAAACTATAAGAACAAGAGGTTTTGTTTTAAAACATTTTTTATTCCATACAGAGCTCTTTTAGTCAAAAAGACCGAATCCCATGTCATCATCGGATTCTTCAGACTCTTCCTTCTTCTCCTCCTTCTTCTTTTCTTCAGCTGGAAAAGTAAATCAAAGAAACAGTTGAGTCTCGTTATATTGTGATTATGCAGGCCATCAAAAACACGAAGAACTGTCCAGATAGCTAACATGCCAAGTAGAAAGCAAAAGTCCAGAGCGCCAAAAGATGTGGAAATATTTTGACGCTCACCTGCAGCAGGTGCGGAAGCTCCTCCTGAACCAGCAGCTGCAGAGGTGGCCACTGCTACAGCACCGCCTGCTGGCATGCTGGCGAGTTTGCACATACCTTGAAGAGACAAGACAAGAATTAAAACTGAGGGTGTCGATCATTTTAGCAGAGGGTGGTCAGTATCACGAGGCTGGGGGGGTCGGAGGGTAAATAAATAAATTGCCATTAGTTTAAGGTGACCATTCAACTTTGACTCCCTTTTGGTGTATGTGTCAATTGTACTATATAACTTCAATCGAGAGCGACGGTTGGGCTGCAGCGATCAAATATTGGATCGTTTCAGGCTTCCACAGAGCCTGCTGATGAGCTGATTGTTGAATCAGGTGTCTTGAAGTAGAGAAAGATCTAAAAAAGGCAGCATATGGCTTCTGAGGAACCGGCGTTCCATACCCCTGGTGTACAGTGCATGTAAAATTAGCAGGTACCCGAGGCAGAAAAAAGGCCCCATTACTCCAGCACCCGTTTCAGCCCCAAGTCACAGGTGTCAAAGTAAAGGCCCAGGGGCCAGATCTGGCCCGCCATATCATTTTATGTGGCCCGCAAAAGCAATTCAAGCAGGTCAACTTCCATGATGCTTGCTAAAGTCTGAACCAAAATTTCAAATTGTCATATAGAAAGTAACAATTACAATGTTCGAACAATCCATTATTCTTTACCCCTGATGTCAAAACTAGTTATCCATCTATTTGTTGTTCGCTGTGTAAATAATATGTGGAGGTGGTGAAACATTTATATGGTTTCACAAAATTCAGTCAGAACGGCTCTCCAAGGGAAACTGTAACTACAATGTGGTCCACGACAAAAGTGAGTTTGACACCCCTGCCCTAAGTAATAGACAGAAATGAAGCATGCATATTTTGGCTTTTAATTGGAGAACTCCGCAAACAAGTGCTAAGGACAGCTTTCAAAAGTGTGTTTTAATATGTTTTAACACATTTAAATGTGCTTTGTTAAGTTGTTCAAATCCTTAACAAGAGGTAAAACAAATTTTTAAAATGCATCTCACAATATTACATTTTCACTTCATGTGGGTGGGTCATGAATTCGCAATAACGAATTCACTGTACAATGGCTACCTTTAGCTAGTGAACTACATCACAATATTGCAATGTTTTCCCAGTTATCGCTGTATATCGTGCAATTTTTGACTTGCCACAGTGACATGAAACAGTGACACTCACCAGCAGCAATCACATCATTCACTTTCTTGCCTTTGAGCTCAGCGAGGACCTGTTGAAGGTAAATGGCATTTGTGAAAGTCACTCAAGTAAAAAAAGAGAGAAAAAGATGTTGATATGTGCAGAACAGGTACCTTTTCCAAACGGGTGTCATCAGCCTCAATGCCAACACTTTCCAGGATCTTCTTGATGTGTTTAGCATCTGGATTCTCATTGCCGCCAAGGGCAGATAGCAGGTAAGCAGCTACGTAACGCATTCTGTAACAAGTAATTTGAACAAATATTGGGATCATTGTAAAAGCAACTAGGATTGTAAGCATTCTTATTTTAACTTATGGTTATTATCACAGGAATGAGCTTTAACATAGTAGCAGTGGTTGTTTTGCCGTAACCAGCAACTCTCTTTTATTAGCAAGGTTTTATTTTAAAATGCATTTTTTATACCAGATGGAGCCCGTGTTTTGTGTTACTGGCTCTGATTATTTTTGCTGTGAATGGTGCTGATTGGTCAATTGCTGCAGGGAGAAATTGTGGGCCTGCCATAAATCGGCTATTTCAACAAGAGTACAGGTGTATAGCATTTTGTGTAGGCTGCTACATGATGGTTCTACTGGCTTCCAGATTCACTGGCTCCCGATTCCTGCTGTGGGGATTAGGGCAATGTCCAGTAACTTTGCGTTTCCTAATCATAACGTTACCTTGTTTTTGTAAATAAAATATATAATAATAACAATAATAATAATGGGTTACATTCTTGAACTTTTCTTAATTGTAACTCCAACCTAATTTTTTAAGATTATTTTTACCTGTTTTTATTGCGAACCCCTTCATTCTCTTTAGCCTAACTTTTTACTTTTGTGGGCCTTAATCATTCTACCACATATTTCAGTTTTACCAGCTATATCGAAATTGTTGAAGCGCTTAATTGTCCAATTCTTCAATTAATACATGAAACGAACCTGCTTACTTACAATTAACTGTCTGCAAGACATCGTAAAAATCAAATGTTACCGCGCGGGATTCGAATCCCTGACGCGAAGCAGTAAAAGAGCATCTTCAGGGAGACGCCTATAACCACACCACTACTAGCCGACACCGGGTGAAAGACGCAAAACGTGTATTTGTAGTTTTTACGGAAATCCCAGTAAAACGCGAGGTCACGAATTGCCGGTCGCGCCAATATAACCACTGAGAATATTGTAGTTCTTGGCTGCCAAGCACTTTCTGCGAGGTTGTTTGAAGTGAAGATTGTCGCTGCCAATCCTTTTTTTCTTCATCAAATCAGCAAAGCCAAGGCAATATTTATTTATTCGTAGTCGATATTTTTTGCACATAAAACTTGTTGAAATGAGTCAGTCAAAGTGGCTGTTCATAAGTCGTAGTCGGATACCATGTGGCGGTTCTCTTCGGTCCCGCTAATAGAGACCGCTAACAAGTTTTAAACCTTAATCTCAACAAGACACGTTCTAATCAGCCAGATATTTGTGAACGTATATTTAATGTGCCACGTGGTTCATTTGACCACCTACTAATGGAATAAAAACGTATTTAAAAGGCCACTCACTTGAGCAAGAAAGTCGAACGCGTGCTCACTTATGGTTAGCACAGAAGGAAAGGAAATTACGCCACACACCCAAAACGGACGTGCATTCATTTCTTCTTCGTTTTGTGTTTAGCTTCTGTTCAAGCGACATCTGCTGTCGTATCCTACCATGTGCACGATACATCCTTCCGTAAGGGTGTTTTGTGTTGTTATTGTGGTTGTTCTTGGATCAAACAATAAAGCCTACGTGGCAGATCTAACAATTTTCCCTGAGAGGGTGAACGGATGCCAGGAGCTTGAGTTTGGAGTGCGTAGGTTCGAAACCGTCCCCACAAAAGCACACAAACGCAAGCACGTCAGAGGTTTCATTATCTGCGTTCACTGGCAAGTTTCAAGCGCGTCACGTCAACGTGACTATAACATTAGTTTAATGTCGCGAACAAACTCAGTGTCTGTAGGCAAAGCCATCATTCTCATCAATTACAATCAGGGACTAGATTTTTCCGCCTTTTTTTCCAGTCAAAATGGACCAATTTTATATTGTTCCAAATCTATAAAATGAAGAGAAAATAAAGTTTTCTACCTCATGAAACTGTATATTGTTGTATATACTGTAAATACACATCCACTTTATATAATACATTCATAACCCAAATAGAGTCAACAGTGTGGGACTTCACTATCACTGTATGAGATAAGAAATCAACAGCTTTTTAAAAATCACATTTAGACAACACTTTATGAATACAAGTAATGAACAAATCTTAAATATGGCAGGGAATGTGTTTCCTTTTTTAGTTTTGATTTTGAGCAGCAAATTTGAAGTTACATGTTGGTGCTCACCAGGAATGCATAAGCAAAATTGCACAAATTGAAAAACTTGAAAAAATAGTGAACAATCTTAGGATTTTTTAATGTTAAAGTTTCGAATACTGTAAAAATTGAATACACTTCATCTTCAGGATGTTTAGAGCCACTTTTGTAAGTGGCCCCGCCCCCGTCCCGGCCAGGCCCTTTCCGCTTTTTTCATCACTAGCCACTCTCATCCCTGTACAATTCATTTTAAGTCTTTGACAGGCTACATGTAGTCACTCTTCTACACCCTCTACATTCAATCACATATATTTACAAATACCTTTTAACCACACCACGGATGTTAGTATGGTTGGTGGTCAGCAAAACGTTTAACAAAAAGTTCCAGCTCGACGGTGCCGTTCTCAATGCTGAGCAAAGTTTAACAGGATAACCGTTCACTTAGCAAGTTGACCCCACAAACCACCGTCTGAGATGGTAAAGGTAAATTGCACTTCATTTAGGATGCAACCACGTCTTTCATCGAAGGTGTGTGCGTGTTTGAATTCTAATCTGGTGATGAAAACCTTTTTTCACAAAGAACATTCGTAATAAAAATCGGAATTTCGTATTGATAGATTCTTTGCCAACAGTAGGGGTGACAAGGCATTTGGTTGCAGTGGCAGCCGCCCCCCCCCCTCCCGCGTGAAAACCCCTATGCCCAAACACAAGGCAAAAACATCGTTTTGCTCAGTTTTTCTGGTAGAAATACCCCGTCACTAAGTATGTGGCTAGAATAATGCTTCTTTCTCATCTCTTTTCTCATCTCTTTTTCTTTTAATCACTCTGCTATGCAAAACTGCATGTTTTTGATTTTATCTTTAGACAACACTTTGTCATGAGAGTTTAAAAAGTGTCAGTCACCTGGGATTGTAAGCAAATGGAATGAAAAAACCCCCACAGAAAAACTGTCAATTAAGCACAGAGACATTGTGTGTTGGAAGATGAGAACAAAACATGACATTCAAGATTACATCGGTTTTATTTATTTCACTTTCATTTTATTTCTACATTTCACATGAACACAACATAGTAAATAAGAAAAAAACCCCACAAATATAACACAATCTACAGGTAAACACCCTTTACAAGCACAACTAAAATGTTTCAAAACATTATCAAAAGCTTCACATGCTGCAAGTTTACTCTTAGAATTCGAGAGGGCACAAAGACCAGTTGAGATCTGAGAAGGGAACACTGACGTAGGCCAGTTTGTCTGCAGAGTACCGACATCCAATTTGCTGCCTGAACAATGCTGTGCTACACACACAGCACGGGCAGACTCACTTTGCCCCTAGATTTTATTTCTTTAGCAAAAACACTTACAAAAATTGAGAAAAATATCAAAAGAAAGCTATTATAAAAATACTCTATTGACCACCCCAAAAGGGAGATTGGGTAAAACGGGTAGAGTTGAGTTGTTTCACAACATTTTGCGACAACATCAGATGACAGTGACATTCAGTGTGTTAAAATGCGTGAGCAGGATATCCAACATGCTGCTGCGGGATAAAACTGTACAAGCGAAACTACTTTTTAATATTGCACCAACTACATTATGTACACAAATGGTGTGTCACCGAAAACAAACAAGGAGGCTACTGGGAAAGAAAGAAAGAGAGAAAGAAAAAAAAAAGGTAGCGGCGTAGCCCCTGAAATTCTCTAAATGTTTTGTTACTCAAATATATTTCACTGTGCCGGTTGAATGAATGCTTCATATTCAACTTTGCACAGCCTTAGACACATTCTCGATGGACATTCTCCATGAAAACAAACTCTTTTGCAGCAATTGAGGACAAGTGTCTCCCATTTAAGAAAAAAAAATACTTTGCATAGATTGATGTGTACATTTCAATTTTGTGTTCACTCGTGAGCCAGACTTTCAATCTTATTTTGACAGCTTTCCAAATAAGCGTCATGTTTATTTGCTTGACATTGGGGAAATCTGAATAACATGTAACATCATTCAAATAGTTCCAATCATTTTCCTTCACTCGACAAGCAAGGCAGTACTTTGAAATCATTAGCTTGTTTGGTATTCCCTATGTAAATAAGAAAAACAACTGTTGGTTGAACGGGTACATACACTCAGTCATCAAAGTAGCGCTGAGACCCCTTTTTGAAAACAATCACTAGTTAGCAACATTACATGTCATGAAGGTATTATCGGAGAATTCTATAAAAGGACAGTTGTTGCATTTTTACACAGTGTATTGCAGAGATGGATTATTCATTGGATGGCAAAATTCTCAAGGTCAAAATCAGAAATAATTCTTTGTGGGACTTGGTGTTGTGAAGCAAAGCTGTTTACAATTAGAGTAGGTTGAGCTACAAAATAAGTGAACATACATATACTGTTATTCCGCAGACACTGCAGTGGCTGTATACGGTGGGTTATCATGAGCGTGTTTGTCGTGCAGTCAATGGTCATTGTGTTTTCGCTGGAAAAAACGGGAACCACGTAGTTCAGATCAATAAGGAGACATTCAACGCAACTTTACATTGAGTTTGTTGTAGAACGGCACACCAAAGCTCAAGACGGCGAAACAACGCTATAAAACCTTTTCTAAGTCTTTACTCATAGATGACTGCTTCTTTCAATTTGCACATTTGCATTTCTTTTTAAACAGCTTTCTTGTATCGGAAGAACTATGCTGAACAATCAGTGGAAACAAACGAGGAAAAAATAGAGAACTCCTTTTCACTTGATAATATCTTAAGAGTTGCAAACTTTCCTCGCTAAAGGAGTTTTGTATAACGTAGGATTCAACCGGCAGTTCCAAAAGTAATGCACAAGATGTGAGTGAGCTATGCTGACAAATGTGAGCTGAAGTAAAAACTTTTCAAAATGAACTTGTCATCCACAAAACATCAAAACGTTCAATCATGAGGCCATGACGCGTTTCCGTCGCTTTTGCACACTCGCAGAACTTATTCAGGAAACCAAGTCAGACGTTTTCAATGGATGCGATTTTATCCATGCAGGTTTTCTATCACATGACCGTTGCAATACAAAATATAAGCCTGAATCTGTTGCCTTGGTTACGGAGATGGCTGACGAATGTCGATGCCTTGGCTGTGATGTTCAGCATAGTAACCATGAGCAATTTGAATATTTAATTGGTGCAGAAACTGAGTACAAAATGTATACTTTTGTGTGGATCAATTACAACTATGTGTGAGTAGGCTAGAATGTTTTTGAGTTGGAATACAAGAAAGACCAGAACAGATGGCCTGAAGGCTGGAGGAGGAGAGCCATAAGAACTGGCGTCGACATGAAACAACCCTACTGGGGATAGTTATTCTGCTGCCGACGCTTCGCCGACCTCATTTTCTCAAAACGTGACTCCATCTCTTCGAGGACTTTGGGGGTGTACCTCACTACCAGCTTCACTGTGCCCTGAGCTGCTTTAAGTAGTTCCACAGCTTTCTCATGGTGTTCACCTTCCACGCTCTAGGGGGGAGAAAAAAAAAAAAAAAAAAAAAGAACCACTCAAATGTTGGGCTGCACACTGTACAATGGACACCAATTTGGGGTCTCACATTTGAGAATCAGAATCAGGTTTCTGCAGGACAGCTTTACAAGCTATTCCATCACAAATTCATTGCCGTGAAAAGGTATTTGCCCCCTTCCTGATTCCCCCACCCCCCTTTTTTTTGCACATCTACCATCCATCCATTTTCTGATCCGCTTCATCCTCACAAGGGTCGCAGAGCGTGCTGGAGCCTGTCCCAGCCGTCTTCGGGCAGTAGGTGGCGGGACACCCTGTACCGGTTGCCAGCCAATAGCAGGGCACACACAGACGAGCAACCATCCACATTCAGACCTTGGGACAATTTAGAGTGTTCAATCAGCCTGCCAATGCATGTTTTTGGAATGTGGGAGGAAACCAGAGTACCCGGAGAAAACCCACGCAGGCCGGGGGGAGAAGATGCAAACTGCACACAGGGAGGCCGGAGCCAAACCCACGACTATCTGTACTGTGAGGTCAACGCGCTAACCACTGGATTACAGGGCCGCCAGATTTCAAATCATCCAACCAATTTTAATATCACTTAGAGACAACCCAAGGAAATACAACATCGGTTGTTTCGGTGTGATGATTTGAAACCTTTGTCTGGTTAAATATGAAAAAAAAAAAAAATGGAATGAATCAGGAAATGGGCAAATACTTTTTCACGGCACTGTATATAGGAAAAGCCAAATGTTGGCAAGGACACATCACCTATACGATTTATTGAGGTGTTGAAAAACATTTTGTAGCACAGAGCAAGAGAAAAGGAGCGATGAAAGATTGTACAATGTGCTTAATGAATGTATTTTTGTTTGGAAAAGTCACAGACGCTTTTGTGATTCACCTGCTTGACTTTTGCGCAGGGTGCGTGGGTTCAGTTCCCACTCGGTATGGTTATAATATGAATGTTGAATGGTTGTCTGTCTCTATATGTGCCCTGTGACTTACCGGTGACCACACATCAACTGAGATGGGTTCAAGGAACTCAGTTGTGGTTTGGTTCACTTCACCTAAAGTGTGAATGCTGCATAGGCGAAAACGCAGGCCAACATTGAAATGATAAGAGGAAAGCACTGGAAAATGCAATGATGGGGTGGATTACGGTCTCCTTTGGGCATATTTTTATGTTTGTGTAAGTAAGTGCCAAGAAAAAAAAAATATATATACTAGAGCTGTCAGTTTAGCGCGTTTTTATTGGCATTAATTTAAATGAATATTAACGGGATTAAATTTTTTCTCGCGATATTAACGCGGCACACGTCACAAGCGGATGGTACGTTGCTCTATAAATACACCAGAACAAAACAACAAGCGCGCTGCAGAAGTCCACACCCACGTCTGTTTTGCCAGCCACGGCAGCACGAGACACCGAAAACGGATACTTAAAGAGTTTATGAATGGAAAGTTTACTTTTAAAAAGTTGCCCGATTGCTTCACTGACAAGACCAAAGTTATCTGTTCTTCTGTATGTCTGTATCATACAGGTATACGATGTATGCCACTGACACGATTGTTACTTGTTTGGAACTATTTTGTGTGGAAGGTTACAGTATTCTGCGTCCATATAAATAGAGCGGGTGGAGCTTCTCTGTGTTTGTCTGACAGTGGTAGCGACCTAGCGAAAATAAAACGTCTCCAGTGTTGTCATTCGAAATGAGGTCTACACAAAAACTGTAGAGAGACTTCCGCACAAGAAGGACCAACACAATCAACATAGCCTGACTGTGTTAGGGGGAGTGACCCCCCCCCCCCCTCCCCTTTCAGAATGGTTTGCCCCAGCAGCACGGGGGAAGTGCGTGCGCTTTTTTTGTACGGCGGGCAGTTTTGAATACAGCGGCACATAATGAACACTGGTGTCCGGTGTCTCGTTATTCTTCAACAAACATACAAAAACAGACTGCTGTGTTCAAAGCAAACTTGAGAAAAACGAAGTATGCAACCATGGTTTAAATGCACTATAGGCCGAGTACTAGTTTACCTTAGATGTGCACTTTATAATGTTATATTGCTCTGTTTTGATTTTATAAAAAAAGCTGTTAAAGCAGCTGTTGTGTGACGAAATATTGTTTTCACTGTTGTTGATGGACAGTAATATTGTGTGATAGATTATGTGTGAATAACTGCTCCAAGTGAAAAATGTTCATGTAAAATTGAAAATCGAAATTGTTATTTCAGTAAATATTTGCATTTGGCACATAGAAAACTGATTCATGATTCCATGTTGATGAGAGCATTAAAATGGGGGAAAATAGGGCAAAAAATGTAAAAGGAAATTCAGAAACGATAAAAAATATGTGAGTAATCACGATTAATTTTTTTGTCCATTTGAGTTAATTATGACAGTTGCATTTTTAATTAGATTAAATATTTTAATCGTTTCACAGCTCTAATATATACTAAAGGATTTTGGTCACTCCATGCCAAATCACCCACCACTTCCCCTCCCAAAAAAGAGAACATATAAACCGAGATGATTTTCATTTTAATAAAACTTGGTCTACTTGTTGATGGTGATGACAAAATCAAAAATCCTCAAATTTTAAGTCAATTAGAGCAGGGGCTGCACCCTTCCGAATTTTGACATTTTTGGCAATAAAACGGCATGGCCACCTTCAATTGAACCCTTATATCTCTGGTTCAATATTTACAAAAGAGGAGTTGTTGGAATGGGAATTTAACAAGGATTCCAAATATGCAATCATTTAGAAGATTGGTACATATGTGAGCAACTTGAACCTTTGACATATAAAGTGACATTGTATTTCACATGACCGAAACATTTTCATGCATGGTAATCTCTCACATTTTCTACAGAACATATGCCAGTTGCAGAGATTTTTTTTCAGGTTTAGCAGCAAGAATGAGTCAAAAGATCTATTCCCTCAGATATTCCTTGAAAGTTGAATATTCATTGGAGGTCTGCAGGGCCAGATACTTTGACAATTTATTGTTAAAACTTTAAAAAAAAAAAAACCCTTCTCTGAAACTTTTGTTTTAGAGAAACCTGAGAGATTACATTCATGAAAAATTTTGTTGAGGTCATGTAATCCACAAGGTCAATCTCAAATTCAAAGTACAGGTTAAAAGGTCAAGTGCCCAAAAAAATATGGACCGATCGAAACGATTGCATATATGAATTCCATTTCCAACAATACCCGTCTTGTGAAAAGTGACCCAGCACTTCTTGCGTTAAAAGGTTCAAAAGGAAGGAGTCCATGCTCCCTTTTTGGCCAAAATGTCAAAATTTGGTCGGCCACAGCTACCAAACCCCTGCTCCCGTTGACCTAAAATTTGAGATTTTGTGTTATGCCATCATTATCAACAAGTACATCATTAAAATCAAAATCTGCTTGGTTAAGCATGGGTGCGATTTGGCTTGAAACGAGCCGTTCCTCGTTAACATAGATAGACAAGGCTACCTTTTGGAGTTCCAAAAATGTTTTACATTTAAGGACACATCACAGGCTAACTGCAGTAACGGCTAAAGAGTTGTTACATTAGAACAAATGTGACACATTGAATGAAAAAGCTGAGGAAAAAAGCGGAGACCTTTTGCCTGTTAAAGAAGAGGACTTACCACCCCGTTGACAGAGAGAAGTTGATCACCTCTCTTCAGGCCACCATGTCGGTCGGCGATGCCTCCTGGGATGATCCGCGAGATGTAAATTGGAGAGTTCTGCTCCTTCCCACCCATTATGTTGAACCCCAAGCCTTCTTCCGTTTTGGGAAGTTCCACCACACGTGGATGCGAGTGCCCCTCACTTGCTGCAAACGCCGCCACGGTCGCCTATACGATGAGAGTTTCTCTGTTAATACTTGAAATATCTTGTAACACTGTGACTGAATGATTGAACCTTTGCTGTAGCATTTGCTCTGACTTCAGGACTGCTGTTGATGTCCACTGTCTCGTACACATGCTCATAAACCTGTAGAAACAAATTAGCCAAAAGATCAAAACCTGCAGTGTCTATTTCAGCACGCATAGTGGAACCTCCTGTGAAATACGATACAAAGTTGGCGTTCCAACAATTTTTTTGTTGAAATCCTCATCATGCATGTCATACTTCGTACAAGACAAATCTTGTGAAAGGCACCTTCAATTAGTCGTTTCACTTTGACAAGTACTACTTAAATCATCGCCTGTATAATTAATAGAGGTTTCATGATGGAAACAGTTTGTGTGTGGAAACAAACATTTTTTAATTTGTTCCCATGGAAAATGTGTTCACTTAAACTAGTGTCACAAAAGAGATTATGTTCTTACTCAAGCAGTTAGACGATAATCAATACGACGAGGTGAACTGTCAGCGAGTGAACTGAAACCAAAGCAAATGAATGATTCAAAACAATCACATTGCAAGTAGGGATGCCCCAATCCCACTTTTTGAGTACCCAAGTTTTAGGCTATGGTTTTAATATCTGCCACTATCGCGTCCCGATCTGACAGCTTGGCCATACAGTAAAAATGAATGAATGGGGAGTGTGCATCCAAATGAATGTTTTCACATCGTTCTTCTCTCCCTTGTTGCTCCAAATAAAATGTATTTTCCACTGCAGGGTACAGGCGGATGTGTCTGCGTGTTATTAGGCCTCTCACCAGAACAGACTTATCACCGTTATCAGGTCTATCACCATAACAAATCTTTCCGGGCGATGTATTTTTCACAAAAACTATTGCAATAAATGATTGCATCAATAAGTCACTGGTTTAGTAATGATGTTAGAGCAAAAATAATTGAACTACATCCTTTTCAAGAGTTTTTTAAATACGATTGTGACTAAATTGAGAGTGGACAAGTTAATTATTTAAGTACATTATTTATAAATTTTTATACTTTGGTATACAGGTTATCTGTAAGATTTTTGTCATGAAAAATAGGTAAGTAGCCTTAACAAAGGTTGTTTTCCATCCTATCTTACTAATACTGTACTTGAATAAAAGCCCAAATAGATAAAATACACATTGACTAAGGTGTTTGTATTCATGTTTAGCTATTTCAAGCGAACTAAGCTCCCTCAAAATACACTAGCATTGGAGAGATCCAGACTCAGTAATTTTAGCACTCAAAATGGATATTTGATGACGGTCACCAAATCTCTTTAAGCTCCTGGCAAAAGTTCACAGAACCCATAGTGCATAAACAAGCAATGGGATTGTGCAAAAAGAGCACCGCAGAAGGCTGCTGTTAGCCAAAAGCATTGGTGCAGGGGTGTCAAAGTTGTTTTTGTCATGGGCCACATTGTAGTTACGGTTTCCCTTGGAGGACCGTTATGAATTTTGGGAATAACTACCGTAGTTTTACAATCAGAAGTCAAGAATAATGACTGTTATTGTGGATTACATATCACAATTTGAACTTTGGTTTAGACTTTAGCATGCATCGTGGAACTTGACATGATTATTTGCTTTTGCGGGCCACATAAAATGGTGTGGCAGGCCAGATCTGGCCCCCGGGCCTTGATTTTGAAACTGTGCATTAGAGCTACTTGGCTATTCGCGTTACTGACTCCTTCATCTCATTAATAAATTGAAGCAAATCTAGCATACACAGTCGAATCCAACTGTTTAGACGGGTTTCAAAAGCTGTTCCACCCCTAATGTGAACACATCCGTGTGAACGCCGACACTTGTTCGGCGGCTGACAGGAGAGGTAGAGAAGCAATGCGACTGAATGTTGATGATGTGTGTAAACAAACATGCATGTAAATTATTATGTATCGAGTCAAAAAAACCTATTGTTACAGTCCTAATCACTGTGATCCGCCCCAAATTCAGGACAGCCCTAACTACAGGTATCTTACTTCTCTGACAGCATTGCAAAATTCACTCTGTAAGACCCTTTGCAGGGCCTGCAGTTTCTGAGGAGGAACCTCCCCTGTCCTCTGAAGCTTGTCAAGCAGTTCAATGGCTCGGTTAATGTCTGTCAACAAACAAAACACCACAATCCAGTATCAAAATAAAGGCGCTGTTTGAAAAATACTGACACAAGGATCTCAAACATTTAGTGAAAATGAGTAAACTCTTAAAGTACAGAGGTTATTTGTTTTGCTTTTGAGAGTGCCCCCCCCCCACACACACAGTTTTTCCTGAGTATTTTTTTCCTGAGGAAAAAAAACCTCCTCCCAAGTGACTGCAATAGACCGACATAAGATGATATTTTCACCCGAGTTCTCAATAAAGGGAGGAATATTACATAAGGAAATAAGACCCAAAATTATATTTTTGTATGCTTTCTAATCTCATGATAAGAAATAAATAAATAATTCCAATAATAAACAGCTATATAAACTAAATAAACCACTCAGGGGGAAAAAGTGTTTTGTTTTGGCCTCCCAAGCTCACTCAATATGATCTGGGATTATAAATAACACGTTGATAATCATTTGACAAAACTGAATAATAACCTTTTTACTGAATTTGATCAAACGTCTCAAAAATGTATGTACTGTTGTACTTTTTTGCGAATGCACCGCAGGAGAGAATGCTAACGGCGGCTAATGTCTGCTTTTCATGGCCAGCAAAGCAGAGGAGGTGCGCTTTTCATGGCCAGCAAAGCAGAGGAGGTGCACTTCTTACAATCCATCCGAACCATCTTCTTTATTTTTAATACCGCAGCAAAATCGGGAATGTAAACGTCATGTCATTGCAACCAAACAGTAGTTTCCTGACTTGCTTGTTAGCAACGAATCATACAATCTAACATGGCAGATGGCGTTCATCTTAGAATTGAAGCAGCATTTTGGGCTTCCAAATCGAATGCAAACGAATTGCTAACATAGCCCTCGAAATGCTACAGAATCTCGGCATGCATTTAGCAATAGCAATTGCACTTGGCTAACGCTACTTTTAGGTAAGACGTTCCCATCGACACGAACATTTCAACGCCACACTACCTAGCCAATTAACTTTACCTCTCTCCAGACGTACAGGTTCCCCAAGCGACGCCATTTTCCTGCTGAGACGCAGTTTTGTGTCACGCGGATATTACGTCGAATGGCAGCTAAGGGAAACTCAAATTAGTAATCCTCGTTGACGTTACGTGCTCTCAACAAGGGTGATAAATCAGATTAGCTCAATTAGCAGGCTAGGCTAGCGGCCAGTGTCATGGTGCGTTCAGGTAGCGCTGGAAAATTTTGAATTCATGTATCAAAAAGGACACCGTTGTTTAAGTGACAGTAATTATGGTGATATTACATTACATTAAATGACGTGATGTGCCCGATCTGCCACTCGGGCCTTGAATTTGGGACTTGTGACCTATTGGACGGTGATGTGCATTTAAGGTTGCATTCAGTTGCAGTCATACATTGGATGTCCTTGGGATACGCATATTGCACGGGCCATGATCGAGATTACAAGGTTTGTTCTTGACAAACCACGCAGTGTCAAGCCTGCTACTCCCACCACTGTTCAAAACAAAACAAAATTTACGAGAGCAGGCAGTCAGTGCGGGTCTCTGCAGGGCTGCACTGGAACTCATCGCCAACAAAAACTTTATTCGGCGGATGCTCCGGAAAGTGAATCATTTTTCCCTTGTACAAACTTTAGGCTGTAAAGAATACTAATCTTTCATTTGCCTTTGAGCAACTTTAAGTCTCCAAAGAATTGAATCGATTTTTTTGTTGATGCTGAATTATTGTGAATTCTCACCATTTGTTATCGACTTTCCCTGGCTTTGCACAAACTTCTCTTCTAGAAGTTGGGTGATTTCACCGTTTGTGGGAGTAGCAAGGTCAACGACAGACCTTTTTCAAGACACTTGCCAAGGATAGTGTAAATTGTTACTGTATGCAGTTTGTGTTGAGGAGTGTGGCAGCCCTAAGTGTTCCTATCACTTGTATTGGAGACACTGTGCACGTACAACTTTTAATGAGAGTATAAGGGTAAAGATTTTCATACTTCATACCCGAAATATGAAATTATTCTATATTGATAATTTACTAATTGTTTTTATTTCATTTTTCTCACGTGTTCTTGAGTGGTGGGGTAGCTCCCCAGCACCATTTTATATACTAATCATATAGGAGGGTATTGTGCTCAGTCCTCAAAATGGGAATGGCTCCCCCTTAAATTACCTGCTGGATTATAAGGGGTTTTTATTGTTTTTATCTGTCTTGGTCTGTTTGACTTACACGTGAACGATTTCTTCCCCACCTCACTATAATTAATCAGAAAACTATCTTGGTAAGTTTTGATGGATTCATTCATTTCATTTAAAAGCTGTGCTGAGCCTCTTGGTGCTTTTGTTCAAGGGATTATTGGACCACATCCTGTCTGTGGGAGGGAGATCTGACGCTTTCATGGCTTTAGCTGACAAATCTGTAGTGTCTCGCGGGGATTTGAATCATTAGAGTTTTGCATTGTACTGTATAGTGATTACATTCACTGATATCTCTTCACGGGTCACTTTGAACAGCTGTTAAATTGCTGTTGCAGCAATATAATTAAGAGAATGTCATTACGATGACTGTACCTGTTGTTGGAAATTAATGAAAACGATTGACAATCATGTCCATGAACTGGTCATCCCTTTTTGAGCGGCAGTGTGATTCCTTCCTCACATTTGGCGTCTGAAAGGAAATCGCCGTAAATTCTTACCGTGGAGAGAGGAGTAAACATCAGTTCTCTGGTCGTGGAGTTTTCTTCAGCGGCTTCCCAAATTTCAAAAGGCGAGTTCCACTCTTCTTCAGGAACTCACTTGAATTCAAACAGGTTTTGGTGAAGCAAATTGATGTCCGAGTGCGGCATTGAACACAAACAGATGACCGAACATAAATTGGGTCGTTTTTGCGTCATGTATAAGAATCCTTTTGTCTAACTTGTGAGCAATGTTAGTCGGTGAAAAGAGGTGAAAGAAAACAGTGTTTCATAAGCTGTTGAAGGGAATGAAGCCATGTCAACCTTTCACCCCAGAAAGCAGACAAGTCGGTTTCCCTCAGATATCTTTGTGATTGTACAGCTCAATGAATGCACCGACGACTGATCTTTTGTTGAAGACATCACGATGGGATTCACTCACATGAAACTGTTGGTTTTAATGAGCATAGATGTATGGGTGGGTGAAGCCTTCAAGTATGTGTCAAGAGCACCCAGAGCTTACTTCCACAAATCGAAAGTTGAAGGCGCAGACACTTTTTCTCGTGAAAGTGAGGATGACTGTATTTCTCTGATTGTGCGATTACGGTGTAGCTCGGGTGACAGAAACGACTGCGCCTGTGAAATCTTTGTGAAGGAGCGCGGCAGTGCTGTTTTGTATTTCACCCCTTTCCCTTTGTCAGATGGACTAAACCCCAAAGCTGCAAGCACCATTCTGATCCTGACCTGCTTCATCAGTACACTTGTGTGCGTCGCATTTGAAATACTGGACGCAAAGTACAATATAATAACCTTTGTTTGTCTGGTGATGTTTTGGTCAATTTACCGACTGATTGATGCGTTTAATGTGTTTCGAGATTTGTGCAAATAACTAAAAGTGGAGGGTTGAAACTTTATCAACATTGGTTTTGTTTTTCAGTTGCCTATAGTCATTTTTATTTCTTCAAATATTTCAGTTTAATATTGCAAACAACTTCACAACATACAAAATGAATAATATTAACCCAGAAACATATCTCTTATATATACTATATATATACTATATATATATATATATATATATAATCTTTTCTAATATATATCTTTCTCTGGTGGGAATAAAAAAATAAACAGCAAAGCTTTGACAACAGCACCTTGACATAGTATGTAATCCCAACATTATACCTTGAGAAGTTTAGAACAGTAAACAGATAAATTACTTGAGAGGAAAGTTGTTTTCCACCGAGTATGTAAACGGAAGGTTTTTTTTGGTCAGCCTCTTACCATTTTTTTGTAAGTGGAGAATTTCTCAATTCACAATTGAAGCAGCATGCAAGCTTTTGAAGATGGAATTGTCCTGTCATTCCTTGCCTGTTTTTTTTTCCACTTCATTTTGTAAATCTTGGCAACATAAACAAATCACAATGTCTTGAGGAATGTGATATAGTAATTTAAAGTGGGAGCAAATGACTGATCAGATTTTTTTTAATCGTTTACAAGGTCATGAATATGTTCAATAAATAGACTGTTATATCACTTTTACTGTATAAACTTCATCCTTTTTTTTTTTACATGCAGTCCATAAAATGTTCATTTGACGGAATAATTTACCCTGTTATGTATATATACAAATAGATATTTTCTCTGTATTCTCTTTTTTAAACTCTTCAATAAAATCTATACATTTTATACACTATCTCCCTCTTTTAATGGTCAGTGTGCATACACAGGAAGTGTCTATTCTTATAAACCGCCAGCCAATCTTCTTTTTGTTATCCATGGTGAGAGCTCGCACGTAGGACTGGGTTGTCCTGCATTGGGAGTTATAGTGCCGCTTGTCTATTCCTCTGCAGCCGTCCTTTGTGTACCCCATGGGGTTGCATTTGGTCTCGTAAAAGTATTGCTTCAGTTGCCCATTGGGGACAGGAACCTTTTCCATGACGGTAACCGTCTGCCCCGACATGTCGATTGCCGTCTTTTTATCCACCGCCGTCACCCATTGGCTAATACTGTCACAAACGCTGAGCTCTCCACGTCGCGAGGGGTCAGAGTGTCGTCGCACTCTCATGGACATATTAGCAGCATCCAGATAGTTTTTGTATTCCTCCAGGAGAAAGAGAAAGGGCGGCTCCAAAGGCACTTGGTTGCTGATCATAACCCGCGAGTCGTACATGTCGACATCCTTGCGTTCTGTGGCCACGGCTGAAGCCAGACCCCCGCCTCCCTGGCTCTGATCTGCCCCCTGTCCCATCTGTGCTGCCTCTGCCTCCCCATCCACTTCCAGCAGCTCCTCTATCACCTGCTCAAAGGTGTCTGTGAGCGAAGGCATCCCACGCTGGCCTGGCCCGCCACCGCTCTGTGGACTCCCCCGGCCTCTCGCGACTGTGGCGGCCGCGGCGGCGCCCAAGTAGCCTTCCGTCCGATGGCCCTGCATGCCTGGGGCGTCTCTCAGGGGCGCAGCTCTCATGCAACTGAAGTATGAAATAACCATAGTAAGGAACAGGATGGTCATCACTCTTCTAACCTGGTGGAACTGGAGGGAGAAAGAAAAAGAGGAGGGAAGGGGACACGCAGCTTGTTAGCGGAGAGCATTTGGAATGAAGTTAGCTCATCGTTGTGAGTCACAATGCAGCACGCGCAAGCCTCCCCAGATAATTGTAGGTTCATAAAATGTTTGGAATCGCACTGATATCGCCGTTGTTCTGTCAGTGGCTTCCTAATAATTCTAAACTGGGATCATCTTTTCATATGTGAGGCTTGGCTTGGATTTGTTTGGCAATAACTCACCAACGTGGGCTCAACATCACACAGCCCCGTTATTTCAAAGATAGCGAGTGACTGCAGATAAGCTCTTTGTGTGTTGTATTTGTACTTTAGAACCCTCTGAGGCAATCACCGGTGGAAGCGGGCTTTGTTTTACCTTTTAGCGAAAAATAGCACGTTCAACACCTGTTGCTTTGTTTGTGATCAGGATTACCCCAAAACTGCACGTGTGTGTTTCTGAAGGTGTGGTGTATTGGCAAGTCACAAACCCATTCAATTTAGTTGCAAATTCAGAGGCTGTCTGGCATCTTGTTTCAGGAACCACAAAGTAGTCTAGGAAGTAAAATCGGGCCCGACAAACAAAAATGATGGCATATTTGCAAGAGGATTTATTTTTCCTTGAAGATGTTTGACTCATGATGGAAGTGTTCCCCCGGCACCAGAAGCAAAAACAGGTATGGCCCCATCATCTTGTCATCCTTTGTGTAAGATGATGTGTGTTGCTAAGATGTAAAAAAAAAAATACCGGTAAATAAAATCGCTGGCTTTTGCATTGGAGTGTGGCATCACGACTACCCTGTTATTGTCAGGGCACACTCCCCATTCCCCACACACTTTTGTCAGCAGTTGAACCTGCTTACGCTCAACAAACACAATTGTTGAGTGTGTTTTGTGTCTAAACCAACACTACTGAACCAGGGATTATGTTTGTTGTGGACTAACGTCATATTAATGATCACGTGTTGATGTAAGAGAGTACGGCTTTGTTCCTTTTGCATGTTTGTTGATGGGCCAACCAACACGGACACACCGAAGACTCCGGAGCGATGCGTTTAGCCAACTCTAAAAAAAAAAATCTGATCATAAGTGAGGTGGCTGAGAGCAGGTGGATGACTCCAGAACTCTCCGGGCTGAACCCAGCAGGACATGAATGATTCAAAACTGCGTCATCTTCGCTACCCTGGAAGGTGCCAATCTTTACACTGACATGATTAAACCCTGCTAGGTGTCACTCCAACACTCTGCACATGCCAAATGATCTGAGTACAGAAAAATCCTGACACTTTTAATAAAGACAGAAACAACAGGGTATCCAGTAATTAGCATTCCAAATGAGCAAACCAACAACCACACTGACCCTTACTGTGAGTGCACTGTGCATGTCGCAACGTTACTGAGGAGAATGTAAAGAACAAGGACAAACACAGCCCGGCCTCCTCTCAGAGTGGACACAAGGACCTTTTTCGTCAAGAACGAGAAAACCCTGCCTTGAACGCATTTGTTTCTTTCTTAATTGGTGTCTGGGGCTGCAATTAAACAACATCGGTGACTGCCATAGAGATATCTGCTCTAGGAATAGATGTGCTGGGAGTCTCCCAGTCTATTCAGAATATCACATCCTTCTTCTTAATGAGCCACTCATTCCCCAAGCTCAGGGATGCGCTCGTCCACGATGGGTGTTTGCTCCAACGAGGATGTACAGGGAGGGACCGGTTTATGAAGAGATTGGGGTTATTTCTCTCCCGCCCCCTTTGCCAATTAAAACAACAATAAGGGCAAAGAATGGCATCAAGAGCAAATCCATACTGGTGAAATGTAATTATATGCTAAACCATACAGATTAACCCCTCTTTCTTGTTTGGATTCGTATCAGGAGCAGTACGTGGGCCTTCCCAGCACAGAAAATAATGTCGGTTTACGGGATGGATGCCAGTGACTGATGCTTTACGTGGAGGATGCATTTAGGCTGATATTATTATCAGCACTGCACACAAATGGTTCCACTTCCACATCAAGGAAATGAAGGAAGAGGGCTGATTACTGTTAGGCGTCAAACTTCATGCTGGAATTGGTGCGGACAAAGTGCTGCATCTTCCGTAACCGACCACAGGGGTAATATTGCAGCAGCAGGGGGGTGGAGAGAGTGGCAGCGTCATTTCGCAGCATAACAACCGCATATGACGTCTCTTCCAGGTCTCCACAGGGAAGGGAATGGAGAGGAGGAGGTTGCTGGGGGTAATGCCACTCAACAGCATGCAATTGCACGCAATTCCCCCCGGTATCCTCACACCGGGAACAACAAATGATTGTATTTATATCTCTGTGATTTCCTGTTTCCATCAGGACGATCAATATGGCTTATGTTCTCAATCAACATCCTGTTAAAATGCAATAAAGCCAATGAATCATTTAATTGCTGTGGGACTGGCTGAGAATTATACAAGCGGAAGGAAGATGTTACGTGCACTGCGGGATTTTCGCAGTTTTCTTTGTGTGTTAAACACGATGAACGCGAACAAGTCAAGCAAGGAAGGATCCAAATATTCGATCTCCTTATTTTGATTTTTGTTTGATGTACCTTGACTCGAGGATATTGATTAGTGTCCAGTCATCAAGTCTCAGGGATCACGCGCTACGAGAAGGCATCATTTCCTTCCATTCGCCCATCCCTCCATCCAGACAGATGACAGACAGAGTGGAGGGACACAAAGGCCTCAATAACCACTGCTCAAACATGCTTTTATCCGCGGTGACACACCTCGAGCATGAAGCACACAGAACAATACGAGCAGGTGAGCGGGTGGCCTTTTGGACGTCCTCACGCACCAAATGACCACCTGTTTGTCTCCTTTGAGGGCACGGCCTGTAAGGCTGCCATATGTAACTTAGTCTCACATTTATTCTTTGCGCCAGGTGGGGATTACGGCGCTAAATACCTCATATGACAGATGATGAAAAGTTTCTAAAGCACAAGAAAGGAGTAGCATTCCTTGTGATTATTAACCGGCCGCTAATGTGCCTTCAACATACTTTATGGCCTCATCTTGCCCCATCGGAAAACTTCACTATGAGGTATAAACATTGGATTGGACTGTGCGGCAACATTTGTTATCTGTCATGCCTTGCTTGTGTTTTGCACTCTGTTCAATTCCTCAACAACCTTGCCCAGTGGAAGTGTTTACCAAGCAGCATGTTTGGTCACGTCCAACGCACACGGCATTCAATGCAAAATGTTCAGCTATAATAACAGTGGAAACTAAACAGCACACATAGTATTGGATTTAGGACACCCCCTGTGTTCCATAATACAGCACAGTAAAAAGCAAATCAAGCTGTCAATAGTAATGGCTGACACACGTGGAAGGTTACTGCCTGAAGATCTGTTTTTAATCTGACACCATTTCACAGCATATTTAGCAATATACCGCATAAGCACCAACAGGGGATTACACCTGGCCTCAGAGCCAACTCTCATCCATTGCCACATTGAAGCCAAGCATTCAAACAGCTGCTGTCTGAGCTGTGCTCTCCAAAGCAATTGCTTCCCTCCCACACAACATGCAGCAAGGCGGCGTTGATTCAGAGCAATCGACGCCATCTTCGGCGAGGAAAAAAAGCGGTCATCTGCTAACCAATGTCAAACCTGCTTCCAAGTACATCCAAAGTGTTCGAAATCACCAGATCAGAAGGAGATTGCCGCAACAATTTTGAAATTAGGGCACTGCAGTTTACAACTTGGACACTAGATGGCGCCCGAGACCGTAAAATATTGGCATTTTAAACGTTTACTCCATCTCGCGCCTCTGCCAGAGATCGATAGATAGATAGATAGATAGATAGATAGATAGATAGATAGATAGATAGATAGATAGATAGATAGATAGATAGATAGATAGATAGATAGATAGATAGATAGATAGATAGATAGATAGATAGATAGATAGATAGATAGATAGATAGATAGATAGATAGATAGATAGATAGATAGATAGATAGATAGATAGATAGATAGATAGATAGATAGATAGATAGATAGATCCGTCAGTAATTTGAAGACACCCAATGCAAACACAACACCAAGAAGTGAACCAAAGTTGCCGGTGTAGCTTTGGTCTCGGGTTTCCCATAGTCTTAATGAGTGATGAGTCCATCAAAGCCCCCCCCCCCCAACACACCGTCCGAAACTTGTTTGTTATTGTCCTTTTTTACATGAATGAGTACAAACTAACTAGTTGGGGAAAAGGCTAACGTCTCTGATTCTCCTTTTAAAAAACTTGTACAGTACTTACAGTGCATAAGGTGTTCGAATGCGATTGTTTTTAAAAGAGAAGGGCGCAGAATTGTTACCACACAAGATGAATAACCAACCCAATGCATACAGTGATGAAACACGCGTCTTACTTTTGTGTTAGATGACACAAGTGGGCATTCCTTTGAAAACCCAATCAAACATACTAAATCCGGGTTTTTGTTTTAATTAATGAACGGCAGGATAAGATTAAACATACCCCCTCTGGGGCCGCGGCGCTGCCTGTCCACAGGATAACCAGACTTGATGGGGGCTATTTTAGACCCACAACACACAAGCTAACAACTTTTTAAATTCTATTGAATACATGTGCATATATGTGTGGAGCGGCAACATCCAAGAAAACTAGAAAGAAGTTGCGAGAGAAACATACCTTGTGCTGCCCAGTCGTAAAACAGACCATTCAACAGGACAGTGTCATCTGGGCTGCCCTGGCCAACTCCTTGAGTAATTTAGACTTTCGCGATACTTTTCCTCTCCGTGCCCTCCTGACAAGCTTCAGGATAACTCTTCAGGTTTGGAGCAAATACATTAAATTATTGATGGTGGAAATTGCATGGGTGAGGTCATGCACTCCCATGGCTGGACGGCTCCGGTGGAGATGGTGTGTGAAAGCCGAGTTGTCGCCTGCATGCCGCCGCCGCAGCAGCAGCAGCCGAGGAAGAGGAGGGGGGAGGTGGACGAGGAGGACGAGGAGGAGGAGTAGGAGAAGGAGGAGGAGCGAGCCGGTGTCGGGATGAAGACAAGACAAGAGAAGCTTGGAATGGGGAGCCGAGCCTGCGTGGAAGTCGACCAACTTTACTACACGATGATGACGCTGCAACATGTGACCAGCGGCTGGCTGGCTCACTGCTCGCCTCCGACTCGCGTTGAAACAGCCCCGAGGCGGGACTATTAGTGCGCCCTCACTGCGCATCTTGTCTTTTTTTTTTTTGTTCGCGCGCATTCCGTGCACACCACACCCACGCCATCATGTCTGACTCTGTATATATTTTCTATAGTTTATATAGAGCACGCACACGCGAATCCTCCTTTCTTCCGTTGTTTTACCCACCAAACATGGTGGCATATTTCTGAGAGCGTCGTGACCCAACGAAGGAGACGGTGTGATCATCAACGTATAGCCCGCGTTTATCCGTTTATTCATGAGCAACACGATCCGTCGTCATATTTGCGTGGGCATGGAAAAATATACGTTTTCGCCCCACCGCATCTTCAGTTAGAATCCGAATCAAAGATTAGGAATGTGCCACCAGGCACTGGAGGCTAATAAAAATGTGAACGACCAGCTCTGCTTTTTAAAAATTATTACATCTCCACAAGAACTGGACAGTACATCAACAAAGCCAGCTCACTTTTAGAATGTCTTGAGCAGGTCAAGCCTTTAAGTGGATGTTGAACATTTTCAAACTGATGGATAGTTCTAATGGGGAAACTGCATCTCATTATAGGCCGTGACTGGTCCGGTGCAAAGATTGATAGTGATTTGTTTGCTCTATGACCAGCATAATTCTTCCCTGCATTGGTTTGTGTGCAGGGGAGCTCCTATTTGGCATGCAGCAATATAGGAGTGGATGCTCAAACCTGCCTAATGAGTCAGCCCCACCTCCAATACATCAGAGGACGTGCAAAGACAGATATAGCCCTCCCAGGAGGCCCACAGGTGAGGGCAAACTCTGGATGACAAAGAGTTGCACCAGCAATCACTGAGGGACTTGACTCCAGCGAGGACAAAAAAAAAGCACAATGTTCCAAAGAAGTCATTCATAAATAAATCACTTGGCATCTCATTAGAAGCAAAAACAACAACACAGACTCTCATTTGTGCAAATGCAGCAAAACTAAAGGCGGTGTAGCAAGTGGAGTCTTTTGGCTTGCAAGTAGCGCCAGAGGCCTAAGGGACTAGTTTTCTGAATGAATTCAAAATAGCGCGTGATAAATGGACGCACCGCAGAGAGAGCTCCACGCTCAGAGGGATGTTTGAGGCCTGTGTTAAAGCAACCTGGAGTCCTTCTGAAAACCAAGCCACTATTTCATCCGCGCTGTGGTGTTCGATTTCTGCAGGTTTAAGATTTCTCAGGAACAATGACTTCAAACTGTCTGGGCCGTATGGATGAACATCTTTTGTTTTGGGGGCTAGGGGGGCAGGGGGTGTACATGGCTCAGGTTTTAATCGAGCCATGTTACAAACATGTGATTTGCATTTACACTTCTCTCTTGCTTAACGTCTTCCCTGTTCGCGCAGCACAGAGAAGAGACAGGCGCTTATGTTTCTGCTGCCAAATGGAGAGAGAGAGAGACAGTCAGTCTGCACTGCCGATGGCTTCCTTCAGTCAGCGGCCCGCCTGCTTGTGCGAGACCGGAACTGCGTAACATGCGGGTAACAAGGGGGAAATGACATTTGAGAAATTGGCATTTTCACTGGAGATAAAAGAAGGAGATGAGGGCTCTTGGATCCAAGTAGTACATCCCTCCTCTTGCCGAGCTGAGAAAACACTGTATAAGGTTAGATGACGTCAAACATTGAGGGTGGGCTGCGGACCGCTTGGGATGCCTTTTAAGCAAATAAACTCGGGTCCTTCAATAAAATGAGACATTCGGATGAGGAGGTAGTGCAATCTCTCCTGTGATGACAATACCTTGATTTTAATTATGAGCAAGAGGCAACAGTCATTTATACTACTGCACTTCCTTGTGTTTAATGACAGTGACTGCAGTTCACCCTGAAATCCATTAAAACTCTCTGTCGTTGCTGGCAGATGCCATCCCATTTCTGGCATATGCCCCCCCGCGCCCCCCCGTCCCGTCTCCCCCCCACTCCCACAAAATCCAATATCTACCTTTGCGTTCACTGCTAAATGGAAGTGCATCATCATTATGCCAAGAAATCAACTACAAAACATTCCAGTGTGGGCTCAATATATAAATATGGAATCATGCGGCATCTATATGCAAGCCTATATAATTGCAACTGTACAAACTCTGCCTCCGAGTTGCCTGGGTGTCTGTCGCCTACTCAGGAAAGAAACAGTGATATGAAAATATTGTATCAAGTTGAGAGAATTGATGTGGTGGGGAGACTTGACTACATGAGGTCGAGCACGCGCGCGTTGCATCGTGAATCATCCACATCCCAGTGTCCGACACGAATGCCTCTTAATCCGTGTGTTTTTTTCCACCTCAAATATAATTGTTAAAAAAAAACTTGGATTCGTGTTGAAGAACGACCGAATCCCAGCCTCCCCTTTGAAGTAACTTGTTTAAACAAGCCTGTTAATTGGATGAAAGTGATGGTGATGAAGGTGATGACGAAAAGCGGCAGCGGTGGCGGGGCGATGGAGCATTCTTTGCCATCACGATTAAGATGATTATTCCTTGCTCTAAATACTGTATATCGTGACATCCGCCTGCTGCTGTGTGGAGATGTACGCCAGCTATAGCCTAAAATAATCGACTGCCCATTTCATATTTATATGGTGTGCAGGAGAGAACCGACCGTTTTTTTAAATAATTAATGAATAAGTAATGGACCGGAAAGGACGCAATATGCGGTGGGAAAAAAGAGGGGGTGGGGAGCTGTTGTAATTATAAATATAACAAGATAAAAACAATTGATTTTTAGAAATCCGCTTAAAGCTCACCGATTGATCGAAATAAGACAAAGGCCAACAAGAAAAGGCAGAAGCCAGCTATATTTGAATTAAAACCAAAACGTTAACGATGCTTTTTCGTTCAATGAATAAAACCAAGCGAAACAATTTCATGTGATTTTTGACGCCCACTACAACTCTGCAGCAGGAGAGAGAGAGAGAAAGAGAGAGAGAGAGAGAGAGAGAGAGAGAGAGAGAGAACGAGAGGAGATTCTCAGTCAAGATAACGCGTGCGTCCGCGTGCACACGTAGACGCACGCCCGCACACACACGCGTGCAGCCCCATTTATGGACTGATCCGCTGACGTACATTGCAGAAAAGTGCTATAAAAAAACCTTCATACATACAAAGTGTGTCGTGCCACCCCACAGACCCCTCCTAACCCGCCTCCGCTCATCCCTCCTCCTCTACCCAACACGCCCACACCCACATCATAATCCCCCGTCTCAGTCGGGAGAAGAAAAAAAATCTTATTTATATTTATATACGTATTTATATATCCATATATATGTAAATGTGTCCAGCAAAGCACGCATTTTGCTTATAATTTTTCTTTCTAAAATTAAATCATAGACATACAAAAAAGATGCAAAACTTCTATTTTCCTAATCGAAAAAAATGTTTAAAACAATTTGTTGCCCTAAGTAATTGTAAAATCACCTCACAGCTCGGTGTAATCATTTTTATTTATTTTTTTCCCCGAAACGTGACTACTGTGACGTGACATTTATTAGGGTTGTATTATGAATGTTAGAACAATTTACATTTTTCTGCTCGTATAAAATACACATTCATAAACAGAATATGATCGGCGCATGTTGGACCGGCGAATAAAACGAGCGAGGACGCCTGCGGAAAAGTTCCGCCGTTCAAACACAATTATAGACAAACGTGAGGACAAATTCGTTTGCAGACTATTTATTGGAACACATACTGCGTAAAAGATGAGTGTTGATTAAAACACGAATGTGGGCGTCGGGGCTTTTCTCTCCTCGCAAATGCTACGTCTTGGATCAGAACATCTTAAATCTTTGACCAGAGGAGGAGTAGGAGGAGAAAAAAAGACGCGACAGAGAGGGGTGAAGTGAAGATGGGGAGTGCAAATTGACAATATCCAACGCTTTTTGGGTGATTTTCATGAGAGCATGAGGAATTTAAAAGTGACCATCGTATAAATCTGCCATCTCATATCAATTCCTTATTTTTGAAAGGGGGTGGGCTGTGAATCCGTGATACCGCGTCCACACAAGACGTTGTCTCTACATCACATCTGTGGGTGAAGTGCTGGGGCCACGCCCATATTGAACATCATTTCACAAGACACATTTTCTTTGCAATCGATTGAAAGAAGTTCCACGAGAAGACAACGTTCACGATTGATATATTTTTAGAATGTTATTCCTGTGCAGTCTGCGGTTGTGGCATGCACGCCACCCCCCAAAAAGCGAGGGGGGTAGTAGGGGGAGCAGGTGAAGCGAAAAGCACCTTATGAATGAAACCGTGGAGCGGTCGTAGTAAAAACACAAGTGATTTGATGGCGATGACGGGAGGGGTAGGGGGGCGAGGGGAAAGGAGGGGGTAAAGCGTAGGGCTATATTTGGACCGATAACAGAATCCACAGACGTCAAGACAAAACATGAATGTAGCAGCACAAGCATGGCTAAATAAGCACGTAGAAAAAAAGGAAAGATGGCAGCTTTTGTCTCCCGCAGATCTTATCACGACTACTGCATGATTGTTGTCCGCACATCCAAGGATCAGTCCTCCGGTTATGGATCCATGATGACTGGATCAATGCTGCATCTAAGTTCCCACATCGGGAGCATGATTAGGCATAATGCAACCATTACGCACATTGTGTTGCAGCAAGGCAAATTCGCAAACTCCAAAGCTTAAAAAAAAGAAAAGCCCGTTTGGAATACATTATCATGGAGAAGTCTCAGTAGAGACGTTTCACAAGACTGTACGCTTAGACGCGAGCCTTTTATTCTTCCTTGATGCATTCATTCTCGTTAGCTACAAAGCAGATATTTGATCAGCTGGAGTTATTTCGGTGACTAATGCCGGCAATGCAGGCGAATGTGCAAGGCTGCATGATGTGCTTAAAAAAGCCCAAGTTTCTTAGAGAAAAGCCCGCAAAGACGACAGCAACAAAAGAGTGATATGGAAACAATGGATTGGGCTCTTACCTTTACACGGGCTGACAACCACAATGTGCGTGGTTAGATCTCCGTGACCAACGCTTGCATGTCCCAAAGTTTAAACGCAATGTGGGGGGGCTTAAAGGTACTGACAATGTGCAGCGCAAAAAAAAGGGGAAAAAAAGAAAAAGGGAAAAAACACCAGACAGCCTACGTTTCAACTTTGACAAAGCTCCACAAAAAGCACATGCGCTTTTCTTTATCCCCCACTCACTCCTCGCTCTCGCGTCTGCATTTTTTCCCTTTTAAATCTTGTTTAAAAGACAACACGCTCCCTAAGAATAATCTTACCAAAAGTTGGAAAAAACAATCCCAGGTTTGGCAAAGGGGGGAAAGAGTGTTGGCGTCCGCCCTGTGCGCGTTTAGTCCATGGACGGCTCCGGTGTCTCTGTCCAATGTGCTGAAAGCATCACACAGCCTAGGGAACTACGGTATGAGGGGCCACGGAAATATCTGGATACTTTTGTTGAGTGCCCACTAAAAAAAAAAAAAAAAAAAAAAAGCCCTCTGCTGCTGCTGCCTTCGTCACGTGTATTTCCTCTCTCTTGCAAAACCAACCGTGTTAATATTTGAGCACATGTCGGCTGGACATTTCCTTCCAGATAGCGGCTTCTATGGATGAAAACAAAACAAAACCAAAAAAAACCCCCAAAAAGCCGGTCGTGTCGCCCTGTTTATCCGCCTTGAAAAGATAGCATACCTACTTAGCCCGAGCTCCAAGTGTCTCAGTTAAGTGGCACGTGTTGCTTTAAAAGAACATACATGCATGTATAATAAAGCCCCTCACTGGCAGCAAACACGACCCTCCTGGAAGTCTTCGTAGCGCACGCACACCCATCGTCATGTATCCCACGGTTGCCTTACCTGCCTCGCCGTAGCCCCAAAACGCCACACAATCTTTTTTTTTCCCCACAACAGCTTTGAGAACATGAGCCTTCAGCACACTACGGAGTCTCTCTTCAATGTGGCGACTTTGACAAGTAGAAAGCCATCCAAGCTGTGGCAAGCAATGCAGCTTTAAACAGCAAACACGACAAAAGCCGTGTTTTCCAAACGCTTACTTACCATTTTACCCCTCCTTACGCTGTCCTGGCGATAGAAGTGTCTTAATATCCACTCACTCCAACAGATGCTGGTAGGTAATGTGTCTTGTTTGAAGTCATCATATGAGAAGTTCTGCTGTGCTCAGTAGATCGCCCACCACTTCGCTGACTTATGAATCTAATAACCCTTCGCAATATCGCCGTGCTTAAACACTCTTAGGCAAAAAAAAAAAAAAAGAACCTTGGCGGCTCTACGGGAAAAGATATATAATCAACAAGACCGACTTGTCAGAGAAAAGCTTGCACATAGACGCAACACACTCTCCCGGACAACGCCATTATAGGGGCTCTTACGTGATTGAAATAAGCCACAGAAAGCAGGCAACTTTATGACAAGGGGGGCAGGGGGGGCTAGTTCCTGACTGGGGAGGCTCCTTGGCTGTCGAACGCAATTGAGCAGTAAGCTCAGACGTACCCAAACTCTTCGGACAAATCTTCGTATCGGCCTATTGCGCTTTCACAATTAACATCAACATTCCATTTGGAGCGCCCCTTTTGCTTCCCGCAGAACTTGTTGCTTGCTCAGAGCCAAATCATACTTACTCTCACACAGATCTGATCGAAATTTTCCCCAAACCCCTACAGAAGAGCTCTACTCAGAGACTTTGAAAGCCCGGCACGATAACTTTGGATGAAGATTACGGGGAAGTTCAAAGGCGAAATCTGTTTTGAGTCAAATTCCATCAGTTGCGGTGCCAACGCCGAGCTGTCTGATTGTTATGCAGTGACGAGGCGCCGCGCTTGCAAGCCATGCCCCGAATGTACTAAGCAACATGAGTAAGACGTGAGAATCGCCTGTGTCGATGCCAACATGCCAAACTTTATTAAAGTGTCTGTGTCATTCTTTTTTTTTTTTTTTTGGGTGGAGGTGGTGGGCGGGGGGGGGGGGGTAGCGTCGTTTGGGCACCCTATTCGCAGGAAATCACACTGCATGGGTGGTGCATAGCTATGTATACTGGAACCTGTAGGCGTCTGGAAGAGACAATAGCGGCAACGTGACAACTCATCGGACACTTGTGTCACAAACAAGAAAGCTGTGAATCAAAGCAGAATGTCATTCCCGAGCTTCGCTGCCTCGACAACGACCACACGAATGGAGGAAAGCATCATAAAATCATCATGTGGTTAAAATGGTCATGACAGTGCTCATCCTTTTCAACACTACTTTGGGGCAGCCAATCGATGAAAAAAAGTAAAAAATGATCGATTGTAGGATTGTTTCCCATCTGACGATTCAAATGTAAATATTTGGCATTCGACTAAAACTAAATTATGAGTGTGACACGGGGCACTGTTGTTATTTATTTATTTTCAACTTGTCCTCATTAGGGTTGCAGATGAGCTCAACAGAGAGACGGGCGACACCCTGGACAACATTCGCAGAGAGAACACAACACTTTATGACAACAAACAATTAAAAAAGTCACATCAATGCAGGTTTTAAAAAAAAAAACCCAAAAACCTTAATGCTTAAAATCTACCCCGTGCCCTTTTAGTTTGGCCATTTGATGAAAGTTTGAGTCGCGGCAAGCAACAAGTGCTGTACCTCATAATCTCCTATAGCTGGTTAAGCATATTGCTCATTTAAAGCTGATCCCTGACTCCAGCGTGCGCAATGTAAAGGCTATAAACATGCGAGCAACAGGTTATGAAAATAAGAGAGTGATGTAAAGAGGGGGAGCGGTAACACATCAACTCGCTGGGGACTGCACGCTGAGAATGAACAATTCACCTTGTTGGCTGCACATGATTTAATGATAAGGATGTATGTGTCCCATCATCTCCGGGCGCTCCCACCGCCACCATCACCCTCCCCCTCCTCCTCCTCCTCCTCCTCCTGTCAGTCCTCTCTGCCTCCTGACGTGGTAACTTGAATGGCTCCTACTTGTGATGTTGTTAACACTTCCTCTGCTCCACAGCTCCTCGCAGACTCGCTGCCTGACTCACGCTCGTCCCTTTTCTCACTAGCCGAGCCTTCGCCGCCGCTCTTCACCGCCATATATCTTAATACTTGGCCCGAGGTCACGGATTAAACACTCACGCACCCTGCCGACTGTTCCGTTGCTCTGCGGTCAGCCGAGATGCTCCCTCTTTCAACTTTGAAGAGCTCACGTGAAATATAATTTGCTGCTTACTGTATATAGTTGAAGCCAACAGGCAGTGCACTTGGATAGATAAGGAGATGAACATGTTCATTTTTGTACTCTTTAAAGAACTCTATTGTGGAGCAGATATTTCGACATAAACTCAAGTATTATCACTATTTAATAGGAGGATCATTTTACCACTTCACTGTTACGTAGGGATTTCACATTCTCGGTTTAAGATGTGATCTCATTCTATTTAATCCAATCTTTGGTGAGGCGCGCAGGCAGCCGACGACAATATGAGCTCTAAAAGCGATCCTAGTTCCGCCTTCCATGAATGATACGAAATTAATTGTCATAAAGGTATTTTTGAAGCCCCATATTAACACGGCAAGTCATCAAACTTCCCTGTTTACATTTGCTAATTGCTTTAGGACATCATCTGGTCTCCAGAATCATTATGAAAATATCAAGTGCAAGCCTAAAATTCGCTGTCAATCAGCACTTTCTTATGCTTCGCCACAATGACAACTTAAAGTCTCGGCTGCACATACAATGACTTCAAATGTTGGCCGCATCAGTATTGAGAACAAGTGCCCTTTGTCATGTGTCCTTATAGGGCCGCCTGTAACAAATGAAAATGATGCCGTCAGTCTGTGGATGGCTCGATCAAACTCATTTTCATCACATGCCACGTTGTAGTTATGGTTTCCCTTGGGAGGGGTGTTATAAGAAGGTATTTAATGAAGGATTATTCTTGCATTGCCTGTTACAAGTGAAAATAAATGCAATGTTTGGAACAGATTTTCTGCCAAATTGAAAAGAATTACGCAAGAAACATGCTGACACACTGTTCGCTTTGAAAATGATGCGGTGGGCCAGATCTGGCCGCCAGGCCTTTGGTTTGACACCTGCACTCTTAGGGTTTGATGTTTGGGACTAAAAAAGAGGAGGAAGAAACGAACAAATAATCTGATAAACAAACTACTCAAGCCTCTGGTAGAAAACAATTGTGAGGTGTTGATTGCTTTAAAAGTAGTTGGGCCCAAATCAAAGTGAAAGCCTGTTGCTAATGTGCTTCCCATTGCTGTAAAGCATCCAAAAAGGGGGGGAATTAATTACCAGGCTCGGGCAGTGACTCAGAGCTCAGGTCGTGTGGAAGTAATTCGGCCTGTAAATGATCGCCCTGCTGCCACCATACTTCAAGCTGGTGCCAAGTGCTGCATTTGTGCTAATTTGGCCGTTCTGTGTACAGTGTGACGGACAGTGTCAGGATGGATGGTTGTTTGGCCTGCCTCAGTGTCGCCACAGCTTGATACGGGACCAAAGGAGATGGTTTCTATGTGGATTTGCGGGGTGATCATCCAGCTTTCAACTAGCAGCTCAGCACCAAGGGAGCATGTAAACTGAACTGACCACCTTCGGAGGGAAATGTGGAGCTTTGGGTGTGATATACTATATTAGAGCTTTAAAATGAATGAAACGAAAGCTCGTACATATCAACCTCCAAAGCGAGGGCAGGGTATTTATGCGGGTTGCGGAGGGTTTTAATTTTGAAATTCCTCATCTAGTTTTAATACCACTTCCTGGGTAACATTGTGTGTTGATCATGGGTAGTCAATGTGTGATTCACCTGAACAAGGATTATTTCAAGATGACACTTTAATCCGAGGCCAGTCTAAATGAGACATTAGGTGAGATTAAAAAAAAAACAACCCAAAAATGAAACAAAACCAAAAAAAAAAACCCTCGTGGGGGTTTTACATCATGCTAAGTATAAGGAGGTCCTCCAAATGAAAATGAAGGCTTGCTTGGGTTTGTTTTTTTTCAAGTGGAGGCTGGTTTGACCTCAGTCTAACCCGCAGCTGCTGGAGTGGAAGATGCTGCTTGTCTGCCGGTGGCTTTCCGGCTGCCCTGCTCAAATAAGTCATCTCAACCTGTCACCAGACTGAAGGGCTGCCAAACCCGGCGAAATCCAAAGATTGTTTTAGCGGCATCTGATTTTGCAGGTAATGACCGGATTCAGACAGATGAATCAGAAGCCACCTGAAACTATAACTCAGCTCAGGATGGCGACACTTTAATGGGACATGTGAATGGATGTTTTCATTGTGCAGCATTGGCTGTCTGAGAGTAGTTTTTTTACTTGAACCAGTTCTGAGATGTGTTTATTTGAATACAGGGATTTGCATGTTGTTGCATGGTCAAAGCCACTGTTGGCTCCCGGTGGAAGAGACTTGAAATTTTTGCATGGATGGCAACTGAATGACAGCCAATTTTTAAGTGCAAAATATTACATGCTGCAAGTGTGGTGCGCTGACCTTTAATGCAGCACATATGTGGAACACCTGGTGACAAAGATGTCCACATTTCATGATTCGGCTCCTCCTGCTTTTGTGCTGAACTCTACAAAGAAACAGTCTTCATTACTATCCTAACGGTATGTTAAAGTCCATAGAAGTGCGTATACAGTCAGACACAATTGAATATAACTTAAAATGCAGCTGTAGGAGCTATTGTTATTTTCACATAGAGCCACAAGCCATTTTGCACCAATCAGTAACATTATCACAATTGCTTGCAAAATATGGTGATGTTAAAAGATAACACATTCTGCCTTTTCCTGTTCCATATTTAGTGACACTGTAGCAGAGGTTTTAATTTATTAAGCTTATTATCACGGCTGTAGTTTGCAGTCGTAGATAACCATCAATTCGGCACAAAAAATATAACTTTGGAGAATGACCTTTGGCATGCTGGTGTATAAATCATGACAAAACCCATGTACAAATATTTAGGTAAATACCAATGCGAATTTACATTGGGTGCTGGTCAAATAAATATCCATCCGTCCATCCATGATCTGAACCGCTTATCCCCACGAGGGTCACGGACATGCTGGACCTTATCCCAGCTGTCTCTGGACAGCAGCCGGGGGACACCCTGAACTGGTTGCCAGTCAATCGCAGGGCACGCATAGACGAACAGCCATTCACGCAACATGCAAACCCCACACAGGAAGGCTGGAGCCCGGATTTGAACAGATGACCTCTGGACTGTGAGGCGGACGTGTTAGCCAGCCGATCACTGTGCTGCCGTCTACTAAACATGACTGCAAGTCGAGAAGTAAGGGACAACTGCTGTTGATGTACTGTCAAATATGCAGTAAGTAAACATGCATTTGTTTTACCAGCAAACAGAGGGTCAGACAAGCTGCAAAGGACAAATGACTGAAGATGGTAATACACAGTCTATGTATCTTGAGATTCCCACCCAGGGTGCTTGGCACACTATTGCATTTCACCTAATTTGTCAGAAAAATTATGTATTAAAAAACGTAAACAATCAGGCATTAATTAATTCTCCGATCCGCTTATCCTCAAAAGGGTCGCGTGGCGTGCTGGAGCCTATCCCATCTGTCTTTGGGTAGTAGGCGGGGGACACCCTGAACCGGTTGCCAGCCAATCGCAGGGCACACAATGATGAACAACCATCTGCGCTGACACTCACGCCAAGGGACAATTTGGAGTGTTCAATCAGCCTGCCATGTATGTTTTTGGAACGTGGGAGGAATCTGGAGTACCCGGAGAAAACCCACACAGGCCCGGGGAGAACAAACTCCACACAGAGGCAGGAGCTGTAACCAACCAACCAACCAACCAACCAAACAAACAAACAAACAAACAACCAACCAACCAACCAACCAACCAACCAAACAAACCAATGATATCTTTGGCAATTTATCCATTCCAGCGACAGGCAGAAATGCTCTTCCATGCGATGGTTGAAGGTACAAGAAACTTGTTTATCCACCAATTTTAAGATTGTGGTGCTCTTGACCTGAACCTGAACCAAATTGCTAATTGGGGTCACTCTCCTCCCCTGCACCGATTGGTCAGCCAAAGTTGTCAACAAGGGCTGTTGGCACACATGTTAAGATTAAACTCAACACACACACACAAAAACCCAAAAAACAAACAAACCAAAAAACGGCCTCAAAATATTAGGGACCGTAACCCCCTCCCCCCACGAAGAATACAAACCAAAAAGGCTTGAACAAAGGGAGGGGGGGACCACATGCCCAACTCACAAAACAAAACAATTCCAGTTCAATGCAAAAACTAAACCTGTGCTGTCATCCGGGACTTGCCTGTTTGTCCACTCTGCCCAGGATTCGTCCCCAAAAATAACAAACAAAAAGAGGTGCCCAACGGAGTGGCTACAAAACAAAAGCAGACCATCTAGACACCCCCTACTCTAATCTGGGAAAACCAAATTGTGTGGACATAATAAAACTAACTCCATCTCGAATAGCCGAAACCACAGCACACCACAAAAAACTCACCAACCCCCACATGTTCCATATTCAGATTGCGGACGAGCTGCAATTATATATCGTGGACCGGAACACAATGTAACGTAAAATGGGCGATTTGGCTCAGTAAATTGGGAAATACATTACTGCTCTCGATGTTTTTTTGGTTTTTGTCATTTAGTTGAACAATTCAGCATTGTTATTCTGGGTGGTTGATAAAGCATAAAATGCAATCACAAATACTGTCGGTCTTGGAAAACAGGTGAAAGTGCTGAATGGTATCCAGTCCTAAAGTGGGAAGTCATTTTAAATAAATAAATAAATAAACAAGATTTTTCCTGAAGGAATTGAAGCTGTAGTGGCTATATATCAGTGGTGTCAAACATACGGCCCACGGGCCTGAATGGGCCCCCAAGGAGGTTCAATCTGGCCCTCAGAATAATTTCAAAGTGAAAACATGCAATAAAGACACAGAATGAATATTTTTAACATTTATGGATTGTCCGCTAGGGGGAAAATGTTTTGACCAGAGGAGAAGACAACATTATTTTGATCAGAGAAGAAAACAGCAGTCTCAATCTGTCACTGACAGAGACCCAACACAGCAGACGATATCAATGCGCCAATGCTTCTTGATACCAAAACAAAGGAAAGACATGATATTTTGGTTATTTAGAGCATAGTATGGCATGATGATAATGGTCTGGCCCACTTGACATCTTCCCAGTCGGTATGTGGCCCACAATGTGAAATGAGTTTGACACCCCTGGTCGATATGATACGAAGTAGTTAACTTTGCACATCAACATCAATAGACAGAAGCGCATACCCCAGAACTCGCTACAAAAAAAGCCAAAATGAGATTACCGGCGACAGTTGACAGACAGACAGACAGACAGACAGACAGACAGACAGACGGAGAGACTGCAGGCATACAGTTTGAAGAAAAGGAAATGAAAGCGTCCCAGTGAATGGGGAGGGGAAGGTTGAGGCAAATACAAAGGAGTGGGATTTCTCGTGCGAGGGCTATCCCGGCCAAAGTTTCTCTATACATCAAAGGGTCGCTGCAAATAAAAGCACGCTTGTCAGGAGCGAACAAACTGCCTTCTTTGTGGCGTCGGGCAGCCAAATTCAGGCACACAAAGCCGTTGGATGTCCGACACTGCAAAGAGGACGCAGCATTCAGACGGCATGCTTTACACTCTCCGGTGGTTTGCTGCCTGCTTTTGTCTGCCCTGACTAGGGCAGAGAATATAACTGGATCAAAATCCTTTCAGGCCTTTTTACACACTGTTCAACGACTCCCGTTACACCTCCCTCCCCCTTACACTCGACTAGTCTTTCTTCTCTGAAACAAAGTAAACTTGATGCAAGCAGATCACTCTGGCCCCAGGACTTGTGCCCCAAAATGAGTCTCGAGTTCGTTCAATCTAAGAGCACTGTAGAATGGGCGGTCAGATTGATAGAGCACGGTTCCCTGTCGCCTCAGGCCGGAAGCTGTGAAGCGTGTTCTGCACGTTTCCAACAAGTGTCACCTGCATCTTTTACATGCGGCTGAAATAATTCACTGGAAGAAAATAAACACAGGTCATACGAGGCACCTGACACACCTGCGATCCAGAAGACAGCTTCAATTTCTGCATGACTGAGGGTATAACGCAGGTCATCAATTATTTATAGAGCTTCATAAACAGATATCACATTTTTAGGACTGGCTGCAGTGTCACAACAGTTTTTTTCCTGTAGTTTCCTGGAGAGAAGCAGACAGTGTCCATGCTTTCAAAAGAACCTTTTACACCATCTGTGCACACAAGAGGCTTAATGAACAAGACACATTGCCCTTGCCGACACAAAAAGAAGAACGAACAAACATTTATTCCTTCCGCCAGTCATAACTAGGCTATCACAGTCAAACACACAAAAACACTAACAAATATCAACATCGGCACTGACTGAAGAAGTGACAAGCATGGAAAGCCTGAGTGAACCTCAGCACCCATTAACTGCGAGGACGCGAAGTGCGCGTATGTGCATACTCGTGCACAAAACAGTTGAAAGAACACAATTTTTTTACAAGATCTATCAATCTGTCTGTCTGTCTGTATGTCAATCAATCAAATAATCAATCAATCTTGGCCATTCCTTTCCACCGGTACATCTGTCCCCAAGAAATATATAAATGCGTGATGAAAATAAATGGTCAATCTTTTTTTTTTTTAAGCAGTGATATCATTCATATCAAGCACATGCATGTGATATCATAGTTAGTGAATAAAAGGTTCATTTAGGGGCGTCCCGGTGGTCGACAGGTTAGCGTTTACACACACACACACACACACACACACACACACACACACACGTACATACATATACAATATCTATCTATCAAAATGAAAAAATTCCTCGTCTCATCCCTTGGGTGCTGTCCGTCCCTCATTCAGCTCGGGTCCTCTACCAGAGGCCAGGAAGCTTGAGGGTTCTGCGCAGTATCCGTGCTGTTCCCAGCACTGCACATTTCTGGACTGAAATGTCCGATGTTGTTCCCGGGATCTGTTGCAACCACTCATCTAGTTTGGGGGTCACTGCCCCGAGTGCTCCGACCACCAAAGCCAAGACTGTCACCTTTACCTTCCAGGCTCTCTCCAGCTCCTCTCTGAGCCCTTGGTATTTCTCGAGTTTCTCATGTTCCTTCTTCCTGATGTTTCCATCACTTGGGACCGCTACATCCACTACAACGGCTTTCCTCTGCCCTTTATCTATGTTCACGATATCTGGTTGGTTCGCCATTACCATCTTGTCAGTCTGGAAGTCCCACAGGATCTTTGTTCTGTCATTCGCCACCACCTTCTGAGGTGTTTCCCATTTTGACCTTGGGGTTTCCAGTTTGTTTGGCAGTTTCGAGTGCTTCAGGTATGGTCATCTGGATGTACCTCTCGGGTATCGGCCTTTTCATCACACCTCTCTGGGCCTCCGTCAATTGACTCACATCTTTCCGAGCCGCCTTGATCTTAGCCTCCAACCGTCTTTTCCATGGTGGGTAACGTATCTCATGGCTTCCATGGTTGCTCTTATAGCCAAGCATCTCGAGGATCACTGATGCTGAAGCGTATATCAGCTCATTGGTTTCTGTGATCGTTACGGTAGGGATCGTCCTCAGTGCTGCATTCACACTTTCCATGAGATTTTCAGGTTGTACTTTACATAGCCGTTGTAATCGGTTTCTAGGTTGCCCAGCTTTCATTCTCACTATGATCTTAGCATTCAGGCCAGTTGCTGCCTCGCTCAGCATCTCATTCATTGGGGCTTGCCTCCCAATCGCTGGTATGCCAGACCAGAGGAGGAGCCTCTGGTCTGGCAGCCTGGGGCCCTTCACCATGGAACCTGCGTTGTACCTCATCAATCTCAAGTTGTGACAGCAGTTGCCGTTTGTGGATGTTGGAACACTGAGCTGCTAGTTGTTTCGTGGTCAACCGTGACTGTGGGTTTCGAAGTAACCATTTAGCCCACATTCTCTGCATGTTACCCCTCTGACTAGGGTTGCTTGAGTAGTAGCATTCCAACAGAGCCATGTTATCACATTTCGCCCATCTCCGCTTTGTTCCAGTCGCCCATTTTTCATCAAGGTGCTCTGGTTCCCCAGCACCTGACGCAGACCTTGTTTGGCCAGGCGACGTCTGATCCGGCATGTCATTTGTTTTATTGTCTCTCATCATTGTATGAGGTAGGCATTAGCGTGAAGGATCTTGCTCAAGGACCCACACTGGATGATGTTATGGGCTCATTTTTTGCCCAAAGCGGGATTCGAACCACCGTCTCCCATACGCCAAACCGATGCCATACCAACTGAGCTATCCAGCCGCCCTAGACACACACACGCACGCACGCACGCACACACACACGCGCTCGCACACAGGCACACACGCACACAGGCACACACGCACATATATATATATATATATATATATATATTTCTTTTCTATATAAGGCCACCGCGCGTTTCTCCCTACACACACCATGGTGGGAGCGTCACTGCCAAGTGGGGGAAGACAAGGTGAGTGGGTGTGATGGCTCACACTTTGCTCGAGTTGGTCTTTTCTTTTTTTGTGCCCAATTTCTCACCTCAGGAGCACATGTTTGCATTATAAAAAGAAAAAGAAGATTAAGGTGGGTGGAAGACAAGCGATCTGCAATGAGCCAGCCCACATATGCACAACTTAACATTCTGCTATCCTACTTCTGTGTGCGTACAGCTGGTACCACTGAATGTGACTACATTTTCATGAAGATTCATGAAGTTGATCAACTTCCACTTAATTCTGCCGGGCTTCATTCGATTCATTGTACTAGGTTTCAAGGTTAAAAGGCTAAAAATGGAATTTGTGATGGTGTGTGTGTGAGACAGAGAGAAAGGCATCATGCCAGAGTACCGTATGTCCCGCAAACACCTACATGAGCAGGAAGTACCTCTAGGGGAGGTTCTGAGCAATTGGCAGGCTTTTGTTTGTCTGTGGCCACATGTTGCCAAAACTGGGTGCGGTCCAAACAAGGACAGAGCGGAAGTTGTAGGTTGTGACTAGTTACCAAGCCAAATGTGCTTTTTTCAGAAACTGACGATCTATGTAGAATGTTAACGAGGTTGTGTCGTACCACAATACTGTAAACAAATGCAGTCGTTATGTGAATTGAAAGCTGCTGAAAGTGGGTTTTTTGTTTGTTTAATTTGATCTTGTATTTTGGCCTAATAAAACTATATATATATTTTTTTTGCATGTACCCATTGTATGTGTGTTTCTCTGTAAACTGATAAAAGCTTTTGTTGCGACCAGATTTTCATGTCACGTCGTTTGAAACAACTGCCATATTTGAGCACTTTGACACTCGGATAGTAAACCACGGCAGATCTGCTTGCATCAACGAATGGTAAACGTTTGTCTATTATTATTAAGTACTTGCCAACTAATGGCACAGTCTGCAATAATTTGCCTGAAAAGAACAGCTTTGAAATCTTTTTATGATACAGAAGGTTGTAATTAGGAAAATAGTATCTCCTGACATGATTCTGTTTGTTACCAACAGGTGGCACTGTAGGGCTTCCCCTGCAGCTGCAGACCTGTTGGTCATTATGTCATTAGTAGTTTAAAAGGACTCCCGCCCGACCACTCATTGTCGGGTCATTGTGGCTGTTTGTTTGCTGCTGTCATGTTTGTTCTGGTCATGTTTCGGTTAGTGATAGTTCTTGTTTTAGCCGTGGTTTTGTTTGATACTTTGGATTTGTTTTGTTGTTGGACTGTGTTTGTTTTGTAGTTTTCTCTGTTTTAGTACAATTTTTCAAGTACAACCTGCTCCTCCCTCGTGCCTGTTTTTTTGGGGTCCACCACCACCTTGCAACGTGACATCTTCTATTGCCGCTACAACCCCAAATCAACCACTGTCGTGTTTTATATACCGTAGATGGAGAAGCGCAAAAGTGTATTCGTGTTTGTAGTTGATGCAACACAACGGGAAAATGCAGTAGATGTGAATCGACGAGCGACTGCTGACACCCACGGAGTTCTGAGAGAAGGTTTCATCAGACCCACTTAAAACACCTGCAAACTGGGTTTGAACTTGATTTCACCATAGGCTGTGCTCACAATCATTCATTCATTCCTTCACTCACTATACAGCACATAATAGGCAATTTCATACAGTGGGCGAGTACGTACAGTCGTTGACCCATCAGTCAGACGGAAAATAAAACCTCGAACGCAACCAACGGGACAAGTCCAAAGGAGAAGACGAAGAAGAAAAGCAGTCGGTTTACTTTTCATTCTAAAAACTGAAAAAAAATACATTAACAAAGATATATTGTTTTACGTAATGTGTAAAGCATTTTATGTCCACACACACACACACACACACACACACACACACACACAATACACACTATACTATACTATACACTAAACACAGCCATGCACAACTGAAAACATTTTTATTCCCTCCCCAACCTGTGGCATTGTCTGATGATGCAGCCCAAAACGTAAATTCCATTCTTCACCCAAATATTCCCCAAACGACGGATGCCAAACATTTTTCGGTTTGTTTGTGTAAAACAGCATTGAAGCTGGATAAATGCGCAGGGGTTTTCTCATCTGTTGCATCACACACCTGATTGATTCCTGCTCAGTATTGTTCAGGGCTGCTTGGTTGCTAAGCGTTTCAACATTGCCGCCTCCACAAAAAGGATACATAGGTCACGACGGAGGCCCGCACTTCTTGCGTGGTGTCTCTCCCCGCCGTGATTTCCGACCCGAGGGCTGGATCATGGTCAGGGTGGCCAGAATATCACTTGGAGAGGAAAGAAATTCACGCCGTTGTACCCACACAAAATTATTTTCGGATGTAACATTTATTTACTGTACCTAATTGAAAATCATTTTAGAAATCAATGTTTATTGTATTGTATTGTACATTGCTGTAGTAACTATAACTGTGTTCATTAATTTCCCCAGCAAGAATCTGTGAGCTGTATGGGCGGAGACGACGGTCTCTCTGCGTTCCGCCTGCTTTCTTTCTTTGTTGTTTCAAAGCATTTTCCACATCTCCGTGAGCCAAAGGTGTCATGATTCGTTTGTGACCAACAGGTGGCACTGTAGGACTCTCCCTGCAGCTGCACACCCGTTGGTCGTTATGTCATTAGCTCTTTAAAAGGACTCACGCCCGACCACTCTTGTCGGGTCATTGTTTGTTGCTGTCATGTTTGTTTTGTCCAGCCATGTTTCGGTCACTGTTATGTTTTAGCTTCAGTCATGATTTTTGTTTGACACTTTGGACTTTGTTTGTTTTGGATTTAGTTTTCCCAATGTTTTTAATACAATTTGTCAAGTACACCCTGCTCCTCCCTCCTGCCTGCTTTTCGGGGTCCACCACCACCTCGCAACGTGACAAAAGGCCTTTTCTCTTCAAGCTCCGAGTTACCCCAGTCGTTGCCACGTGAAATAGAAAACATAGCTCATTCGCAGTACAAAGGTGATTGAAGCAGAACCGGTTTTAAAATGATGCTGACAGTATTTGAATGCGCGCATCTTCTCTGACCACGGAACGGAGGGAGTCACCCTTCACCCCTCAGTTTGCAGTGCTTCTAGGAAATTGTCGGAGAGGGTAATGAGCCCACACCGATGCACAATAGCTATGTCTCAAAGCGCGAGGTTTGGGACTCACCCTGTCTCCATGGCAATTGCTGCGGTGATGACAAATTTGCAGTTTCAATAAAGAAAATACAATTCTGGAGGTTCAACTGATGCTTCACCGTCGTGCGTGTCACTGATATTATCATTACATGTGCAACACGACGGGGACGCGCAGGAACACAGGGGGGTTATTGTCTTTTTTTTCCCTGTTCTCGGCTGAGTAAAGCAGCATTGGTGTGTCATTTGGCATTTGCTGTGTGTGGGTTCCGATTCGAAGTCATTGAAGTACTTCAGTTGACGCTGCAATTTGAGAAATGTTTATTTGCAATACTACCTGCACCGTACAGCTCATTCTCCTGAGGATGAGTCATCCAGTCTAACATGGAGTACATCTGAGGTGGGCTTTGGATACGCTGCCTGAACGGAAAGGGGCAAGACACACTGCTGAGGCATCACAGTGCTACTGATTTTCTGTAACATTGTTTCACAACAGGAGACAATACCTGCTAAAGGAAACTATAACATCACCCCCCCCCCCCCCCCGCCACACACACACAGAACCCGCTGTAACTACGCCACAAGGTCCTGCCAACAGTCCAGAGTATTGAAAAGTGGCGTCTTGTGTTTGCCTCACAAAACCCGTAACAGGACGATTATCACCTTGAAACCTTCACATCTGTTGAGAAAAGATGACGGCGAAGAATTAAAGTCTTTCGAAAGGCAACATAAAGAAGTGATGTAGGGGGAATTGTTATGAGTCATATTTCTGGTATTTCAAATGGCAGATTTTGAATCCTTGAAAATGCACAATTTTGGTCGCCTAAAACTCCAGACTTAAAAAAAAAAAGTCATACATGATACGTTACTTTAACATATCTCGCAAGAGTTCTGCTGACTATTTTTGCAATGTCAAGTTGAAAGCAAATATCTGTACGTTCCATTCCTTGCAAAATAGGCTTATCGCAGCTTTCAAAATGAAAAGTTGACAAGATGCTCGCATGGCATTAAAAGAAATAGAAGTCTAATCAGAAAAAAAATATTGGTGTATTTTTTTTTATTTTTAGCAAATTTAGTACCCTTTTGTTCCCCCCTCCATTCACTGCCTGAGCAAAACCGTTTGGCAAAGCCAGCTCCTCCATCAACAAGTGACATGTCACGCACAAGTACTTTGAAATGTAATGAAGAGGGTAACACTTTGGTGTGCAGAAGGGTTTTTGTTCTACCGAGTTATCAAAACAGGTACTGTATAGAATTGTAAGTTTAAAAAAAATTGTACTCAGAGTAAGAAGCATTCCAGTCTGTAATTTTAGGAGTTGAATCAGTACTTCTACCATTACGTGAGTCTCTTTGACACGAGTATCTACACTTTGACTTAATCTGTGCCTATGGTGGTCAGAAGGAAAATATATCTGGTTTATCGAGGAAATGCTGCATCCAAATGCGTTTTGGGTCACACTGGTTGCGTTAAAGCAAATTTATAACAGCTCGCGGAACCTATTTGTTGAGACGCCATGACAGCTAATACGCACAGCCAGACTTGCCTGCAAGAGGCAGAGCCGTGACACAGCGGGGTTGAAAGCCATCTTGGCCCTGCCATCTCCCCAATTCAACATGACATTTTTTTTTTATTCTTCCAATTTTGCAGAGTCAATAGTGACGGAAGGTCCGTCACCGAAGACGCCTGCTTTGCCGACTCTGTGTCAGGCCGCAGATGACGCAAAATACAAAGATATGGATCGGGCTACATACTTTCCATTTAAATGAAAACATACCCAAGTGTGGATGCCACGTTCATGGCCATCTAACCGGCCAGGTCGGATGGCGCTGATGTACTCGTTCGTGGCCCTATCGGCAGTGGACTTAACAATTGCGGCTTTTTAAGGACACATAGCGAGAAAAAAAAATCACGATATTTACATTCATAGGTAAGCGATTTGTCCGCTCATACAATACCAAGTGGACAGCCTAGTCAATGACTTGACGCCATATCCATTCCGTTCCTAACATGGCGCCATGCATTGCAATTTACCATGGGGGATTATTTTGTCACATCACGACGAAACCCCAAAACGACAACAACAGATATTTATCAAACTTTAGAAAATTGCTCCAATACCAGGAAACGGGCCAGCGGAAGTCCACTTCAAGTACAGAGTCTGAGTATTTTTGCCACTTATGCTTGTTTCTGTGTACAATATGGCTAATGTGGCAAGAATTAAATATATACGCAAAGTAGTGGTGAATTTATATTTGGGATTTATGTGAAGAGAATCATTCAGCAAAACGGTACTCTCCCTCTGCCACAGTGTTCGTCATGTGTCTGAAGATATTAAATCCGTTTATGAGATTCACAGTGAAAAATAAGGTTTCAAAAATGCAACTGGGTCCAGGCTATTTCATTTTGTGCAACAACCTGACAAAATAAAATGGAGTAAATTCAACACAGGATTTTGTTCAGAACATGAACTTTAATAAGGGCTAATTAAGTTGTCTCACCTCCAGCCCAAGCAAAACAATCGGAAATAGGACCAAAATGTGCACCATTAGACACAGTCGGTGTGTCTTTATGAAAAGCAAAACAAAAACTTGTGTATAGATTTGCTTGTATACAGATGTTATTTAAGGTCATCTTGTCCATGCAATACCCTTTACAAAAATGTGGAAATGATTACCTCTCGCATACAAATGAAAAATCTCAATATTGATACGATAAACCCATTAAAAAAAACTACCAAATATATTTCAGAAACAGTATGAGGTAATGTCACCTACCTTAATATCCCGGTAGTGTATTAGAGTACGAATGTCAGTTGAAGTATCCTTCAGACCAGTTCCACTTTATTGAGACATACAGATCATTTATGTTTTTATTTTGGATTCCTTTACTTTCCAGAGTGTGCCGGACTGGACAGTGGCGGATTGGGTGTCAACAACAATCCGCATGGCCCTACTTTACATGCCAAATCCAGTGTGCATCCCAGGAATTTCCATAACCCCCTTTGAAATATTTGCATCCAGCATCATGGGGCAGAATGAGCAAAGGCATTTTAGTATTTGACTTAAGGATGAAGAAGCAATATGCTCACGAAATCTGAAATTATTTGAAAGGAATAATGTCAGAGAATTTAAAATTCTTTGATTTATGGTAGGGCGGCCCGGTGGTCGACTTGTTAACACGCCGGACTCGTGGTGCGGAGGTCCAGGGTTCGATTCTGGCTCTGGCCTTCCTGTGTAGAGTTTGCATATTCTCCCCGTACCTGCGTGGGTTTTCTCCGGTTACTCCGCCCACATTCCAAAAACATGCATGGCAGGTTCATGGATCACTCTAAATTGTCCCTAGGTATGAGTGTGAACGCGGATGGTTGTTCGTCTCTGTGTGTCCTGTGATTGGCTGGCCACCGGTTCAGGGTGTACCCCGCCTATTGCCCAAAGTCAGCTGTGATAGGCTCTTACACATACGCCACCCAGGTGAGAATAAAGTGGTTCAGATAATGGATGGAGAGATGATTTGTGGTCAAGGACTACAAGTTGAGTAACTGCCTGTGTTGTTTAATATATTTGCACCGTTTTATTAACATGTTTGTGTTCTACACTATGCTTACATGACAGAGTGGAGCACAATGAAAGATCGCATTTTAATCAGTGACGAATGTGCGGGTATTCTTTAGAATCAATACTTGGGTGAAACTTTGGATACAGTAATGTACTGGTCAGGCACTGGTTTAGGGAGAGGAGACAGACATATGCAGTAACGTGTTTGGGCTGGGGGCTAAACATACAGTCACATATTTTTGTCTCACCACGCAAAAATAGAATGAAGAACTTTGTGACGCATTTGACAGATGTGTGCCCCCCACCCCTCCTCTCCCCACTAATCACAAGACATAACATGTAATGTCTCCCAGGGAAGCGAGATAAAACAATGGGTCCAACATGATCTGAGATTCTACCTGCAGTTGCTAAGCAACACCCACCTCCAACCCCTCCATCTATTCCATTGGTCAGCCGGAAAAACGCACAAGCCACCTCATTGGCCAAGAGAAAGTTAATAAACTTTAGCCAAGACCTGCTTCACTGTGCGCACGCACGCACGCACGCACGCACGCACACACAATGGAGATGTTCTTGTGAATGAGTGTCGGCGCTTGCGCACTACAGTGCTGACATACTGTATGCATTGAGCAACTGTGCTAAAAATAAATATCACACTGAATTGGCTGCTGCTGAATGTTGCACGACTGAATTGAAAGTGACAAGTTCACAGAGCAGTCTGGTGCCACACACACACTCATCACAGATCAGAGATGTTTTCAAGCATTAAAATGTTGGAGTTTAACAAATGAGTGAGTGATGCCCTCAACATATCGGATCACGTTGATTTGTATTTTTTTTAGTCGGCGGATGTTGTGCGAGGTATTTACTTTCAGAGCACATGTAAATATATGTTAAGGCGGGTTTTCATATTCATTGTGATAAACACGGAAGGGAAAGAACAGAGGGTTCAGGTGTTCTTGCACTGAGGCTCCCTTCAAGGGTGTGGATACTCTCGTGCAAGCCCCCTCCCCCTCCCACACCAGACCGCTTTTCCCAGAGGCAACTTGTAAATGACACGCACACACACAAGGACGCGTAAACGTGCCTGTTAGATACGACAAACAAGTAAACCTTTGGGACACCTCGAAAGTCTCATCGGGCTCATCTCATGAGTGTCACAAAGTCAACAGCAATTTTTAACCCATGGCTCGGCTCCCACAGAAATACCAACGCAGGAAGGCCACATCGCTTCCGGAACTGAAAGCGCCATCTGAAAAATATGGTATGGAGACGTCCCAAAGAACTTGTTTACACTCTCAAACTCTATCATTCACCAAGTAACAACGAACACTGTCTACGATGGTCAGGATGTTATGAAGCAACGATGAGAGCTGTGCGGATTTGGTAAAGGTTTATTTTCAGTCTGACAACAACAAGTTGAAAGTGTGAGTGCCCACAATGACAAACCGACTCCATCCACTTTGGTTCCAAATTTGTTTCTGCACATTTCCACAGCCCTGTTGCAGAACTACACTGTCGCCGTCTTTAACAAAACTCCTAACAACCACACAGCGCACTATCCTGCAAGAGTTGAGGTGAAAGACAGTACAGTAAACAGTAGCGAGTCCACCAGCCACAAAATAGTATCACAGTCAACTGTCGAGGATATGGTTCCCCTAAAAGACCACCCACATCTTTTTTTTCAACACGGCGAGTTTAAAATAGATGGGGTGAAGTAGAAGACCAAAGACATGAGAAGCAACTTCAGTAAACGGACGAGGGAGTGAAGAAAGGATTGTTTTCAGAGACACAAGTACAGTAGCATTAGTCAGACTAGCTCCTGCAGGGGCCGGGTGCGAGAATCCGACTCAAATATCAGATTGGTGGAGAGCTGCTAAGAATTCTCCCTGGTTGAGAAGAGGATGGATGGTCATGTTGTAAATGGCCGGGACATCATAATGAATGACGAGTTGTGCTTGGAGGCAATGATGATCCCATGCCAATCCTTCAAATTCTATTCCAAGTCAGTCCGTTGTCAGTACTGCAGCACACGCAACTCCATTGTTTACAGTAAGGACCAGCTGTTAGCATGGCGGGCTAACAGCGGGCTACTGGCCGGTGACAAACCGGATATCCCACGAGAGTTGAAGAGGAGGTCACAAGGGTGTCGAGCCGGGAAGGACCGCCGCACAAGGCGGAGAAAGTACAGACATGTCCTCCCGTCCGTCATCATGGGGAATGTAAGATCGCTCCCTAACAAGATGGATGAGCTGGCGGCGCTAACGCGACATCAAAGGGAGTACCGCGAGGCTAGCCTAATGCTACTCACAGAGTCGTGGCTAACAGCGATCACTCCGGACACACATGTCGAGTTGGAAGGCTTCCAACTCATACGTGTGGACAGGAATGAAGGGAGTGGAAAGAGAAAAGGTGGGGGACTTGCTGTTTTTGTGAACGACAAATGGTGCAATCCGGGGCATATCACGATCAAAGACAAACTCTGCAACCGGGACATTGAGCTGCTAGCCGTTAGCCTCAGGCCCCATTATCTCCCGAGGGAATTCTCACACGTAATAGCCGTGACAGTGTACATCCCCCCCCGTCGGCTAATAGTGATGCAGCGAGTGATGCCCTGATGACTGTCGTGAGCAGGCTGCAAACACAGTCCCCCAACGCCCTGCTGATCATCTCTGGGGACTTCAACCATGTCTCTTGACCACGACAAGCCGATACAGAGTCCGCATCAAAACAGATGCTGGACCGATTCAACTGTGGACTTCCCGCTCCATCCTACCATCACTCGTGGACAAGACCCCAAGATACCTCCACTTGGGGCACAATTGTCTGGTGAGGGCACTCCCAAAGCACCGCCCAGAGAACTACCCGAGGGACACGGTCACACGCCTTCTCCAAGTCAACAAAACATGTAGACCGGTTGGGTAAACTCCTGTGGCCATTCGAGGACCCTGCGGAGGGTGGCTCAAAAGATGCAGAACGACAGAAATGGTTGTGTGCAAACGTAGTGAAAGAGGTGGACCAGGCAAAGTGAGACTTTACAGGGAACACAACATCTATGTGGTTGGAGAACAAGTAGGAGATAATCCTCTTCACCAAGTGACGCAGAATTAGTCCGTCCAAACACCTGCACCGATTAATAACTGATTAATTGGTTCGAGGCATTAACTTAAAATTGTCCAATTCCTCAAATTTTTGCCCCGTGCCATAAATATTCTGATTTGTCGTCAAGTCATGAAAGCAGATGTTTTGTGTTGAATCAAAACAGGCCAGTTGCAAATATCAGCTTTTACATTGGAAATCAATGATCAACAGGTTTCTCTGACATGTTATGGACTAAATAAGTAACTGAATTATAATCAATTTATGGCAAGGGGGCAGGCGGGGTGTAAAGCAGTAGCATGGATTACCTGCAATTTAGTTTCAAACATTTACTGGAATGTTCCTTATTTGGATATGATTAATTATTAAACAAGAATGATTAACAGTAATCAGTGAAAATATTGCAATCAACTTTCATGCGCTATTTTTACTGAAATGGGAAACAACCTATACCAATATTCACATACCTGTATCTCAGACATGGTGCATTTTCCTCGCAAACATACATGTGTTAAAATGACCAGACAGTCTGAAATTCCTGATCAAGACTAAAGAATGAAAATTTCGGTAGTGGTGACAATTCATTTTTCAAACAATAAGATGACAGTCATTTGCCAAACTCATTCATCTTCCGAGCCGCTTGATCCTCACCAGGGGGGTGCTGGAGCCTATCCCAGCTGTCTTCGGGCAGCAGGCGGGGGACACCCTGAATTGGTTGCCAGCCAATCACAGGGCACACAGAGACGGACCATCCACGCTCACACTCACACCTAGGGACAATTAAGAGTGTTCAATCAGCCTGCCATGGATGTGTTTGGAATGTGGGATAAACCGGAGCACCTGGAGAAAACCCACGCAGGCCCGGGGAGAACATGCAAACTCCACACAGGGAGGCCGGAGCTGGAATCGAACCCGGTACCTCTGCACTGTGAAGCCGACGTGCTAACCACTAGACTACCGGGCCGCCCCCATTTGCCAAACTATATAAATCAATTTTAACAGTCACAGTTTAGTGTTGACAATTGCGTTAAAGGAAAATCGACAACTATTTACAGGTACAAGGAAACAAAGAATCCAATGTCACATTCCTTCCTTGAATGATGTGTTGTGTGTCATGTTACTAAAACGATTAACATTTGTCAAAGATATACTTGTCACGTTGCGAGGTGGTGGTGGACACCAAAAAGCAGGCAAGAGGGAGGAGCATGGTGTACTTGACAAATTGTATTAACACATAGAGATAACTAAATCCAAAACAAACACAGTCCAAAGTATCAAACAAAAATCATGACTCAAGCTAAAACTATCAATAACCGAAACATGACCATAACAAACAGGACAGCGGCAAACACAATGACCCGACAATGAGTGGTCGGGTGGGAGCTAATTAGATAACGACCAACAGGTATGCAACTGCAGGGAGAGCCCTACAGTGCCACCTGTTGGTCACAAACCAAAACATGAAAGTACTGTATTACTTTTTGGTGCATACTCAAGACATCTTTATTAAATAGGTGAGCAAGCATTAAGTTTGGACAGAATTGGAGCAATTTAGTCATAAACATTTTGGAAGGAACAATATCAAGGTCCTTAAAAGGCTTCCGACTATGTTATCTCAAGTGGGTTTAAAAGCTTGAAACCCAATATAATTTCATAACAGGACAGCAGGAGTGTTTGGTTGTTAGTCTGTGAAGGCTTGATTAATTAACTTTGACGCAATTCACCCCAACACGTAAAAACTCTTGTTATGAAGATTTGGGTTTTATCAGTGCCATGTAAGTTAGGAGAAAATTGATTACCTTGTACCACTGTTCACCTCCCATGCAATAAACACGGATTAATAATGAGATTATCTTGACTGTGTGTGTGTGCTTAACATTTATTTACAATAAAGTAAAAAATAACACTAAATAAAGAGGACTCATAGAGCCTAAAATACTACTTAAAATGTTTAACATGGAAATCAAGACATTCATTAAAGGGTTTTTTACATCCATTTAGCCACTCGATTGAACAGTTGTGACTTCGGTTTGGAAGGTTTAAGCAGGTTAAGATTTCCTTCAGAAATGCTCCTCACGACTCTCTGAGGTTTGTCCTTTCCTGATCCTGAAGAGGACGCATAACACAGTATTTCAGAATAAGTCACTGTGGCGGCGCTGTGGTCACTCAATGTGGACCAAAACAATCTACAAACACTGTATTGCTTATGAGCCATTCGAAATACTTACTGGAAAATGTCGGTACCCTCATTGGTCTGGTGGGAAAGGGGGTTTTCTTAATACGCTTTGGTGAGGACAAGTTTTCATCTTTCTCCCTGAGAGAATGAAAGGGGTGGGGGAATCGTGTAACAAAGAGACAGCAATTTACCATAAGGCTTCAAAAGGAACCTGACTAGGACAATTCATAAAGACAAACTAATGACTATAGTAGAAAGTAGAAAAAGTGACATTTCTGCAATGTGATATGTTTGCTAATATTCTGATCCTGAGCGCGGTACTGCTTTTCCCAGTTGATGCTTCATTACTCATACCTACAAGTGTAAGATAATTAACTAACCACCACTTATTTGATGGAACTTGACGGCTTTACACTGCATGATAGTGCAAGTGACATTCAAGTCAAGTCAACAGTATTTATAGAGCACTTTCAAACAGCCATCGCTGCATACAAAGTGCTGTACATGGAGCGATTTAACATATACAATAAACAGTAAGACGAATCAGTAATAAGTAATAAGTAATAAGGCGGTAGAAAGCACCAAGCAGTAAAACCAATAGCAAATCTAAGTCATGCCGAGTCAAACGCCAAAGAATACAAGTGAGTTTTGAGGAGGGCTTTAAAGATGGGCAGCAAAGATGGGATTCATTTGATCCAAGAACACAAAAGGTCAGAACTTTTATGTTTTAAAATTTATCAGCTTGAAAGAGAGTTGAATGTGCGGTAGAAACAATTCACGGACTGCACTTTATTGAAACATTTGTGAATTCATCTTTCCCCTCAATTTGTTAGTCTTGGGTTGTTTCCAAGCTGGCTGCGAAAGCAACTAAAAAATTACCTGTTGATCTTACGCTTTCCTCGCGCAGCAGACGTCATGCCCATGTACGTTGGATTGGCTTGTCTCACTTCTTGTAAGGAGATCTGATGTCTGTACACAGTTAGCTTCCATTAGCGTTACGGTATCTTTCTCATCAAACTCAATGCATTCATCATTTAACACTCGCATGGCAGGAGATCATCATAGCCCAACCCAGGGTGTTTAAATATTTTGCACCCCCTCCTTTAACCCAGCGAGGTGTGCCGCACGATTCAAGAGAAGTCAAAAGAGTCATTTAGACGGTTCCAAGACATCCTTTTTGTAGCCTCTGCAGGAAGTGCCACTTGGGATAAAACATTCCATGCATAATCCTACAGAGTAACTCGTAATCTCTACCAGTGTTACAAAACACTTGTTATTGCAGGGCCAAGTTAAAAATAGATCCGCCCCAAATATTTCTTTTTTTTTTTAATCATCACACCAAACCTTTCCACAAAAAAAATGTTCCCTTGCAAGAAAAATCCCCAGTCCGGACTGATGAAAAGTCTGAACAGTCTTGGGCAGCAACCAGAGTCATCAGATATATTGATTTGTTAAATGTTACTGAATTATGAAGGTTAGTCTTTCTTTTCCATCGATGCATCTTTTTTTAGTTTGCCTAACCCAGTGCCAATCTACAAATGGGCCGTCAGTACACTAAAATATTACTCATATGTTCTTGTCAACTGGTAACTTCTAATTGTATTGTTAGTTAAACGCAACATTAACTCATTTTGTTCAACTAACGTCCATTGTGTGTGTATTTTGAGGATGTGATCCATTTTGGATTTGAACGTGGTCATGCTCTCTGTTCTGAACGGCTGCATTCATTTTCAGTTGGTATGCCATTTACCGCATTTAAGTAGGAAAGATTGAGGAAAAGAATGAAACTTTCTCACCGTTTGGTAGGAATCTGCTTGGTTTCATTGGCTTTGGCAGGATTGTTGAGTTGGGTTTGACCTGAACAAGCCACTGACTTCACTGCCTGAGAGGGGCAGCCATTGCTTATGATCGTTGCATCTTCATGTTCAACTTCAAAGGTCATATTGGGATCCGTGCTGGTGGACAAACTAAACTGAACACCTTTTGGAGCAGGCTCTGGTGTGCACTGGAGAGGAAAGGTGCCCTCCTCAAAATCGTAGGAAAATGTCTTTGGGCTTTGTTGCGGCAGCAACGCCGAGAGATTTCTTCGAACGGGCCTTCGGGGAAGTACGTCTTGCTGCAGGTTTGGAGGACTTCTGCTACCTACAACCCCAAGCAAACCAAAACACAGAGAAGGAAGAAGTGAACACAAGTCATTGAATTTTCTTTATTTATAACACGACGTCCCAACTTCATTAGAATTGGGTCCGTACGAACTGCAGATGGAAATTTTCACGTTCTACAAAAAGAACACAGAAGTATCCAAACGACATCAGTATTTATTTAACTCCTTTGTTTAATTCCAGGCATACTTGTTTTAGAATGGCCTTCTATTGAAGATAAAACATTTTTAGGATCCCCATTTTGCATCCTATAGTATAGTTTGGTAGCAATAAAAGGCTTAAGCAAACTCATCAAAATAATTTGGTTTTTTTCCCCTTTGGAAAATAAATAAGTACTGCACTTCATTTAAATTGTGTTTTTCAAATATAATTCTAAATTTAAAGGTTGAAGTGCTCTTGTAATAATGCATTTTTTTCATTGTTAATTTCTTTTTGCTCGGTGGCTCAAAATATGTGCGTCAAGGCACAATAACGACAGCTTACAATCGTGTGTGAAAATGAAGGTGCCATTTTTCAGGCCTAATGTGTAAATATGATCTGTAAAATAAATAAATAAGCAGCAGTCTCCGGCCCCATTTTGTTAGAGTTTAAAGAAATTGTAATGTCCAAAGACATGCAACCAATCAGAGAGAAGACGTGACTAAGGAGAAGTCAATCATTTGCAAATTCATAGAAGGCACAACCCCACAGCTTCACGCTGACCTGTTAGCCTGGGCTTCAGGAACTCTGCTGAATATATGGCGGAATATCAATTTTTGTTAAATATGCAAACATTATTTTTTGCATTGATTGCTCCTTTGCCAAAAACTGGGTAGACAGTGTGTGTGTTTCTGCACAGCAGGTGAGTTTATCACATGATTTATTCTTCGAATCCAGCGGTGTCAAACTTGTTTTTGTCGCGGGACACATTGTAGTTACGGTTTCCCTTGGAGGGCTGTTATGAATTTTGGGAAACCATATACAGTAAATGTTTAATCCCCTCCACATATTACATACACAGCACACAGCAAATTGATCAATCATTATTTTTACAACCAGCAGTCAAGAATAATGACTGTTATTGCGGATTACATACGACAATTTGAAATCTTGGTTCAGACTTTAGCAAGCATCATGGAACTCATGCTTCATTTGCTTTCGTGGGCCACATATAAGGGCGTGGCAGGCCAGATCTGGCCCCCGGGCCTTGACTTTGAAACCAGTGTACTAATCGATTGTACATTCTGAAAAAATAAAACTAAAATAAAATGCGTGTGTGTGAAGGGGGGGGGGCTTGATTTTATGGTGTGGTTACAACCCATGATTTCCATTGAAGAATTGATAAACCCTATGCGTAGTTTAACTTTTTATCTATTAGAGGATAGCTTGCTATGAAGTTGATGAGAGATTGATAATTGCAGTTTCACAGGGGAAGAAAGTACTCAATGAGAAGTCCCAGAACAGATTGTGTCTGTTGGGACCTCCACTGGAATGTTTCATGCTACTGTTTGCTGTCATCCCGGGCGGCTATCACTTCACCGCCAACACGAGCTACTCTTCCGCTAACAGGGCATGCCAAACATGCTCAACATTTGAATTACCCCATAAATTATTGTTAAGCATCCTTCCCTTAAAAGGCATTATATTAATCCAAGCTACTAATACTACCGTTTTCCTCATCAGAATTAGCCCACATTCTTAAACTACAAATATGCCTGTGATGAATTGCTCCAAGTAGGTTTCGAAACATTTGGAAAAAGTTTTGCAGTCAACTGTTTTGTTTTCATTATTTACTGCAAAATATACACACACTCAATCAATGAGACTGTCCACTTAGCAGCACCTCTATAAAATAAAGATGGTATCATTTTTGTCGAATCGCAAATGAAAAGGGGGTCAAAGCAGTGTCTGCCTCATATGATGAAGGCCAATACACTAATTTTTCTGCGGAGGTACAGTATGTTGAGGGTGGACACGAAAGAGGCAGTGAAAAAGCAAAATATATATGGGCTAAATGTCACTTTCTCTATTCTAATGTTATAGTAATCAAATGTGAGCGTCAGAAAGTTTTCTGAGTGAGTGAGGACATAAGCAATAAATAGCACGTTTGTGTGACAGTGAAATGATTCCTTCCGAAAAAAGGCAGGAGAATTCCTTCAATTACATATTTTTGGCTTTGAGAGGATTAATACATGCATGAGTTGCTATTTCTGGTGGAGGCAGCACTGAATTAGGGTCGCCTGGTTGCCGCTGCATGTTTTTTTATAGTGCGCCTTTTCTGGTTGGTGGAGCTGGGGAATTTACGTCTGCTGACGTTTTTTCCTGCCCTGCTGTGGATCTGTATTTTCATGAATGAAGCTCAAGAGGGATTGAGAGTGTTCAATGCAAGACACAGAGTGTGTGTGTGTGTGTGGGGGGGGGGGGGGTTCATTTGCGGCTGGACGAGAAAGGCAAAATCAGAGAATGGGACGTGAAGCAACGTGGAAAAGTAAACATGGAGGGATGATAGAAAAATATAACAGGAAAACAAAAGGAAACCTTCCAGACACAAATGGGGGGACAAATAAAGAGCGCAGAGAATCTGCACATAACCCGAGAAGGACATCAAATGGAGACACGTTTTTAATCCTCTGTGAAGCACCATCAAAGTCTATTAATAGCCAACCAGGCAAAGCGTCAATTCCCCCTTGAAACCCATCCATCCATCCTTCCCTCTCTATATCTAACCACATTTGATTGGTTTAGCAAATTGCAGGGAGGAGCTCTTGCACACATTACGCTGCAGTGCCTATCATAAGGACTGAGAGAGTCGGACACTGACAAAGCAGCATCGGGGTGACATCAGAGCAGTTTGTCGAATGCCGAATAGTCTTCAGTAGACGCAAGCCACCACTTAAGAAGGGATGTTTAGTATAGCTGATGACACTGTGAATAACTTGCATTCTTTAACTTGCATTCTTCTACCCATAATGTGAAAACTAGAAGACCGCGGCAGTGGAATTAGGATTTACAGGACAGGTTGGAGAGATTCAAGACTGAGTCAGTGAATGAATAATTGAGAGGGATGCAAAGAGTTAGGATTTCATTAGCGCAATGAAAAAGTGGCTGCGCGTTCCCAATAATGGAAACTGGAGTGATTAACAGTTATATAAAGACTGTATATCTTACATGGAAATTTACTGGTATGCTTTTTTTGATGTCCTTTCAAAAGTACATGCATGCTTACTGTACATTCATGCTCCGAAAAGTAATGCTGCTTTGAACATGAGGAAGTGAAAAAAAAAAGAAAAGAATTCTATGAATATATGTCAAGGACATCTTAAATGTGTGGTGTAAAAGAACTTGTTTTATCGTTTTTGAAATACCTAATGTATGAAGATGAGATTGTCTGCAAATATACTAATGGAGAGTATAGAAGCTAAAATGAATAGTTTGCAGGCTGATGAACTACAATGGAAAAGGCTGTCCAAATTGAAACTATTACCTTTTCAAATCAGATATTTTATCAGATTAAAGTAAAATCGCAGGTGGATTGGAACGACGATCTACATCTCCTGATTCGGTTTCATCAAGGTGTTAACCTCATGGTGATATTACTGCAATATCATGGGAAGCGCACGGTATTGATGGAGTGGATACGCGCACGCAGGAGAACTTAGACCTGTTGTTCTTGCTGGTCGAGTCATTCTTGAGAGGTTTTACTTATTCCTGAGTTTTCCGACAGGTTTTTGTGCAAAAGACATCCTCAAATCATATACGGACCGAATGCATTTCTGTCCCTGTCAATCCAATGTTTACATTTGTATACCTCCAAAACGGCTGCAGCGCTCGGCATGCAATGGACACAATAACAGAACTGCCCACTGAGAAATAGCCTGTTCGCTAATTTGATAGTATGTCATATTTATTCATTTTTAACATGAAAAGTGCGATACGGCCTACCAACAGTGATTCCTTTGTTAAAGTCCAAACTTTTCAGTCGGAAACACAGGAACAGTCTTTGAGTAAACATAGGTACGGAAACAGCAGAGTAAGAATAAATAAACTAATTAAATGTGCCCAGTCATCGTGTTTGATCTGGTGGAGCGGCGAAAGGGATGACTCTCGCCTTATCGACTGTGAGGTGACGCAAGACAGGCATAGCCCCAGGAGGGAGGTACGAGATGCATTCCAAGTGTTTAATGTGCCCTCCGATTCAAAGTTGTTTTATTTTTAAATGTATTTCTTTATTTTTATTTACTATTTATTTATTTTACGTAACTCAGTGACAGCCCGCACACCAGGCATTTTGGCCACATTATGTCTGCATTCAAATGCAATAACGTGGGCCAGACAGCTAATAATCAATCTATTTCCTGTGATGTGGTCACATGGATTATGCAGCTAATACAGTTCGTGTATACTGCAACGAGGAAGTGGCGCGAGCTAAGCAAAGTACCCCCCAAAAAAACAAAGAATGGCGAATTTTTTACAGAGACAAGACCACGATGAGTCACTTTTCCTACCTCAGACCTTATTCCGGTGTTTCGTGAATACATGAACGAAAGAGTAGAGATGGTTTAGCATGGCTTAGATTTGAATAAGTCTTTTTGAAAATGTAAAGCTTTCTTATTCCCCATCATAGAGGAGATGATTAGAAACTCTGAGAGGAACAGCTATATTTAGCTGCAAAGCCAGTCAGCTGCAGCGCACGGAGCTCCGAAGCTAGTTTTGTACATGTTACCTCAATTGGTTGGTAGAGGCCAAATCTTATGCTCGCCAATTACAAACTTAGAGACTTGCAATATAACCCGCACGTGTCATCTCGTCAATTCGGAAACATTTCCAACCTGTGCGGAACAGATAGGAACTACCCTAAACAAAATACTGCCATCCCGGACCACTTGACATAAACCTCTTTATTCCGCAGTTGAATGTAAAAAAGTCATTTTTTGCTCAATAGAGGAATACAGAATGACAGAGCCCAAATCTATATATATATTGCGCGTCGTCCCGCACGCGGTCTGTCCTTCCGTCTGTCCCTTTTCAAAACGTATCTACTTCACCGCGCCGCTGCGCGCCGCCACTGCGCGCCGCCACTGCGCCGCTCAGGCAGTGGCTCACTACGATCGCGCGGGCATCTTAGCGAAAAAATGTTGTCTACCCACAAGCATTGCAATGAAATTGTTAGTTATTTAGTAGAGCTAAACATCTCTTTATTTTCGCGATAAGCAATAAAGATGAACAAAAAGTTGAATCAAGCAACAACACTTTTGTGGGCCGAAGGCCCACCTTACCAGCCTTCCGCAGGAAGTAGCTGATGAGCCGCCCGGAGGGCGGCGAACCACCACCTTACCAGCCTTCCGCAGGAATTAGCTGATGAGCCGCCCGGAGGGCTGCAAACCAGCTAGTGAGATATAAAAAGCAAGACAACTTACCTTTTGAAAATGGGGCATATTTGATTGAAGATTTTGTCCGCCCATCTGCACCTGTGTTTAAAAAGAAATACTAATAGTGATTCTCACTTCCCACCACATTTCAAAACGTGTTTTTTTGTTCAATTAAAGACTTCAAAAGAATTATGCTTTTGATCTCTTGAGAGGATTGCCAAACACAGATGGGTGGTTGCACCAACGGTCTAGCCTTTTGGGTTTTTTTTTGAGCCAACACCTCACGCTTTCATCTCACATGTCAATAAATCTTTCAAATCGGAAGCACGGACGACATCCACTACACTGCTCTGATGAATTTGAACCATTTTTTTGTAAAGCATTCCAATAACGGCACGGGAAAGCCACTCCATCAACATTGGTGGCCTTCGAAATGCATTTCGAGGTTGATTCATTCATAGCTTCAAGTCTGACTGAGGCGTAATTATCTACATGGGGGCATAGCATGATTTTAGCGAAGCAGAATGTCAACTTTTAAGCCTTTTGAATATAAGCCAGACGTAACCTCTAACATTTAAATGGCGTGTTGGCGAATTACCCATAGTAGACACTCAGGATGTGGACATTGTACAGAAGTAAAAACATGAGCGATGACAAAAATGAAAGAAAATAAAGAGCACAAAGACTTACTGCAAGGGCTACTCTGGAAGTAAAGCAGTTTTGAGAAAGACAGGATAGGTGCCAATTCGCCACCGAAAACCTTGGCTTCTCGTTTTGTTGTTCCAGTCGATGAACCTTGGACGTCTTGGTTGGCTTCTGCCTGGTCCGCCCAAGCCACACTTCTCTCTCTGAGCACAAGTTGCTTCAGCTCATGGTTTTTCAACTCATCTTGGGTTCCAACAAGCTCAGTGTCACACATGGCGGCGTGGTATTGGCCATAAGAGGACAACAACACATTCACCATTCTAGAATTCAAGACAGAATGTTGCAATTAGATTTGCATTACAGAGCAAATGCACAGCCATGTACTGCTTTCAAGTCGAACCGACATACTTTTGCATGCGTTTGTTCTCTTGATCCTGAAGTGCAGTGATTTTGACCATCTGCTTGATGTGCTGTTCCAGATCATTCACCTTGAGCTCCAGTCTGTGACAATGCAAGTCCTTGTCTAATACCTTAGAAGAGAGTTGAGACCAGGTTAATATAAATTAACTACAGAAAATATAACAACTCAACTCAAACTCAAGACATGATAAATTGTCCGAAGCTGGTCTGAAATTCTCGTCAATGCTTTTCTCCGTGTTTTATTTGAAAGTCTGGAAGCAGTGGATAGGAGGCAGTGGGGGGTTTGGGGACTCTGACGCAAGAAAACTACGAAACAACATCAGCGAGAACATTTGACTGCTGAGCGCGTCATAGTTCTGGGTCAGTTCTTGGAAGAAAGGATAATGAAGAAAAAAAACATGAACATGGTTTTAGGTAACTGGCTGCTGTGTGAGGGCCGAGTAAAGTGTATTGATTTATTCTCTTCGGTGGTCCACGAGTGAGCTGGAGAAATAAAATGAGCACGGTTCTAATTACTGGGAGAACAGATGGGAAGAAAACAAAGACAGTCACGACACCAGTAGAGACACAGCCTAGCTTCTAAAGTAAACAAACAAAAAAACACCAAGCATTGAGTTTTAAGGATGCATCCTATATTGATTAGTTTCCCTTTTTATATCATGCTCATTTGTCTGCTCCGATTAAAAAAAAAAAATACATTGCACCATATTACATTACAGACTTAGTAATGTGGGCATTCGGACATCATTCTTCCTTTGATAAGCCCGGCAAAATCGATCACTTAAATTTACACGAAAACCTGTCAAATTATATTATTATGAACATAATGAAATGACAAAGAAGATAATCAGGGTTACCCTGATGACAAAGGTGATACTAACCTCAAATGCCTGATCATTCGACTTCAACAATTTCACCTCGTTCTCGACACGGTGAAGCCAGCCATCATTTTCCTGAAAGTGCATTTCTGCTTCTTTCATCCGTTTACGAATGCGCTCTTGCTCTGAGCTTAGCATCGCAATCCTGCGCTCGTGTTTACAAGTAGCCTGTTGGAAAAGAACAATGTCAGAGAGAGGAATAAGAACAACAGAAGATCATAACATCTTGCTTTCACCCAATCATTGTTTTTTGTTGTTGCTCCTTAAAAATAAATAAATAAATAAAATAAAAAAGCATTATGTGCATGTGGAACACCGGTTGTTGGTAATGGTATAAGATAGCAACATCAATTCCTGTAATTTCAGAGACATTTCTAGAGCAAAAAAGATGAAATACAGATTGAATTTAAATGTGCAGCTTATGCTGCATTCTGCAAAACAGCATGTCAAAGTGGGACTAAGATTAAGACTCAGTTTGTGAGGAAAGCAAGCGACTCTGGATCAGGACTCACTCAGTCCTGCTGTGGTGTAAATTACCGGCCCAGACTACTATGGAAGGCAGCAAAGTAAAATGATGATTCAGCAATTGCTTTCCTGCAAGGATGATGGAATCTGGAAAGCAGTGTAAGCATCCGCTACCTTGTCAGTCTTTTCGTTGGCAAAGATGCATTGGACCTGCAGGTTGTCCTGCTCACTGTAGTGCTGGCGCAGCTCATTCTCCTTCAGTTGTCTCTCCAGATCCAGCTGCTCTCTCCTGATTTGGGCACGGTTGGAGAAGACTTGCTGCAGAGATTTAGACACCCTAAAGAGAGAGAAGAGTGATGACTGACTTCAACCTTCAAAGAGCCACCTTTGCAAATTTTACGGGCAAAAAGGAAGTCTTAAACATTTGAATCATGATCATATGTTATGGAAAGCTTAAGGTGGTCTTATACAGTGACAGTGACCGTAAATCTATACGGTTTTAAAAATATATTTGTCGGAAGGGAGTGAAATATAAGCAAGTACCGGTAAATAAAACTGGAGAGCCGTCGCTGAAATGTGACTGCACTCTTCAATGAAACTCGAGTGACGTAGGAGACGTGGCCTCGCTAGACTGCTGAATTTTTAATGGTGCGAGAAGCGTGCATGCTCTATTCAGAGCCTCTCACTGTGCGAGTTGTGAATTCTGATGCCAGTGAATGAAATGTGTGGGAGTGAGACTCATTCAGCTTTTCGGTTTCCTCCGCCCCCCCCAGCCCAAATACCCTGACAGATGCCACTGCAGCCCTTAAAGATAACATCTCCAGTAAATACAACAGCAGATCCTCTAATGGATGCAACGCATGGAGGAAAAAGAAACTCTCCACACTCAGTAGTTTCAAAGCAGATCAATCAGCCCCACGTGTGAATACGATAAGAAATACACACACCCCTCCAAAATTATTGGAACAGTAAAATAAGATGAATTTGGGATTTCCAGATATTTACATCCTGCTCACACAACTAACACGACAAGACATTCATTCATTGTGATGAAAACCACATTTTTAGGATAGCAATCGTATTGGAACACACACTTAAAATAGATTAAAGTTCATAAAGATGTCATATTTTAATTGCAAATCCGATGGTTCCAAAAGAGCCAACACACCTCTGACCGAATGGCAGCAAACTTTGCAGTTGGCCAGTCTAAAACTCTCCAATTCTTGACACCAAATCCGAACAATATATCAGTTTGACAACAAAACAATGCAAAACCGTGAAAATAGTGCTTACCTGTTGATGTCTGCTTGTTTCTGGGGTGATATTGTGTGCGCCAAATTTTTGTCCTCATACTCTTTCAATTTTTGCTTCAGCTGCTCAATCTTGAATGAGACAGAACATTGATTTACAGTCATGAAAAATGATAATATTGTTGAATGACAAAAAAAAAAAAAAAAGGCAAGGGCTGGGCATTTATTTACCTGTTGTCGTTGCCTCTCACAAATGACTGCATACTGGCCAATGTGACTGTCCAGGCTGATAACATTACTTTTTAGCTGATTGGGCAAATAGGAAAATAAAACAAACAATAAAATGATTTACAGGATAAAATGGCAATATGTGTATCCTAAAACAGAGTGTACAGTATATGCCACCTTATGACATCATATTTGAATACATACTGAAGATTTGATTTCCTTGGCCCTGTTGGCATATTTCAAAGTGTTTTGTGTGTCGTCATACGACTTGGATGAGGGGCTGATGTTGGCTATCATGACAGTCCTGCAGTTGCCTCCCAAAGAGTCCTTGAGTATCCGGGTAAGTTTGCTGTCCCTGTATGGTATATGAGCCTTCTTGCTCTAAAGCAAATGGAAATAATTGGCATGAGTACAAACGTTGCTATGATCAAGGATGTTTGGATTAATGTCAAGTGAAAATAGGATAACAATCGTTCCATTCTCAAGTTGACATTAGATATACAGTACTGTATTTGAAGACAGGACAGTCAGTCGTAAAGGAAAGACACTAAACGAGAAAGACGTTCAAAATAACAGGCATCTGGAAAGCTTCACAAGAGATCTTTGAATTGATAACATTGAACAAGACCCTTCCTTGCTAAAAAGATTAACAGTCGATTATTTTTTGGAAATTTTTCGGAGGGGGGTAACCCCCGCTTCTTTTGAAAAAAATAAAATAAAACAAATTAAAAAAAAAACAACAACAATCAAACAAACAAACAAACCCATAACATTAGTATTATTGTTTTGGGGGGGTTTATACCTCAGAAACCCCCTCCAACTCTCTCAATTCGTAACGTGGGTTTCAATGATATGCAGATTTTCGCTATTGGTGAGCTGGTTCAGTTCTCATCAGACGCGAATAGTGAGTGCCCACTGCACATGAGAAGAACACTTTGCCTTGCTAAAAAGCTGTGATCTGCCCTTTGCTCCATATGAACACCGACATGTAATGGGTTCATACTTGGGTCAAAGCAGCTTTCCACAAAATTCAATTTTTTCAGGGTCAAGTACTTTTTGTATAATCCTTCTGACAGGCAGACAGACCGACAACAAAGCAACATGGGCGGGTGAAAACATAATGAAAATGAAAAAGGATGAGAATGTGGACTTAACCCAGTCCCCTCATTGCTTCCATAAATAGAATGTAAGGAAAGGATGCTTACTGAAGCTATCTACTCCAAAAGACCTCATACAATTATTTTGGCTGTTGACAAATAAACCACTTGACATCAGAGATCAATACAATTATATGTAACATGCTTGATGCTCACTCACTTGGGAGTAAATAGAGAGTACTAACCATAAGATTTTATTGGACTTTTTCTGCATTCCCGAAGTCTCATATTGTGACAGCAACAGCAGGTGACTTTGAAAAACTCAGCTATAAAAAAGGCATGTGGGAAACTTGAAATTTTGTTTGTAAACAAACCGTAGTTGGACCTCTCGAGTACCTACCCACCAAGAGCGAAATTCAACAACCAAAGTTGCTAAATACATAGCTACAAATTAGCTAGATTGGCAACACGAAGTAGCGGCAGCTTTTGTCACAACGCCTTAGAGCCGACCCTGTTCATTATGGATGAGGTAAGAAAGAAGAATTTTACTGTATTTTTAATGTGTGTGTGTGTGGGGGCAGGGGGGGGGTGCTTTACATGAATTGGCTTCATGTATGAAATATTACATGAGTTCTTGTTGACTCAAATTGGCAATAAATTGTACAAATTAGACGACTCACCTTGGGATTGGCGAGAGCATTTATAACATTTCCCAGGGCGAGGAGTGAGCGGTTGATGTTAGCACCTTCACGGAGGCGTTGCCCTTTGGCATTGGTAGCACTGGCTCTTTCTGAGCCTGCCAGGTCTATTAGGCTCATTTTGGCCACACACACATTGGTATTGAGGCTAGCAGCCATGTCCTGCTGTCGCAAGTATATCTGGAAAAAAGTAACAGGTTATCATTATGCAACGTTTATTTGTGACACTTATAATGAAGTAGCATATGATTATTCTGAAAGTGACTTTTAAACCTTTAGATGATATTTCATCATAAAATCTACCCGTTTGGGCAATTTAAATACCTGGAACACGGCATGGGACCTGGAAGAAGTGGCATTCATATCAGTCGGATGTTGCGTCCTGTTTCGATTACCTGAATCCAAAGCCTGGAGAATGTTCTCTGCAGATTTTGGCTGTGCAAAGAAGACATCATTCATGAAGTGTGCCCAGGACTATATACACAAACTACATGCGTATTTCCAAATTCGAGGTATAAATTATTTTTTTCCCCACGTAGCTTCAAATTGCACCATTCGACAGAACGCTGAGACATTATTCACCAAACAATGTGCCGACTAACCTGGTGCAGTGTCAGGCCCTGAACCACAACTCCTTTATCACTGTCCTCTCTTACTGCAAGAGGACCTGCATTAGCCAGCAAATCCCTGATCTGCTCATTGTAAACCTGTGGTTCAAAAACATCAATGTTATAATGGATTAAAACCGACCACAACATGGCAAAAGATCATTTAACAAAGTTTGACTAAAACTGTTCCGGTAGCACTTCCGAAAAGACTGGACCGGAATCCAAAAAGTGGGTCAGATTCTAAGTTGCCCCTTTCTCACTGAAGTTGGTGCAACAATTTACCTGTTTTCAAGATAGCACCAAAGATAAATGAGACAATTCATCGAAATGAAGCAGTTAGGGAGGTGGCTATGAATGCCTCAATGAAATAGAATTTTTTTTTTTGTGACCGTGTGCAGGCAGGCAGGCAGGCAGGCAGGCACACACACACACACACACACACACACCAGTAAATTATTTGCACAGCTAATTTGAAATTGAATTGAAAGGGGTGAGTTGTAACAAATCCCATGCCAATCTCAGTGTTCAAACTGAAGACATTTTGCTAGAAACAATTGTTTTCGACACACATGATGTGCCTCTGAGGGCCACTTAAAATGATGTCACATGTCGCATCTGGCCCCTGGGCCTTGAGTTTCACACGTGTGCACGAGCAGTGACATGGTTTTATATTCGACAAAAAAAATTGCACATTTTACAAGTGACTGTGCTGTCAGTCTCATTTGTAGTAAAATATTTCCATATACCGTAAATTCCGGAATACAAGCCGCTACTTTTTTTCCACACTTTCAACACTGCTGCGTTAAATATGGCTTTTTAATTTTTTTTCCTTCGCAGGAAAAACATGGACCAACAAAATGAATGAGTCTTTCACTGAGGTCCGATGAGATTGTATGACTAATCACAACTTCCGCTCTTTCTGCCAATTAAATTGTCTGATTACCGGTAATCAAAACTTCCTTATTTCAGTCTTTCTTCTAACCCTGATCAACATGGAGAATACCAGACGAAAGCATATGATGCAGCTTTTAAACTAAAAGCGATCACTCTGGCAATTAAAGAAGGAAATCGAGCTGCTGCCCGTAATCTTGGCATAGACGAGTCGATGGTGCGAAGATGGAGGCTCCGGCAAGAAGAACTGAGCCAGTGTAAAAAGACAACCAAAGCTTTTAAAGGTGCACCGTCGTGGTGTTATAGATTCACGAAACGGAAAAGCCTGTCTTATTTGGGCACGCACGACGTTGTGTCAGCAGCTCCCTCCCAATTACGAGGACAAACTTGCTTCGTTCCGCACATTCACGCAAACAAAGATAGTGGAGAATTCCATCAGCCCAGATGAAATAATAAATATGGACGAAGACCCTCTGACAATTGATTTGCCTCTCACTCGGACTGTAATTAAAAAAGGTGACTCCCCGTCATACTGAAAACAAGCGTCCACGAGAGAACACATTTTACCTGTGTTTTGAGCCGCGCAGCATCGGGCCTAAAGCTGCCAACGATGATCATTTTTAAGTGGCCGACTATAGAAATAATTTCATATATCTTTTCCCATTAATATGATTTGCATTATTCTATTTAAAGCCTAGTGGGCTGCAGTATTTCTCCTCGTAATTACGCAAATGCACATCAAGATCTCTCTTTGTCTGGCCTCTTATTATGTGTTTCAGCGTAATTTTGTTGTACAAATGCATTTATCATGCTCATAAAAATATGGAGATTATTTTAACCGTAAGAAATTTTGCGGGTTTTTTTTCTGCGGGGGACGGCGTCAGCGGCCTCACCCGGAGGTGCTCCACAGCGGCAGGGACGCAGAAGCGAACCCTCACCTACTCATTGGCCAGTGGTTTATAGTAGGGTGCGGCGCATATAATTACAAAATTGATTTTTCTTCATAAATCTGAGCATGCGGCTCTTAATCAGGTGCGGTCTGTAGCCCGGAATTTACGGTAGCTTTGGAGCCAACATAATTTGCTGGGCCAGCCAACCAAGCACCTGTTGACTTCTGCTCGGTACTCAAAGCCAAATATGTGATATGTATTACCGGTAAATAAAAACAAATGTTTGTCATTAAGAAAAAAATAAGAATACTTTTTTTTTTTTACACAAAAACAAAACGGAACCCGATAAATGAAGTGCACAACCTTCTGTTGCTTAATACATAGTGGTTGTTTGACTTTAGGTTTAGTCCCTTTCAGTCAGGGGTGCCACAGCACATGACTCACACGATACGTTTGGCACAGACTTTAGGCCGGGTGCCTTTTCTGACACGACCCAGTTACAATTTAAAAAAACTAAACCATCAGTGTTGCAGAATTTCTCGTGTTCTAAATGTGCTTTCTATCTCTTATTATTTGCTTATCCATTTAGAAATATACAATATGTAAATGCATAGATGTTCAATTAATTACAGTCCATTCCAAAATAAATCAATTCGACACCACCACCTAACCCACGGAACAGGTCTTTATGGCAAAGATTAAAGAACAAAAGAAAAATCACCTCAAGATAGGAGACAGCAACAGAAAACTCTTTCTCCTCCTTAGCCTCGTCCATGCGTTTAAAAAGGTCTTTCATGGTGCGATACATGACTCCAGGCTCATCTGGTGTTCCTAACATGGTATGTGTTTTGCCTGCTCCAGTTGCGCCATAGGCAAAAACTAAAACATGACAAAATAAAAAATAAAGAACATATCAATAACCTCACTCAGGATGCAGCATAAACACAAACTGATGTCTTGCTGTGGAATTCCATGTTTAAGTTCTCAATGATTTTGATCAAAACTGGACCAAAAACATCTTTTCCAAGAGTGTACATCTTTCATCAAGGAAAAGTTATGGAAGAAGTGGCATCCTCTACAATCACACCGCTCAACCATCCCTTTTCTAATCTGCTGATTCTTACAAGGGTCGTGGGCATGCTGGAATTTATTATCCCAGCTGTCTTTGGGCAGTAGGCGAGGTACACCCTGAATTGGTTATCAGCTAATCGCAGGGCACACACAGGTAGATAAGCAACCACCCGTGCTCACACTCAAACCTTGGGAAAATTTAGAGCGCTCCACTAACCTGCCACACATGTTTTTGGACACAGGGAGAACATGCAAACTCCACACAGGAAGGCCGGAGCTGAAATCGAACATTACACCTTTGCACTGTGAGGCGGACGTGCGAACCAGTTGCCTACGGTACCCCCAATCAAACCGTGAAAGGGTAATTGTAAGTTTACTGTATTTAGCATCTTTGATCACATGATAACTTGCCCGATGGCTCTTCTGAGCTAATTCGCACTTTATAAACAAAAGAGCTGTCCGCAATCATTTTACATCAAGAGATTGATATTGGACATTAAACTATTGCTTTTAACCTATTAAAAACTTGTCACAAATAAATAAACAAAATAAACAAAGATGACAACTTTTAATTCTATGATACTCAACATTTAGAAAAAACAGTTAACACTATGGATTGTGTCTCATTACCTGTGCAGTTGAAGCCATTCATGACACCATCCAACACTCCTTTGGTGGTGTTCTCAAATATTTCGTCTTGCGTGGAATTCTCTCCAAAGACATGGTCAAAAACAAATTTAAGGTCTTTGTTGGCCCTCTTGTTGATGTTCCTTTTCCGAACTCTTTGGGAACCAAAACAGGATATGTCCTCTTCTTTTGGATCAAATACCAACATGTGTTTATCAACAACCTGGACCACCTTGCGAACATTTTCATTCTTCTCATTCTCATTGGTTGGTCTCACCCGAACGACCACTTTCACATGGCTGCATACATTACTTTCCATTGTGTTTCCTCACCCGGTTACTAAGGCGTTACTACAAAGAGAGAAGTGGGGGGGGGGAGGAGACATAGAAATAGCAATGGTGATACGTATAATTAAATTAATTTTGCGTTTTGAAGCTACTGAGCTTTTCGACACGTACTGAGTGAAGCAGTGGGCAAAGCTTTAGCATTTTGATGAATGAAGGGTGGCAAGGCTGGAGATGGGTGTAACCTGTTGAATATGAGCAGATATGCTCAAAGGTTTAAATGTCCGCGTTCTTCTTCTCGAAACTTTCTTGAGAAAGACAGTTAACCCATACAATTCTCCACTGTGATACTAAAGGTTTAGCATTTCTTATTATAGGAAAAAAAAACTTTCAAAACGGTCCACTTTGCATACACAGCCCAAAATGCAGTTCATAGGCGCCCATAATAGAGAAATTTTAATTCGGACACGTTGAACATAACATCACTGCAATATATTTATCAAAGCTGTTCAATAATTAATCTGGATCGCGAAATTAATCAGCCTTATATTTGTGTCAGTAATTTCGTCTGTGCTGTGAGTTGCACGGAGGGCATATTTGACAATAAAGCTGACTTGACTTGCGAACCATATTGATTTCAAAGTCGAATAATCAGTACCGATTACCAGTGTGTATCAAAACATTATTGTTTGCCGTAAAATACAATCACCCACAATACAATGTTTGAACAGCGTAAATATGGGCATTGTTGGAAAAAGGCAGAATCCGACATGGAGACGGTAAGCTAACAATCTTTGCACGTAACGACGATAACGGTAACGTCAAATTAGCTAGCAACGGTTGCCTTTCGTGTCTGCAGGAACTGCCTAGAACATAGACTTACCTTGTTTGTCAGGGAACACTTTCATTTCATCACGACTGCTTTATTTCCACACGACCCCCCCAACGTTGGTATATCGTAACCAACTAAATTGAGCTTGAAAGAAAGCTAACATTGACAAGAAGCGCCAATATTTTCAAAAGCAACCACTCTTCCTCGGTGGATGCAGATTGGGTGTGAGCGACCGGTCATTGGCCGATCTGAGTGACGTCATTTCATGGTGCTTTCTGTTGGGTGGAGCTACGTCTATGCTTCTTCCGGTTAAACAACTATTGGCCCCCGAAACGTCAATAGGAACTCCACGAGGACAGTTCATCCTCCTTAAATTTAAGTAAGTCTATTTATCTTTGCTGCTGCAGATGTATTTGCTCAAGACGCGTTTAACGCGTGGTATCATCCAATATTATAACGTAGCAAGCATCAAACGCGGATCGCAGGATCATGTTAAATTTGGATCTCATTCAAACACACGTGTTGACGAACAGTTGCAGGAAGCCGAAAATTCCAGTGCGGCTCCTTCACCAAAATTTATATTGAAGGGGCATTTTTTTAGCACGCACAAATAGAACCGATTATTACATCTCAATGTTAGCATCCTTTTGTTGTTGTTTTTTTTTTGCATGTATGCTGTCTTTGAGCAAGGTTTTGAGCCAATTGCCTGAACATTATCAACCTTTACTAAGTAAGTATAGCGGTGTATAAGTAAAGTTTACCTTTACACCACTGTAATAAATTCTTAACAGCTTATTTCGTTTTGTCAACTACGCTTGGTAAGGCATTCTGACAGAAGATCAATCACTGACATTTGAAATTCAGCGAATTCATCTGGAGTAACTGACCAATAGCAACTGAAGTCCTTTTCTATTTAGTACAAAATGACTCACTTAGGTGCTTGTTGCAGGCAGTTTTGTGTCGTATGCCAACCTGACTGATAAATGGCTCAGATTGGTGGTTGTGTAATGTGCTGCTACAACCTGGGAAATAAACATTTTCATGTTAGTGGCCCTTGCTCATAGTAAATTACTGTGTATAGAATCTATCATTCAAGCTCATGTTTTCAGCATTCGTCTGCTCTGGCATTCCCTTAACGATATAGTTTATGTTTCCCTGGCAGGGATCAATCTTTGGTTAAAAATGTGGTGACCTACTGCCTTGGTTCTCAAACATTTTTGGCTTGTGCACCCCCAAACGTTTTTGTCATACCTTTAGTGCCACAAAAGTCGAACATAACACTCCTGATTATCAATTTGATAAATTTAGTTTCTTTTCCATTAAGCACAATGATATAAATTTACAAAATATGATGATATAAATTTTGTTGTATAAACTTTTTAGAACATCCATCTTTCCATTATGTGAATGCTTTATCCTCACGAGGGTCGCAGGCAGGTGTGCTGGAACCTATGCCAGCTTAATTCCTGCAGTAGGCACGGTACACCCTGATATTAGTTGCCAGCCAATCGCAGAACTACCTTTTTAAACAGGCATAAAAAACTTTAACCCTCTAGAACAAAACACTGAACAAGAACAATACTCGGGCACACTATACTGCAGCAGTTATGCTTTCTTTCCATCAGTGATCTAAGCTTTAATGACACACTGACTTGAGTAAGAATAAGAAAACCTTGTTTCGTCTCACAATGGAGAAATTCCCAAAGCAGCAAAATTATGAAAGCAAGAAAGCAGTAGAACAAAAAGTATAGGAGCTGCTGCAAAGGCATCCACTCACATGACACCATCTTGAAGTCATAAAAACATAACAAAATAATACAACACAACACATAAGACACAGACAGTCATTCTATCTTAACCACTTTTCTGCATACTCTTTGTTGTTCGAAGCAGTTATAGATGAAAGAGGAGAGCATCAAAATGTTCTTTTCACCAGTGGATTAGGGACGCCAGGCTGAAAATATGCACACGTCTGCTACAAGCTAAGTTTTGAAAGCAAACAAGAAGCTGTAGCATCCATTGACGACCCCCCCCCCCCCCCACATTGGCTCACATCTCCTGTCATGTGTAAATCCGCTTCAATTCCAAGCCGCGACTCCCAGTTCTACATACGCATCGGCACTCTGTGCTGACGCTCCTTTCTTCTCATCACAATCTGACAAAATAAAACACAACAACAACAAAAAAAAGCAAGAATCTTGAGAGCAATTGGCGACGGCTGCTTACTCAGGCGCCATCTTGGCCTATATCTAAATCACACACGACTGTTGTGATTTTGCCACAGTTTATTGATCCGGGCAAAAAAATTATTATGATTAATATTTATATGCATGTACCCCTTGCGATGTGATTATGTACCCTGAGGGGTACGCGTACCCCTGCTTGGGAAACACTGTCGTATTGGATATCCATTTCATACCAGAAATATTAAAGCAACATGGTTTAAGCTTGTCCACCTAATATGGAAGATTGCAGTCCAACATATCACCCCTGAGTTTGATTTTTTTCTTTTTTTGGGGGTGATGTACTCATAGTTAGCATACTTACCATTCCAAAACTAAAAATTGGTTAATGTCCTGCGATAAATTATATATTGCATAACCTGTGACTCATCATTGCTGTTGCCTTCTCCTCAGGTCAAATTAAGGATGGTGATTTTCCGTGTGCCCACTCCCTCCTGCCAACTGTTTCAGAAAACAGCGTGGATAATGCAGAAATTATGGAATTTCAATTTGCACTCTCAGACAGCTGGCCTTTGTGCCTTTTCGGGTGTTTCAACTGAAAAGCCTCCTCACATGCCTGTGATGCTTGAAGAGGTGCTTCAACACTTGAACATTCACCCAGGTCAAGTAAGTTTTTTATTTTTTATGATTTGTCACCCAGTCTTGTGCTCCATTGCATTTTTCAAATTATGATGGAGCTAGCCTGTAGATGCTGAATAGCGCAAATGAATTGGTTTCTCTGAACACATACACACATCCCAGAAAAGCTGGCAAACATCACTGCTTCTGAGACAGTGAGGTTATATCCTAAAGTGTGGATCACCGATGCAGCTCAACGATAAAATATCGTGTTTCCTTTGCTTCTCATTTGAGGAGAAGTGTAACACCAAGAGCTGTTTTAAAAAATGTCGCAAAACTCTAAGACTCGCAATCGACATTAAAACTGAGAGAAAAAAAACGTGCTGTGATATTGCAATTGTTTTTTTTTTTAAACTGTATTCTAGACTTGTGCTACTTATGTATAGGCTACACACAAATACAGTCAGTAGTTAAGTCACTACTTCTATTATGATTGATGGTCTCAGATTTATTTATCATTTTAAGTAGCTTTTTTTCATGCCGCACAATCAAGCTTTCCACAGAATCAGGGTTCAGTGTAGAATCAATCCCTTTTCTTTGCAGATTCTTGAGGGGGGGGACTACATACTGTCATAAATAACCTTGCTGTTGACCAGTCCTGGGTGTACCCCTGTCGCTCACCCAAAGAAAGCTGGGATAGACTCCATATCACCCTGATTATTGTGGCCTCAGTGAAGATGCAGGGCCTGAAGCAATTGTGAAGTCCAACCCATGTAACAGATTGCTAACACCAGCTGCTCGTGCTTGGTGCCACCTAGCTAATTGCCAACTGTCGGCTCTAACAGTGGTTTATTGTAACTGTACTGTAATTTTTCAGGTCAGTCCTTGTTAACTTTTTTTTTACGTGCGGGAGCGTATAAAGTAGTTTTATTGTTTTGATGTTACAGGGATTAACATTAGTAGAGCAGTTAAGATGACCAAAATCTTACTTACTGTAAAACCTCACCTCTACAGTTTATAAATGTTTTATGATGGCCATAGTTTGATCTGCCAGGGGCCTTTGGACTGCGACTGATTCTCAGTAGGATGCGGCGCATCACAGCATCACAGGGCTGGAAAAAAAAATATCGACCAAGTCGGTTGTGTCCATCACAAAAATTGGTCAAAACAAAAATACATGTTTCGAAACATGTTTTTAATAAAAAAAATAAAATAATGCGCCACCCGGAACCAATGTTTAGCCTCATTCATGTTCCGGCACGGTCAGTTGTTGCTGATGGACGCATGCTTCTCGCCGCACACCTACAATGCTATGTTGTCAAGGTTTTGTGCTCCATGGGTCATTCCATGCCAAATCACTCCAAAAAAATCTGAAAATTAATCTAGGCGGATTTTGATTTTAATTAAACTTGATGCCCCTTTTTGCCCAAAAATGTCAAAATTAGTCAGGCCACAGCTCCTTCCACTGAACGGTTGTGAAGCCTCTCGAGTTCACTTATCAGAGCATAGTTTACTGCCTTTGTCTCATTGCAAAAGCGCTGAGCTGTGAGTAAAAAGTGACATGATGATTGTGAGAAAATGTGAACGAAAACTAAAGAGCAGGCCAGCGGTTCAGTCGCAGCTGGATCTTTTATTGTATTACAGCAAATTAGATTATGTATGGCACTGGTGTCAAAGTCAAGGCCCAGGGGCCAGTTCCGGCCCGCCAGGTCATTTTGTATGGCCCGCAAAAGCAAATCATGTGTGTCAACTAGCTAAAATCTGTTCCGAAATGTCAAATCGTCATGTGTAATCAATAACGTTGAGATTTTGCTACCCTGTTTACACTTACTCGAACAATAATTTGAACAAACTTTTATAATCGACTTGACTGATTTCAAAGGTAGTAGTTTATTAATTTGTTGTGTACAAGCAATCATTTTTGTGGTTTCACTGTCATAACGGCCCTCCGCGACTAGAATGAATTTGACACCCTTGATGTATGGTGTTTATGGTGTCCTGCGATTGGCTGGCAACCAGCTTAGGGTGTCCCCCGCCTACTGCCCGAAGGTAGCTGGGATTGGCTCCAGCACCCCCCGCGACCCTCGTGAGGATAAAGCGGATCAGAAAATGCATGAATGGATGTTGCTCGTGGTAAACGCCATGTTCTGAGTAATTCCATTTCCGAGTTTTGGGATCTGCAAAACACAGTGGCTGTTTGTGATTTATAACAAAAGGTGAGACAAACAATTAAGGTCAGAAGTCATATCCTTGAGAGATGTTGCATGTTTTTTTTTTTTAAGTCCTTGTATCCACATACAAGGATACAAGGACATCCAGGGCGGCCCGGCAGTCCAGTGGTTAGCACGTCGGCTTCACAGTGCAGAGGTACCAGGTTCGATTCCAGCTCCGGCCTCCCTGTGTGGAGTTTGCATGTTCTCCCCGGGCTTACGTGGCTTTTCTACGGGTGCCCCGGTTTCCTCCCACATTTCAAAAACATGCGTGGCAGGCTGATTGGACGCTCTAAATTGTCCCAAGGTGTGAGTATGGGTGTGGATGGTTGTTCGTCTCTGTGTGCCCTGCGATTGGCTGGCAACTGATTCAGGGTGTCCCCCGCCTACTGCCAAAGACGGCTGGGATAGGCTCCAGCATACCCCACGACCCTAGTGAGGATCAAGCGGTTCGGAAAATGGATGGATGGATGTATCCACAGAGCTATGGGAGCAGACTAGGGCTTGCCCCCGCGAGAGAGAACAACAGCATACAATGGTTTATATGAAAACAAATACCAAAATACTGTTTACTTTTAAGTGAGAATAGTATTAGCATACACCAACCTTGGCCAACTGAAGTGCCATTTGTAGATGTAAGTCTATCACTGTCAAACCATAAAACTGGGCAGTGTGTGTATGTGCGGGAGTGAGTGTGTGCGCAAGGTGGCGATTACTGGGATTATCGATGGAATAATCCTAAAATGATCAGATTAATTTGTGACTGCCTTACTAAAAGTACAATAATAATCGTGATAAAACTGACCATTCATTTATTTCCAGAACTGTTGATGTAAATCAAGTTTTGTAACTTATGCTATGGCAGATGATTGCATCTCTCAATATTGTAATATAATGTTTGGTCTGTATCAATTTGTTCTTTTTTTTGTTGTTGTTGAGAGAGAGGGCGATTGATTATATCTTTGCTTTTGTTAAATATATGTATAATTTGCACAGATGGGCATGAGTCAAAAGACTTCTGTTGTGGCAAAACACAGAGGAAGTGCTGCCCCACATCTATATATAGATGTACAGTATATCATGTAAATATAAATCTATGCGTATTTGTACAATGCATGGTCAAGACAGGTGGGGGCCACGGGTCATTGAGTTAGTCAGGAATTGCACCACTGTAATTCTTTTGGCACGACACAGGGTGCTGCATCGCTCCTGCCTGAACTTTAGCACCTCTAAACTCCTCCGCTGCCCGCCCATTTGCCAACTGTCCAAAGACAGTTTGCCAATCAGATGTTATTAAAACAGTCTGATGGATTTTGTTTTGCTGTACAGTACATGCTGTACACCATGCTCATTTGATACATTCAGAATTACTGCTTCAACACAGATGTGTGCTCATTCATTCATTCATTCATTCATTCATTCATTCATTCATTCATTCATTCATTCATCATACTCATGTTCCATAAATGATGATGGGGGCTGCAATGTTACATTAAAATGGCTAAAGTGTAAAGCCGTAAAACTCTGCTAGTGTCAATTGAAGAGAGAATGAGATGAGAAATCTGAATTTGAACATAACTGTTAGAAGCAGCTGTGATTAAATTATAGTCTCAATTACTCCTGTAGTAAACCATTCATCGTTATCAGATAGATGCCACTAGATATCAGTGTGGACAATGAGAATAATAGCCTGAGTGGCTGTGGAAAAAGAGTCTCTTATATAAAATTACTCATCAGCCAAAGTATGGTAAACTGCTGTTTAATCAAACCATAGATCACACATGTCAAACTCAAGGCCCAGGGGCCACATTCGGCCAACCACGTCGTTTTATGTGGCCTGCGAAAGTAAATCATGCCTGTCAACTTCAATGATCCTTGCTAAAATCTGTACCGAAATGTCATGTGCAATAACGTTAATTTTTGTGACCCTGTTCACACTCACTTGAACAAGAATTGAACAAACAAATTGAACAAACTAGTAATCCATCAATTTGTTGTGTACAAGTAATTACATGATTTGATGAAATATACAAAACTAAACATTTATTCGGTTCCACTGTCCCTCCAAGGGAAGACGTAACTCCAAAGTGGCCCGTGACAAAAATGAGTTTGACACCCCTGCCATAGATTGTATAACAGTTAGCTATTTCTGCTGCCTTGATTGCGACACGTTTTTTACTTCGTAAATAATTTTCATCAAGAGCTGTTTTGTATATACACATTTTCAAATTTACCCATTATACTGTACATTATGCAACTGATTGGATTGCTATCCACCACCTTTTCTTTACCAAAATAGATTTAACCTCAACAAAGGGCTCCCATTTGTTGCTCCAGAATACTAGGGGTATGCATCAGTTCACAAAAGACGATTGAATATGGTTTTCGATTCATGGACGATTCAATTTTAAAGTGGACAGATTTTATTCGGTTCGACTCAGTGGGATTACCATTCGGAATGTGGCTCAGTTCAAGAGTGTGTGATGCAATGACTTTTTTGTTGTCATTTCACATACATTTGAATGGACTGTCATGTGCTATGCCTGTCCTGATATATTTTGAAGTAGAACGATTCAATTCGATGCACTCGCAACACATTTGTGGAAAAAGTTTTGAGATGATTTATCTTGGTCTCATTTTCATATCACAAAAACCTGGCATTTAAACAGGACTAATTGACCTATTGTATCCACTGCACGCACATGATGAATTGTTGGTATAGTGCCCTTCTTTTTAAGAAAGAGAAAAAAAATGAATAACCTTAAACTGAGACTGGAATGTGTCAAAATGCATGTTGACCTTTCTGGTAAATCACATCAGCTCTATGACTACCGATGCAAAAACAGTCACACAAGGAAAAGAACACTGTGGCTTGGAGGAAACCCGGTATGTTCAAGCGCCACTTTGCTGCATCAAGCACAGATTGAATCTGTCAATCAAGTTAAATATAGCGAAATGTGCTGCCAATGTCCGAAAGCTTGGTGCCAGTCACAGGCCACAAGTTGTCCAACAGGATAATCACCTAAATCACACAGCTAAAACACTAAACAAGGCTAAGAACAAAACTTTGGTGTGTGTGTGTGTGTATATATTAAGGGTGTGGAAAATAATCGATATTAATCAATACATCGATGCGCACGTCCGCGATCCGAGTGCATCGGCTCATTCACTGGGTACGACGCGATTGACGGGTGAAATCGCGATTCATCACGATGCATTGATGGGTATCGGTGAAATCGCGATTCATCACGATGCATTGATGGGTATCGGTAAAATCCGATTCAATCGCGTTTTATTCATGTTAAACGTCATATATCTGCCCTTTCCTAGGCGCAATGAATGCACCATCATTGCTTTGCGTTTTGTGTTGAATACGGACGGTAGCCTTGCGTCACATACAGTCCAGTACACAACGAGCGAAACATTATGGAAGTTAGCGCACGCAGCAGCAAGGAAACTACTATATTTAATGCAGCCGCAACATTCAAATCTTATGTTTGGAAATACTACGGCTTCGAAAAGAAAGACGGAAAGCTTGATAAAACCTCCGTAATTTGCAAGGAATGTCGCACTAAGAAGCCATACAACGGCAGCACCACAAATATGCAGACCCACTTAAACCGATGGCACCAGATCACCGACAAGTTTCCCTCCCGCTTCCCCGCCCAGTTCCTCGTCAGACACCGGAGAAACTCTTGGTAAACCAGGTCAGGATCAGAAAAAAATTGCCTCTTATTTTGGGAGTGACTGTAACTGCAACTCACTGTGACTGCGCAATGGCTATAACTAAGGTCGCTGCTTATTTCATATGCAAAGACCTCCAGCCTTAGCGTGGTGGACAACGAGGGTTTCAGACAGCTCGTGCACGTTTTGGAACCCAGGTATAAAATGCCAGACAGGTCTGTGTTCACTTACAAACATATTCCCGATGTGTACAACAAAGTGAGAAGTGAGATTACTGTGTCGCTGAACAGTGCGCAAAGAGTTGCACTTACAGTGGATGGGTGGACATCTTGCACTATAGATTCATATATATATATATATATATATATATATATATATATATGAATATTTCATATAAGACACTCAGTGAGAGTCTGTTTGTGTTTACACTATAGCAACAGCTGTGAGTCTCAGGTGCCAAATTGTTTACATTTTCTTTGCACAAAACCCAATTGTGAAAGGGCTTAAATAAGTTGTTTTACAAGTTCTACTCTTTATAAGGAATAAAGTGGTATCCTTTTTGTAATACCATACTGAATTCCATCTTTTTAAAAGCTTTTTTTCTTTGCTTATTTGCATCATGTTTAATTGCACAATATCGCAACAAATTGCATTGTATCGTATCGGATCGCATTGATTTGAACTTAATGTGTATCGAATCGTATCGCATCGTGACGACGGTGAAACGTATCGCATCGTATCGCCAGAAAATTCCATGTATCGTTTAAGTATCGCATCGCTGGCAGTGGATCGTGATGTGTATCGAATCGTCCTCAGTGCTGAGATTCACATCCCTAGTATATATATATATATATATATATATATATATATATATATATATATATATATATATATATTAAAAAAAAATTTAATTCATCCTCTTCGAGCTCTGATTCAAATCCAGTCATGCAGTCTATAATCTCATTTTCGTTCAACGTCATCAAAAGCTGCGCATCATTGTCTCAAATACCGGGAGACATGTACATACAATAATGTATGGCTGTGAAGGTTTGTTTTTTTAGCATTAAATTGTTATAGATTTGGAAAAGCTTCAAACAATGTCAGCATGCCCTACTGTTGAGTGCAGGACTATTCGAATCAGAATACAAAGCAGTTAAATTTTTTTCTTAATTGCAAGAGGAAACAGGCCATTTCAAAAACACTGGAGGAACCTGTGTTTTTAAATTATTAAAGTTAGTTATTAAACATGCAGATTGGAGCGAAGACATAATCAGGATTGTCTGCATTTGTTGGGTGCTCATTTCATATGTGCTAAGTTATCGTGGCCGTTTGGTTTACCGTAACATCTACTGTAGGTCTTGATATGTCGAGTAATTAGTCACCAATTGTGGAATAATGGTAAAGTGTTTGCTACAAGTGGTAGCTAGTAACTAGTAGCTAACTCATTCAGCGATGAGCTTTGGTGCACAGTTGCTACATATTACTCAAGCCTTTAATTAGGGTACTTAATATTATTTTTGTGATGTTTACATTGTGTCGTGTTCCTCTGGGCATCTTCGAAAACTTCAGCAAATTAAAGTTAGACCTTCAATGCCAACCAATGTCCAACCGAGATCGTCTCAACAATTTGATGCGATTCTCAGTTCCCTTTTGTATAATATAACAAGCAAGAAAAGAAGCTAGGTAGTTAATGGCTGTCTCACAAAAGAGGCAGCAATTGCCTGCTGTGTTGGGACACAGTGCTTTTGTCATAAATAACAGTGCATGGCTTCCTCAGTCTGCCTGACCCAGGTAAATTCATTTCGCCACTGCTTGTCAAAGCAATTGCCATTTTTGTGTGTGTTTTTGAGACGATATGGAAAGAGGAGTAAAAAAAATGTTTTAACCATTTACATATTGGGTTTTTGTTGTTCTGCTTCTGATTGGAAACACTCGCCGAGGTGCGGTCACGTTTTACAAATGTGACGGCTTTTCCCTTCCGTATCTGCAAAGCTAAAAATCCGAAATGTTACTTTGACATGAAGGAAACGTTTATTTGACAGTCGGCTTAAGATAAATTTAATTGTAAGTTTTCCAGGTCACTCCGAGCGCAAATGGTCTAATTTATTAAATTTTTGGTTGAGCTAACGCCAATTCATTCACTTATGTATTATTATGACTCTCAGGTGGGCTCTCCTATCTCTGTGGTTGAAGTCACCGATGTGGTTAAAAAGCTCCTCGGTGGCAAGGCCCCAGGGGTGGATGAGATCCGCCCGGAGTTCCTCAAGGCTCTGCATGTTGTGGGGCTGTCCTGGTTGACACGCCTCTGCAACATCGCGTGGACAACAGGGAGAGTGCCTCTGGATTGGCAGACCGGGGTGGTACTCCCTCTTTTTAAAAAGGGGGACCGGAGGGTGTGTTCCAACTACAGAGGGATCACACTCCTCAGCCTCCCTGGTAAGGTCTATTCAGGGGTGCTGGAGAGGAGGGTCCGTCAGGAAGTCGAGCCTCAGATTGAGGAGGAGCAGTGTGGTTTTCGTCCCGGCCGTGGAACAGTGGACCAGCTCTACACCCTTAGCAGGGTCCTTGAGGGTATGTGGGAATTCGCCCAACCAGTCTACATGTGTTTTGTGGACTTGGAGAAGGCGTTTGACCGTGTCCCTCGGGGAGTTCTGTGGGGGGTGCTTCGTGGGTATGGGGTACCGAACCCCCTGATACGGGCTGTTCGGTCACTATACCACCGATGTCAGAGTTTGGTTCCCATTGCCGGCAGTAAGTCGGAATCGTTTCCAGTGGAGGTAGGACTCCGCCAAGGCTGCCCTTTGTCGCCGATTCTGTTCATAACCTTTATGGACAGAATTTCTAGGCGCAGCCGAAGCGTTGAGGGGGTCCGTTTTGGGGGCCTCAGTATTGCATCCCTGCTTTTTGCAGATGATGTGGTGCTGTTGGCTCCTTCAAACGGGGCTCTCCAACTCTCACTGGAGCGTTTCGCAGCCGAGTGTGAAGCGGTTGGGATGAAAATCAGCACCTCCAAATCTGAAACCATGGTCCTCAGTCGGAAAAGTGTAGAGTGCCCCCTCCGGGTCGGGGAGGAGATCTTACCCCAAGTGGAGGAGTTCAAGTATCTTGGGGTCTTGTTCACGAGTGGGGGTAGGAGGGAGCGGGAGATCGACAGGCGGATCGGTGCAGCGTCTGCTGTGATGCGGACGTTGTATCGGTCTGTCGTGGTGAAGAAGGAGCTGAGCCAAAAGGCGAAGCTCTCAATTTACCGGTCGATCTACGTCCCAACCCTCACCTATGGTCACGAGCTATGGGTCGTGACCGAAAGAACGAGATCCTGGATACAAGCGGCTGAAATTAGTTTTCTCCGCAGGGTGTCCGGGCTCTCCCTTAGAGATAAGGTGAGAAGCTCGGTCATCCGGGAGGGGCTCAGAGTCGAGCCGCTTCTCCTCCACATCGAGAGGAGCCAGATGAGGTGGCTTGGGCATCTGATTCGGATGCCTCCTGAGCGCCTCCCCGGTGAGGTGTTCCGGTCATGTCCCTCCGGGAGGAGACCCCGAGGAAGACCCAGGACACGCTGGAGAGACTATGTCACCCAGCTTGCCTGGGAACGACTCGGGATCCCCCGGGGAGAGCTGGAAGAAGTACCTAGGGAGAGGGAAGTCTGGGCTTCCCTGCTAAAGCTGTTGCCCCCGCGACCCGGCCCCGGATAAGCGGTAGATGATGGATGGATGGATGGATGGATGGATGTATTATCAAATATTAAAAGTAAATTAAGATACAGGTAGGAATTATAACATCTGTAGGCCTTTGCTATTTATTTGGATAATGGGATGAAATGTGTCAATAATTTCTTTCATATCACCCAGGTGTCTCATGCTATACTTGTCATGATGCTGTTTTTGGTCTGGCCAACAGGTGGCATGAGCGGACTTAGGTACGCACCTGCTGCCAATCTGTAATTTGTAAACTCTGTATTTAAGGTCTCTTCTGCTATGCACCTGTGTCGGAGTATTGTTTCTGGTATTGCTATTCTCACTGCTCATGGACTATTTGGCTATTGACCTCGTCGTGTTTCGTGTTTTGCACTCTTGGTACCCCTGCTTTTTGTCAGTAAGATTTTGGTTTTGTGATTTGGCTTTTCGCTCGTGTGTATTTTTGATACATTGTTTTAGTTTGAATTGGCGGTCTTTAATTTTCTCCCTTGCCTTTTGTGCAAGCGCTTTTTGTTATTCGTTTATGTTCTCTCTGGTCCTTGTTTTGACCAGCGCTTTATGTTTCCTCTTTGTCGGTGCGATTTTTGTTACGGAGACCCTGTTTACTTCTACGTTTTTGGGATCCAGACTTAACTCGGCTTGTCCGAGTCGTGACAGAATACTCCGACCATTATGGACCCCGCAGACCTAAATAAGATCCTGACCGCCTTGACCAGCCAGGGGCAACTAGTGGGCCAGCAGAGGCAAGAGCTCGCGGAGCTCCGGGAGACCGTCACCGTCCTTGCTCAGCGACTTGACGTCCTGAGTTCCAGGATGGAACAATCTGGCAACAGAGCAACGCCACCCTCTGGAGCAACTCAGGCTATTCCCGCACCACTACCCCCGATTATAGCACGGGAACCTAATTTTCCTCATCCCGCACGTTATGGTGGCGAACCAGGGCTATGTACCCAATTTCTGCACCAATGCTCGCTCATATTTGATCAGCAGCCTTTAGCCTATGAGAGTGACTCTACCAAGGTAGCGTTTGTTATGAGCCTGTTGACTGGTCCAGCGGCGTCATGTGGGCAGTGAAGGTGAGCAATACTAAACCTATGCTTCGATTTTCCTTCCCGGATTTTGTCGCTGAGTTTCGTCGTGTGTTCCACCATCCGGTGATGGAGCAAGGGAAACAATCCGTTGCCGAATACTCTATTTCTTTTCGGATCTTGGCCGCCCAGAGTGGTTACGGTGACCGCGCACTTTGTGGCTTGTTTCGGCCTGGGCTAAAGACGTCCGTGAAGGATGAACTGGCAACCCGTGATGACTGCGCCAATGTGTTGGACCTTATTAGCCTGGCCCTCGTTGTGGACAACCGCTTGCGGGAACGCGAGCGGGAACGTGGAGAAGCACGGGAGGACGCCCGTTCCCTGCCTTGTCGTGCTGGTGGTCGGCCGTCTTTCCACGAGTCCTGGCGTCCATCCAGACCAGAGCAGCCCTCCGGTACCCGGACTGCCAATGCTGAGGAGGAGCCAATGCAGCTGGGAGGTGGATGTGTGGGACTGGAGGAGAGATGGCGCCGGATTCGGGAACAATCCTGCTACTACTGCGGCCAACAAGGACATCGAGTGGCCGACTGTCCCGTGACTCCGACCCACCTTGCGACACGCACTGACCAATGTAAGTTTGCATCCCGCACCGTCTCGCTAGAGCCGAGCAGGGAGGAGTCCGGTTGGGGACTTCAGAAGAGACTGGAATTAGACGGTACTATTTACGGTCCTTCACGCGCTCTTCCTATTCGGGCACTGGTGGACTCGGGGGCGGATGATTGCTTTTTAGACCCTATGTTGGCGAACGAACTGGGTTGTCAGGTGGAGGAGTTAACGGACGTTAAAAGGGTTTACGATTTGGACGGACGACTTTTGGCGGAGGTGAAAAGAAACACCCCTCTTCCGAGCTTGCGTCTTTATCAGGTTTCTCACGCGGAACGAGAGGCGTTAAGGGAATATATTGACAACTCACTCGTGGCTGGCCTTATCAGGCCCTCTCGCTCCCCTTTGGGGGCGTTTTTTTTTTTTAATTGAAAAGAAGGACAAGTCGTTGTGCCCTTGTGTCGACTATCTGGGTTTAAATGAGATAACCATCAAGAATAAATATCCCCTACCATTATTGGAACCGGCGTTCGCCACTCTCCAATCCGTCGCTGTTTTCTCCAAATTAGATCTGCGCAGTGCTTACCATCTGGTCCGGTTTTGGGGGGCGATGAATGGAAGACGGCATTCAAGACCCCTCTAGGACATTTTGAATACTACATGGTCATGCCATTCGGGTTAACCAACGCACCGGCCATATTCCAGAGCCTTATCAATGATGTGTTGAGAGACTTTTTGAATGTCTTTTGTTTTGTGCATTTGGATGACATTTTGATCTTTTTCACGTACCCTTCATGAGCACCGTCACTATGTCCGACTTGTGCTACAACGCGTCTTGGAGAACCGACTATATGTCAAGGCTGAGAAATGCGAGTTTCATGTCAAGTCCATCTCATTTTTGGGTTTTGTGATTGAGAAGGGGCAGCTGAGAGCGTACTCTGCCAAGATTAAAGCGGTGGTGGAGTGGCCTACACCTACCACTAGGAAACAGTTGCAACGGTTCTTGGGTTTTGCCAATTTTTACCGCCGGTTTATCCGGAATTATAGCCAGAGAGTCCTACCTCTGACCCAGTTGACCTCTATCAAGGTTCCATTCAGATGGGACACAGACGCAGACAATGCATTTTTGGGACTGAAGAAGGTCTTCACTAACCCCCCGGTTTTGCAACATCCTAACCCAGCTTTTCCTTTTATTGTAGAGCTGGACGCTTCAGATTCAGGTGTGGGGGCGGTACTGTCGCAGAGATCCCCAGTTGACCAGAGACTCCACCCTTGCGCCTTCTTCTCACGCCGTCTCAGTCCAGCCAAAGCCAACTATGATGTGGGGAACCGGGAACTGCTAGCTGTCGTTATGGCTCTGCAGGAGTGGCGACACTGGCTCGAGGGGACTAAGGAGCCGTTTACTGTGTACACCGACCACAAGAATCTCGCATACATTCGATCAGCCAAAAGACTCAACTCACGTCTAGCCCGGTGGGCGCTTCTTCTAACACGGTTCAACTTTACTCTCACTTATCGTCCGGGTTCCAAAAATATACGTCCTGATGCTCTCTCCCGGATTCATGACCCCGCGGAAAGAAGCAACGAGCCGCAGCACATTCTTCCCGCCCATCGTATTTTGGGGGCTCTACAATGGGAGATCAAACGGAGGGTCCGGGAAGCCCCGAGCGGAACCCCAGTCCCGTGACAATACTGAATTGCAGTGATGGAATCAGAATGTAAAATCATCCTCTCTGTCAGCTCTGAGGATGAAATAAACTTTACACCATAACTGCACAAGGGATAGGAGTCCCCTCTAGAGTCTATCTTGTTCAAACATTGTTGTTTTTATTTTGTTCATTTTTTTTTTGTGCTTAAAGTGTCATACTTAAAATGTCATGTTGTTTCATACTTTTAAGTGTTCCTCATCCATTGCTCGTATTTTGAATGAACATACGGTATGTGTATGTTCATTGCACTTGAGCAGGTTGGTTCACAGAAATAAATGCACAACAATTGCCCTAGAAAATGTTTTCGTTCTTGTATTCTATTTTTGAATTGTGGTAACAGTGGAAAGAATGCAATCATTAGATTGCATTCTTTCCACTGTTACCACTTTATCTGTGTGTAATGCATTATCCTTAGTAGATCAGAAAGTCTTTGTTATTGGGTTGACATTGTCTATTTTTAACTAAAACTGACTAAAACCACGCAAAAACATTTTTGCGTATTTGTCGACTAAATCTAGACTAAAACTATATGAATGACTAAAAGTGTTTTTGCCCAACAAACTAAGACTAAATTGAAAATGGCTGCCAAAACCAACACTGCAACAAAGCATCGAAGGGATTCAAACAAGCCCCAAAAAATCCTGCTTAAATGTATCTAACCTTAAAATTTCAACACATTATTGTCTAAAAAAAAAACACCCAGACTTTCAAACAAAATGGGCAGTTTCACTGCATGTCTTCCGCAGAACAAGGAAATAGGTGGAGTTTTCCGAAACTTCTCAGACATTTTGAACGCGACAATGGATTTGTTCTAAAACTCTTTTCACCACTTTAAATGTGCTAATTTTACATAAAAATAACGGATGGAGTGGGACCAAGAGTATTCTTTTGTGGGCAAAAATGAATTTGAACATATTTGGAAATATATTTTGTTCGTTTTGCACATAAGCTTTGGGCCACACAGCGGTGATGTGCTGTTTATTCATCGTCCAATCACAAACGATGTGCAGCATTTGTATATGCACTAGTCCACCTTCTGTCTATCCTTCACCTGAGTAGAGTGTGAGTGTGATGGAGAGATTGACAGAAAAAAGAATGGATGAAGACACCAGGACTATTCGCAGACACAATGAGAAAACTGCTACCTGTACTTTTACGATACTGAGTTTGAAAACCATACCACTTTGCAAATGCTTTACCTATTTTCTTTTTCACACTCCTTTTTGGATGCCCGAAGTATTGAAAGAAGAGGCTTCTAAATAATTGATTCTTGAAATTCAACACTCCGGCCAGGGATACTAGGGCTGACTGACAGACAGATATTAGGTCTTGGTCTCATAAAGTTACAAGTTTAGTCTGAGGTTATCAGTGGTCAGAGAAGTCCCTCTCCTCCCTTGCCTCATTACTGTCATGAGTAGAACATGTCATTGTGGGATAGTTGGTTGTGGTGTGCTCCGGATACATTTTAGTACTTCATTATACAAAATGTTTCCCCGAGTCTACAGCAGGCCAGGTTGTTCAGTCTTCCTGAGCAGACAAGTCCTTTGCGGGCACTTTGTCCTGCAGTGTTGTTTTAGTCCTTTCATTTACACATTCTTTAGATTGATGTTGATTTAACAGTAGTGAAACAAATACAGGAGGCTTCCACTTATCTAAGCAGGTGGTTTTCATCACATTCTTGGGTTGTATAAACATCTATCCCACCCCTTAAGATATATTTTCTCACTTTTCTGGTTTTGTGAAGTGTTCATCGTCGGGCTTTTAGACTGTAACGATGGCATGCTTTGCAGCGCTCTTTGTAAATATTGTAGTTGTCTTGAACCAAGCTCGATGTTGCTCTTTGTTTGCGTTTGTTTCTGTCGCTTTCTTAGTGAATGTGGCTGCGATGTCTTCAAAGGTGACAGAAGAAAGGATGTTTTCAGATGAAAGGGCAAGGGAGACATTTAAGCTTAAATGTTGATTCGAGTGAGGCGTGTGTTGAGTGACTGTGCATGAGTTGTGGGCAATGGCAACAATTGAATGAATATGCGTTTTCAAATTGTCTTTATAGATAATGTGAACATAAAACAGGGTGCTTCTGAGCTAGGTAGTAGCAGCAAGTTCCCAGAAGGCTCGCCACCTTATTCCTGCTCACTCTGTTCGAGAATGATGTCAAAATACATTGACGTCACTGATGTCAAGGTACATCTGTGTCAGATCGCACCATCCGTTGGTGATTGAGCCTAAATTGACTTTACAGCAGATGACTAAGGAGGACACTACTGCAGAAATCCCAAACGAAATATTTGATTTTGTGTCAGAAGTAATTAAACAAAATACATTAAATAAAGCATGAAAAATAATTTGTACATCGTAAATTTGACTCAGTAATTGTTTTCCCGAAGTGAAATTGATGATGTGACATCACTTGAAAACAACAATCGCGGGGCTCACTATGGAAAGTGTAACAAGCCAGTCAGAAATCGATTTGGAAGGTCAAACTCACATGAGGGATCCAGGTGTTTAAAGAGTTGGAGGAAAGGGGTGTTGTTCTCAAGATATATGTTGGACCATACATGTACGAGCCAGTTGCTCAGGATGCGGAAAATGTTATGCCCAAATAGCCGGACAAGGAGTGGGAGATGAGACCCATTGAGATTGGAAGAATTGTAAGCTATTTTGACTGCCGTTATTAGCCGAGTGTTATTGTTTGCTTTTCGATTCTGTGCCGCGCTGTAAATTGTGCACGATGGCATTACCCTACTTCGTCCATGTATTCCCTCTAGGACTGAGAGCACAAGCCATCGTGGGTTGGTGTCCTACATTATCATTGCTAAGGTAGTTCTGTTGAGTTGTTGGCCACTCCACATATTATATCCGCAGCATTTTTAATTCTAAACCATTACAGAGGATTCCATCCATGCACTCATATAGTTTGAATGTTTTCATATAGGATTATATCCATGTACACATATAATACTTTGAATCAACAACAGCCAGCATTAGTAATTGAATAGTACACCTCCTTTTTTAGCAAATCCAGTTGAGAAAACAGAGGTTTTCTAAGTGCTTGCAACAAAGAATGTTCGTCGGCACTGGTGTGAAATTTATTTGCTTTGCAAGAATGAAACTGTATGGTTCCAATTTTCTTGTCCATTTACCTATTTTTTTTTTTTTTTGCCACTCAAACAACTGTTTGCCTGCATGTGTGCAGTGCATCGCCACACAGTGCTGAGGTAGTTCGCCGAATAACTTGATTAAAACGGCAAAGAGTAGTTAACGGGGCAATCAACAATGCATTACAATGACTTACTGGCGACTCCGCATACTGTAAATGACTGGCTGGAGTATTTTCGTTGTTAAGGGCATCGCTATGGGTCTAACTATGAACCTGGCTAGGTTGTGTTAAAAAAAAAGAAAAACTAACGAAAGTATACTTGAAACATTTTTACCCCTTAGATTTACTCAAAAGATGGTTGGCCAAATGCACCTTTGTCAGATTGCAGTTATTTCTGTGACCACTGGAGGTTTATCTAATATATACTGTGTGTATATACAGGTATATATACATATATACTCCGTATATATTCATTCATTCATTCATCTTCCTAACCGCTTGATCCTCACTAGGGTCGCGGGGGGTGCTGGAGCCTATCCCAGCTGTCTCCAGGCAGTAGGCGGGGGACATCCTGAATCGGTTGCCAGCCAATCGCAGGGCACACAGAGACGAACAACCATCCACACTCACACTCACACCTAGGGACAATTTAGAGTGTTCAATCAGCCTGCCATGCATATTTTTGGAATGTGGGAGGAAACCGGAGCACCCGGAGAAAACCCACGCAGGCCCGGGGAGAACATGCAAACTCCACACAGGGAGGCCGGAGCTGGAATCGAACCCGGTACCTCTGCACTCTGAAGCCGACGTGCTAACCACTGGACTACCGGGCCGCCACTCTATATATATATATATATATAGAGAGAGAGAGAGAGAGAGAGAGAGAGAGAGAGAGAGAGAGAGAGAGAGAGAGAGAGAGAGAGAGAGAGAGAGAGAGAGAGAGAGAGAGAGAGAGAGAGAGAGAGAGAGAGAGAGAGAGAGAGAGAGAGAGAGAGAGAGAGAGAGAGAGAGAGAGAGAGAGAGAGAGAGAGAGAGAGAGAGAGAGAGAGAGAGAGAGAGAGATACACCTCTGTTAATATCTATCTATCTATAATATATATACAATAGATATTAACCGAGGTGTATCTACAAGTGTCCATGTATATTGTAGAGTTTTTTTGTTGGGGATGCCTCGCAAGAATGGACTCACCTGGATAAACTATGACACAAGGCTGACTGTGTTGTGTGTGTGTGAGCTTGAGACAGCCTGATGTGTGGCAGAAAGGAGGACAATGAAAAAGCTGCTGGCCATCATAGACAACATTAGGCATCTAGTGCATAGCACCATCTCCAGATCTCCAGTCAGAGAAGCAGCTTCAATGACAGCCTGCTGTAACTGCCCTGCTTCACTCGGAGGCTATTGCACAGTATCCAGGACCGACCTACCCTCCAACCTATCAACCTCCCTACATATCACTGGTATCCTCTCTTGTCATATGCAAAACAATGTGAAAATGATTTGGCTGATGTCTGTTTCTTAGCAGAGGTTGTCAAGCAATACCATTCTTCAAAATTCTGCACAGAGCAACATTTCTTCAAAATGTTGTGCAAATATTCAATAAATTGGTCGTGCTACTCTCCTTCTTTTTAAATTTTTGTACAGCCTTTGAACATTAGAGCCAAGTGTTTTTGTCTGACCCCCACAAATCCGAATTAAATCCAAATTACTGAGGAAACTGCCTTTCCTTTAAAGTGAGCAAACTGCTCTCTGTGGCCAGTGAAGTGCAGAAACTAATGGAAAACTATCTATCTTTTTTTTTTTTCGATTAAACATCCCAAACTGTCAGCCTGACCCAAAAACTCAATAGACCAACCCAGTGTACTTGGCATAAGCTGTGCCCTTTGGTACTCCAGAAAAAAGCATTAGTTCATATCAAATAAGTGAAATATTACAAGTAAAAATATTTTACTCAATGTTGCAGTAATATGTGTCTTAAATTAAGCGTGACAGACAACCTTAAACTTTATAGCAACCGAATGAGAAGAGACTCCTGCAGGGTCATCTCAGCAGATTGCTTTAACAGCAACAACTCAAACTAGGATTCTGAACTGTCTGTATCCATAATTGATCTGTGAAACAACAGTAAAGGTCATAATTTTCTGTCTTAAATAGATTTGATTACTTTTGGTCTATTTGCAATATTTACAGTTATACCTGGTGTGAGCGTGGGTTCGCTAATCAGATACCCTGTGGATAGCTGGATTTGGATGACTCATGCCTGCAACACATGCTTCAGCTGGTGTGATTGTGAGGGCCACCTGCATTATCTTAAACTCTCAAGTAAATTTGGGGTCAGGATTAATAGGATGCTTGCTATGCATCGCTGTTTAAAGTAAGTTCAGACTCAGACGGCATTTATAGTACATGACCTGTACTAGACCTCTTAAAATATGCATCACAGTAGTGTATCCAGAAAAAGGTCCGATTTTATTTGGCCGTTGTTAACATCTGGATTAAAAAATAAATAAAATCTGCCAATATGGTCTTTGTGTCAGTGAGCTAACTGGGTGCACACTATGTAACATCAAGCCCGACGTCACTGAAATGCGCAGATCAATGACTTAGGGAGAATGCACCCGGGGCATTGCAAAGTGAGGGCTGGCTCTCTTTGTCTTCTTTGTCCTTTTCAAGGTCAAAGTGTGGGCTGGAGCTTCTTTCTGCTAACGAAAGACAGACACACTGGACAGGTTACTAATGAATTATACAATACAATACAATACATGCTGATTTATATAGTAGCGCTTTCACAACAGCGGCAGCTGTAACAAAGCGCTTCACAAAACAGTTAACATAAAGTAAAATAATAAACACAACTCATAACATAAAACACAGACAGTCGTCCAGTCCTAAACACTTTTCCATCACACGCTTTGTTGTTTGAAACAGTTCGAGATGAAAGAGGAGAGAATCAAAGTGTCAGGAATTATCGCAACTTCCGATGCATATGTCAGCTCGTTTAACGACGACACTATCAATGAGATTTTGACACAGTCTTTTGAGATTTGCCACCCGCAGAATGGTAGATGGAATTCCCTTTGGCGAAGCGAGGTTATAATGTTAGTTAGGTCCGTTGCTTCAGAAGGATTTGGTATGCAAAATACTATGGTGATGGAGCAACTCCCGAAAAAATATATATTTCAGACGCTCATTTTTGTTTTACCTGGTACAGTATTGTTGAGAATTGGTGCTTTTTTTTTTCTTTTTTCTTTTTACATAAGAAGCATGTTGGGAATTTTGGCTCCTGGACACGGCATCATCTTGTAAATTTCCCCAGTGATAAGATAAGATAAGATAAGATATCCTTTATTCGTCCCACACTGGGGGACAAATAAAGGATATCTTATCTTATGCCACTATTACGCCTTTGTGTTACAGTTTCCTGAGAATCCTTTGCTACCTTGAAATCCATACGTCCATCCATTATCTGAGCCGCTAATCCTCACGAGGGTCCCGAGCGTGCTGGAGCCTAGACCAGCTGTCTTCGGGCAGTAGGCGGGGTGTACACTCTGAACTGGTTGCCAGCCAATCACAGGGCGCACATAAACCAACAAAAAACATTCCCATTCACAGTCACACACACTGACAATTTAGAGTGTCCATTTAAACTACCATGCATGTTTTTGGTATGGGAGGAAACTGTAGGACTCTGAGAAAACTCACCCAAGCACAACGAGAACATGCAAGCTCCACACAGGGAGGCTGGAGACCGGATTCAAAAACCTAGTTTCCACCATCCATTGACATTCTCTTGCTAAAATAATGGCCGGGTTTTTTGTTTGTTTGCTTGTTTTTTTTTTGGGGCGGGGGTTGCCTTAATGACCTTTGGATACAAATTGCCTATATTCTCAGATTAGCAGATCATGCAAAAATAAATATTATTAATGAATGTATTATAGTCAGTATTTGGTTCAGTTGTTCGTGTTTTATAAAAAAATAAAGAAAAAGGACATAAGGCATATTTTAGTTCCCGGTATGTGATATATATACGGTTCTGACCTTTCGGTGGTATGGAGAGACGGCTGTAATTGCCACAGTATGCCTGCAAACTGAATACGTTTTGCCAAGGTGTGTATTCTGTTGTGAGTGTTTATTTCAATCAGTAATCAGCCACTTTGGTCTGAAGCAGCAATTGGGTGCCAATTCAAGCACCCATAGGCTGACTAATCCTACCAGGGAATTCAGCCAATTCGAAAGAAGGTCTACTAAACAGATTGTGGAGACCAGATTTAAAAAAAAAAAAAAAAATAATGGATTTTTTTCCCTGACATTTATTTTGGTGAAGCAAGGCTTCAAAGGTCGATGACCATTTTGAGAATTGACCATGAAAAAGCGACTTTGAGGGCCAGTTCATTGCTGATTTTAGAGTTGTTTTCAGTCTCAAATCATGTAAGACTTGTGTGATAGAATAACGCTTTTCATCAGCTTTGGCCTTGAAACCTAACAAACGCTTTTTGATCAGTAAAAGATGCATGCTGATTTCCCAAACATGTATTAGATTACATTAAGGATCATTACAGAAGCAGCATTAGGCAAGCCCGACAGAAATGTGAGACATTGACCTTATCTGTGTGACCATCACAATCTGTGTTATCAGCTTCACCCTGAAAGTGCTGTTATTCCCAGTTAGAGTGCTCCCACTCATTGCTGACTCTGTTTCCTGACTAATTTGCTCGAGAAGAGCATATCTGCTTGACATTACAGGACACTTTTCACCTCTGCAAGTAATGGTAGTTTCCTTGTTTCCATCTTATCTCCTGCTATACTTTTAAGATGATTCGTAATGCAGTGGCTGTACACAAGGCTTCTTGTTTTATGTCGTTTGCTTGTCATGTGTTCACGTTCACGCTAAATATACTTAAGTTACCTACGCAGTGAATTATAATTAACTGTAATTAGTATATACAGTTATTAACTACAAATAATACTACAATTAAATATATAATTTGATATATTTAGATAATAGATAATAGATTAGATAAATATAGATTACACAGGATTACCAGCTCTACTGTTCTGATGTAAAGGCCCACTGTTATTATTTTTTATGATTTATTTATTTCTTTAACGATAACACTTTTGGAAGAACCATTTTTTTCTGTGTCAGGGGTGTAGACTTTTCTCCCTGTTTGCACTCGTCCACGCAACTTGCTTCAATGTGACCTGTCAGCCAATTGCTGCATGTTTTGCAGTTCGTAAATATTCAGTGATGGCAAGCTACACATTTGATTTCATCACATGTACCAGAGCTGCCACGTTCTGCACCTAAACGAATAAGATTTTGGGATTCCAGAAATGCCGGCAAAGGGCGATAACAAAAAGTATTTATTTTTCGGAAAAGCGCATCGACAAAGTACAAACAGAAATCGCTGGTCACGAGGAGCCAAGAGAAACAAGGCATAAACGAAAGCGCTTGCTAAAGTCAAGGTACTAGGGAACACCAAGAATAAGCCAACAAAATGTCAAGAAGCCAATAACGCGAAGCCGAAGCTCAAGAGTAATAAGTAAAAAAAAATAATTCAAACTAGAATCTAAGAATGACGAGAGCGACTCTGGAGAGTGTCGAGAGGTCTAGAAAACAACACTTGAAGCACTCCAGCGAGCAAGGTCAATAATACGACAAGACACTAGCCAACTTTGCAGTCCTTAAATACTTGCCAAGTCTTGTTGGGGAAATACCAGCAGGTGCGCTTGCTGGAGGGAGACGCCCTTCACTTCTGCGAGAGCTGAAACACAAGTAAAACGGACAGAACATGCCAAAAGCTGCATCATAAACCATGACCATAAACACAATCAATTTACAAGTACATTTAGTTCCTGAGTGAGCTTGTCTGGGTACCTTTTTGCGGATGTCTTTCACATCGAGAAGTGGATGGTCAACACTTGCTATATATCCTCTGATGACCGCTGTCTGTTTTCCATCTCAACTATGATGTAGAAGAGAGTTGCGGCAACACTCGTTCTGAAGAAAAATAAAAATGAGCATGTTACTCAATGTTTCGGGGAAGGTTTCCATTTCATGGATTTTTTATATACAGTATACTGTAGTGTTTCTGAGTTAATGATACGATCTATGCGTATTTATTGATTTATTTTTCAATATCAGATCGTTTTATTAGCCAGTCAAAGCATGTTTATAGTTTTATTTAATATTTGTTTGCATATCGGTCACATTGCTGCACTTAAACATGTTTGTTCCAAACGAAAAATGTTAGTGATTCTGTCGTAAGTTGTCTATATTTCTCTCTGATTTCTTGAGCAATGCATCTTTCTCTGTGCATTAAAGACATATCGTGTGTTCCTTTGCTTAACAAAAAACAACCCCCCCCCCCCAAAAAAAACCACTCCGTCTCCTATTTTTTCTTGAAATTGGCTGTTCTTGTCACCAACCTTTCTCATCACGGCAGCTTTTGAAAAAGGCATGACTGGGACTGGGTGACAGGTTATCTTTTCCTTCCACTTGGTGTCACTTCAAAATTAGGTTTCACCAAAAGCTGTCATGAGCCTGAGCAATGGCAACCCAAAAGTGATTAAAAAAAAAGAAAACACACACACACACGCACACACCAACACAGAAAAACGGTAAGGCCGCTCTAACATTAAACTTTTCAAGTTGGGGGCCGCAAAAGGCCCCCGTGCTGTGCGTTTGTGACCGATGATATTGAGTGAAATGGGCAGGTTGCGAAAATTGGTGGAAAGAAGGGAAGAAGAGATGAAAGGAATGTGGAGGAGTCAGACAGGAAGATAAAGGACAGATGGTGAGGATCCACGTTTGAAAGATTAAAAAAAAGGAAGGCATGGGGATGTTGGGAGGAGAAAAAAAAGGGAGATGGCTCAATTTACCCCAGTCCCATGGGGTAAGGTGCACCACAAAAGGACTTTTTATTTATTTTTTTTAGCCTATATCAACAAAACTGCACATTGAATATGCTTGTTTGCGCTCCAGTTCAAGGCTGTCATTGCGCTTTTGCACAGTTTGAATAGGTCAGCCCAGCCTGAATTTAAAGTCAAGTCAGCCACCACAATGCTTATTTTCAACTTCAAAATAAGAGCTAATTACGGCATTGATATCCAAGTGCAGTCTTATTTGTTTCCCTGTTAGTTTGAAGTTGACCCTCGCGGCGCATTTCATAGTAGCCTTCGTACAAGTTTTGTGGTGGCATGCTCGACTAGGCTGGCGCCCCACTCACACACCGCTAATGGCGTCTTTCGCCGGCGGCCGACTATGTCTCAGCAGGGCCGCCAGCAAAACAGTTATCTGCGTGTCGCTGCTCCACAGTTTCACCGTCCTCAAAGTATGTCCTTATGCAGAAGCTGTCCGTGGTGCAAAAAAAAGAAGAAAAAAAAGTGGATAGCTGCCCATAGAGAACTGTGCCAAGCTAGTTGATAACAGAGTCACATAACGCAAGTCAAAGGTGGGCAATTCATTTTTCAAAAAAGTAATGCAACTCGATTATGGTAAATATGAATTTAATGTCCATCCATCCATCCATTTTCTGATCCGCTTATCCTCGCAAGGGTCTCGGCTGTCTCAGGGCAGTAGGCGAGGGAAACCCTGAACTGGTTGCTAGCCAATTGCAGGGCACACATAGAGAGGTACAGGCGGCCCAGTGGTCCAGTGGTTCGCACGTCGACCTCACAGTGCAGAGGTATTCGGCCTTACTGTGTGAAGTTTACATGTTTGGCTGGCAACCGATTCAGGGTGTCCTCCGCCTACTGTCACAACCCTTGTGAGGATAAAGCGGTTCAAAATATGGATGGACGACCATACGCATTCAACCATTCACACTCACTCTCACACTTGGGGACAATTTAGAGTGTTCCAATAAACCTGCCTTGCATGTTTTTGGAATGTGGGAGTGAACCGTAGTACCCAGAGAAAACCCGCGGAGGCACATGCAGAACATGCAAACTCCATACAGGAAGGCCGGAGCCGGAATTGAACGCTGCACCTCTGCACAGGGAGGCGGAAGCGCTAACCAGTCGACCACGAGCCGCATGAATTTAATGTCTTTTTTACAAATCAGTAAAATGTAGTTTTAATGAGCTGCCATTCTGTAGCCCTGGAATAATTGTGTTGTTATAGCTAGGAAAAAAAAGAAATAGAAAAGTTGATTCAGGTATAAAAAAAAAGACATATCTACCCATATTAACGATAAACCTTGTCCAAGTCTTTCACTTCATCCATGAGGTTGGTGTATCAGGAAAATCGTGAGCACAAAACAACTACCTCTGGTACTCATTTGAGAACCATGCCGCATTTTTATGTGGACCCCTGAATATATGCTCTTATATTACTGGGAGTGGCATTACAGTTCTTGTTTCGAGCACCTTTGGTTAACATCAAAAACGAAATTATATTGCATCTGTTGGCCTTTAATGTGCTCAACATTTTTAGAAGAGTGCACCTGTTTGGCTTCGGGTTTTGGGAAGGCTACTTCAAAAACTGTAAACCTATCCCATTCATTTTAAAAGAACTCTCTTTATTTTTGCTCTCAGTTTTTACTAATTTGTTTAAGGAGTTACATAATGCCTAAAATTAATTACAATTTGTCATTTACATTACTCCAACCATATTTGCTATTATAAACATATATCACATGGCTGCTTCTCAGTAGTAAATCTCTCTCTCTCTCTCTCCCATATATATATATATATATATATATATATATATATATATATATGGGGGTCTCACTCCCAGAAGGAACAATAGCAGACATTGAGGACAGCTACAAGTACCTTGGTATACCACAAGCCAATGGCAACCTCGAACTGGCAACAAGGAAAGCGGCTACGGCCAAATACCTCCAGCGAGTGAGGCAAGTCCTAAGAAGCCAGCTCAATGGCAAGAATAAGACCCGTGCAATAAACAGCTATGCCCTGCCAGTGATCAGTTACCCTGCAGGAATAATAAGGTGGCCAAAGGAAGAGATTCAGACCACGGACGTTAAGACCCGAAAGCTCCTAACCATGCATGGAGGGTTCCATCCCAAATCCAGCACCCTGAGACTGTACGCAAGCCGAAAGGAAGGAGGCCGGGGACTAGTGAGTGTGAGAGCCACTGTCCAGGATGAAACATCCAAGCTCCATGAATACATCAAGGAGAAGGCTCCAACGGATGACGTACTCAGAGAATGTCTCAGACAATGGGGAACAGAGGATGAGGCGCTGGAAGAGGGACCATCATGGGAGGACAAGCCCCTACACGGGATGTACCACCGGACCATAACTGAAGTGGCCGATCTCAAGAAGTCCTATCAGTGGCTAGAGAGGGCTGGCCTGAAGGACAGCACAGAGGCACTTATCCTGGCTGCTCAGGAGCAGGCCCTGAGCACCAGAGCCATTGAGGCCCAGATATACCACACCAGACAAGACCCAAGGTGTAGGTTGTGCAAAGAGGCACCTGAGACGATCCAACACATAACTGCAGGGTGTAAGATGCTGGCAGGGAAAGCCTACATGGAACGCCATAACCAGGTGGCTGGCATAGTCTACCGAAACATCTGTGCGGAGTATGGACTGGAAACCCCAAGGTCAAAATGGGAAACACCTCCGAAGGTGGTGGAGAATGACAGAGCGAAGATCCTGTGGGACTTCCAGATCCAGACTGACAAGATGGTAATGGCGAACCAACAAGATATCGTGATCATAGATAAAGGGCAGAGAAAAGCCGTTGTAGTGGATGTAGCGGTCCCAAGTGATGGAAACATCAGGAAGAAGGAACATGAGAAACTCGAGAAATACCAAGGGCTCAGAGAGGAGCTGGAGAGAGCCTGGAAGGTAAAGGTGACAGTCGTGCCTGTGGTGGTCGGAGCACTCGGGGCAGTGACCCCCAAACTAGATGAGTGGTTGCAACAGATCCCTGGAACAACATCGGATATCTCAGTCCAGAAATGTGCAGTGCTGGGAACAGCAAGGATACTGCGCAGAACCCTCAAGCTTCCTGGCCTCTGGTAGAGGACCCGAGCTGAATGAGGGACAGACACCACCCGAGGGGTGAGATGAGGATTATTTATTAGGGATGTGAATCTCAGCACTGAGGACGATTCGATACACATCACGATCCACTGCCAGCGATGCGATACTTAAACGATACATGGAATTTTCTGGCGATACGATGCGATACGTTTCACCGTCGTCACGATGCGATACGATTCGATACACATTAAGTTCAAATCAATGCGATCCGATACGATACAATGCAATTTGTTGCGATATTGTGCAATTAAACATGATGCAAATAAGCAAAGAAAAAAGCTTTTAAAAAGATGGAATTCAGTATGGTATTACAAAAAGGATACCACTTTATTCCTTATAAAGAGTAGAACTTGTAAAACAACTTATTTAAGCCCTTTCACAATTGGGTTTTGTGCAAAGAAAACGTAAACAATTTGGCACCTGAGACTCACAGCTTTTGCTATAGTGTAAACACAAACAGACTATTCTCACTGAGTGTCTTATATGAAATATAATAATAATATATATATATATGTATATGAATCTATAGCGCAAGATGTCCACCCATCCACTGTAAGTGCAACTCTTTGCGCACTGTTCAGCGACACAGTAATCTCACTTCTTACTTTGTTGTACACATCGGGAATATGTTTGTAAGTGAACACAGACCTGTCTGGTATTTTATACCTGGGTTCCAAAACGTGCACGAGCTGTCTGAAACCCTCGTTGTCCACCACGCTAAGGCTCGAGGTCTTTGCATATGAAATAAGCAGTGGCCTTAGTTATAGCCATTGCGCGGTCACAGTGAGTTGCAAGGGGACTCCCAAAATAAGAGGCAATTTTTTTCTGATCCTGACCTGGTTTACCAAGAGTTTCTCCGGTGTCCGACGAGGAACTGGGCGGGGAAGCGGGAGGGAAACTTGTCGGTGATCTGGTGCCATCGGTTTAAGTGGGTCTGCATATTTGTGGTGCTGCCGTTGTATGGCTTCTTAGTGCGACATTCCTTGCAAATTACGGAGGTTTTATCAAGCTTTCCGTCTTTCTTTTCGAAGCCGTAGTATTTCCAAACATAAGATTTGAATGTTGCGGCTGCATTAAATATAGTAGTTTACTTGCTGCTGCGTGCGCTAACTTCCATAATGTTTCGCTCGTTGTGTACTGGACTGTATGTGACGCACGGCTACCGTCCGTATTCAACACAAAACGCAAAGCAATGATGGTGCATTCATTGCGCCTAGGAAAGGGCAGATATGTGACGTTTAACATGAATGAAACGGCGATTGAATCGGATTTTACCGATACCCATCAATGCATCGTGATGAATCGCGATTTCACCGATACCCATCAATGCATCGTGATGAATCGCGATTTCACCCGTCAATCGCGTCGTACCCAGTGAATGAGCCGATGCACTCGGATCGCGCACGTACGCATCGATGTATCGATTAATATCGATTATTTTCCACACCCTTAATATATATATATACATACATACATACATACATACACACACACTTTGCATTTGTCCACTGGATTATACTGGTACTGCTATAGTATGAATATACAATTATATTTTGTATCTCTATGATATGAATAGTAATACAAAAGAATAAGAACAATAACTTAATGGCAATGCTGTCTCAGCCACTACTATATCGGTGGCCATCACCAATATACTGACACTGTATATTAAAATAAAATGACATAATACATACAGTATCAGTTAATCCATTGATGCCGCTTGGCAGTTTGCAGAACAATCTCGTAAACATCAAAAAATACACTCCAACTGTTTATGCTAGTAAGTCCTAGGGCAACTTCAGTAATTATCTGACCATATGGGAGCAGGAAGAAGCACCCCTGTCAAGCCCCCGTCCCTGAAGCCACCTTCACTACCCCCATCTCATTCCCTAGTTCCTTTCATTCGTGACTGCATTGTCACTCCAGTCTTCAAACGACTGGACGCATCTTCCTAAATGCCTCTAGATGTGTTTTCCCTATTACCATGTCTTCCACCATGAAACCTTCATTTAGCTTGACTCCTCTTTGCTCTCCCTAATGGACTTGGCCCTGTTCTTCTTTTGTCTTCCTTTAGTGCCATGAAATTCACCTTCAGGAGAGAAAGCCATCTTTTCCGATGCTTCTTTACATTTTGTGAATATAGTTAGATGATTCTGCCTCCTCTTTTCTTTTCTGTCTTCTCTTGAGCTTTATGTAGTTTGCATTGTTGCCCTGGCACACTGTATTGACAGCCATGCCACACTTAAAAGAAATCTTTCATAGCTGGCACCAATGAAGCGCATAATCATTTTGAATAGATGCTCTGCGTCATATTTGACCTTATTTCTTGTTTGCTGTAAAACAAAGTTATCCCTTCGGCTTTTCTGTTGCATCCTATGGCGATTTTGTTCAATAATATATGTTCTACAATTTTATTAGGTTCAGATATTGCCAAAATTCCAGAACGTGTAGATGTAGTGTTTTTGTTTTTCTGGTTTCACTGCATATACAAATTTAGACAGGAGGACATTTTTATGATCATTTGTCTGGAATCATTCTTCAGAATCTGTGGCTTTTTCTGTGGGATTTCAGTTTAAAAATGCCTTTCCCATATTTTTTAGTGGGGACTATTTAGTACACATAGGCTACCATTACAAACACATGGATCATTAAGTTGGTCTGGTCAAAAAGGTCATCACTAAATGACAACAATATAACTATGCAATACACCTTTGGTAGTTACGTACAGAACCATGGAAACAACATGAAAGAATATATTGGTTATTTTTAGAGCGTGTCAAGCCTTGATTATGAGCTTTGTAAACCGGTTTACTGTTTGCAATATGCAGTATATAACCAAATAATTTGTTCATAGGAAGATACTTACAGATTATCAACACTATGCCATTGTAAATTATTGTACATTATTGCGCGATGTTCTTTGACAACTGTTGGAGTTCTCGATATATTCAAAAGAGGTTTCAATGTACTTATCAAAGACTGTCAGAACCAGGCTTGGATACAGGACGCAGTTGCAGGGCTCAAAGTAAAAAGATACATTTATTTGAGGATCAGCTACTGACAACTCAAAATGGCAAGAATGTGGAAAAAAAGGCAAGGACTGGTTAGATCTTTGGCGAGATGCTGTTGTGCACGCACAAGGACGAAACACACTGGTACAGGACAAAGGGAGACAAGGACCATTTAAACCACAAGGTAAGGGGCAACAGATGGAAATAAGCAGGGCGGGGCTGACAATCAGACTGGCACAGGAAGAAGGGTAAATGACCTGAAACGAGAGGAGTGTCATTCTTTCAAAATAAAACAAGAAGTGAACAGGCAACCCTCACACAAACAACCCTCACCGATGGGTGACAAAGATCTACACTAAATCAAAAATAATTTGTGATTCAAATTGCGTTACAAATTGTTTTGCAAATATTTTCCTCATATTTTTATGACCCATGCAAATTGACAAATTGACAGGTCAAGTTCCATTTTAACGCATTTCTTTCAACCATTGAAATTACGAGTTTTTGGACAGCTTCATCTTAAATTTCTTTCCAGGATGTCGCAGCACTCTCCTAGAGCTGCTGTTTAGCTGTGAATGGCCTCCTATCATCATAGATCTTTTACTATTGTGTCCTACCCTCATTGACCTTTTGCTTACTAGGGTTGATCATCAGGGGAGGATGGTGGCCACACATGTTTCTTTCCTTTTACAGTATGCCCGTAGCAGTGTAAAATGGTGCATTGTCATGCATAACAATGACTGTTCTTAATTATGTTTAATCAAAGAACGTAGTCAGTCGGAAAATCCACAGAGGTTATTATCACACCTTCAGGGGCCCAAAGGAGGACACCCAGTGCTATCGATTCTGGCTCAAAACATGACTCTGTTACCTCCCTGTTGACGTTGCATCCTTGTTGGATGGTGGCGTCACGATACAAAAAATTCTCGAACGATACATTTTCCCAGATTCTACCACGATAAAGGATAGTGCCATTGTTGTTGTTTTTTTTTTAATGCCACTGATATACTGATGATGTTAGATGAAAAAATAATTAAACTACCTTCAATTGAATTCAATTATCTTTCAATGCTCAGGTACAAAGAAGTGTCTTCAATGAAAAATTTAATTAATAATAACTTTAAAAAATGCACGTCAACAAATATTAACACAATACATACAGTCACATACTATCTGTAGTCTCAAAATAATTCAAGTAAAATGAGATGTCTTATCTCCTCCACAAGGTCACCTGGTTGTATATTTTTTTGGGGCAGTTTGCAAGGTAGGTTGAAAGTGAAAGAATTATGACAGGATGTTCACGGTGGGATTGGTATCATGATTAATATTGACTATTTTTTTTTTCCATCAGAAATACCTCTTTAAATATGCCAGCACTGCATAGTGATGGAAAAAAAAATGTTCTTCCATTTGATGGCAAAATGTACAATCAGCCTGTGTAGCCATTTGTCCAACAGATTTAGTTGGTTCCCTGCATATTCAGTTATCTCCATTATGGAAGTGTACAAGATCATTATTTTAGTATTCATGCTTTTTTTTTTTTTTTTTTTACTCCATCGTTTTGCTGGGTGACTTCAGTGCTCACGTGGGCAATGGCTGCGAGACCTGGAAGGGCGTGATTGGAAGTAATATCCCGCCGATCAGAACTCAAGCAGTGCTCTGCCACTTGGTGGGTCTTTACTTTTTTAGGAAGAGGGATTGGATAGTGTGTTCCGACTATAGGAGAGCCACACTCCTCAGCCTCTCTGTTAAGGACTATTCAGGGGTGCTGGTGATGATGTTCCAATCAGAAAATTGAATTTCAGATTCAGGAGGAGCAGTGTGGATTTCTTCCTGGCCATGGAATAATGAACTAGCTCTCCACCTTCGAGAAGGTCCTCAAGAGCGCATGGGAATTCGCTCAACCAATTTCCATTTGCTTTATGGACTTGTGGAAGGCATTCGATTGTATACCCCGGAGGATCTTGTGCCAGGTGCTCTGGGAGTATGGGGTATCAGATGCCCTAGTACGGGATATTCGATCCTTGTATGACTGGTGTCAGATCTTGGTTTGCATTGCTGGCTGTAAGTCGGATTCCTTTCCAGTGAGGGTTGGACTTGACCAAGGCTGCCCTTTGTCACCAGTTCTGTTAATAACCTTTATAGACAGAATTTTCAGGTGCAACCGAGGTATTTAGGGCATCCAGTTTGGTGGTCTCAGTATTACATCTTTGTTTATTACAAATGATGTGGTACCATTAGCTTCTTCAAGTCGCAATTTTTTAACTGTCACCGGAGTGGTTCTCAGTTGAGTGAGAATCAGTCGAGATGAAAATTAGCACCTCAAAATCTGAGACCACGGCCCTCAATCGAAAAATTTGTGGATAGCCCTCTCCAGGTCAGGATTGAGATCCTGCCCAAGCAGAGGACTTCAACTATCTCAAGGTCTTGTTCACAAGTAAAGGGAGCGGGAGATTGACAGGCGGATTGGTGCAGCGTAGGCAGTGTTGCAGACTCTGTATCTGTCTGTAGTTGTGAAAAGGAAGCTGAGCCAGAACACGAAGGTCTTGATTTACCGGTCGATCGACGTTCCTACCCTCACCTATGATCACGAGCTGTGGCTGGTGACCGAAAGAATAAAGTCCCGAACACAAGCCGCAGTGTCTCGGCTCTCCCGTAGAGATGAGGTGAGAAGCTCTGTCATCTGGGAAAGGCTCAGAGTCAAGGCGTTGTTCCTCCACAAAGTCTAATATGCGAACCGTGTGGTCGTCGGAAAGTGCTTGGGAGGGAGACTTCTCAAAATTGTTGGTGAATCTGCAAGTTTTTTTGAGTAACAAAGTGGCCTTTATATTTGATATGAATGTAATCCCACTTGAAATGAAACAAAGTGGACGTATGTGGTGATGTTCACCCCTCAGTGAGATACTGGCTTGCTACTCTAATAGTTTTCTTTCAAAAGTGGAAACAAATAAAGTCTAACACGAAGATACAATTTCTCCTTTTATCTTTTTTGCAAATTTTAACTCCATCTGTCCGTCTGTCCAGCTAACCATTCGTCCAGTATCTGTTTGTCACATATTAATGTTGATAGCAATGTTTTATTTTCTGTACAATATTTTAAAATACCTTTCCTGTTTTGATAATTGTTCATTTGTCTTAATTTCTTAATTTTTAATTTGTTATTTCATATATTTAATTTTGGCAAGCTAGTGAGGATGAGCTGTTGAGAAAATTGATGCATTTTCTGTGTTCTCTCTCAGGTTTATGGGAGCAGTTAAAGAAAAAGAATTTTTGCATGCATGGACATGTTTTCTCAAAGCTAGCTCAAATGCCTATTCTCATCAAACTTTGCCAAATGACTGCAAACAGTACTCAATAGCTGAGGAGTTAAAGTATTTGTTGCAACTCTATTGCATTCCTCTGACAAAAGAAAGAAAAAAATATTTAAACATGCAAGTTGCCATTTGGGCTGCCTTCTGGAAAAGACTTTTGTCAATGTGTTTGTATTCTTGTATGGTTCACTCACTCTTTAGCTCAATTTACACAAGCAGTTTTGTTTTCACGTAGTTAAAGGTAGGCATCTGAGACCTCCCTGTTCAGTATGCACATAAGCCTGACAGACTAATTGTAGGAAGCTGTCATGTCTTTATCAGGTTTTCTACTCAACGAGCCATCTGTTTTGATGATCCCTTTCCCCAATGCTGCCTCCTACCTGTAACACTAATGCAAACAAAGGCTTTCCGCCAAATAAATATTGTTCATAGAAAGAAAGTGGAAACCAGTGTCTGTGCAGGGGGAAGTTAAACAAACAAACAAATACAACTTTCCCGTATGCAGTATACTGTATGTCTGTGTTGTAAAAAGTTAAAATCGAACTTCTGGCAAATCTGGCATCAAAACAAATGATTGAGCGCGTCATGAAATCTTTAATTTGAAATACTGTTCAATGTAACTACTCAGTGTAATTGAGAAAAGCAGAAGTTTTAAGTGAGATTTGTCTCCAGAATAAGGTTTATCATTTATTATTGCACTATGCTACTGATAAACTACCCAAATAATAGTCGTAAAAACTCAATTTGTCTCATAATTTCTCTCGTGTCATGAACGGGTTACTGTGCAGATGTCTGACCATGAACTCTGTATGCCAGAAGAAGAAATGCAAACCGGTTAGCTTCACTCTTGCCATGGCAACGGACGCAACAAGAAAAGCGATCCTGCACCTGTGTCTCTGTCAACCTGATGGTCTGTCCGTTAGTGTAACAAGATCTGTAAAAACTCCTCACAATGACATTTTAGATCCCTCACTGTAACTGACCTGGGCTTGGGAGTCACAGGTAGGATTTAGGTGAGTACTCCGGCTTCTCTCAGGTTCCTGCTCCCCTTAATGAATTCAACCATAAGATGGGCTGCAATCAGGCCACTTTTTTTCACCCTAACCATATGGGTTTCCATTCACCATACTTTTCACAAATACAAAGTGAGAGTCCATTTTGCACATGGCTTTTGAATTTAGGAAGGGGAAATCAATTTCACGATGTTGTGAGGTGACTGCTGAAGTGTCCTGCAACATACTGTACCACCTTGCAGCCTCACTGCACCACTCGCCTTACTCCAACTCTCCTGTTCCCTCTGCTGGGAAAGGTAGATATAACACACCCTTGATCAAGAAGAAAATATTCAGCCATTAGCTTGATTAAAAACCTGTATATAATCTCAAAGGTAGGGAAACATATGACATCGATGGTGTACTTCCTATATTTTACCACAAGGGTGGTTCTTTGTTATCAGCACAAATGCCAGACGTGCCCATCCGATGGCTTGACGAAGATGAAGCAAGTAAATGGCCTTGTAAACACTGAATGTGCTGAATAGGTTCATATGGTATCAAACCTCTTTACCTTTGTAGTGCAACTACGATTTGTATGTGAATACACATGCACCTGTCATGATTAATACCCCATGTGTAAACGGTGTGCTTGTTTTGTTGTTGTTTTTCACTTGTAGCAATAAAACAAACAGAAACTGCATTTGTTCTTTTGGCTAGATCTTACTCAAGAGGTATAAAAATACTGATGTGACAAATACCGCACACTTCAGTCATGAACTAGTTTGTCTCATGTGCACTTTACCGTATGTCATCTGGTTTTATAAAAAGCCAATCTTCTTTGCTTTTCCTTTTCTCTTTTTTGTATTGAATAGCACAACAGGCAAGTTCATTATGCGCGTGACTCATCCCACTAGCCCACTCCCCCTCCCGTCTGCTGCTGTGCGCTGAAAAGGAGAGGGAACCGCCATTGATCATTTCTTTCCTCACACATTCACACACACAGCCCACTTTCCACGTCACTATCGATCGACATGTTTAATGTTTTTTGTGGGAATGGCTAACATTTCCTTGTCATTTATAATCTGAAATTATGAGTAAATTAACCTGACGACTCTGTATTCTTATTTGTATGACTGCATTTATTTGTAGTATAGGCAGTCAGAGTTGGAAAGGCTGAATCTCTTTCTTCGAAAATGTTTTTGTCCTCAGTTGTCTGACAGACATAAATTGTTCAGTCATGATACAGCACCTTTATGCGGCCATGTTGGTTATGCTTCAAGACAATTTTCTTCAAATCCAGAAGAAAAATGTTCGTTCGTTGAAGTGAATCTCCTTTTTAAATGATCTTTTCATGATATGGAGTTTTAAAGGAGAACAATCCATCCATTTTTTTCTTCCGCTTATCTGGGGTTGTGTAGCACACGCAGCATTCTAAGCAGGGAAGTTTTGATTTCTTGTCTCTCCTGAGTAAAGCTTTTTCGGGGTCATTCTGAAGATTTACCTGGCCAGCTCAGAGACATAAGGGGCTTTTCCATTCGCCCCATTTCACACGAAGGTGTCCTTGCTTGGCTCCGGATGTTCGCTTTTCCATTAGACTTTTTGGGGGCCAAGTAACTACAATGAAACCACTTTTGAAAACCATCTCTGAATGCTGGCGTTTTGGAGCAAATGCCGGCGTTTTGGAGCAGAGTGGGGCCATGTCGTCAATGAAATCTGACTGGCAAACAGTGATGCAGCAAGGAACTCCGCTATACACGCTCATTTCCTGGTTTTAGATGAGTGAGACAAAGCCACGCGCTAGTCATTTCCAAAGTCATACAAATTTAGCATATACAATAAATATATGTGTTTTACGACAACACTGAACCATATTGACAATGTCATATGTACCATTGGATGAAGCTTCGGTAAAAACGTTCACAATCGCACAAATCACTCGCCAGGTCCCATTCAATTGAATGAGAGGTGTCCAGCCGCAGCCAGGAGCCTCTCTTCCCCCCACCCGAGGTGTTTGGGAGAGAGCCGGAGGGCTTCGGACGTTGGAGGACAACGAGTCGCTGACTTGGGGAAGCAGACGAATGAATGAGACTGAGCTCGCCATTCAGAATGAATGAGCGCTGGTGGCGAGCTCTGCATGCCGCTTGTGACATCACGATCGCACTATTTCGGCCATAATACATATTAAATTGTAACTACGGTTCAATCTTGATGTGAAACACAAAATATGTGTGTCTGTATTCACTGTTTTTTTTTGTCTTGACGGCGGGTGGGTGGACGGCAGCTCTGTCTCGCTGGCTTAAGACCAGGATATTCTTTGTCTGTGAAAGCTTTTGTACATTTGATAGGCTGAACAATACTTTGCGATGTTGCTGCATCATGCCGCGGGATTTCTTATTTTGAAAACAGTGGTCGAAACTGCCCACTCGTGAAATGTTACAGTAGAACCCCAACTCGCTGTGAGAGGCTTAAGACAGTTGATCCGGTCTCATCCCGTCCGGCACCTGTAATGGAAAAAGCAGAGTAGGACGTGTGGTGTGGTGTGGTTTGGTGCTGTTTGTGTCTAATGGTGGTGATCGTCACTCCGGTATGACCTAAGTTATTCGCTGGGCCTCCAACCTACCAACGAAGCATCCACAAGGCATCCCAACCAGATACCTGAGTCACTATCTAGCTGACAGGACCTTTCGTGTCTGCCTTGGCTGCTCTGAATCACGCACTGCTCCCCTGTCATGTGGTGTTCCACAGGGCTCAATTCTGGGGCCTCTGCTGTTCTCGCTGTATCTGCTCCCATTGGGTTCCATCTTAAGGAAACATGGTATTCCTTTCCACTGCTATGCAGATGACTGCCAGATCTATGTCCCACTGAGCAAGAAAGACACCTTCTCATTAAGGCCACTCCTATCCTGTCTGGAAGAAATCAAAACCTGGATGGCACAAAATTTCTTGAAGTTCAACGAAAAGAAGACAGAGGTGATATTGTTTGGCCCCAGTGGACCTTGTACATTCCATCCTGTAGACTTGGGCCCCCTATCTCCTTATCTGAAATCAACGGTCTCAAACTTGGGACTTAAACTGGACAGTGATTTCAAACTCGATCGGCAAATTGGTGCCGTTGTTAAATCCAGCTTCTTTCACCTTAGACAGCTGGCCAAAATAAAACCTTTCCTCTCACATGAACACTTTGAGACAGTAATTCATGCCTTTGTCACATCCCGGCTCGATTACTGCAACGCCCTGTACTTTGGAGTCAGCCAGTCCTCCATTAAGCGCCTTCAGCTGGTACAGAATGCCGCTGCTCGCCTCTTGACTGGTACTCGTAAGAGGGAGCATATAACTCCTACTTTGGCATCCCTTCACTGGCTCCCCATTCATTTTAGAATTATTTTTAAGATCCTCCTCTTTGTTTTCAAATCTCTGAATAATCTCGCGCCACCTTACCTCTCTGAGCTCATACGCCCCTACACCCCTGCCCGGCGCCTCAGGTCTGTGGACCAGTCTTTGCTAGACGTACCAAGAACTAAACTGAGGCTCAGAGGGGATCGAGCCTTTTCTGTTGCTGGTCCATCTCTCTGGAATGACCTCCCACTGAACATTCGGCAAGCCTCCTCGCTGCCCATCTTTAAAGCCCTCCTCAAAACTCACTTGTATTCTTTGGCGTTTGACACAGCATGACTTAGATTTGCTACTGGTTTTACTGCTTATTTATTACTTATTACTTATTACTGATTCGTCTTACTGTTTATTGTATATGTTAAATCGCTCCATGTACAGCACTTTGTATGCAGCGATAGCTGTTTGAAAGTGCTCTTTAAATACTGTTGACTTGACTTGACTTCATCTAGCTCCTCTTGATGAAGAGGAGTAGCAGCTTCATTCTGAGTCCCTCCCTTCATGACCAAGTTTCTCATCCTATCTCTAAAGGAGAGCCTGGACACCAGAACTATTTCATTGATGTATTTATGAGTCTGCCCCACGATCTAGCTCCATGAATACGTACTGGACTCATGTACATGGATGCTGGCCGAACATCAACGCAACATCATTCTTATAAGTTAATTATTCCCCCAAGAGTCACAATTTCCTGAGCCCCGCCCCCACTGAACTCAGTGTTGATCATGCCCTACGTTTCCCTCTGGAGATGCTGGATGATGAACCAAAATTCCCTCGAAGCTGTCCAGCAGTCGTTCACCACACTGAACTCTTCCCATCCCCTATTTTTTGCCTCACTGACCCACAAAGCTGTGGGTCCTCTTCCATCCTCCCCCCTCCGGCAGTAGCCTAAGAAGCATCCTGAGCAGGACCACCTAGCTGAAGTAGTGCAGCTTCTTTCCAGAAGTTGTTAGACTGAAACAGTCCTCTGTAGCCATTTTCCTTGCCTACCCTACCCTTTTCCTATTTCTCCCTGTACATTTACCAATTAAAAATTAACAATTAATCCCCCCACCCCCTACCCTCCACCCCGGTACAAAGAGGTAAACATCATGTGAAATTCAAGCCTCTTTCTGCTGTATCTACATCTTGCTGCATGTTCATCTTTGCACATTTTCAGAACATAAATAAAAATGTTCCCTATCTTGATTTTTTGTTTTATTTATTTTCTCATATCTCTGGACTCACTAGGCTAACCAGGGTCTTTAGGTATTACATTTTGTACCTTATGTGGAAATGTGTGTCGGTATGACAATAAAATCCTTGAAAGGTCACATTTAATGTCCCTTCAAATGTCTTTTATACCGAGGGATTAGAAACGGCAAGTTCCCTGCCTTGCGCAGCCACCCACCTCACTGTGCACCAGACCCCTTGGCCCATCCCACAGGGGATGAGCTCATGGGATAGCCAAATGACCTCTTTGGGCTGTGTCCAGCCAGGCCTGATGGGTGCAGGTTGAGCCCCACCTCTAAGCTTTGCTCCAAAGATGACATTTATGTCTGTGCAAGGGACAATGTCTTCCAAAATAGTGTTGCCATCATGTTGCTATCTCAAATATGCAATACCAAAAACCACAACACCACAACAATAACATAATACTTCAATAAGTCCTGGTGAATACCCCCTTGAATTCTTACTGAAAGACTGCATGTCCCTGCTGGACCGGCTGAGGGCATTGGTGGACTTGGCCAACCTCCAATAGCAGATATTTACTGCTGACCAGGCTGCCTGCACCGCCAACACACCTGCCCAGACACTTGAGGAAACCCCCCGTGAATTGAGAGTAGCTCTTGTAGTGGCAGGGTCCTGAGGTAGAGAGGGTGCAATGGAGAATTTGTATGAATGAGTGGGGAGAGATGGTAGACTGGGTGTATAATGCTGGAGAAGGACAAGAGTATAGCTCCGCAATCGTTTGATGCCGATCACCTGATGGACAGCAAGATAGTTTTCTTAGAGGACAATGGTGGACACCAGATCCACGGGGCAATGACATCGCACACACCGCAAGGTCCCAATCAGAAGGCCCTCAATGAACTGCACTAGCAATCCAGGGGCCAGAGTCCATGCTTCACCAGTAGACAAAATGCTGACAGACATTGCTTTATTTTTGTGACAGTACAAATTAAAAGAAAACTGCTTCAACTGGCCTGTACTAAAGTGACTTAATATTTTGTTACGGAACCTTTAAGGCAGTGATTCTTAACCTGGGTTTGATCGAATCCTAGGGTTTCGGTGAATCGGTTTCAGGGGTTCGACGGTGCCTCTGCCATGGAGGTTAAGCCATACCCGACTCAACATTTCAATTAGTTATGACACACTCGCTTGGCCATCACTGGCTGCAGATGATAGTATTACATTGCTTGTCCGATCAGTGCTGCGGGAAATTTAGTTCACACAGTTGTCAACGTGTGACTGTCGTGATAGTACGTCATAAAGTTTTTAAAAAACTTCGGTGAATGTGCGTATGAACTGGTTGGGTTTGGTACCTCTCACAAGGAACCACTCCTATAAGATAATCATTGCAATGACTTTTGCTGTTCCAAAAATAAATTTGTGCGTTTGGGGTGAGTTACACCATGGACCGATCACCATTTAGTAAGATGGCTGACACGAGACAGACACCTTTTCACACGCACAATCAGTGTGGTGTTATACAAACCTATCATACATGTTTGTCATGCATTTTGGACGCCCAAAGTACAGAGAGAACATGCGCACTCTCACAAAATAATGTGCAGGTGGTGTCCAAAACACAACATTCTTGAAATGAGATGGCGCTGTGCTGAACTTATCCACACACAGCCACAGCTGTTGTGAAAGTGTACAAATAAAAATGTAAATTGTGTGTGTGTTTGATATATACAGTATATGTGTGTATATAAGTGTATATCTATCTATCTATCTATCTATCTATCTATCTATCTATCTATCTATCTATCTATCTATCTATCTATCTATCTATCTATCTATCTATCTATCCATCCATCCATCCATCCATCCATCCATCCATCCATCCATCCATCCATCCATCCATCCATCCATCCATCCATCCATCCATCCATCCATCCATCCATCCATCCATCCATCCACCCATCCACCCACCCACCCACCCACCCACCCACCCATCCATCCATCCATCCATCCATCCATCCATCCATGGGACACCTTGCAATCTGGTGGAATTGTGAGATTTGATTTTTCATCAAGTTATGAAAGAGGAATGTTTTCTTGGCTCATACCACCGCCACTTAAATTTTATTTATGTGATTGCACGAAGGTTTTTCAGAACCACGTGCCATATCAACAATGACTGGAGATTTTCAAAATTGTTTTAGGTTGCACGAATGTTGGGGGCTCGGGGGCGGGTTAGGTCTTTAATAACCAATTAAACACATGATAGCCTCCAACCGTATTTATAACTGCATGCCATGGGCAACTTCCATGGTTTCATGAAGAATTCTGCTGGTGGAGAATTTGAAGAAAATCTTAGTTGTAACTACCCAGCACTACACTTTTTAATCAATTTATGATGGATTAAAAAGACCCACCGGTAATACACTAAGCTCTTTTATTCATTTTTCACTGCACTTCAACAGCAGCAACCATGCCCAAATTTAATCAACTCAAGTCGGACTCAAGCACAAAAAGCTACTTTACCAACTTCACCCTTTCAGAGACAGTGGTCACTACAGTGGACAGCTCATCATGTTATCAGGTTACAGGGTGAATGAAATGGTTAATGCCAAGGTCAACCTTGGCATTACCTACCATTCCTCACTTGAGGACAACTTTAAAAGTGGAGTGAACTGTTAAGGTTGTTGGTGGAACTCAACAACCGTCTGTAAATTGACTTTACATTCCATTCTTTAAAGGTTTTATTGTGTCTCTAATAGATGTCAGACATTACATTTTGTCCATGTGTTTCGTAAAATGTATTTTTTTTATGTTCTCTCATTGTAGGTGGTCCTCGACATGACATTTGGTGGTGGTGGTCATACTAAAGCAATCCTTACAGCGGTTTCTGACGTGACAGTCCTGGCCTTAGACCGGGATCCCACGGCAATTTCCCTGGCCCATGACTTAGCAAAGGAAAACCCGTAAGTGATTTATTACAACCGATCAACTACTCCTAAACACAAGCCAAAGCCTATGTTACTGACTGTCTAGACAAATGTTTTTACAGGATGGTGGTTAATGTTTTACCCTTTTTAATGTCATACTTGACAGCTTCACCTTTCTGAGTACTGTCTGGTTTGTGGTCAGTTCTGCAAACATATGTAGGTGTGATATATTATTGCAGTTTTTACAGTGTGTCTCACAACTTGCTGCCTGGGACCAATCAGATGCTCCTCATTGTTACTGAGCTACTTTGCCCAATCAAGTCCATTTCCCTTCTTAACTTTCAGCATCCCCTCCCGCCATCCCCCTCCCTCACAGAGCTCGTGGGCCAAGCGTGTCATTTGTCAGAGAATGGGCCCACGACTCTGCACAGCGTGAGGGGGATGTTACTTCTCCCGCCGGATCTATAAGATCGGAGAGAGAAAGTGTTTCAGAGTAAAAAGAGGAATAAAAAATGAAACGATGAGAGTGAGAGTACGAGGAGATACAATGCCACGATGACAGTGAGTATGCGTGTTCATGAGCAAACTGAGGGAGGCTGAAAATGAGATGTACCTAAGACCTAGGCGTGGGCAGGAATCCTTTTACGTAGATTCTGGGGAAACCTCTCTCAAGGGATTCTACAAGAAAAATACACCTGTGAGCAGGGAATGACAATTAGGAGAGAGTTTCCAAACACTATTCTGTCAGCCGCAATGCACCCCTGCTGTAAACTCTGCGACGCCTACTCGTGATGCAAGTTTAGAGAAATCTTGCAATTAACCAATATTATTGGAAGCCTGAGTAAAAGGCCTTCTCATCCTACGCAGTGCATCGTCCACAAGGGCTGGAACATTTTCTCTCTCCAACTATATGTGCTCTCATATCTTGAGGAAAGTATAACCTCAATGCAAATTATAAAGCACCAATGTGACGAAACCTCATTTAAAAAATCTATTTCCAAAGAAACTGCCAGCATAGCTTGTTTGTGAAAGTCACCTGTTAATTGAATTACAGTCAGCGTTTCATTTTTCTTTACATCTCTTGTACACATGTTATTGGTAGGCTCCTGCGTGCTTGGTCTGCTTTGATATATTTCTTTATTTTTCTGCCCGCAGTAAAGGTTAAATGTTTTTATTTGAGTGGGGGGGGGGGGTGAAAGGGCTCTATCTTTTAATTCAGGCATCGTGAACTATAAAAACACGGAAGTTGAAAAACCCGTGGTATCCAGTGTTAACCTCAATCTAGTTCTGATGACTGGTGGAGTGTTGCGATGCACTGTAGCTCAGTTCAAGGATGTGACTCCAGGTACATACTGCTTCTCAACAGATTTTTTAAAAAATAGTGTGCATGTGATGATCATACAATGTTATTGTCGGAATCTCTTGAACATTTGGCCTGTTGTAGATGTATATGGTGTACTGGCAAATATTGTAATAATAGTAACTAGCTGGTTCGCCGCCCTCTGGGCGGCTCATCAGCTAGTTCCTGCGGAAGGCTGGTAAGGTGGTGGTTCGCCGCCCTCCGGGCGGCTCATCAGCTAGTTCCTGCGGAAGGCTGGTAAGGCGGAAGGCTGGTAAGGCCCACAAAAGTGTTGTTGCTTGGTTCAACTTTTTGTTCATCTTCATTGCTTATCGCGAAAATAAAGAGATGTTTAGCTCTACTAAATAACTAACAATTTCATTGCAATGCTTGTGGGTAGACAACATTTTTTCGCTAAGATGCCCGCGCGATCGTAGTGAGCCACTGCCTGAGCGGCGCAGTGGCGGCGCGGGGAAGTAGGTACGTTTTGAAAAGGGACAGACGGAAGGACAGACCGCGTGCGGGACGATGCGCAATATATATATATATATAGATGATACCATTCCCAAACAAAACTGATGACTTTGTTCATCCATCCATCCATCCATCCATCATCTACCGCTTATCCGGGGCCGGGTCGCGGGGGCGACAGCTTTAGCAGGGAAGCCCAGACTTCCCTCTCCCTAGCTACTTCTTCCAGCTCTCCCCGGGGGATCCCGAGACGTTCCCAGGCCAGCTGGGTGACATAGTCTCTCCAGCGTGTCCTGGGTCTTCCTCGGGGTCTCCTCCCGGTGGGACATGCCCGGAACACCTCACCAGGGAGGCGCTCAGGAGGCATCCGAATCAGATGCCCAAGCCACCTCATCTGGCTCCTCTCGATGTGGAGGAGAAGCGGCTCGACTCTGAGCCCCTCCCGGATGATCGAGCTTCTCACCTTATCTCTAAGGGAGAGCCCGGACACCATGCGGAGAAAACTCATTTCGGCCGCTTGTATCCGGGATCGCGTTCTTTCGGTCATGACCCATAGCTCGTGACTATAGATGAGTGTTGGGACGTAGATCGACCGGTAAATTGAGAGCTTCGCCCTTTGGCTCAGCTCCTTCTTCACCACGACAGACCGATACAACGTCCGCATCACAGCAGACGCTGCACCGATCCGCCTGTCGATCTCTCGCTCCCTCCTGCCCCCACTCGTGAACAAGACACCAAGATACTTGAACTCCTCCACTTGGGGCAAGATCTCCTCCCCGACCCGGAGGGGGCACTCCACCCTTTTCCGACTGAGGACCATGGTTTCAGATTTGGAGGTGCTGATTTTCATCCCAACTGCTTCACACTCGGCTGCGAAACGCTCCAGTGAGAGTTGGAGAGCCCCGTTTGAAGGAGCCAACAGCACCACATCATCTGCAAAAAGCAGGGATACAATACTGATGCCCCCAAAACGGACCCCCTCAACGCTTTGGCTGCGACTACAAATTCTGTCCATAAAGGTCATGAACAGAATCGGCGACAAAGGGCAGCCTTGGCGGAGTCCTTCCCCCACTGGAAACGATTCCGACTTACTGCCGGCAATGCGAACCAAACTCTGACATCGGTGGTATAGTGACCGAACAGCCCGTATCAGGGGGTTCGGCACCACATACCCACGAAGCACCCCCCACAGAACTCCCTGAGGGACACAGCCAAACGCCTTCTCCAAGTCCACAAAACACATGTAGACTGGTTGGACGAATTCCCACATACCCTCAAGGACCCTGCTAAGGGTGTAGAGCTGGTCCACTGTTCCACGGCCGGGACGAAAACCACACTGCTCCTCCTCAATCTGAGGCTCGACTTCCTGACGGACCCTCCTTTCCAGCACTCCTGAATAGACCTTACCAGGGAGGCTGAGGAGTGTGATCCCTCTGTAGTTGGAACACACCCTCCGGTCCCCCTTTTTAAAAAGAGGGACTACCACCCCGGTCTGCCAATCCAGAGGCACTCTCCCTGTTGACCACGCGATGTTGCAGAGGTGTGTCAACCAGGACAGCCCCACAACATCCAGAGCCCTGAGGAACTCCGGGCGGATCTCATCCACCCCTGGGGCCTTGCCGCCGAGGAGCTTTTTAACCACATTGGTGACTTCAACCACAGAGATAGGAGAGCCCACCTCAGAGTCCCCAGGCTCTGCTTCCTCCAAGGAAGGCGTGTTGGTGGAGTTGAGGAGGTCTTCGAAGTACTTTGCCCACCGGTTCACAACGTCCCAAGTCGAAGTCAGCAGCGACCCATCCCCACTGTACACAGTGTTAGTGGTGCACTGCTTCCCCTTCCTGAGACGTCGGATGGTGGACCAGAATTTCCTCGAAGCCGTCCGGAAGTCGGCTTCCATGGCCTCACCGAACTCTTCCCACTCTCTCTGTCAAAGAGATAAAAACCCACAATGGCCGAAGCTAATAAAGGCAATTGAAAAGGATAAAAGAATAAGAAATGAAATGAATATTGTGGTATACACACGCACGTATGCACACACACACACACACACACACACACACGCACACACACACACACACACACACACCTTTAAACCTTGTCATGACCCTTTTACTGTCACTGTATATGAGACTTCTGCAGCATTTTGACCCACTCCTCAAAAGAAAACTACTCCAGGGGCTTTCAAACTACCATGTTTCAGCTCTTCGTACAGATTAAAGTTTCAACAAATTTCTATTCAGGCTCTGTTGTTTGTCGGTAGTCAGTCTTGGGTGTATTTAGCTTTAGTGTGGTCAACACAGTAAATATTCCAATCCCCGGAATTCTATGGAAAGGAATATCCTTCACCCGGAATACAGTCCTACGCATTAACATTTTGACTACGATATTACGTGTTACCGGAACTTGCGTAAGCGGAAATTCCGCTACCCATAACCCGGATGGAGGTGGAATGCCGCGGGAGCTTAAATACACGCAACGCCCACCCGATGCGACGGAAAAGGCACAACGCTAAAACAAGTTTTCATTTCGCGTTTTTCGATCATCAGATTTTAAATGACGACGTGTAAGTGAGTTTTTATTGCCGTGCTTTTTACTGTAATTGTGAATGATTTTAACTTTATTCACTTACGTCCTGTAGAACGCGGCACTAGCTTAAAAGCAGCACCCACTCGACATGAACGAAGAAACGTGTTCGCTTTGCCGTTTTCATTCATCAGATTCTAAACGAAGATGTGTAAGCGACTTTTTATTGGCGTGCGTTTTACTGTAATTGTGAATGATTTTAACTTTATTCACTTACGTCCTGGAGAACGCGGCACGAGCTTAAAGGCAGCACCCACTCGACATGACCGATTTTAACTTTATTCAATTATGTCATGTAAATCATCGCATCGAAACGTTGAAGAACTGTAATGACTGGAGTGGAGCGGGTGAAATGCATCCGTTTGAGCAGGCTGGACACAAAGTTAAAAATATCCAGCAGACACTTGGAGTCGGAAAGACGCAAATCTACGAAAAAACAAGACATCGATTCAACTCATGATGACAACCCACCATCCAGCAAGGAAGCAATGCAAATGGCAACAAAACTCCTTCAGTATGCACAAAATTACCAGACATCGGTGATCAACGGGACAGTTACTTGCAACTAGCAAGAAAACTGTATGACACGCAGGCAAACATTGTCATAAATCAAAGAATGCATCCAACAAAACAATTCAAAATACACATTTTTTTCCCCAAGACAGAATAAAATAAACATTAAAATGCTGTACGTATTTTACTGTTGTGATTTTTTTGGGATACACCTGTATTGCAGCTTTTGTTATATAAACAGTTTTTGGACAGTATATTTTTTTATTTTATTGATTGTGTTGTTACACTTGCATTTTGTCAACATACTTGCAGATTCATAAAGGACATGTACCATGCTCATTTCCCAAATGAGGAATTTCTGTTATCAGGACAAATTGGACAGCACAAACACGAGTCCGTACTAGAGAATATTTACTGAATCCTGTTGGAAGACTCATGACCGATGACTAAGACCAATTTTCCTGACACAAGGCAATTAAAGCCTTCTGTAAATTGATAAATGTGTCCACTGCACATATTCAAGGCATCACGTGACTACCCAACTCTGCTTAACTCCAATGAAAAAGACAAAGCCCTGGTTGAGATTTAGGGCTTGTTTTTTCCCCCGATGCCCTTGCAGCTCTCATTGTCATTGCCTACGTGATCACGCTAAGTTCCCTAGCAGAATGAACGTGTCTGCAGCATGTAGTGCACATCAGTACTGCCTCCAAGATGTTCCCAAAAGGGCGGGTACCCTTAGCTGCTGTTTAGGCACAAACAAGAATCAGAACCCGTCACACAAGCCAATGGTGGTGGGAGGCTTGTCCACTGCAACACGACCAGAAGGAAATAATGATGTCCACACCAGACAGCAAGCTTCTTGAGGACCCTGCTGGTAGGATAGGTTCCTGGGACAGAGACACCAGAACTTCCAAATTCATGTTTGTTGCTCATCACAGGCTTTTTAACAACAACTCTGTTAATATATTGCATTTGCCAGACAGAAACTGAACCTTACGCTCCATTTTCCAAATGAATACATTGGCTCACTGACTCACCCACTATTTTATTCAACAGTTTTCGACCCATAAATGAAGCCGTCTTTGTTGTATATAGCTTACATTTCTCCCACAGACCGTAATGACATTGTCTCATATTGCTTTAATGTCACCCGTCACCTCCGCTGTGTGTGTGTGTGTGTGTGTGTGTGTGTGTGCGTGCGTGTGCGTTTAAACTTTCCTCTTGTGATGCGAAAGCATGTGATGTAGCAAGTAGTACATTCTTGACACCAATTGGCTGTCACCGATCCCATGCCAATGAAGAAGAAGATCTGACAGTCCCAAAATAGCGATGGACTATAATTGAGCGATGATGGAAGCATGTTTAAAATAACGCAGACAAAGTTAGGGACTGGCCGACAGTTCTAAAATAGTGCTGACGAACTGTAATTTAGCGTTAATGGAAGCACGATTTACAGTAACAATGACGGAGTGATGTACTGATGATGACAGATTTGGCTGGCATGAAATAATGACATACTGACGATGACAAACGCGTGGGACGACCACTGGCGAATAACAAATGTCATTGTCAAAAGGAATTGGCACGCCCACCCGTTTTTTTTTCCCCCTGTGCTGCATGCAAATGGTAACGTGCTTAAGATATGGAACAATCCTTCGAAGTATTTTGTTTTACGCTTAAAAAAAGCAACTAATTATAAAACTTTTTGAGATTGATAGCGGCGAAGAAACAATGAAAATTCCACAGAAAATTATAGCTAATGCTCATATGTTTAAGTCCTCCAATAGTGTTGTAGAAATACCATATTGTATTCATTGCTATTGTGTATGATGTGCATGCGTGGGAGAGTTTTGATTACATTTATTTTTGCCCAGTCTATTGCGCAGACTGGCCACAATTTTTTTTTGTTGCTTGGACTGAGGAAGGACAAATTGAAAATATGAACAAGCACTTGAGCACCGGTGTCTATCTGAGTGTTCTATGTTTATAACCGTCTGTTTTTTTTTCCTTCACTGGATTGAAGATATTTTCATCACTGGTCCCCTGCTGAAAGCAATCAATCAGCATCTTGTCTTAGGCTTCAGTGACGCAGGTAACGGAACGGAGCAGGTCAACACAAGGGAGTATTTCTGGCATGATTTGTGAGGAGCAGCAGTATTTTGAACACCATTGTCCTCAGGCTGTAGAGTGTTGGCTTCTTATTAGCCTCTCCAAAATATATATTTTTTTGTTTTCAATGAGATATTTTATAGTCCAGTAACTTGGAGTGACTCATTTGTATGTTCTAGTCTTATATCTTTGAAAAACACAGCCTGCTCAAGTTGATCCCATAAGGGGCACCCATAAAAATATAGTGAGGTGCTACAACCATAAATAATTTAGAACTCTTAAGTAATTACGGATCCACACTTGGACCTTAGCACATACACCACTAGAACATGTCCTTTTTAATAATAAAAGACCTTACATAAGACATTTATGTATCCAACACTGTGTTGAACACACATAAAGAAATGAATCATTTAAAAATGTTATGTAACTGTTTTGCATATTTTTAGAACCTCATCAGCAATTTTTAAACACGATGTAGATGACAGTCCTTTTTAAAATTAAGGGAGTTAAGATATTTCATGTGTGCAGGTGGAATTCTCGTCATAGAAAACTAATGGATGCACCATTTCTGCGTTTGGGGTCCGGCGGGATGGTAAACTTCAGGATAAAGCATAGCAACAACAATGTCCTTGTGTGTGCATGGAATTGCACGGCTTCTTTGTGACACTCACCTGTCAACTCAATTTAGCTTATAGGCAACGTAAACAAACACGGCTGCAAAGTGCTGCACACAAGGATTAAACAAAAATAGAATCGAAAACCTTCATTGTCACTGTATGGTACAAATGCAGAAAAATCACAGTGCAGAAAATACGGTGCTCCGTTCCCAAACTCAACTTCATGCTCCAAAGCTGCGGCCATAGGTGACACAATATGCCACACCCACTTTTTGAATGGGAAATCAAATGTTCATTATTATTGCTAATTGTTATTGTTATAATTATTGCCTTTAAGTACCCTTGTCTTTTGGAATGACACAACACAACTGGCAGAAGTAAAAAAGTACAAATAAATAAAGATTTAGTGCAGCCATCCAAAAAGAGTATGAATATTTGAAATAATTTGCTTTTGCATTAATTGTTCTACTGAATAAGGAAAGAATTGTTTGAATTCACTATTTAGATAGGACAGTATTGCGATAACCACTGGCAAATTGTTAGAAAAGATTCTGAGGTGTTTTTTTTTTTATTTTTTACTTTTAATATTAAGATAGCTACTCCTGTTGCTTTCTTGTGCCATCATATTTGATCACACAATGTTAAAAGGTCACATGAATTTTTCATGTGTGTGGCTGAAGGATCTCACCATGCTTGCACGAGGAAGTGACTGAATGTACACGGCTTTGCTCTGTCAGTTATTGGAAAGTCCTAATGGAATAGGTGAGGCAGATACAAGGCTCCCAAAGAATATCATGTTAATTTTTGAAATGTACAAGAGCAGAAATAGGGAAAGTGGGTGCCGCTATGTTTTTCTTCCCCATTAAATTTAGGGTCAGCAAGTAACGAACAGCTTGTGGAGGCTAAATATTAAATACATTGACTGCCACACCATCTATGGACTCAGACGGAGCTTGTCTAGGTTGTAAAATAATAATAATAATATATATTTTTTAAACGTGCAAAGAAAGTTCCACTTATTCATTCCTTATTAATTGTAATATGTTGTACCTTTATTTTTAGTGTGGCTCATTTGGTTTTATTTATCAAATTTTATATGGTTAAAAATAATAGTTATTTTTTAAGGTATATTGTTCAATAGATTAACATTGATTACGACAAATAACAAGAAAAAAACTGGTATGATTATGTATCACAATGGATTTCCATGTACCGAGAATGGGAACAGAACCAGTTGAAATATGAAAAGTAGTAAATGTTAACAAACATTGTCCATATACAGAAGTCCAGCATGAATTTTGTCTGTGTATGGATAAAAGTATTAACCTCTATTTAGGTAAAAGAGCTCCCAATTTATTGATTGTGCCCCCTTAATATTTTACTTATTTCACAAAGATTTTCATCATTTACCCTCTAAACCAGGAGTGTCAAACTCATTTTTGTTGTGGGCCACATTGTTGTTATGCTGTCCCTTGGAGGGCCTTTGTGAATTTTGTGATACCGTATACTGTAAATGTTAAACCACTTCCAAGTTTCATACACAGCAAACAAAAAATAGATGGATAACTAGTTTTGACATCAGAGGTCACGCATTGTAATTATTACATGTGACAATTAGAAATTTTGGTTCAGAATTTGCTTTGTCTTTACTTTGTCACCTGTGTGCTAAACAATCCCAAATTTGATGTGGTGCCCCGAAAAGCAAGCTGTAGTAATGCAGAAATTAGTCACGAGTCACTTTTAATTGACTACACTCTTGTGAGTGACCCCCAGTTCTCTCGACGCTGACGTCCAAAATGGGAGCAGTACGGGAGTGGAAGTCATTCAGAATGGGGGCAGGAGCGGAGTGGGATGGGAATGAATTGTCTTTATTTATTTGTTCAACTATGGTTTGGGGCTGCAATGGATGGGAACTTTTTCTCTGGGAATGGAATGGGATGGGACGGAAAATCCATTCCCACATCATCCTTGAATGCTGACGGGTTTTCTGACCCCAACAGACCTCCACAACAAAGGAAAACCACATATTTCGGAGTGGCTTATTATTGTGGCCAGGCTTAGGCACACCTGTGCATGTCTTATCGTCATCTTGACAATGCCGCACTTGTGAGGTGGGATGGACTATCTCGACAAAGGAGAAATGCTCACTAACACAGATTTGGACCAATTTGTGAACAATATTTGAGGGAAATGGCGTTTTGAGTAAGTAGAAAAAGTTGTAGGAGTCCTACTCACGAAAATGAATGAAACCACATGTACTTTTTCATGTAATAATAAGGGTGCATTTTGAAATTCGATACAACCTTTGTGAGTGTTAGGAGAGACAGACTGGACTCCTTTTGAATATTGTCAGTTTTAAAACCCGCCTCAAAACTCACTTGTATCCTTTGGCATTTGACTCAGCATGACCCAAATTATGACCATCTTTGATACTGATTTGTTGTTTTGCTTTACTGTTGTATATGTTAGTTGCTCCATGTACAGCACTTTATGTGCAGCGGTGGCTGTTTGAAAGTGCTCTATAAATACATTTGAGTTGAGTTGAGTTTTGTTCTGCAAGTTTTTTTTGTGTGTGCAAGTTTTCAAATCCTTCCTCAGCCCACAACCTTCACATCTTGCTTGGACAGCTTCCTTTTTGTCCTGCCTAACGCTTTGACGCCCTTCGCTGTGGGCACCCCCCCCCCCCCCCCCCCCCCGTCAAAATCAGCAAAGAGCTTAACAACATTCGGAATTTCCGAACAGTCACTGTGTATCAGAGTGCATTTCCAAATGCGCCCTTCGTATCATTAGAGAGTGGTCATTACCCAATTGACCCACGATTGATCGTGAGAGTATCAGTATATTGTTATCACAGAATTGATACACCCATCACTAGTTGCTACTTAACCACTGTTCCTGTATACTATTTTAAACTGCACCTCATGTAATTTCATCGTGATTGAAATCAGCTCTGGACCCTACCTTAATTAAATCATGAAAGACACACTGTCATCAAAAAAACGAATACAAATGCACAATTAACTGATGATACCTTCTCTCTAGTGGACGAGTAAAACCCTTACTTGGACTCTTCAGCGAGCTTGAAGCCCTGCTCTCTACCATCAACGTTAAAGCGGGCAGTATTGATGCTGTCCTGTTGGATGCCGGCTGCTCTTCCATGCAGATGGATGATGCAGAAAGAGGCTTCTCGCTCAGCAAGGATGGGCCCTTGGACATGAGAATGGATGGAGAGAGGTGACGTATTTTCATATTCACAAAATTGATAAACTACCGGTATGTAGCCAGACGTTTAATTTTAATATGTGGATCTGGGGGGGGGGGAAACCCATGACAGTTACTGGACTTCAATGAGTATCAGGAATCCATAATCCTAATTTATATTTACCCATTGGACTCAATCTCTTCTCTGTATTAAATGTAAAATGTAGATCAAAAAGCAAGAACGGTGGCATCCTTCCTATGTTAGCCCAAAGTGGTTTGCAGGCCACTTTGACTTTGTCAATTGTACTTTCTAAATGAAGAAATGAATTTTGGTCTTCATGATCATGATCTTCATAATCATATGAAATTGTCATAACAAGAGCCCAACAAACACATGTTATACAGCATGGATTGATTTATATATTTTTAAAAAATCTGATTCGTTGTTACCTGTCAGCAGTATGAGTATCAGTGGTACATATACTGTATATTACATCTTCATACAAGTGAAGATGTAGACAAATACAAAAAGAGGTTTCATCTTGGCAAAATCGCACTGTAAGATTATTTTGACGCCATTGAAATAACTCTGGGTGAAATATCCGAGAATTGACGACCCCCTTGCTTGTTCTGTATTCTCAGTGGTGACTACAAGAAGAAACACAAGGTCAGTGATCAGGGTAGTTTGGTGTATGCTTTCTATCCTTATCAGGAGCTCTTAACATCTGATGCAATGTGGAAATTACAAGCCAACTTGCGTAAATGTAATTATCATAAGTCATGTCGCTCCACTGTGTGTATGGCATTTATATGTATGAGTCAGTGAAGTGGATGTCATTATTTTTAGGATTTTGTTTTATTCACCCAATAGAAAGAACTGGAACAAGGCTACTCTGTGTATGAAAAATCCAAAAGATGTTAATTCATATCAAGGCATGCTTATGAAATGGGGAGCCCACGTATCAAAGTGCTTTATATGGCTTGTTTTAAAGTAGTATAATCATTTATAATAATACAATTAAATCAGTAACGATAAAATAGTAATTCTATTTTACACATGTTATATTGCCCTGGTGATATATTCAAAGTTAAGGCACTTGTTGACTACAAATGGTGGCGGCCCACTTAAAGACAAATGTGCAGAGTGTTTCAGAAAAATTTACATGTGTTAACCTTCAAACACTGCATATAAGTGCATAAATTATCCCATCTACTCATTTAACCCATTCAACATTTTTTTCGACATAACGATAAAGACGAGGGCTGGACAATTATGGGAAGAATAATAATGACTGTATGGGTCCAGAGATGTGAAGTATGTCACTGTTTATGTTTGATATGTCAACATTATCCTGCCTTTATGTAATCACATATAATGTCCAAAAAGGAGCTTTCATCTCGGGCATAGTGGAAAAAAAGGCTATGCAAACGCAATATTCTCTTACCGTGTTTTACTGTATGTATAGTGTTTCTTTAGTGATTAAAGCAGTCTTCAAAAGCATGAACAGACTCAAGTGAATTACTAATGAACCAGATAAAATACAGCACACGTGCGGAAGTGAAGTCAGCAGCAAACTGCACTAGCTGAAGAAAGAAAACCTTCTCCTCATCAACCGATTGGCCTTGAAATGAGCTTTCTCCTGATCCGATTGATTGGAATTTTGAGAAACTTTTACTGGATCGATTCATCGCAATTGAAAACTTCTGAGTACAGAAAGAACATAATTGTTATGAGGACGGTCTTGTTGCTATGTCTATCTCAATGTCAAACAAAGCTTTCATCTCACATCATCAAAACTAAAAACAGATACAGCTACGATTGAGTATCAATCAATGGAACCTAAGTACATAGCTGTAATGGAACCTCAACGAATGGAACCTTCAGAGGAAATAATGGAAACTATGTTGGCACAACGATTAGAAATTAAGGAAAATTAATTCAACACAAATTACTAAGAAGGATGAAATACTTGAATTGGAATGCTGATTCCAATGTGGACCTCATTGACGATAACAGTTTGAGGAGCTTGTGGTAGAATTTTGGAATGTAGAACTTGATCATTGATCAAGTTTAACATATAGGAGCTTGAAAGCAGCACCACTGCAACAGGAAGCTGCAGCACCGGAACAGGAAGACAGACTGAAAGCAACAGAATTGATGCTTCCAACAGCTGAAGCAAACGCACATCACATTAAAGTAGCAACACTAGAATGGGAAGATGAGTAAAGAAGGGAGAATTTGAGATTAGGATACAAAATCTTAAAGCTGAACATGATTTGTTGCACTAACAGCTGAGGGCATATGCATCTCACGACATTCTGTAAAAGTATTGCATCACATGAAGGAGAGAGTTGTCAAGGATGAACCAAACAATTTTGCAACACAAAAAAACAAGAACATTTTGCGACTCAGAGCAATGGCACCTGTTGAACAGCCAAAGTATTCTGACGCTTAAGAAGCAAGAAATCACAACAGCACAGAGATATTGGACACTGTCCTACAAGGTCAAAATGGTATTACAGAGTTCTTGGTTAAGCAACAGGCTCTCTCAACTTTGCCACTACAGAGCATTACTGTTTTCAAAGGTGATCCATTGGAAGATAGATCCTTTCTGATGTCGTTCCATCATGGTGTAGAGAGCAAAACTGAAAGCAGCAAGGCTTGTCATCTCTACTTCATGGAGCAATACACATGTGGAAAGCCCAGAGATTTAGTAAGGAGCTGTTTGTATATGGAACCAGATGAAGGATACCGTGAAGCATTCTTGGAGGAACCTTTTGGAAATGCTTACACTATCGCAACAGCGTACATCAATAAAGCCTTGAATTGAGCTTCCATAAAGACAGATGATAGTGAAGCCTTACTTGCCACTGCACTGTCAGCAAACATGCGAGCCATCATCAAAAAACTTCCCTACGAATTGAGAAAAAAGTGGGTTGAGAAAAAAAGTGGGACATATTAGAGACTTTTTAATGGCTTGAATATTGATACAGTAGTTGAATATCTGGAATGTAAGTCTCCCCTTCAAGAGTGAAATTAAACAATTTCATAAATCCTGTTCTGCTCTTGCCCCACTGTAGATGACAACCACTTCCCACAAAAGGTTTCTCTGCCCATGATGTGATCAGCTTGGCTGCGTTAAGATTCAGAGCCACACTTAAGTGACAGCCGCACCACATTGTCCGTAATTTTATGCAGACGCATTCACATGCAGAGTCACCCGCATCACCCACAAGTTTGACATCCATGCTAGCAAAGGTAAACAGAGCTGCGTTGCGTTATATTGGATACACTGATTAGCATTAGCTATATGTGTTAGCTTTTGATAAGGTGCACATACCCTGTATTTCTTTGATCTGTGGCGCTGTCAACGCAGAAAGATTTGTGTCCATCAAGTATCAAGTATCAAGTACAACTTTATTGTCGAATGCGCTCTATATAACACAGATGAAATTTCCTTACAGATAACAGACAACAAGAGGAGCCGCTGCGGGTGCGTGCTCCGCCATCAAAAGAACACTTAACATTCATTCATTCATTCATTCATCTTCCGACCCGCTTGATCCTCACGAGGGCCGCGGGGGGTGCTGGAGCCTATCCCAGCTGTCTTCGGGCAGTAGGCGGGGGGCACCCTGAATCGGTTGCCAGCCAATCGCAGGGTCCACAGAAACGAACAACCATCCGCACTCACACTCACACCTAGGGACAATTTAGAGCGTCCAATCAGCCTGCCATGCATGTTTTTGGAATGTGGGAGGAAACCGGAGCACCCGGAGAAAACCCACGCAGGCCCGGGGAGAACATGCAAACTCCACACAGGGAGGCCGGAGCTGGAATCGAACCTCTGCACTGTGAAGCCGACGTGCTAACCACTGGACTACCGGGCCGCCCGAACACTTAACATAAAATGCCAAAATAATACAACACAACACATAAAACAGACAGTCAGTTAACCACTTTTCCTACATTCACTTTGTTGTTTGAAGGAGTAATAGATGAAAGAGGAGCAAATCAAAGTGTCCTTTTCACCAGTGGATCAAAGACGTCATGCTGAAATGTGCACATGTCTGCTACAAGCTAAGCTTGAAAGCAACAAGAAGCGGGAGCATTCATTAACGAAAAAGAGACTGTCACTCTTCTGTCCCATGTAAATCCGCTTCAATTCCAAGCTGCGACTCCCAGGTCCACACACGCATTGGTGCTCTGCGCAGACGCTCCTTTCTTCCCATCGTCGGCTCTTCAAGCCATTCATCCATCCAGCTGCAGACTGTCCATCAGCACCGAGCTTTTCGCTGAACAAAGCGGAGCTGTGAAAATGCTACCTATTTCAGGCGCAAGACACAAGCACCCCGAGCTGTCTAGCAACGAGAGTCAAATGGCGCGGACATTCTTCCCAATCAAAATCAGTGCTGGTACACGTGTGCCGCCGACAAGGCGCAACCACCAAGCACAGGTTCTTCTTCGACGAAGGTCGTGGCCAAAATCTGAAAACAGTCCACATCAGGTCCACACGATGTAACAACAAACACAAAGTGACAAGACAACAAAAAAACGTGAGGCTCTTGAAGAGCACTTGCCGACGGCTGCCTACTCAGGCGCCATCTTGGAAAAAAAAATCCATGTCCCACATACACGCCCTGTAGTATATGAAGTATTGCATCCACGAGTAAAAATGATTTCATTTTCTTTATTTCTTTTTTGATCCCCAACTATAGTTTTCTAGTGGGTTTCTCACTTTGGGCTCTGTATTTGGAACAAGAAGCCAGTCGTCAAAAGACACAATAATTAGACAGGCTAACCCCTCAAAACAGGCTAATTTCAACACAGATAGAAATATGTCATCTCTACAAGAATTTCTTAGCGATTAGTTTATAGTAGATGGGAAAAGGGCTGATGCTCAAATGTATTTTCATGAAAACAAAATTATATGGTAGATAATCATGGTAACAATTATAACTCTGTTTCAAATGTTTCCACCATATAATTCAGATTTCATGGTTGGTTTAGTATAGCCGTTGTTATAATACCATCTCTTCATTGATGATTAATATTTACTGCTTATGAATTTTTGAAAAATATTAACATTGATATCAGCCATTAAGATTTTCTGCCGTATCTCATATTTTTCCAGGATTCACTGCTGTCAGAAAGTGTGTGACGTCGGCAAATTGAATTGGTTTTCCCTTTGTGCGTAGGTTCTCCGACATGCCCTGTGCTGCTGACGTGGTGAATACCTTAGATCAAGAGGCTCTTGCTTCCATCCTCACTGCATATGGTGAGGAGAGACATGCCAGGAAAATCGCTTCAGCCATTGTGGAGGCACGCCGTGTCAACTCCATCACCCGGACACAGCAGCTTGCAAGTGTGGTAGCAGGTAGCGACTCATTTATCTGATCAATTCCCAGTTTTAGGAAGGCTGTAACGGAATAAACCACATGTTGAGTTCAAAGCCCTTTCCCGATGGAAAATGTCAGAATCCCTAAACAATCATCTTTTGATCCCCCATTGTCTTCTGTCTGATTTGTGCCTTTCTCTCCACTTCCCTTTAAAAGTAGCAATGACTAAAAGCATGAATCTGCACCAAATTGTAGTCAATGCCCCAAAATGACACTACATTCTGAGTAGGTACATCTTCAATTGAAACATGCTTTCACACTCATGCGACTCAAGACTTTTTTTTGGGGGAGGGGTTGCCATTTGCCCCTACCTCCACCTCATTTCCCTGCTCGCTTGCATGCAGAAACATGTGGCACTTAATGGTAACTCATACAAGCTCACACATGACACACATTTGTTTGCATTCTGTTTCTTCACCATTTTTTCCTTTGCCCCTTTTGTTTATATGCCTCCAAGATCCGAGGTGCTGAATGAGTGAAATGTTGTCCTCAATAGTTATTGCAGAGAACAGCATGTGCGTCAGGATCACCCTGGGAGAACAGGTGTGGCTAAGAGCACCAGTCAGATATCTTCTGAAGAGCCACAGCAAATCACTGCCTCTGCTTATTTGAAACAATCCAAATAGGTCTTTATTGAAGCAAGTTGCACCAGGGGCTCTGCGACCAATTGTGCCATAAATGCTGACAACAAAAATATGTCATTTGGGGGGGAAATAACATATTTATGAAATTTGGCTTGTGCACCTGCACCCACTTCAACTGTGAGATGTACAGTGTAAAAACATGAAATTCTGATATGTTTCTTTGACTACTCTTGCTGAGTTTGTTCCATTTCATATTATTGCATTTTTTTTTATTTTTGCGCTGTCGAAGAAATTTCAAGTAATATTTTTCAGCTAAAAGGAATCCATTCATCCATCCATCCATCCACCCAGCCATCCTTTCGTTTTCAGCACAGCTTATCCTGAACACGGTTGCAGGGAGTTGCTGACTTTAGGCAGAAGGCAAACTACACCCTGGACTGGCCGCCAGTCAGTCGCAGGGCAATATAGAGACGAACAACCCTTCACACCCACATTTTCAACGAGCCTGTTTTGCATCCACAAGTTTCAGCTGTTTACAAGTCATGTGGTTTAAAATATATTTTTTAAAATCAATCACATGCAGCATCTACTATAGCAACTACATCGCAAAAGTGGAAACAGAGAAAAACAAGCAAAATAAAGAAAATTGGATTGAACAAATTCAATATTGCACACATTTTGACTACATCAAATGTTTTGTGCAGTTGTTTTTCATTATTTTCACATCAGTACTTACAAACACACCACCTTTCCAGCCTTTTCAGCACATTTGGTGTAACGTAGGAATAAGTGTTGTTGATGTGGTGCGACCTTGCTCTCATAAATAAAATTCACATTGATAAATTTGAAGCCGTACGATGGTTCATGTGCCTCGCACGTCTGCCTTACAGGCAAGATTCTTGGTTTGAAAAAGATCTTGGCCATTTTTTGTGGTGTTTGCATGATGTCAGATTTATATTATTTCTGATTGTGGATACCACTCTTCTACCTTCCTGCTTATACTTGAGAGTGTGAATGGTTGTCAGTTGTGGAAGAAGTATTTAAAAAATGGACAAGTGTGAAATGGTTTTGCCAACTCTGAAACACATTTACTGGGCCATGTCAAACATTGACCAGAATAGTGAAGAGAGGCAATAACTGTTTGATTACTGTCAAATAAATGTCTTGGCAATGGAGCACCTTCGTCAGTCAAACTGGTTTTGTCTGCATTGTATGGTGGCGTTGAAGTGCAAAGCAACTTGGTAACTGATAACAAAATAAAACAACAAAAATCTTAACACCAGTAAATGAAAAAGCACAAGAACGAATCAAGAAAAATAATTCCGGGGGCTTGAACCGGTATCTTGTTCTTTCAGTCAATGTCAACAGCTCGTGACCATAGATGAGGGTAGGAATGTTGATCAACTAGTAAAATGAGAACTTCTCCTTTCGGCTCAGCTCGTTCTTAACCACGACAAATTGATTCAGAGTCCGCATCAATGCACACCCACCTCTGATCTGCCTGTCAAACTCCCGCTCCATCCTCCCCTCACTCATGAACAAGAGGCAAGATCTCAAGGATCCTCCTTTTTGGGTAGGACCTCATCCGCGACCTGGAGAAACTTGTACTTGATACTTGATACTCGAGAGAGCACTGAACCCTTTTGTGTCTGAGGACCATGGTCTCAGATTTGGAGATGCTGCTATTCATCCCAAACGCTTCACGCCCAGCTATGAACCACTCCAGCAGCTTGATCAAGCCAACAGAACCACATTATGTACAAAAAGCAAAGATACGTGTATAATACTGAGTTCACCAAGCCGGACACACTCAACGCCTAGAAATTCTGCCCATAAGGGTTATGAACAGTATTGGTGACAAAGGGCAGCCTTGGCAGAGTCCAACACTCACTGGAAATGAAGGTACCGTATTTTCACGACTATAAGGCGCCATTAAAAGTCTTAAATTTTCTCCAAAATGGACAGGACGCCTTATGGTGCGGAGCGTCCTTTATATGCGCTGAGTTCCAAAATCTGACTGACAGCCGACACGCTGTTTATATAGAGAAAAGGCGGAAGTGACTGTGAAAGAAGTCGGCCAATCAGGGAAGGGTGGACGTGTATATATACATATATGGAGAGGGAGAGAGAGAGAGAGGGAGAGAGAGGACAGACAAGCTAGTCCGCCAATGGTGAAGGGTGGGCGTGTAAGTGGACGCCTCAAGCCAGTACCAACACTTGTATAGCGTGTGGCAATGTGCATTGTTGCAAAACAACTCCGGTTTTGGTTTCTAAGAACCCCTGAAAATAAATTCGACAAAGAGACATGCCTACGAAGCTCAGTTAAAACTTAAAGCCACCGGTTATGCTTTTGGCATCCGTGACCATCTCACAGCAGCGGTGAAAAATCAAGTCAAGCAAATGAACTCTGAGCTTGCCGTTATTCCCGGAGGCTTGACTAAAGAACTCCAACCGCTGGACATTGGCATCAACCGGGCGGTCAAAGTAAAGTTGCAAACGGCATGGGAACAATGGATGATCGGTGGCAAACACAACTTTACAAAGAGTGAGAGGCAGCGCTTGGCGAGTTACGCCACAATACGCAACAACGAGAGGGAACGCGGCGTTTTGGATGGATTACGGTACTTGCACAATTGTTCAATTCTTTCTACACACACACGCGCTGCCACCATGTTTCGCTCTGTTCTTTACTTTCAAATGTGGGAAAGCTTCACACGAGAGAAATGTTGACTTTGCTGTTGCTACTTCTTCTTTCCGCTCGGCAATGCGTAGCAACTCACACTAGCATGTGATGCATTCAATGACAACTGAGATGTGCAGTCCTCTGCTTCTGATACAGAGGATGAGGACTTTGATGGATTTCTTGGTGATGATTGATCGAAAAACGTGAGAACATTGTACGATGGCTAAATAAAATACACCCGAACTCAGTTCTGCTTTCGTTGCCTTTTTAAAAACGTGTTTTTATCTTATCTGTATGTCTTGGCATGCTACCGTATGCTTCAAGCTAACGTGTTAGAGTGCGCGCATGCATGCCGTATGTTTAAGCTGGCGTATGTTTTACCACTGTAAAACTGCGGCTATTCGTACGATGCGTCCTGTGTATGTGTAAAATACAGAAATGTCACGCATTAATGAGACTGCGGCCATTAGTACGATGCGTCGAATAGTCGTGAAAATACGGTAACTTACTGCTTGCATCCATCATAGAGGGGCCGAGCAGCCTCTACAGATATATGAGCATTTGGTACCCCATACACCCAAGGTGTGTTGCAGGGGCATTTCCACCAGCACAGCCCCACAACATCCAGAACATTTAGAAACTCCAGGTGGATCTCATCTCCCCTTGCGGCCCCGCTACAGAGGAATATTTTTATCTTCTATCTCTGATGACACCAGAGATAGAACATTCCACCTCAGAGTTCCCAGACTATTCCTCCTCATTAGAAGGCGTGATGGTGGAATTTAGATCTTGGGAGTATTCTCTCCACCAATTCACAACGTCCCAAGTTGAGGTCAGCAATGCCCCACTCTACGCAGGGTTTATCGTGCATTGTTCCCCCTCCTGAGATGCCAACAGGTGGACCAAAATTTCCTCAAAGCCATTCGGAGGTTATACTCCATGGCGTCACCGAAATCCTCCTAGCCCTGAGTTTTGCTTCTGTGATCACCAAAGGTGCATTTTGCTTGGCCGGCCGGCACACACCAGCTACCTCCAGAATCATGCAGGCCAGAAAAGTCCAATAGGACTCCTCTTTGTGGCAACCCTAGTGTCCACAAACGGGATTGGGGAATGCCGCTATTACATGAACATGTAATCACTTTACAGCCACAACTCTGGTCGTAATGCAGGCCTTGAAAATGGTCCACTTGGACTCAATGACTTCCACCTCTCCTGGAATGTTCTGCTGGAGGTGGCAATTGAAACTCCTTCAGACAGGGGAATCTGCCAGACATTCCCAGCAGACCCTCACAATACATTTGGGTCTGCCAGGTTAGACCACAATCTTTGCCCCCACAAAGCCGATGACATCCCAATCATTGAATTGAATTGAATACAACTCTATTGTCACATGTGCAGTATGTGTACAACACAGATTAAATTCATTCCCTCTCAACATAAAACACACCGGGTTTCCGCGCCACCATCATGTCGTTTCAGATCTCACTATCCTTGACCCCATGAACACTGAAGAATGATGGAGTCCCCAGCAGGAGTGCTCTCCACCACTACTACCTGGAGCTCCAAAAAGGATGGCTACTGTAAGCTTCTGTTTTGGTAAACAGTGTCATGATTCGGTTTGGGACCAACAGGTGGCACTGTAGGGCTCCTCCTGCAGCTGCACACCTGTTGGTCATTAGGTACCGTATTTTCACGACTATAAGGCGCCATTAAAAGTCTTAAATTTTCTCCAAAATGGACAGGACGCCTTATGGTGCGGAGCGTCCTTTATATGCGCTGAGTTCCAAAATCTGACTGACAGCCGACACGCTGTTTATATAGAAAAAAAGGCGGAAGTGACTGTGGCCAGGCATGCAGGAAATAAGTCGGCCAATCAGGGAAGGGTGGGCGTGTATATATACATATATGGAGAGAGAGAGAGAGAGAGAGAGAGAGAGAGAGAGAGAGAGAGAGAGAGAGAGAGAGAGAGAGAGAGAGAGAGAGAGAGAGAGAGAGGACAGGCAAGCTGGGGATCAGTCCGCCAATGAATGGTGAAGGGTGGGCGTGTGAGTGGACGCTAAAGGGACGGCGCAAGCCAGTACCAACACTTGTATAGAGTGTGGCAATGTGCATTGTTGCAAAACAACTCCGGTTTTGGTTTCTAAGAACCCCTGAAAATAAATTCGACAAAGAGACGCGCCTACGAAGCTCAGTTCAAACTTAAAGCCACCGGTTCTGCTTTTGGCATGCGTGCCCATCTCACAGCAGCGGTGAAAAACCAAGTCAAGCAAATGAACTCTGAACTTGCCTTATTCCCGGAGGCTTGACTAAAGAACTCCAACCGCTGGACATTGGCATCAACCGGGCGTTCAAAGTAAAGTTGCGAACGGCATGGGAACAATGGATGATCGGTGGCAAACACAACTTTACAAAGAGTGAGAGGCAGCGCTTGGCGAGTTACACCACAATACGCAACAACGAGAGGGAACGCAGCGTTTTTGATAGATTACGGTACTTGCACAATTGTTCAATTCTTTCTACACACACACGCACTGCCACCATGTTTCGCTCTGTTCTTTATTTTCAAATGTGGGAAAGCTTCACACGAGAGAAATGTTGACTTTGCTGTTGCTGCTCCTTCTTTCCGCTCGGCAATGCGTAGCAACTCACACTAGCATGTGATGCGTTCAATGACAACTGGGATGTGCAGTCCTCTGCTTCTGATACAGAGGATGAGGACTTTGATGGATTTCTGGGTGATGATTGATCGAAAAACGTGAGAACATTGTACGATTGCTAAATAAAATACACCCGAACTCAGTTCTGCTTTCGTTGCCTTTTTAAAAACGTGTTTTTAGCTTGTATCTGTATGTCTTGGCATGCTACCGTATGCTTCCTGCTAACGTGTTAGCGTGCGCGCATTCATGCCGTATGTTTAAGCTGGCGTATGTTTTACCACTGTAAAACTGCGGCCATTGGTACAGTGCGGTCTGTATATGTGTAAAATACAGAAATGTCACCCATTAATGAGACTGCGACCAACCGTACGGTGCGTCGAATAGTCGTGAAAATACGGTAATTAGTGCTTTAAAAGGACTCCCAGGCCGCATGGGTCCAAGTCTAGCTCTGAAGTGGGGCCTGGTGCCGTTTGTCCAGGACAGGTCCAAAATTGGTGTTTATCATCAGGGGTCTTTGAGCTGTGCTTTGTCTGGTCGCTCAGCTCGGACCAGGTTGCCTTTGGTGAACCCCCAGAGGCATTGGGCCCCTGCACATAAATAGAGCGGGTGGAGCCTCTCTGTGTTCGTCTGGCAGTGACGGTGCGCTGCAGTGGCAGCCCTTGCGAAAATAGAACGTCTCCAGTGTTGTCATCGAACCAAGTGTAGTCACCCGAAATGAGGTCTACACAAAACCGTAGAGAGACTTCCGCGCAAGATGGACCAACAGAATCAACATAGCCTGACTGCTGTGTTCAAAGCAAACTTGAGAAAAACAAAGTATGCAACCATGGCATAAATCCACTATAGGCTGAGTACTAGTTAACCTTAGATGTGCACTTTATAATTTTATATTGCTCTGTTTTGATTCCCGAAAAAGATCTGCTAAAGGAGCTGTTGTGTGACAAAATATATTTTGTCACTGTTTTTGATGGACAGTGATATTGTGTGAGAGACTGTGTGAATAACTGCTTGAAGTGAAAAATGTTCATGTAAAATTCATTCATTCATCTTCCGTACCGCTTGATCCTCACTAGGGTCGCGGGGGGTGCCGGAGCCCATCCCAGCCGTCTCCGGGCAGTAGGCGGGGGACACCCTGAATCGGTTGCCAGCCAATCGCAGGGCACACAGAAACAAACAACCATTCGCACTCACACTCACACCTAGGGACAATTTAGAGTGTTCAATCAGCCTGCCATGCATATTTTTGGAATGTGGGAGGAAACCGGAGCACCCGGAGAAAACCCACGCAGGCCCGGGGAGAACATGCAAACTCCACACAGGGAGGCCGGAGCTGGAATCGAACCCGGTACCTCTGCACTGTGAAGCCGACGTGCTAACCACTGGACTACCGGGAAAATTTGAAACGATAAAAATGTGTGAGTAGTCACGATTGGCTGGCAACCGATTCAGGGTGTCCCCCGCCTACTGCCCGAAGACAGCTGGGATAGGCTCCAGCACCCCCGCGACCCTAATGAGGATCAAGCGGCTCGGAAGATTAATGAATGAATGAATAATCACGATTAATTATGAGTCAATTATGACAGTCACATTTTTAATCGCAATTAAATATTTTAATCGTTTGACAGCACTCATTTTTTTCTGTCTCTCGATCACGGTGCTTATTATCTTTGGAATCCGAAAGCAACATTGGTCTTTTTCTCTCCTGGTGTTCTTATAACAGCAAGAGGGTATCATTTTAAGAGCAACCGAGAGCCATGTTATGCAGTCAAATGCAAACAGTCGAATGCTATCTACCCAAGATGGTGAGCGAACAAAAAAAAAGCATAAGCGACTTCACATGCAAGCCACCTTTACATGTTATTCTGGTTCTCTTAACACACATGGTAAGCTCCCCCTTTCTCTGTGGATCTGTCTGCTGGACCTTTGAAAGATGAATTAGAGAGGCGAAGAGAGCACATGGCTTGGTGTGGGGAGACTTGGGCTTGGTCTCTCCGTGCAGGCATTGTATTGATTGCAGTGTGACTCACACCTTAGGCTGTGCAGGAGGGAGAAATGCCACATCACTCACTTCCCTATTTATTGCAGTTTCTCTTAAAGGTCTTATATGGGCCTTTATATTAAATGGTGTAAACCTGTACCCCACAACCCAATATATATTTGTTTTATTTTAAATTGAAACCCCCAAAATGTTTCTGATAAATTGATTTATCAGAAACATACTACACTGAGAAGATAAAATGTAGCAAGGTAATGAGGGGGAAAAAAATTGGAAAAAAGACAGAACCTCATTTGTAACTAACAAATGAATATCAACATTTAACAACAGTCTGAGGTGATTTTCTTTGAGCACCTGTCATGTATTAATCAGTTCATATCACTTAATAAACACAGAAATATCAGTTTGTGTGCTACCTTCTCAGGGAACAGTTTCCACTGGTTCCACTGGTGTGTTACTTATTTTTTCATTGCCAACGCTCTTATCGGTGTATGTTTGATGCTAAGACTCCTGTATGGATTAGAGAGAGCCTCTCAAAGAGCGAACTTCACTATTTGCATTGACAATTTAGGGTAGGTTCTCTTTCAGTACTGCGAATTGTGACTTATAAAGGTTAGGTTTACATTTTGTTGTAAATTTTGTCCTGATGGGCTTTGACTACATTTCAGTTGTTGATGGTTCTTGTTGCATTCCATTGTTGTTTTTTCATTTAGTCTTTAACTTTGTAATATATCTCATTTGGGGGAGTCATATTAAGAAACCCAAAAGACAGGAACAGGGTGTTACCAGGTCGATGGACACTTGGGTAAGTGGCTTGCCATTGGCTTCAAGTGTGGTTTTCCACATCCTCATCGAGTTCGCAACGAAGGCTCTTAGGGTCCTGTTCACCTTATACAACTCCAAGCATTCAGTGATCCATGTATGTGGCATCGAGTCATAGGCTTTCTTGTAATCAATCCAAGCTGTGCACAGGTTGGTACGTCGGGACCTGCAGTCTTGTGCGACTGTTCTGTCAACCATGAGCTGATGTTTGGCTCCTCTGGTATCTCTACCAATGCCCTTCTGTGCTTCGTTCATGTATTGATACATGTGTCCATTTATCTTAGCCGCAATGATGCCTGACATGAGCTTCCATGTTGTGGAGAGACAGGTTATTGGCCGATAGTTGGATGGAACTGCACCCTTCGAGGGATCCTTCATGATCAGGATCGTTCGCCCTTCGGTTAGCCATTCTGGTTGAGTTCCATCCCTCAGCAGCTGGTTCATTTGTACTGCTCGGCGCTCATGGAGTGCTGTGAGTTTCTTTAGCCAGTAGGTGTGGACCATGTCCCGGCCTGGTGCTGTCCAGTTCTTCATATCTGAGACTCTTTCCTGTACCAGAATCAGAATCATCTTTATTGGCCAAGTATGTAGAACACACAAGGAATTTGTCTCCGGTATAACACGCTGCACTAGTATCATCGTAAACAACAAAATCATTGAACCATTTTAGAGTATACCAGTAGTTTTGTAGAACCATTTTGTGGTGCAAGAAGAGTGACTATGTCAGTGACTGTTTAAGGAGTTAATGGCTAGAGGGAAGAAGCTGTTTAAGTGTCTACTGGATTTGGTGCGCATGGATCTGTAGCGTCTGCCTGAGGGGAGTGGCTGAAAAAGGTGGTGGGCAGGGTGCGGGGGATCCAGGAGGATTTTCCGTGCCCTTGTCTTTATTCTTGCAGTGTGCAAGTCTTCAAGAGTGGGTAGGGCGGTGCCAACGATTTTTTCTGCCGTCCTAACTGTCCGTTGAAGTCGGATTTTGTCCTTTTTTGTGGCGGCCCCAAACCAAACCGTGATAGAAGAACACAGGATTGATTCGATGACTGCCGTGTAGAACTGTCGTAGCACCTCCTGTGGCAGGCCATGCTTCCTCAGCAGCCTCAGGAAGTACATCCGCTGCCGGGCCCTTTTCAGGATGGAGATGGTGTTGACTTCCCACTTCATGTCCTGGGAGACTGTGATTCCCAGGAACTTGAAGGTCTCGACGGTTGACACAGGGCAGTTGGATAGTGTGAGGGGCAACTGAGGAGAAGAATGTTTCCTGAAGTCCACGATCATCTCTATAGTCTTGAGCGTGTTCAGCCCGAGGTTGTGTCGGCTGCACCAGAGCTCCAGCTGCTCCACTTGTTGGCGGTACGCAGACTCGTCGCCGTCTTTGATGAGACCGATGACCGTGGTGTCGTCTGCAAACTTTATGAGTTTGACAGCTGGATCTGTTGAGGTGCAATCGTTTGTGTAGAGAGAGAAGAGCAGTGGCGAGAGGACACATCCCTGTGGGGCTCCAGTGCTGGTGGTGCGTATTGATGATGTTGTTGCTCCCAGTCTCACCGTCCCGTCAGGAAGCTGAGGATCCACTGGCAGATCGCAGGGGACACACCGAGGTGGAGTAGTTTGGGGGTGAGGAGTTCCGGGATGACGGTGTTGAACGCAGAGCTGAAATCCACAAACAGAATCCTTGCGTAGGTCCCTGTGCTGTCGAGGTGCTTGAGGATGTAGTGCAGACCTATGTTGACTGCGTCTTCCACAGACCTGTTTGCCCGGTAGGCAAACTGGAGAGGGTCCAGCAGGGGTCCAGTGATGTTCTTTAGGTGGTTCAGCACAAGGCGTTCAAAGGACTTCATGACCACAGACGTCAGGGCGACAGGCCTATAGTCGTTCAGTTCCGATGTTGCCGATTTCTTACGTCTGCCACTGTTATGGTAACTGGGTTCTGTTCAGGGAGGTTGCTGTGCTCCTCTCTCAGGGTCACCAGCCATTGTGCACTGCTGTTATGTGCAACCTCCTTCTCCCATATGCCTTTCCAGTACCTTTCAGTTTCCAGTCTTGGTGGTCAGCTCTGTTGTTAGGACCCTGCCACTGAGCGTACACTTTCGCAGGTTGTGTTGCGAACAGCCTGTTTATTCGTCTGGCCTCATTCTCTTTCATGTATCGCTTTAGGCGACTGGACAAGGCTTGGAGCCTTTGTTTGGCAGTTTCGAGTGCTTCAGGTATGGTCATCTGGATGTACCTCTCGGGTATCGGCCTTTTCATCACACCTCTCTGGGCCTCCGTCAATTGACTCACATCTTTCCGGGCCGCCTTGATCTTAGCCTCCAACCGTCTTTTCCATGGTGGGTAACGTATCTCATGGTTTCCATGGTTGCTCTTATAGCCCAGAGTCTCCTGGTACTGATGCTGAAGCGTATATCAGCGTATATCATCTCTTGTATGACCTCCTCCTCTGATCTGGCAGCCTGGGGCCCTTCACCATGGAACCTGCGTTGTACCTCATCAATCTCAAGTTGTGACAGCAGTTGCCGTTCGTGGATGTTGGAACACTGAGCTACTAGTTGTTTCGTGGTCAACCGTGACTGTGGGTTTCGAAGTAACCATTTAGCCCACATTCTCTGCATGTAACCCCTCTGACTGGGGTTGCTTGAGTAGTAGCATTCCAACAGAGCCATGTTATCACATTTCGCCCATCTCCGCTTTGTTCCAGTCGCCCATTTTTCATCAAGGTGCTCTGGTTCCCCAGCACCTGACGCAGACGTCGTTTGGCCAGGCGACGTCTGATCCGGCATGTCATTTGTTTTATTGTCTCTCATCATTGTATGAGGTAAGGATCTTGCCCGAGGACCCACACTGGATGGTGTTATGTGCTCATTTTTTGCCCCAAGCGGGATTCGAACCACCGTCTGCCGTATGCCAAACCGATGCCTTACCAACTGAGCTATCCAGCCGCTAACCTCATATATATATATATATATATATATATATATATATATATATATATGTACAGTATATGTACTGTATATTTCGTTCGGAATACAATAATGAACTTAAGGTATTTTCTAAAGAAAAAAGTTCACTCAAAACACAAGCTCTAAAAAATATATATATATATATATAAAATATAAATGAATAATATCTATCCATCCATTTTCCGATCTGCTTATCCTCACGAGGGTCGCACTGTTGGAGTCTATCCTAGCTGTCTTCGGGCAGCCGGCAGGCTATACCCTGAACTGGTTGCCAACCAATTGCAGGTCACAAAGACAAAACACTCACAGTCACACCTTGGGACAATTTAGAGTGTTCAATTAACCTACCATGCATGTTTTTGCAATGTGGGAGTAAACCGTAGTACCTGGAGAAAACCCATGCAGGCACAGGGAGAACATGCAAACTCCACATCGGAAGGCTTGGGCCAGATTCGGACACACAGCCTCTGTATACAATGTTATGCTTACAACGAAAAACGGCTTTGTTGGCCAGCAGCCACGCTACTAGATTAATTATGTTTCTCAGTAAAATCACAATTTTCAAAATCACATCAGTTTTAAGTAGTCCAGCTGTTTTGTGATAGTGTAGCAATATCAAAGTGGCATCCACAGATACTTAATTACTTCCAAAAGTTATAAACATTGAATATGTTAGGTCTGTCTGTAAAAAGCATGTCAGCACTAAAATTCACACCCATAAAAGGAGTTGTTTTTTTTTACTGATGAATTTTACTACAAGTAGGCATTTAATTTCCTCTTGTTTTTATTTATGTATTTATTTTTCTCATCTCAGCCTGTCCACGGCTGTTGTCACTAATTGTCTCAATTGGTGATTTCATCGCCTCCAAAATTCATATGCACATTCATACTGTGGTCCACTTTAAACCCGTGAAAATGTATAGGCAATCAGCACACTATTTTGGAGGTAGTGACATGAATTGAAGGAAAAAACACTAAATCAATCTCACATGAACAGGTAATATGCCAGATCCATGTATGAGACGACCACACCCACTCCACCTGGTCGACCACCGTTTATGAACGGCCATCATGCCATAGAACGGGGTGTCTTGCCTTTAGCCCATCAGATTTATATTGCCCACAAAGGACTAAATTTTCCTTCCACTTTTGGTTAGAGCAGTATATGAAGAGACAAGTGTAGTGTACCTGTCATCTAAAGCCACCTTCTCCGATGTCTGCATTTTTATTTCATGTGCAGTTTAGCAAGGTTTACTGACCTTTTTCATAGAATCATGAATATATTACTGCAAGGTAAATTTTGCATGGTTACAAGTTCTGGCAGCTGAGTCTAACAGTCAGTCAACAACAACATTTGAAATATGAACATGGCGTTCATGAATTACAAACATTTGGTTCCACTGACTTAAGTATTTTAATGACACATTCGCCAGTCAACACCATGTCCATCTGCTCTGCATTGAGGCTCTCGTGGCCCGGATGGACCCGCAGCTCAGTTCTGCTGCCCTTCTGTCACTTCAATAAGTAATCTCATTTTTGTTGCCGTCAATGCTTGACTCATGCTGCATTAATGATATAAATACATTAGCACTGCACAAGTGCCATTTGCCCAAGCAGAGTATTTATTTAACTGGGTAGCCTTTTTAATGAGTGTCTTCCATGTGTCCCATCTTATCTTTTGTCCCCTAGATCTCTAGTTTTAGACAATATTCTGGATTCGCAGATGGTTATGCAGGGTGAAAGGCAGAATGGATGCTTCAACTGTAGAGCTACCACGCTGGTCAGCCATCCATCCATCCATTTTCTGATCCGCTTAATCCTCACAAGGGTCGTGGGGTGCTGGAGCCTATCCCAGTCGTCTTCGCACGGTAGACAAGGGACACCCTGAACCGGTTGCCAGTCAATCCAAAGGCACACAGAGACAAACAACCATCCACGCTAACACCCACACCAAAGGACAATTTTAAGTATTCCATTAACGTGTCCTGCATGTTTTTGGAATGTGGGAGGAAACCGGAGTACCCAGAGAAAACCCACGCAGGCCCGGGGAAAACATGTAAACTCCACACAGGGAAACCGGAGCTGTAACTTCTGCACTGTGAGGTTCACGCTCTAACCAGTGGACCACCGCTTGTCAGCCACCTAGGAAAATTCTATTCTTGGGAATGTGATCACAGAGCCCTGCTATTATTTCAGCCTACAAGGTAGTTTCCGTCCCAGGCCATGGAACACAAGACCATCAGTACATACTAACAAGTGTACTAGAATGTGCATCAGAGTTGTTCAACCAATCCACATATGTTTTGTGCGCACAGAAAAGACATTCTACCACATGCCCTGTACTGTTCTGTGGATGGTGTTGCAGGAGTACAGCAGCCGAGACTTGCTACTACTGTCTATTTGGTCCATAAATACGTAGTCACAAAATCCCAGGAGGATACTCTCCTGGGACCTGGATGTGTGGACATGATGTCTTTGGTTTTCAAGACTATAATGTTAAATTTTGGACTCTAAGGGCCTGGCGTCCACTTACGAGGACGTTTCATCAAGTAAAAAGATAATTCTTTATTTTTACACTCATCAGGTCCCAATTTTCAAAGAGAAAATAAAAATGCATGCCTTGCAAGAGTTCGGGTCTTGTCAGGTTTTAGAGTACAGCTCTAAGGCTATATATCCCACTCCATGGCATGATGCCCAATTAGGATTTTCTTATTTTTTATTTTTGTCAAATACGATCATTTTATGTACTCCTTCACATTACAAAAACAAGTATGACTTCAGATGTGAACGAAATGCATCCATCGTGATCCATTTCACAAGATGAAATGTTGTAGGGAGACATCTTCGGAGAGGTGGGTCCTCCTCGAAACCCGGCCCAGTTGGTCAATGAAGAAATCTTCATAGAAGCCCCTATTCAGCGAGTCTCCTCCCCAGATCAGGGAGGTTGGTGAAGAACAAACAAAAGAAGTGGTAGTCAAACAGGCCAAGATGCAGTTCAACTAAATGTGAGAGTGTCCAAATGAGTCCTTGTCATGTTTTAAACATTTCTAGTGAGACAGCGACTCTAATTTCACTGGGTGAGGCATTCCAGAACACTGGAGCCCGAGTCGAAAATGCTCTAGAACCTGCTGACTTGGCTCTCGGAATCACTGAAAGCGTTTTGCGAATGAAGTTTCGGAATGCTGCATAGGGTACCAGTAAGTCAACAAGATCCTAAGCCATAGAAGTAAGTAGCAAAACCTTGAAATTGCATCTCAAGTGGACTGGAAGCCAATGCAAGTTGGCTGGTATCTGGCATTTTGCACTAACTGCAGGCTTTTAATACGAGACATAGGAAGACTAGAGAGCAATACATTGAAATAATCGAGGCAAGACATAACAAACACATGAATTATGGTTTCTGCGTCACCAGCAGATAAAATAATCTTAGTGATATTGTGAAGGTGGAAAAACACAGTTCAAGTAATTTTGTTAATGTGCATTTGAAAAAGAGAGCATTGCTTCAATGTAATCAAATATAAGTTTATTATATTTGATGGAGGGCGGCCCGGTAGTCCAGTGGTTAGCACGTCGGCTTCACAGTGCAGAGGTACCGGGTTCGATTCCAGCTCCGGCCTCCCTGTGTGGAGTTTGCATGTTCTCCCCGGGCCTGCGTGGGTTTTCTCCGGGTGCTCCGGTTTCCTCCCACATTCCAAAAACATGCATGGCAGGCTGATTGAACACTCTAAATTGTCCCTAGGTGTGAGTGTGAGCGCGGATGGTTGTTCGTCTCTGTGTGCCCTGCGATTGGCTGGCAACCGATTCAGGGTGTCCCCCGCCTACTGCCCGGAGACAGCTGGGATAGGCTCCAGCACCCCCCGCGACCCTCGTGAGGATGAAGCGGTACGGAAGATGAATGAATGAATGAATGAATATATTTGATGGATGGAAGGTCCTAAAATCGTAAACAGTTCTTTAATGAGTTTGCCTGCTTGTTTTGCCACACTAACAAGTTTTGTAAGGCTTTCAAGAGATGCTTAGCGTTGTTTGATGTTTGTTAGCCTTAATCTTGTTCCTAATGAGCTTAATCTTCTGAGTAAAAAAAAAAGCATAATATCGTAATCTGAATGGGGCGAGGGGCTATTTGAGGTTGGCAGCTATCGCATTAGAATTGTCACTGTATTAAATTTAGTCAAATTAGTATTTGGTGTTATTTTTATTGAGAATATTTATTCTTGAGAATTAATTAGTTTTAGCTAAAATGAGTGAGTCATTGTATTTCAGAAAGCTATCACACCGTGCCTGATGGAAGACCTCAAGTTTGGTTGCACAGCATTTGCACTCAAATTTCAAGATTAACTGTGTGTGTTTCATCTCTAAACCATGGAAGAGGCCTTTTAGGATGAGTTTTAAGTCTTAATGGAGCTACAGAGTTAAGAGTATTCAACAATCAATATAAGAAGGAAAGGAAGCAGTTGCCAGGGCCAATAGCTCAGAGAGCACAGTAGTGTTTGAAGAACCAATATTGCGGCTGCTTCAGCTTTGATTGTGGTATACAGTAATACTATTACATTTGAGAATGCTTAGCCAAGGGTTAGTTCTAAATCTATAGTGTTACCATTTTTGAGAGGATCAATCATAGTGTCTGAAATGCCATGGTAAGTTGTTCCGACAGGAAATTCAGTCACACCCAATTAGTATACTATCTCCGTGAGTTACCAAGTCAAGTTCAGAAAAATAATCTAAAAAGCCAGTGTTGTAAGGGCCAGGGGGACAGTAAATAACATCAAGATAAAAATGCAACAAGGCTGTGGTTTCCATCACGATAACGTGTTTTAAAGGCGTTGTTCGAGTGAGGACTAAAATTTAAGAGCAGATCCGAAATAAAGGCAGATTCAAGTGCATTCAAGATACTTTCACAATGTCAGGGACTTAGAAACGCACCGCGCCATTTTGCACATTAATCCTTTCTCCTCATTTTAAAAATCGAGGAGTCAAAATCGAAATCACAATTTAAATTTGAATTTCCATATCATCCAGCCCTAATGTCACGATGAATTCAACAGCGCCTCTACCATAATCTACCATACTCATCCCTGCTTCTGAGCTTTGGGAAGCAACCAAAAATACAAGGTCACGGGTGTAAGCATCAGAATTGAGGTTTCACCGCAGAATGACTGGACACCCCCTTAGACATAGGAGTTTACTGTCATAGTTTCTCCATGTTAAGAGGGTCAGACATAAGTGGCTTGGCTTTTCTTCTTTGTTCAAAGGTTATGCTGCTTTCCAGAAAATTACAACCAAAGAAAGAAACTTTGTAACCGAATACATTCAAGTCCAAAGTTCTGCACCACAATTTTCTGAAATAAGAAGCTGTTTCTTATTTAGTTGTGTTTGTAGTACTTCAATGGTCACCATCATATATTGTGTAATGTAGACATTACAATATTTTCTGTGTCTGTCTCTAGGATCATTTCCTGCAGCTGCTATGTATGCTCGAAAGGACAGACTTCACCGACCTGCGCATGTGGCCACCAAGACCTTTCAAGCTCTGCGCATCTTTGTGAATGACGAGTTGAACCAACTTCATGCTGGTTTACGCGCTGCCCAGACAGCACTGAAATCTGGAGGACGTCTCTGCGTCATCACATTTCACTCTTTAGAAGACCGAATCGTCAAGCGCTTCCTTCAGGGTGATGATTTGACAAATACAGAGCAGTATTACTTTGGCATGGTGAAGCAAATCACTGGGAAGAAAATATCCGTGGAGAGAAAAAAGGATGGCGCAATTGCTTATTGGCATTCTTTGCAAAAGAAGGTGATCACCCCAACAAAGGCTGATGTTAAAGACAATGCTCGAGCGCGCTCTGCAAAACTTAGGGTAGCTCTCAGGTGTTAATCTTTTATTTTTGTTGGTTAGTTTTTTTATGTACATGCTCAAGGCTCGAAATATGCTGTCTCGCATTGCTGGTAGGGAGTCAAAATGTATATTTTGTGTCTCATTAAAACATTGAATAGCAAAAGACTCAAGCGCCAAGACGACTGTGATAAGAATTTTGCAGAAGAACCACTGAGATGTTCCCAAAAACCATTGCTAGGCTCATATCACTGAGGTCGATAAACTGAGGCTCAGAGGGGATCGAGCCTTTTCCGTTGCTGGTCCCTCTCTCTGGAATGACCTCCCACTCAACATTCGGCAAGCCTCCTCGCTGCCCACCTTCAAAATCCGCCTCAAAACTCACTTGTATTCTTTGGCATTTGACTCAGCATGACTTAGATTTGTTATTGGTTTTGCTGTTCGGTGCTTTCTGCCGTCTTTATTACCGATTTGCTTTACTGTTTGTTGTATATGTTAATTGCTCCATGTACGGTACTTTGTATGCAGCGATGGCTGTTTGACAGTGCTCTATAAATACAGTTGAGTTGAGAAGCTCTGTGTTACTTATGTAGAAGCAGCGAGCTAGCCACAGCATTGGCTGGTTACTAGTGCGCCGAAACACATTGCGGAGTTACTCTGAAGGCAATAATCATCGCCCACGTGGTTGCAAAATAAGCAAAGGCTTCTGACAAGTGTTATACAAAGGGGTGATGAGAAAAGATGGCAATGCCAAATGCTAAGCTAACCTAAGAATGACAAGACTGGCATATTAAACACAGGTGGGCAATTTGCTAAATTTTCCTAGTCCGTCATTTGCCATCAACTTGGGCACCTGTCCTTCATTGTCAGTCTGTCATTTTAAGCTAAATCAAACTGTTATCGTCAGTCCATCGTGTTATTTTAACACGCTTCCATCATCACTTCTGTCAGTGAAAAAAAACAACACATCCAGTCCGTCAAATGAAAAATCTAATTTTAATAAAATGTCAGTGCATCTCCATATTATGGTGGCTACTCAGAGATATTCACACATGCACGCACGCACGCACACACACACATACGCACGCACACATGCACATTCACACAAACACACACACACACATTTTTGCCAATCTATTAAAATTTTCAATACAGCGGAAGCAGGCTGGTGGCTGCCTGCCACTGCTTTAACTACTAAAACGCCAAAATGCTTTAATTTAAAGTTGGTCTTACCTTAACCAAAATCACACGTCACATTCTAGCCAAAAGGTACAATCCTGGTGGATTTAGTAAATCCTTATGGAAACAGAAATCTATGGTTGCATTTTCTTAGATGTCCTCATTGTAGTCTTCTTTTACTTTTGCTTCTTCTTTTTTTTTACCTCTGTCTTTTGCTCCACAAAGTTGGAAACATGCTCCTCAAATCAAGTCATTGATTCACAATGTTCTGCAAAGAAAAAAAAATCTATCCTTGCTTGTCATTCATACAGCTAAATGTGCAAGTGTTGCTGTATATAATTTTAGAGATGTATTACTACATTATGATTTGATGAAAATCTGAGAATCACAGGCCAGATTGTAAATATTTATTCAATAGGTTAATATTGATCTCAAAAAGTCTTTACAATTGATTAATAAAATGCTACAATTTGGGGAAAAAATGTTTTGCCTCACTATTTGACAAGGTCTAACAACTGCCACGGTCTTAAATATTTGATGCTGCAGTCCTTAGGAGCAGACATCTAAAAGTGTGAGAAGTGTAAGAAATTGTTCCTGATCTAATAACTGTGAGAAAAGTGGTTCTCAAAGTTTTTAAACCAAGTACGACCTCAAAATACTTGATTCTCCAAGTACCACCATAATGAACAACATTAAAATACAGTGCAGCTAAACACACACACACACACAAGCACGCATGCACACACGCATGCACACACACACACACACACACACACACACACACACACACACACACACACACACACACACACACACACACACACACACAGAGTATAGTTCATATTGACATATTTATAAATGTTCAGTGAAACCCCTACCATATCTCATGGGTAACGAATGCTACTAAATACTGTACTGAATAACGGCAAGTGTTAAAAGTGGTGCTGAATGAGCTATAAGGTTGCTCTTGAACATTCTCACACCTTAGGATTTTCGACAAATTGAATATGTTCCATCAATGTTATTCTTTGATGCAGCCTTCTTTTTACCTTGGAAGCAAAATGTTGCATGTCCTGATCCAGGTCCTGAGACTTTAATATCTGTTACCACCAGCATTGGAACTCTCTGCTACCTGTCCTCCCCAAATCTGAATCCATCCCCATTTTCCACTAAAAACACAACAGCTTAAAATCGCCTTAACACTGTAATGCATTGCTGTGATTGCTTATTTATTCATTTGAATTCTTTTTGGAATGGGCAGTTATAATTCTGCCCTTGTTGTACAATGTCTTTGCTGGGCCTTGAAAGGTAACATTAACAAACCCGCCTGAATTGTCCGAACGGCCAATATCAAGGAACGTCCTCTGATCAGTTCATTGAAATTGGTTTGTAGCAAAACAGTTAAAAGAAAATATACTTTTTTTCTACTTCAGTACATCCTGATAACTGGGTGAATGAGGTGACGATAGTGCAGGACCGGGCGATCGAATGTAATGAGCTTGAGTCCTCGCTGTTAGAGAGCGACTGGACTACATTTGATTTATGTCACTTCTCTTTCTTTCCGTCTGTTAAAATTTCTGGAACCTGAAGGTAACCAGATGTATTTAAATCGATGTGTATAAGTTTGTGAAATGGCTTCCTATTTGCCTGCTTAACAGAATCTCTGAATGTTAGGAGTATGTTTGTCACTTACATACTGTATCGATGTCCATCCATCCATTTTCTGATGTGCTTATCCTTCCTCACAAGGGTCTGTATCAATGTATCAGTTCTTAAAATAATTCTGTCAAGCAAGCAAAGATTGGGCATGATGTCAAGTTTCTGTCAAAAGTGAGTGAGGGGGTTATTTGCATGTGATCAATCTGTCTATAAAAACTACAAATGACATTTCACATTCTGAAAATGTTTTTAATCACTGCAAGTTATTTAAAAACGAGAAGTGGTCGAAAGTCAAAAGGATTTGTTACTCAATGCAGGTGGTGAGCATAAGACAATAACATTGTTGTTATCAACCCCTGCAAATTCTAAATCACTTTGGAGAATGTTACCTGACAGGATAGTAAAAAAAAAAAAACAAACGCTGCAGGGAAATGATATTGCAAACTTGGATTGATCCATTAATTGACAATCAGGTATATTTTACAGCCACTGTTATCGAATAACTGAAGTTGCAAGCCGAAATGCTGTGCATCACCTCACCTGCTACAAACCAGACCCACGATGAAGGTCTCCACTCAAATTAGTCATACTAAACCCTGTTTAGTCCTCTGCTCTGCTTTTATGCCTTTTTTTGCACACATTTGAAGCACTGGTTCTGTGGAGCACCTTTGTTTTATGGCAGGGGACCACACGATAAGTAGTGGATCATACATGCATACTTTCTAACCTTCAGATCTCAAATTAACTTTATGCTTCAGCACACCCCACAAACCTATATGAGGATAGGCAGGATCTAAAATAAATGAATGTATGAACAAATTCTAATAGAAACTTGTATTTGGATATTTGATTTGGCTCTTCAATTCAGCATCCAAATCCTGTCCACTATACTGGACTGCAGCTTTTCGAAGTCGGAATCAACAATGCAGTAGCCACATACTGTACATTACATTAAAACATTTTAAACCCGGTTATATGTGTTCCTCTTGTCATTTTCTTGGGCTACTGCTCTTTGGACACCTGTTTGCTTGTCTCACACACGATTCAAAGTGATACATTGTAACCTTTTCTGTTTGTTTTTTTGGTTACCGTATTTTCACGACTATAAGGCGCCATTAAAAGTCTTAAATTTTCTCCAAAATGGACAGGACGCCTTATGGTGCGGAGCGTCCTTTATATGCACGGAGTTCCAAAATCTGACTGACGGCCGACACGCTGTTTATATAGAGAAAAGGCGGAAGTGACTGTGGCCAGGCATGCGGGAAAGAAGTCGGCCAATCAGGGAAGGGTGGGCGTGTATATATACATATATGGAGAGGGAGAGAGAGGGAGAGAGAGGACAGGCAAGCTAGTCCGCCAATGGTGAAGGGTGGGCGTGTAAGTGGACGCCTCAAGCCAGTACCAACACTTGTATAGAGTGTGGCAATGTGCATTGTTGCAAAACAACTCCGGTTTTGGTTTCTAAGAACCCCTGAAAATAAATTCGACAAAAAGAGACGCCTACGAAGCTCAGTTCAAACTTAAAGCCACCGGTTATCTTTTGGCATGCGTGCCCATCTCACAGCAGCGGTGAAAAAACAAGTCAAGCAAATGAACTCTGAGCTTGCCGTTATTCCCGGAGGCTTGACTAAAGAACTCCAACCGCTGGACATTGGCATCAACCGGGCGTTCAAAGTAAAGTTGCAAACGGCATGGGAACAATGGATGATCGGTGGCAAACACAACTTTACAAAGAGTGAGAGGCAGCACTTGGCGAGTTACGCCACAATACGCAACAACGAGAGGGAACGCAGCGTTTTTGATGGATTACGGTACTTGCACAATTGTTCAATTCTTTCTACACACACACGCGGTGCCACCATGTTTCGCTCTGTTCTTTACTTTCAAATGTGGGAAAGCTTCACACGAGAGAAATGTTGACTTTGCTGTTGCTACTCCTTCTTTCCGCTCGGCAATGCGTAGCAACTCACACTAGCATGTGATGCGTTCAATGACAACTGAGATGTGCAGTCCTCTGCTTCTGATACAGAGGATGAGGACTTTGATGGATTTCTGGGTGATGATTGATCGATAAACGTGAGAACATTGTATGATGGCTAAATAAAATACACCCAAACTCAGTTCTGCTTTCGTTGCCTTTTTAAAAACGTGTTTTTATCTTATCTGTCTGTCTTGGCATGCTACCGTATGCTTCAAGCTAACGTGTTAGAGTGCGCGCATGCATGCCGTATGTTTAAGCTGGCGTATGTTTTACCACTGTAAAACTGCGGCCATTAGTACGATGTGTCCTGTGTATGTGTAAAATACAGAAATGTCACCCATTAATGAGACTGCGGCCATTAGTACGATGCGTCGAATAGTCGTGAAAATACGGTACTTTTTAAGATAATACAGTTGGTAAAAATGGTACACTCATAGATGGGCAAAGTACACATATTAAAACTAAGCCACTTCAAATATGTAGAGCCCCCGCCCCCCCACCATTGAAAAAACACTTTATTAGCATAAGAAAATGAAGAAGAAATTTCTACAATATTACTTAACGTAATCTCATTCGGTTGGGACACACCACACAAGGAATGTGACTGTGCTAGAACAACAGGAGAAGCCAATGAAATACGTACTGTAAGTCTCCCGGGAATGTTGGGCCAATTGTCAAGTATCTCCATTTGTTCTGTTTGTACAAACATTTTTTTTTTTTAAACAGCCCGGTGGATTCAAAGCTTTTTTCACTGTTAAAGAGCACAAGCCGCCCTTTTGTGAATAATGAAGCAGTCCAATCAATTGGCAAAGGTACAAATTACGCTGTGTACAGTACCTGCTGATTGAGTGCACCATTTCTCTGAACTGTCAACAGCTTGTTGTTGAGGATGATACTTCAAATGGAGGAGTGGGGAGCTTCCCAGGCTCATGATGAACTCCAACCCCAGAGTCATTTCCTCTCCTCAGCTGAACGAAACTGTTGAGGATGGCACTCAAGGGCGGCAAGAAGGGCTTGACAGCCTTGAGCATCCCTTAGGGCGAATCTGTTCAAAATATATATACTGTACTAAAGCTCAGAGTCTGAGCTGCTGGAGCGCCGTGCTCATGGTAAGACAAGTCCGACTAACATCGCCAATCATTTCAAAGCCATATCAACAGGGCTGTGGTGCTCAAGTCTGCACTCAGAGACGACAGTGTTTTGTTGTCTTTGACTTGAGTCCAATTTGGCCATCGGACTCGCAAAATAATTTTAGCAATATGACCAAGTCCACCTATCTTTTTTTATCTTTCAAATTGAACGTCAAAATTAAACGTGAAATAAAGTTTTTCCGATTCTCAAAATAGCTATCTGATTGATCAGACACTTTTGTTCACTTTACTTTGTTAAAATACATTTTTGCAGAAGAATTTATTTCTCTTTGAGTAACACAAAACGACTGATTCTCTTTGTTAAAGCGGGTCCCACCCACAGAATCTGGGTGGGAATCGGGGACAGCTAAACGTGCTGCAGCAACACATTCGTGTTCATTCAGTAGCTTTGAGTATGGCACCGGTATATAGCCGACTCTCACTGCTCTGTGCAGTTTGCAACACCCCGGTGCCCAATTTCCTCCTTGTCTCTTGCCCGAGGCACGGCCACCATTAATAAAGCAACATTGTTTTTTAAATTGTTTTTGTTGTTTATCTGCAGACACAGTGAAGAAAGCAAAAGTTTCTATCCCATCGAAACAAAGTGTTGATCCTAATTACCTTTCTCTAATTTTGCAGTCGTGAAACTATGGACCTTTATGACTCTGATTTGACCTCCACTTGATAAATGTGGACTTGACTCGAGCCCTGTATGCCACCGAACAACATGTACGACAAAAGGGGTGTTCACACGGCAACTTTCTTTTTAATTTACTGCGGTGTACCACCGAGGCTGTCCCCTGTAGAGTGTTCACACGTACAAAGTTAGACCAATGTAGCCCCTGAAAATCGCTTTAACGGGAGCAAAGTTAACCCTGCTCAGGAGGTGGTTTAAAAATTTACTCCGGAGTAAATGCTCGTGTGCGGGGCATCACCGATATAAAATAGGACATGTGAACGCTGCAGGGGTAGACCCGCTATGACGCGTGAGAAGAGTTGATTACATATGGGTGGAATGCGTTGCTTTCGTGCTCTGTTGGACTTCCGTCATCTTTCCTTTCTGTCTCTCATCCTTTTAACGGGGTCTGATAGACCACAGCGTTGATTTGTCCGGAGAAGTATAAACCACGGTTTTTCGATATGTCACAAACAAGGCTGGGAAAAAGGAAGTACACTTTATGCATGTACATGTTTTATTTCTGTATTATTACTATCGTATTGCACGGCCGCAGAAACTGCCGTGTGTTTGCAAGTGGGGCTGCACCGGGATTAACACGCTTCTCTTTAGAAAGCAGATTTATACGTGTGAACGCTCCGCAAAATTTACACCGGTGTAAGATATATCGCAACAAAATACATCGGTGCAGCACCGATGTAAATGTGTGCCGTGTGAGCACCCCTAAAGGCAAGGAAACCTTTTTTACTCTTGAGTTCTCCAACAGCTGCAAAATGGAAGCTAATTTGTCGCCAATGTCACAAACAGCAGCAGAAAACCGACATTTGTTTTTAATGTGACCAAAGTAAAGTTCATCCCTTTCTCCGCTGGAACCACTTGTAACAACTCAAGACAACTTGTCCTATTCTGGGTTCTGTTTGCAACTTCATGTGCTGGATACAAACTGGACTAACATAACTATTATGACATCATGTTTTGAAAATAAACATTGGAAACTTTGTACAGCCAATGATACTGACTAGCACCAAGACTAACATAAACACGAGAGGTGTCTGGATGACAACTGGTTGAATAAGTCTGTGACCGTGTCACTCTAAACTGATCGTTAGTATTGCGAAAGTAGAATGTTTGATACATTTCGGACCTGTTTCGTGACAGAATTTATGCAGGTGAGCATATGCTAACAAATGAGCCCGATGTCAGATACTCTTTAGCTCCTAATGGAAATGTCTCTGCATGGGCAACCACTGAGAAAAGTCCATCCATCCTTTTTATGTAGAACCTGTCCTCATTAGGGTCACGGGTGAACTGGAGCCTGTCGGAGCTGACTTTGAGCGAGAGGCATGACACACTCAGGACTGGTCGCCAGCCAACTGCATAATCAATGACGTTGTGAGGTGAATTGTACAAGATAATTAAATACTTCCAACAAATTAGTGAAAATGCAAGGAGACTATGCTGTAACCTAAAGCAGTGAAACAATCAATCTTTTCCCTCCAGAAATGTAATTTACACCTGACTGCAGATTTTTTTATTTTGTCATTTCTGACAAAGAAGTGAGTCAGGGGGCTGTGACCATTAACTTTATGTGTGAGGAGAAGAGTCTGTGGCTTCTTCTTGACAACCTGAAGAATGTATGAATATAACAGTGTTGGAGAACAGGGTGACACAGAAAGGCTCGAACATCTTCACTTCTTTCCCCTATTCTGCTTCTGTCTGCTGCAAATCTTCTCAAGGAAAAATCACCGAGGTCAAATCTATTGAAATATTTTTTGTGCGACTGAGGTCTCATGGGAAGGAAGATCCAAAAACGAAAGGAGACCACGACTAATGTTTGTTCGTTGCCTTAAGTGCATTTACTGGAGGTGACTTTCACTCCTTAACTCATTTTGAATGATTCAAAGATATTAATTCCTATGCCGAAAACGACCACACCTCAGCTGCCACTATGTGCTCAGTGTGTTGGCGATTAAGGTGATGGTCAGAGTTTCTCTTGCTCTATCAGACCAGATGGCAGCTCTCCTCCAAGAGGGTCTTAAGCCGGAGGAGACCCAACATTGGCTTGCATGCCTTGTAAAAGCCACTATGCCTTTAAGCACTTGCTTATTTTCTGTCTGCTTACGTAAGAAATCCTGGCAAAGCCAACGTTCACACCAATAGAGATTCCCACTATGTCAGCCGTGATATTAGTTACTAAAAGTGAAGGTCCAAATTTGCTCTCACTAAATGAGTCCAAGTAGGAAAACTATAAGTGGAATGAGGTTTCATACATGATACCATGAAATTGTTTCTTTGTATTTCATTACTCGGTTGCACACGTTTGTGAGGGTGGGGTCTCTGGAGAACCACATCAATGTGGAGCTGCACGGGCCTGTTGGCCTCACCCACGCCTTTCGCAAAAGCACATTATTAAAAGAAATTAGCCTGCAAAATTTCATGCACTGACCTTCAAGCCACATCAACAAATCTGTGCTTTATATGTGTCGGGCATCCAGAAGGTTCCAGACAGAATCGGTCCTTACAAACGTAGACTCATGAAAGTTGATCCAACAAAAAAAATATATATATATTATAGTCGGATGTGTGTATGTATATATATATATATATATATATATATATATATATATATATATATATATATATATATATATATATATATATATATATATATATATATATATATATATATATATATATATATATATATATATATATATATATATATATATGTTAGAGCTGTCAGTTTAGCACATTTTATTGGCATTAATTTAAATCAATTTTAACGGGATTAAATTTTTTCTCGCGAGATTAACGCGGCACACGTCACAAGCGGATGTTACTTGTTTGGAACTATTTTGTATGGAAGGTTACAGTGTTCTGCGTCCATATAAATTGAGCGGGTGGAGCTGCTCTGTGTTTGTCTGACAGTGGTAGCGACCTAGCGAAAATAAAACGTCTCCAGTGTTGTCATTCGAAATGAGGTCTACACATAAACTGTAAAGAGACTTCCACACAAGAAGGACCAACACAATCAACATAGCCTGACTGTGTTAGGGGAAATGACCCCCCATCCCCCTTTCAGAATGGTTTGCCCCAGCAGCACGGGACAAGTGCGTGCTCTTTTTTGTACGGCGGGCAGTTTTGAATACAGCGGCACATAATGAACACTGGTGTTCGGTGTCTCGTTATTCTTCAACAAACATACAGAAACAGACTGCTGTGTTCACAGTAAACTTGAGAAAAACGAAGTATGTAACCATGGTTTAAATCTACTATAGGCTGAGTACCGGTACTAGTTTACCTTAGATGTGCACTTTATAATGTTATATTGCTCTGTTTTGATTTTATAAAAAAAGCTGTTAAAGCAGCTGTGTGACAAAATATTGTTTTTACTGTTGTTGATGGACAGTAATATTGTGTGAGAGATTATGTGTGAATAACTGCTCCAAGTGAAAAATGTTCATGTAAAATTGAAAATCAAAATTGTTATTTCAGTAAATATTTGCATTTGGCACATAGAAAACTGATTCATGATTCCATGTTGATGAGAGAATTAAAATGGGGGAAAAATAGGACAAAAAATGTAAAAGGAAATTCAGAAACAATAAAAAATGTGAGTAATCACGATTAAATTTTTAGTCCATTTGAGTTAATTATGACAGTTGCATTTTTAATTAGATTAAATATTTTAATCGTTTCACAGCTCTAATATATATATTCATTCATTCATCTTCCTAACCGCTTGATCTTCACTAGGGTCGCGGGGGGTGCTGGAGCCTATCCCAGCTGTCTCCGGGCAGTAGGCGGGGGACACCCTGAATCGGTTGCCAGCCAATCGCAGGGCACACAGAGACGAACAACCATTCGCACTCACACTCACACCTAGGGACAATTTAGAGTGTTCAATCAGCCTGCCATGCATATTTTTGGAATGTGGGAGGAAACCGGAGCACCCGGAGAAAACCCACGCAGGCCCGGGGAGAACATGCAAACTCCACACAGGGAGGCCGGAGCTGGAATTGAACCCGGTACCTCTGCACTGTGAAGCCGACGTGCTAACCACTGGACTACCGGGCCGCCCTAATATATATATACAGTATACAGTATACAGTATACAGTATATACCTATGCATAAGTGTTTGTGTGTGTGGGTGTGTGGGTGTGTGTGTGTGTGTGTGTGTGTGTTTGAGTTGGGCTTTTTCACCAAAACGGTGTTACAGTAAAAGCCTTATCAAAAAACCCATGATGTGTGTTTTCGCAGACAGTGGTGCAAAACAAATGGAAAGATTGCACGGGAAACAAAATGATGTTGAAAGGACAAAAAAGTAGCTTCAAATCAGGTCGTGACAGGGAAAATAGCAAGACCTTGATACCATGCACTGTCTGTAATCAGCAGCAATGAGGCGATATATTGGATCGTGGTAGAACAATCATATAACCACCACTCAAGTCGAGGTAGCGTATACAATAAAACCCAACTGTCAATCCCCTCCCCACTCAAAGCCATTAGTCCACTGTAGAGAAAATAGCCTGTTTGAGTGCAAACCTGCAATATTCACAGCGGTCGTCCTTTCAGCTCATGCACAGGAATCATTCTCGAGAGTGACATGAAACTGCCATCATACACTGCAGTCACCCTGCAGTCACCCTGCAGTTAAAATTATAGGCGGAGTCTGACCCCTGTAAGTACTTCTCACATACGACACACTGTTACTCCAAAGTAACAAATTCACATCACAATTTGGATAACGGATCGAGTCAAATGACTGAATTCCAATTTTTTTTCAAAGAAACCCTCCCCACACAGACATACGCTCCCACAGTATGTTGCTATTTCTTCAATGAAATACTCAAAGTTTCTGTCTATTTTACAATGTATCGGTGGCTTCACCACCTTACATGAGCATTTACTGCTCTCTCTCTTTTATAATTTATCAGTTAATTTTTATATGTTGCCGTCTTGAAAACTCACCACTATCAAGGACATCGTTTATAGCAAACACGCACAAAAGTGGTTGCCAAGCAACTGTCGGTACGATTTGAAGGGCGCCATATACATTTGAGATCTTTATTGTGGTTCCTGTTGTTTGGCCAGTCATCATTTTGCATCCTCTCCTGCCACAATTTCATCTGCTATGTCTTCATTTTATTTCGTCTCTGGTCGCACTGAAAATTATGATCATGCTATGATTATCAGACCATTGTAAAAAGCTATGTGGATTGTTTTCATCTCTACTTGTTTTGCTTCCAATGTTTCTTGTGCAAAAATTGTCACTGGACCTCGAGAAACGGTTTTGCATCTTATGGCTAATAATGTTTTGGAATTTAAGGTAGATGCTTAAGTTTTGCATATACTATACTGATTATTTATTTAGACCACACATATTACTCTACAAATGAAATGACTTGTAGAAAATGCCACAAAACTACAACCTTGATTTTTTTCTGGTTGTTTAAATGACATACAGTAAATCTGCAAATTAAAAAAAATATGTTCTTGATAAATCGGCAAACAGCAGTTATGTGCGAATACAACTTATACAAAAAATAATCAATATCAAAGCATCTTACAATATTCTCACTACACTTGTTATTTACTTCACACTGTGAATTTACATCCAGTTCATTTGTGCTTCAGTAGAATCGGTAACATTTAGAAGACAGTCAGGCCAAACTTTCACAAGGTTTTGTGCAAGCACGTGCTTCAGAAACCCAAACCTATGCTGACAGACAACATGAAAGCCATTGTTCTTGCAAGAATCACTGACAAGCAACATATGTTTTGCGGGTGCAAAAACATTGCAGTAAGTAATGTCTCCAGTGCACATATGTTTAGTTTTTTGTTTTGTTTTGTTTTTTCACATGCATTTAAATATTTTAAATTATGGATTTTTCAGACATGGACTATGAAAGTTCCACCTTGTTATAGGGACATACCCATGTTAATCATGCAAATATTTACCCCAAATTTGTTTTTATAATACCTGATGTGTCCCTGATTCCACAATGCATGTTCTGATCTTTTTTTTTTTAATAATAATGAAATAAGAATTGTTAAGTAGAACGTGTGTTCAGTGATTAGTTGTACTCTCAAAAATTTAAATGCCCCCATTTAGGGCAGCGGAGCCCTGCAATGAATATGTTAGCCGAATGGTACCCGCTAATGTGCAACATATGTATGTGTGGAAAAAAAATGTGTTCTTTAGAAGGTTCTTGGTTCCCATTTTTTAAATGTTAACCTCCACCAAAAGGGCGATTGTGGAACTTAAAAACGGATGCTAAGTTTACGTTTGGATCCACGGTCTATTTTGGCATAATCATGAATGAAATTCAATGGCATTAGCGGAACGCAGGATCTGTCTCCCTGTTCCTCGATCAAATCCACCAAAATCACAGAACACCACCTGTGCCACAACTTAGATCTTGATCAAACTGTTACATTGTAGTAGAAAATTAGCTCAACTAATTCTGCATATCTTATCCAACTCAAATCATTCAACATTCCAAATATTCCAATTAGTCAGGACATGTCAGCTGTTATGGATCACATACCAAACATTCCTAGTTTATCCAGAATGTCCTGGGGACTAGACCAGAAGACAGATTATCATTCATAATGGCCAAAACTGATTTACAAATACTCAGGAGAACCTCCTAAATGAATTGAGGAGGAACAGAGCCATAAGGGGAGCTGCATGGTTCCATCTGGTGAAGCACCTTCTCCAGAAATGTCAAGGAAATAGCTTCAAAGAAATTTTTACATGCTAGAATGGATAGCTGGGTCAAATATTGTACAGTATTTGAAATGAGAGCCATAGCAGTAGAAACTTGATCACTAAAATACTGCAGGAATCTATTGCACATTTTAAGGGAAGTGTCTGTGCAAATAGGCTGAGGGGGTTTAAGCACAGAATGAATTTTTTTAAGTAGAACATTTGGATTATGACAATTTTCACTGTGCTCTGGCAGCAACCCCAGCACACGTTCCAGATTTGACCTGCAGCGTGTCTTTTCTTCCACCTGCGTTCAGCTTTGGATTGACTGCGGACAGTTGGACTGGTAGACCGCTGAATTTTACTGACGGAAGCGTTGACTGAAGTGGGTTTAAAATAAAATGAAGGACTGAGTGACTGCCGGTTACATTTTGGTTTGGCTTGCAAAAATGATGGACTGACGGGGGTCCGGGGCCTGCTGAGAGATGACGAATGGGGAAGCGGCAAAATTTTGGAAATTGACATTAACAACTACCAGCTGGATGTGGTCAAGGAGTTTACTTACCTTGACTCCACGGTGACAGACTCGGTTGACTTGGACCCTGAACTGAACAGAAGGATCGGCCGAGCCTCCACAACTCTTGCCCGGCTCACCAAACGCGTGTGGGAGAACAGCAAGTTGACGACCAACACCAGGATGGCAGTCTACAGGGCCTGTGTTCTCAGCACACTACTGTATGGCAGCGAGTCCTGGACCCTGTATGCACGCAAAGAAAAGAGGCTCAACACCTTCCACATGCGAAACCTCAGGCGAATCCACTGCAACAAGGACTGTCACTCCCGGATCGGCGTCTTTAGCCATACGAGACGGTGCTCTCAGTGAGGCACAAACAGATAAAAATTAAATAATTGAATCCATAATTTATTCCTATTTATAATTGTTAAAATGTTTTTGTTACATTAAAGTAAATTTATGCGAATCGTGTTTGTGTGTGTGTGTGTGTGTGTGTGTGTGTGTGTGTGTGTGTGTGTGTGTGTGTGTGTGTGTGTGTGTGCGTGCGTGCGTGCGTGTGTGTGTGTGTGTGTGTGTGTGTGTGTGAGTGGGTCGGGGTGAAGGTTAAGTGATTAAAGGTTAAGTTGCAGTGGCACTCCCCCAAAAATGGCAGCCTCTAGTTTGGACAGACAAATAGCGAAGGGAAAAAAAAGCCAGATTTTGACACGGGAGGTTTCAGCCCGACACCAGTGAAATGTGAATCTCGTCGCTTTTGTAGTCAATCCTCCACATACAGGAAGGTGTAACTTTCAAATTCGAAAACTGAATTTGTCGTCAAAACTCAAGCGGCAATTTACATCAGAACATCCCTTGAGAGTACATTGTCAGATTAGCTGTACACAATCACATCAAGATTTGCCGTTCTGATGGCACCGATTTGTTTAGTGACACAAAAACGTACTTTTGTGAGATGCCGAAAGGATTTGGAGAAAGAACATTCTTTTGTGGGGGAACAATGTTCTGCTATTTGTACAAATTGTTCTGAGTAATGCACTTACTGGGTTGCTAATTTCAATTCTGATCTGACAAATGTACCAAAGCAACTGAGAAAAACTGTAATGGTTGCTTGTACATGTCTTGTCACTGACTGGTGACCAATCTAGGGTGTACCCCACCTCTTGCCCAGTGAGGTGGCACAAGCTTCAGCTCGCCCAGAGCTGTACTGAAGCAGTAACTGCATTCTTTTGTTCTTTGGCTGGGTTTTCATTCATCTAGAAAGTGTAAGGCTATCATGGTCTGTTAAAACATTTGTAATATCTCTGCATGTACATGAATGAATAAATTTCCAACATTAATTCTGCTCCTTTTGAGTTGTGGCATGAATTTTCGTCTTGTACCAGCTAATGTACATCCACGAGGTAAGAGCAGAACACAACGTGCCGCAGGCAGCCGCACCCTCACGTACGACCCTTGGGCATGAGTCCTTGCGCATTTCCTCTTGATCTGCCAATTTACAGAGAATAAAAGCAAATAGAACCAGAAGCATCGTATAGCACAGCACCCCCTGGGTCATGTTTGACTTCTATGTTTCTTGAGTGTGCAGGTAAATGTTTCGCATGTAATGAACTCTCATCCATTCAGGTGACTCAGAGGAAAGAGTCACACACTAACAACTAACCCAATTATTAAGGGGTGAGAAAAAAATAAGCTGCCACAGATATGCCTTTTCCACAAACACCACTATTATATAATATCAATATTCGAAAATGAATGTCTTTTACCATTGCATTCATTTTCATGTATCACATTTCCAATAGACGTGAGTGTTTTATAACAATAAGAGAACGTGGATTCATTCTGTTGAATGAAGTGGTAACATTTTTCATCTTCTCCTGACACGGGGAAAAGTTTGATTGATGATTGTTTTATTTTTGTTGTTGTTAGTTGATGCCTTTGCATCAGAGCTAACATGGACGACTGCTCAAAGGATGGATGGATGGATGGATGGATGGATGGATGGATGGATGGATGGATGGATAGATAGATAGATAGATAGATAGATAGATAGATAGATAGATAGATAGATAGATAGATAGATAGATAGATAGATAGATAGATAGATAGATAGATAGATAGATAGATAGATAGATAGATAGATAGATAGATAGATAGATAGATAGATAGATAGATAGATAGATATGAGACATGCTCAAGTGTGGCTGCTGCTCACAAAGAAGTTGAAGCAAAGAAATGCCACAGTGCAGCTCCGAGTGACGTCAAGCAGAAGGCCCCGTGGGGATGAGGTGAGTCAGAGCCAGGGCCGCGGCCTCGCCAGCTCTCCGCAGCCACGAGCGCGTCATCACCAGTCTCACTGACATCCTCTCACATTTCTCTGCATCTGCTTCAATGTGCCTCTGCCTTGCTCCACCCCTCCGCCTCCTCAAGAGGGTCTCTTCTCATACGCCAGTCCTAGAAAAAGCATGTATGTCCGTCGTTCTCTCTCGCCACTTTCTTTGGGGTACAAATGCAAGGAATTTAAAAGGTTTTAGAGCTAATCATGAGGAAAGTTTTGTTTCATGTCACAAGGTATCCTCATGCAAGCCAGCCAAACATAAAACAACCCCAGAGCCACCCTGCAACTGCAGCTTCTGTTTGCCAGCAGGTGAAACTTAATGAGTAGAGGATGAAAATACTCGGAAGCTATGCTTCCTACACTAATGAAATGTTTCACAATGATAACCATTCATCATCTGCATTAATTATCTTCAAAATCATCTACGGGGTTGTTCAGTTAACAACCAGCTTTATTGTTACATCTCCTGGAAGTTTTTGCATTGTTGCGAAAATAAACTGCATTGTATTGAAAAGTACTTGTGATATTTTGTTTACTGTCGAGGGCTACCGTATTAGAAATATTTATCCAGTATGATGCAGCCTTGCCCCACCACAAAATACCTCTAACTGTGTCTGATGGAGCTCTTGTGTCACGTCCGTTCATTGTATTGCATATATTTACAACATTGTGATGTTTACACTTAAATGAACAACATAATCTCATGCACGCACACACACACACACACACACACACACACACACACACACACACACACACACCCGCACACGCACACACGCACGCACGCACACACACACACACAAACACATACACATACACACGCACACACACACACACACACACACACACACACACACACGCACACACACACACGCACACACACACACACACACACACACACACACGCGCATACAAAATATTGCTTTTGAGATGCAATTAAGCAGACATGGCAGACAGAGTAGCACTGCTGTGACGGCATGGCACAGAGGAGCCCCTAGTGGGGAGCGGAGCGATGCATGTAGACCTTGCATATCTAAGAGACAACATTCCTTTTTGCACAAACATACAACTGAAAACACTTATCTTAAAGCCACCTTTATTGTGTTCAAGTCCCATTCATGCTTGGGACTGGGCTTCATTCTCAGTGGGGGGTGGGGGTCGGGGGGTGACCATGAGGGCGTCTGACAAGGGGGATTGGTGGTGGCGTCAGGTTGAGAGGGTGGGTGGGAGTCTCTAGCTTGCCCGGAGAAAGAAGTCTGCACCACATACAACATTCAAGCGGACACCTGACGTCAGTACATCAATAATTAAAGCATTTTATTCATAGCCTGGGAGAAAAAGAATCAATTGACAAATCACATATTCACTCCAAGTTACTTCTATAATTCAGACAATTAAAATGCAAAACATCTCTGGGTTGTGAGTGTGATACCATTTAGCCATTTCTGTATTTCTAGGCTCTAGGTTATTTAGGATACATTCATGGATAGAACACAAAGGTGGATGGAGAAAGCATTTCTTTTTTTTTTGTATTTTATTAGCATTTATGCAAGGCATAATTTAGCATCAACCTCTGTCATCAATCATCCAAGCATCACACTTAAGCACAGGGGTGCACGCAAGAGGTGCACAGGTGCACATGCGCGCTCCTAATTAAAAATTGCATTTCCGTTTGACAAACAGAGCTCGACTGGACTCAAGTTTTGTTATCTCACTCACAAACGACTTGTTCAAATGGAAAGAAAAAACATTTGAGTGAATATGAATGGAATCACTTCATCAAAAGATTTGTTCCATTCTCAGTTCAGGTGAGTTCAGTCATTTTAAAATGCATTAAGCTGCGGTGTTTTAATAGGCTACTACGTGTGGCGTAGGTTAATTTAAAGAACAACTGTAAAAAAAAACATATCTATCACATTCAAATTACATATCTACACACATGAACATTACACCACATTTAATTAACATTCACAAACAACATTCATCCACCCATCCATTTTCTACTGCTTATCCGGGGTCCATTCCTGGGTGCAACTGCTTGAGCAGGGAAGCCCAGACTTCCCTCTCCCCAGCTTCTTCTTCCAGCTTTTCCCGGGGATCCTGAGGCATTCCCAGGTGATCGGGGAGACATCGTCTCTCCAGCGTATACTGCTGCCGGTCGGACTTGCCTGGAACACCTCACCAGGGAGGCATCCAAAATGAGATCCCCCAGCCACCACATCTGGCTCCTCTCGATGTAGCAGAGAAGCGGCTCGACTCTGAGCCCTTCCCGGATGGCCGAGCTTCTCAAGGAGAGCCTTGACACCCTGTGGAGGAAACTCATTTCAGCATCTGGTATCCAGATCTTGTTCTTTCGGTCATTACCCATACCTTGCGACCATAGGTGAGGGTAGGAACATAGAACAACCGGTAAATTGAGAGCTTCACCTTATGACTCAGCTCCTTCTTCACCATGACAGACTGATACAAAGTCCGCATCAAAGCAGATGCTGCACCGATTCGACTGTGGACTTCCCGCTCCATCCTACGCTCACTCGTGAACAAGACCCCAAGATACTTAAACTCCTCCACTTGGGGCAAGATCTCCTCTCCGACCCGAAGAGGGCAGTCCACCCTTTTCCGACTGAGGACCATTGTTTCAGATTTGGAGGTGTTGATTTTCATCCTAACCGCTTCACATTTGGCTGCGAACGGCTCCAGTGAGAGTTGGAGGTCCTAGGCTGAAGAAGCTAACAGCACTACACCATTTGCGAGAAGCAGAGATGCAATACCGAGGCCACCAAAGCGAACCCCTTCAACGCCTCGGCTGCGCCTAGAAATGCTCTCTATAAAGGTTATGAACAGAATTGGAGTCCAACCCTTACTGGAAACGAATCAAATTTACTACCGGCAATTCGAACCGACATCGGTGGTTTAGGGACCGAACAGCTTATATAAAAAAAAACAGACAGTAATCCCTCGTTTATCGCGGTTAATGGGGACCAAAACCACCCACGCTAAACGAAAATCCGCGAAGTAGCGACCCCCCCTCCATATAGGTACATTTACATAATATTTATATGGCCAAATTTAATGGTATACATGCATTTAGAAGTCCATTTGGAAGTAATACAGTAAATATATATATTTTTTACATTTATTTTTTTATTTTTTTAAGTCCGCAAAAACTCAGCAAAACAACAGCGAGTCACATAGAGCAACATATACAGTACTCTACTACATGGATATAATTTTTTTATTTTTTATGAATATGTTTCAAAAACATCCGCGATGCACTGGAGCCGCGATAAACGAACTGCGAAATAGGGAAGGATCACTGTATTTACTTTTACATATTTACTTGATTAAGTGGAAAGTATGACAATGCGAGCCAAGTTTGCACAGCCTGCCCACGAAAATATGAGCAGTTTATCAGCAAATAACTAGTTGGCAGCCACCGAACAAAAGCAGCAATGAATTATGTCATCTTTTGATCAAGTAGCAATCATGTACACACCGTATGTAGGATCATAACTTAAAAAATATTATTTTCACATTTTAAGATACCCTCTGATCATAGGTTATCATACTTTTGTACTTCTACTATTTTCTGTGACGATTTTAACAGATATTTATTTATTATTATTCATTATTTAAAGATTGAAATACAAAGTAGGGTATATTTAGATTCAACGATGATTCTAGACGTCTGGAAATCAATTCTACTGTAAAATGCAACTGTTGAACAAACAATCAAAACAAACTCAACTTTTCAAGCATCTTATATTCTTCTCATAGAAAAAATTCTCAAAACCTTTTCCCTTCCAGATGTGAATCTGTCCACGAGCGCCACACTGCAGCAGCTTTGATTTGTGATGCCAAAGAGGTACAACTACTATGGTGTTTGAATATGGTTTTGCAAAATGCCTAAATTACTTTCAATTTCTCCAACAAGTGTCTAGAAAGTAAAACTTAAAGTTAAGACTATGATAATCTGTGTTTGTCCATCTATGCATCAGGGACTGAGGTTATAGGGGGCCACAGGAAGTAACTAATGTTAACTGAGTTTTTTAACTTTACATGATCCATCTATCATAGGACATTCCTGCTACTAGAGGCACGGTGCATTACAGTAGCAAAGAAGTTGTTTTCTAAACGCTAATCTCCTTTCAGTAATTGAGTTTCTTTTCTTGTCCAAAGAAATCTGAAAATCTAACCTATGAAAAACATCTGAGAAATTGATGTTAAGGCACGAACTCTGCCGCATCACTGTTTTCGAAATCGGCGCCATCCAGCGTGTAACATTTCTTAACTTGCCAAGCATGTCCTCCGTGTTCCCTTTTGGAAAGCTTCTGACCAAAGCTTTTCCTCAAGGCCCCTGTCCTTTGCCCCTTGTAACTCCCACGGCTGTTTGTGATGCTCTTACAAGCGTGTTATTATTATAGTCAGCATCTGGTAGTGAGCTTTGTTTCAGTGTTGCTTCTGAATCGCTTACACATACAAACACACACAGTACCCTGGTGCCTTCCAAATATCTGTCAGCATCCTCTCTATTTGGTAGAAGGCAGGACGGGATGCTACTTTCATGTTTGTTTGTTTGCAGCACAAATCGAGTGTATTTGGGTTCGGCAACACCTTTCTGTTGTCCAAATTTAATGGGGCTGCGTCCAATTTCATCTTCCTGTTTACAGCTAAGTGGAGTGGTGACAATTTCATTTTCTTGGAGAAGATGAGCGTCATGATAACATGTAGGCCAATCGAAACCTACATTGAAGGCAATAAATACAGATGCATCACTGGGATTGACACTTTTGCAATTCATCCAACGTCTCCGTGAAGCGTCTACATCTGAGATTTTCATATTTACAACAACGCTTTGCTCATGTTTGAATCACTAATTCTTCATATGACAACGTATCCATGGCGATCGCGGAGGGATGCAATAAAAAATTTGTGACAGGCAATGTAATGGAAACATCCGATATGAGCTTTGTTTTCTGCCCTCACTTTTGTGTTAGCCTGTGCAGTCGACTACAATCCCTTCTGTCACTTTGCTCTATCTTGGATTTTGTTTTACTGTATTTTCAAAACGGAACTGAAATGAATTCCATTTGTCGTAATTAATACCAGTTCCAGAGTCCAAACTGCCCATCATAAAACCTTTACTAACTACAGCCTCGCCAAATGTTGATATTATGGATACCAAGTCACTATCAATTATTGGATACAAGCTAGTGCGGTGAGCTTATACAGTGGTTCATTGTTTGCTCTTGTATGCACTGCTGCCTTTTCCCCAAACAGACGACAGACAAGGCCTCGGACTTGCTGTTTCAATCTCAGCGCCAAACAGGTGGACTTTGCCTACTCTACTGGCGATACCGGCCCTGTATTTACTTGGTATTGATGTAACACTTTAACATCATCATTTGAAACAAGTTAATCAGTCTAAAATTAGGTTAGGAAATAAAACAACAACAACAGCAACAACAACAAAACCAAAACCAGGTTTCAAGCACTCGCTATACCAGAATTATGAATAAAGAGGGGTAATAAAAGTCTTGCTGAAGCACCTTACAGAGCCCTTTCTTGACTCAATTAAGTATTAAATCTGCAGCATGGTAATGTTAGTGCCTCACAGTTCTTCGGTTCACAGTTGGATTCTCGACTCCTTCCCGTGTCCTTCCCGTGTTCCAAAAACCATGCCTATTAGTTTCATTGAAGAGCACATCTTCCATAGTTGTGAATGTCTTGTGAATTGTCTAAATCTTATATCTAGACCAGTGCAGGATATAGCACATTTTCACCTAAACTCATCCAGCTCACCTGCAACCCCAATGGGAATAAACGGTGTAGAAAATAGAAGGAAGGAAAAAAAAACGGCCAATGATGTAACGTGGCATTTTAAAATACCTAATGCACATTAAACACTTGACCCTTTGGGAATTGTCATGAAATTCGAGGACATATTTTGAACTTTGGGGGCATATTTTTCACAAAAATATTTTGTAGTGCTTACAACAAACACAGACACTTTTGAATTCGCTTTATTTCATGGAACCTGCTTTAAAACGACAGGAAATGTTGACAACATCTGGCAAGTAAAACAGCCGAGAACGTATCGTTGACTCTGAGTGAGGCTGGCCAGGCCTCTGGTTTCAATGTGCCATTCTCTGACTCATGGTGTTGCCCACAGTGGGGGAGGCAATGTCAGGAAGCAGAGTGTGTGTGTGTGTGTGTGTGTGTGTGTGTGTGAGTGTGTGTGAGAGAGAGGGAGAGAGCTAAAGAGAGAGAAAGAAGACCAAGAGCCCTGAGAATGAGGGTGGGATGCGGTGTTTTCTCCCCATACTGACTGAAAAGTTGTGTGGTATTGCCACAGCACTTACAGTACACTGCATGTAATGTATATGTTTATTACTATAGTTCAGTGGTTCTTAACCTTGTTAGAGGTACCGAACACAACCAGTTCATATGCACACTCACCGAACCCTTCATTCGTGGAAAAATACACGAATATATATATATACATATATATATATATATATATATATATATAAGAGATTCTGACCACGGACGTTAAGACCCGAAAGCTCCTAACCATGCACGGAGGTTTCCATCCTAAATCCAGCACCCTGAGACTGTACGCAAGCTGAAAGGAAGGAGGCCGGGGACGAGTGAGTGTGAGAGCCACTCTCCAGGATGAAACATCCAAGCTCCATGAATACATCAAGGAGAAGGCTCCAACGAATGACGTACTCAGAGAATGTCTCAGACAATGGGGAACAGAAGATGAGGCGCTGGAAGAGGGACCATCATGGGAGGACAAGCCCCTACACGGGATGTACCACCGGACCATAACTGAAGTGGCCGATCTCAAGAAGTCCTATCAGTAGCTCGAGAGGGCTGGCCTGAAGGACAGCACAGAGGCACTCATCCTGGCTGCTCAGGAGCAGGCCCTGAGCACCAGAGCCATTGAGGCCCAGATATACCACACCAGACAAGACCCAAGGTGTAGGTTGTGCAAAGACGCACCTGAGACGATCCAACACATAACTGCAGGGTGTAAGATGCTGGCAGGGAAAGCCTACATGGAACGCCATAACCAGGTGGCTGGCATAGTCTACCGAAACATCTGTGCGGAGTATGGACTGGAAACCCCAAGGTCAAAATGGGAAACACCTCCGAAGGTGGTGGAGAATGACAGAGCGAAGATCCTGTGGGACTTCCAGATCCAGACTGACAAGATGGTAATGGCGAACCAACCAGATATCGTGATCATAGATAAAGGGCAGAGGAAAGCCGTTGTAGTGGATGTAGCGGTCCCAAGTGATGGAAACATCAGGAAGAAGGAACATGAGAAACTCGAGAAATACCAAGGGCTCAGAGAGGAGCTGGAGAGAGCCTGGAAGGTAAAGGTGACAGTCGTGCCTGTGGTGGTCGGAGCACTCGGGGCAGTGAACCCCAAACTAGCTGAGTGGTTGCAACAGATCCCGGGAACAACATCGGACATCTCAGTCCAGAAATGTGCAGTGCTGGGAACAGCAAGGATACTGCGCAGAACCCTCAAGCTTCCTGGCCCGAGCTGAATGAGGGATGGACACCACCCGAGGGGGGGGGGGGGGGGGGGGTGAGACTAGGAATTATATATATATATATATATATATATATATATATATATATATATATATATATATATATATATATATATATATATATATATATATATTACATTTATTAAAAAATTATTGAAACAGAAAAAGAGTAAACACAATTAGTAGAAGTTTTTTAATGGTTCAAAAAATGAACCAGCCAGTGATGGCCAAGCAGGAGTGTCATAACTACCGGTAATTGACATGTTGAGCATTCACTTCATGGCAGAGGCTCTCTCGAACCCCTGAGATTGATTCACCGAACCCCTGGGTTCAATCGAACCCTGGTTAAGAGTCACTGCTGTAGTTTTAGTTTGCGGTAGTGTTGAGTTGCAAACTATCATATTCTGTGTTGGACATGTTACTTCCCTCAGCCAAGATCAATGTAAAACATCATATATTACCAGCAACTGTCATATTACATTCATTCATTCATTCATTCATCTTCCGAGCCGCTTGATCCTCACTAGGGTCGCGGGCGGTGCTGGAGCCTATCCCAGCTGTCTCCGGGCAGTAGGCGGGGGACACCCTGAATCGGGTGCCAGCCAATCGCAGGGCACACAGAAACAAACAACCATTCGCACTCACACTCACACCTAGGGACAATTTAGAGTGTTCAATCAGCCTGCCACGCATGTTTTTGGAATGTGGGAGGAAACCGGAGCACCCGGAGAAAACCCACGCAGGCCCGGGGAGAACATGCAAACTCCACACAGGGATGCCGGAGCTGGAATCGAACCCGGTACCTCTGCACTGTGAAGCCGACGTGCTAACCACTGGACTATTACAATATTCTGCAAATTGCAAAGCACTAGCCCCATGATTCCCAAGCGTGATACCCATCTCATGACTTTGGGCAGTAGTCAGGTTACACCCTGAACTGGTTGACAGCCAATCGCAGGGCACACAGAGACAAACAACCATTTGCACTCACAATCACACCTAAGGACACTTTAGAGTGTTCAATTAACCTACCATGCACGTTTTGGGGATGTGGAGGAAAACCGGAGTACACAGAGGAAAACCCACACATGCACGGGGAGAACATACAAACTCCATACAGGAAAGCGGGGGCCCGGATTTGAACCCATGACCTCTGCACTGTGAGGCGGATGTGCCAACCAGTCCTCCACCGTGCTGCCCCATTACTGCAAATAATATAACTTGGTTCATCCACCTTTGCCAGCAACACAGTGACAGGCACAACTATTGAATGATATTCGATTAGCTAGCTGAACATACAATTAATCTGTGTATGCACCTTTTGCCATTCATACAACAGATGAACTTTCTGTTAATCTAAAGCAGGGGTCCCCAAACTACGGCCCGCGAGCACATTTGAACCGGCCCTCTAACCCTCTTATTGTCATTGGGTCAAAATGACCCCTCACTGTGTTAAAAACGCCCCAAAATACCCCTAAAGGATAATTTTTTTAACTTGAAATTTTATGACTTTTCCTAGATTGTCCCCAACTGCAGAAAAATTGAAATGTTGATTTTATTCACATTTCCATGGAAGCTGTACAACATTTTGTATTTGTGTGTTTGAATGTTTGGCTTATTCAGTCCGCAGTTGGAAGTGCACTGGCGATTGTGGTTATCCTTTTTTTCCCCCACTTCATTTAAGTGGCGGCATATTCTGTGGCTTGCTCCTAAATCGGCTTTTGGCTTACACTACAAAGCAATAAAATTCAACCAAGTGACAGCCCCTCACTAATAAAACACACGTACACTGAGAAAATTGTGTGTTGAGTAGAGAAAAAACTCTACATAGGAAGGCCGAGACCGGATTCAAACCCATGACCTCTGCAATGTGAGGCAGACGAGCTAACCAGTCGACCACCGTGGCACCATATACTTGAACAGTATTTAAAAAAACAAAAAACAATAAAGGCTACATGGGGCGGCCCGGTGGTCCAGTAATTAGTGCATCGACCTCACAGTGCAGAGGTCTTGGGTTCAATCCCCGCTCCGGCCTCCCTGTGTGGAGTTTGCCTGTTCTACCCGGGCATGAGTGGGTTTTCTCTGGGTACTCTGGTTTCTTCCCTAATTCCAAAAACATGCCTGGCAGACTGATTGAACACTCAAAATTGTTCCTAGGGGTGAGCGTGAGGGCGAATGGTTGTTAGTTTCTGTGTGCCCTGCGATTGGCTGAAATGATGAAATGTGTTAAGCAATCCTTATTTATTATTTACAATGTCCAACCATCCATCATTTTCTATCCTGCTTATCCTCACGAAGGTCATGGGTGACCTTGAGCCTATCGCGGCGGACTTAGGGCAAAAGGCGGACTACAAAGGGCACATGTAAAGACAGACAACCATTCAGACTCTTGTGATTAAGGCCGACATAAATACATTGGACTTAAGTTGACAAAGATGCATTCACACTGTTATGGAGTAAGAACTGAATGCACATTGCCTGCACAGCAGTCAGGCAAATGCACAACTATACAGTCTCTCCAATGTGCAATGGGGAAAAACTAATGGTGATATTAGTCATTTTTAACATTTCCAAAGATGCATGGACCCATCACCGCTCTCGACCTGTGCAAATTAAAGTAGAGGACACAAGCCCAGTTTTGGTGCGAATCAGCATTCATTCATTTGTAAGGAAATTGAAAAGAAAGGTTGACTCATGAGCCAGCCCGTGAAAGCAAATCCGCTTTAATTCATTAACACGTGTGGCAACGCATGTGACACGCGTGCACACGCACAAACTGTTGTGGCCGTGTTTGTGTTTTGATCCTAATGCGAAAAGGCACTTCCACACCCATATATTTACCTTCTAAAAATAAAGTAATGACGTCAAACCACCGTTATTTCAGCTGGTCAGATAACAGTTGCCCCTCCCTGCCTCAAACACACTCGATAACTGTAGTGTGAAAAAAAATTTGAAGCATTAAAATGTTGCTCAGTAAACAAGTGCCAAACGGGGACTAATGTGACTGCATCTAACTTTATATTCCAATGATGTAGCCAGTCACCGAATGTGAATGATTCATTTCTGTACATTCTCCTCCTGAAGAGAAAACTCTGAATGGACATCCAATATGCTTGCGTAAATCCCTTTCTCATTCCATTTTGAAGCATGCGTCTGCATCATTTCTGTTGCTATGGTTTGAAAAAGAGCCATGCGTTTCCTCAATCACATTTCTTCCAGAGTCACCTACTGTACCCGCATGATGGTATAAACAAGTACGCCATTGCCAACGATTTACTCATTCAAGCCCAAAGTGAAGAAACATTTCAGATTAATGCCTTGATAAGTATTCACAGCACATAAAACTCTCTGCAGTCAGGCTTAGATATGAGTCATAGTCTAGAGTGGTAGGAGGGCACATTAACAGACTGACTTTTTATTGCCACTCTGCTGAAAACAAATATCTCAGACAAGTTGACAAATGACTGAGGAACAATAATTAGGCAGTGACTTATGAAAGAAAACTTTAGGTAATGCATATACAGTAGCTTGCAAACAGTTAATATACAATACATACAACACACAGTCAATATTTTATTGACCGTGGATAAATAACCCCACATGACATTGTGCTGTATATTTATATACAAAAAGTAAAATAAATTTCACCATCACACTACATTTATGAACTGCTCAGGCAACTGTTATAAGTGCCATTTTAACATTTGCAGTATAAAAAGTTCATCACCGGATAATGAGATGAAACAAAACTAAATTAAAGTAAAATTACTCACCTTTTATTGACGAGGGACATTGTGTGACGCATGGCAAATGAGTGACGCGGTGGCAGTCATGCACAGGGGGATTATTGTCTGTGCCTGCGAAGGAGTCTCTTCTCATGAACCTATTACTCGCAGAGCCGAGCCCTGCCGCGATTAGTGAAAGAAATTCACCCCCCCGCTTCTAAAATGTGTCAAATTGCCGATATTTATGGTTAAGTATGTCAAAAACTAAGATCCTAAAACACTTAAAGGTCCCGTGTCATCCAAATTATTTTCCCCCACTGTTTTATGCATACCAAAGGTTAAAATGAATCTGCAACATGGTTTAAGTTTGACGTCTATTCGGTTTGTCAATTATTTGCAAGTGGCGAAAAGCTTGCAAAATGAGGAGATGGGATTTTAGCATTGTTGTGTTGTAGATTCAGTCTTCGGTTTTGAGGTACAGTACCCGTCCACTTGGTGCTTGCTACTGGAAACATGGCTGAACGACTTTGCATCACTTGTCAACTTCGGAGGATTTGAGGAAAGAATGGCCTCAATTTATTTTGGGAGAAATTCAAAAGCATGTCGCGACCAAACTTGTACTGTTTTGTGCTGTGCTATGCACGTTGCCGAGAAGTTGATTTCGGCTTTCACAAGCTAAAAATACAATTTTGGATTTCAGGTTACCAAGCCGTACAGTATGCATATATTGTGTTTTAAAACAATGCCAACCATATAAGTAAGTAACCATATTCATAATTGATATTGACCCATGGAAGCAGACTTCTTCGCCAAAATGCACACACGTGATGCGCCGGATACATTCCATCCTGTAGACTTGGGCCCCCTGTCTCCTTATTTGAAATCAAGGGTCTCAAACTTGGGCCTTAAACTGGACAGTGATGTCAAACTCGATCGGCAAATTGGTGCCGTTGTTAAATCCAGCTTCTTTCACCTTAGACAGCTGGCCAAAATAAAACCTATCCTCTCACATGAACACTTTGAGACAGTAATCCATGCCTTTGTCACATCCCGGCTCGATTACTGTAATGCCCTGTACTTTGGAGTCAGCCAGTTCTCCATTAAGCGCCTTCAGCAGTCCAGAATGCCGCTGCTCGCCTCTTGACTGGTACTCGTAAGAGGGAGCATATAACTCCTACTCTGGCATCCCTTCATTGGCTCCCAATTCCTTTTAGACTTATTTTCAAGATCCTCCTCTTTGTTTTCTCTAAATCTCTAAATAATCTTGCGCCACTTTACCTCTCTGAGCTCATCCGCCCCGACACACCTGCCCGGCGCCTCAGGTCTGTGGACCAGTCTTTGTTAGAAGTACCAAGAACTAAACTGAGGCTCAGAGGGGATCGAGCCTTTTCTGTTGCTAGTCCCTCTCTCTGGAATGACCTCCCACTGAACATTCGGCAAGCCTCCTCGCTGCCCATCTTTAAAGCCCTCCTCAAAACCCACTTGTATTCTTTGGCGTTCGACTCAGCATGATTTTACTGCTTGGTGCTTTCTACCGCCTTTATTACCATTTCGTCTTACTGTTTATTGTGTATGTTAAATCGCTCAATGTACAGCACTTTGTATGCAGCGATGGCTGTTTCAAAGTGCTCTATAAATACTGTTGACTTGACTTGACTTGACATTCAGTGAATGGGAGCAAGTCAGCCTCAAAATAGCCACACCTCTCCTTTATTCTTGCCCATGTCACCTTTCCGTTGCCAATTTCTTCCTCTTTTTATGGTTTATTAATTGTGAAGAAGTACAATATTCTCCATCTGCGGTCTCAAAAGCTTATAGGGGCTCAAAGTTCAAGGCATCCGTGTTGCTCACTGAGTGGGTGTGTGTCATCATCACTTTGTGAATTGCCGACAAAGCCGGCAAAGACATTGAGACATTGCCAGGTACAATTCAGAGAAAAGCTGTTTTCAAGATTCAATTTGAGGGGAACAATACAATATCTACTACCTCTTTATTTATATTGTGTTTTCACAACAGATGCATCTGCAACAAAGTGCTCTCCAGAACATTTGGCATGAAATAACAATAATACAAGTGCACAACTAATCAGAGATCAGTATTTACATATTGTAGTGACTTCTCTATATATAATTCACCACCAACTGCAAACGTGTGAATGCAATGTTACATATGCGTGTCAGAGAGTTCACGATTTGGTAATATAATAATAATTGCAGTCCCTTTAAGGACCGCCATGTTTATCTGCTGGTTTCTATGGAAACCGACTTTAGGCGGGTCTCGGTTGGCGCGGGGAGTTTTGCTGCTGTTGGTGCTAATAAAAAAATGACACTCTCTCTGAGTGCGAACGTGAGAAATTGTCGCTTTCTTCGCGTTGCTACAATTTCCACACTGGTGACCCTCGACGTTTTTTGCTGGACGATTCCAGACCGCGAAGATGTCCGTGAACGCTGTTTCGCTTAAGCTCCCCGAGTTTTGGGAATCATCTGCGTCTGCTTGGTTCGCTCAGACTGAGGCCCAGTTCGCCCTACGCGACATCACTGCGGATACTACGAGATACTACTACGTTGTTTCCGCGCTGGGCGGTTCGACGGCGTCCAGGGTCGTGAGTTTCCTCAAATCTCCTCCGACAGAAGGACGATATGATGCGCTGAAGGCTCACTTATTAAAAACCTTTGAACTTTCCGACGCTGAACGGGCCGACAAACTTTTTTCTCTCCACGGCCTGGGGGACGGCAAGCCCTCCGAATTAATGGATCGTATGCTCGAGCTGCTAGGCGAGCACAAACCGGACTTTCTTTTTCTTCACCTTTTTCTGCGCCAGTTACCCACCCAGGTGAGGGCGGCTTTGGCTAACACCGCTATCACTGACTGTAGAGAGCTCGCTGCGGAGGCTGATAAATTTTTCCTGGCCGGCCGGCAACACTGTGCAGCGGCTCTCCTCCCCGTGACTGCCGCGAGTGCCTCCGATAATTACGCACTCGTCGCGGCGGCTGTCACTCACCCGCGGCAGGCTACTGGTTTATGTTTTTACCACGCCAAGTTCGGACCGAAGGCTAAGAGGTGCCGCTCTCCGTGCTCGTTCGGCGGGCCGGGAAACGCCGCGGCCGGCGCTCATTAGTGGCCATGAGCGTCGGCAACGTTGGCGGGCTGCTTTTCATGTGCGACTCTATCTCTGGACGGCGTTTCCTCTGCGACACAGGAGCACAGCGCAGCATTTTGCCCGCATCGCAGATCGACATGGTAGCTGACAGCCACGGCCCTCCTTTGGCAGGTGCGAATGGGAGCCCCATTCGTACCTATGGCATGAGGTTCGTGGAACTGTGCTTCGGTGGGCAGCGCTTTAGTTGGAACTTTGTTACAGCACGTGTCGATGTACCTCTTTTGGGGGCGGATTTTTTGTGCGCTCATGGACTTTTGGTGGATGTGAAAAACCAACGCTTAATAGACACTGCCACTTTCTGTTCTTACGCGTGCACACTCGGACCGCCCGATGTTATCCGCCTCTCCAGCATAATCCCCCTCACGGACGTTTTCCACCGCCTGCTTGCCGAATTCCCTGCACTCACACAGCCCACCTTCACTTCGGCGGCTGCCAGGCACGGGGTGGAACACCACATCGCCACCACGGGCCCACCGGTCTACGCCCGAGCGCGGCGCCTGAACCCGACCAAGCTGGCTGTGGCCAAGACGGAGTTCGACAACATGCAGCGCCTGGGAATTGTCCGCCGCTCGAACAGCCCTTGGGCCTCTCCTCTCCACATGGTCCCTAAACCCGGCGGCGGCTGCCGCCCTTGTGGAGATTATCGACGGCTCAACGACGCTACTACGCCCGACCGCTACCCTGTACCGCACATCCAGGATTTCTCAGCTCACCTAGCCGGCACGGTGATTTTCTCCAAGGTCGACCTCGTGAGGGGCTACCATCAGGTTCCCGTTCACCCCCCCGACATCCCTAAAACAGCAGTGATCACACCTTTTGGATTGTTCGAGTTTCTACGCATGCCGTTTGGGCTTAAGAACGCTGCTCAGACCTTCCAACGCCTGATGGATTCTGTGCTGCGGGACCTTTCCTTTGTTTTCGTGTACCTCGACGACATCCTGGTAGCAAGTTCTTCCACGTCAGACCACATGGCACACCTCCGAACCCTTTTTCAACGGCTCAGTCAACACGGACTTATCATCAACCCGGCGAAGTGCCAGTTTGGCCTCTCCACCATAGACTTCTTGGGGCACAGGGTCACGGAGGCAGGCGCAGTTCCTCTCCCGTCCAAGGTGGAGGCCATCACAGCATTTCCACGCCCAGTCACCGTGAAATCCCTGCAGGAATTTCTTGGCATGGTGAACTTCTATCATCGTTTCATCCCGGGAGCGGCTCACACCATGCGGCTTCTATACGAGGCCCTTAAAGGCAAGAAGCCCAAACACACTGTTGACTGGACTGAAAGCAGGGTCAGGGCTTTTATGGACACCAAAGCAGCTTTGGCACGGGCTACGATGCTGGCACATCCCTCCTTTTCTGCCCCTGTGGCACTGACCACGGATGCTTCGGACTACGCGGTGGGGGCGGTGTTTGAACAATGGATGGACGGTACCTGGCAGCCTCTCGCTTTTTTCAGTAGGCAGTTACGCCCCCCTGAGCGAAAGTACAGTACTTTCGACCGTGAACTGCTTGGGATGTACCTCGCCATCCACCATTTTCGACACATGCTGGAAGGCCGCCGGTTTACAGTTTACGTCGACCACAAACCATTGACCTTCGCCATGTCCAAGGCAGCAGAACCATGGTCCCCCCGACAGCAACGCCAGCTGTCCTATGTCTCCGAATTTACTACAGACATTCAACACGTGGCGGGGAAAGACAACTGTGTTGCTGACTGCCTCTCCAGAGCCATAGCTGGAGCGGTCCACCTTGGTCTCGACTACTGCAGTCTGGAGAAGGACCAGGTTTCCGACACCACAGTGCAGCAGTGCCGGTCGTCCACTACAGGTTTTCAGCTGAGGGACATGGTTTTTGGCAGCTCCGGCACCACTTTGCTCTGTGACGTCTCCACAGGCACACCTCGGCCTGTGGTTCCCTTGAGCTGGCGACGGACGGTTTTCGATGCTGTCCATGGACTCTCTCACCCAGGGACCAAGGCCTCTTAAAGACTGGTGGCAGCCAAGTTCGTGTGGCACGGCCTGAGGAAGGATGTCAGAGATTGGGCTCGTGCCTGCGTGGAGTGCCAGCGGGCCAAGGTGCACCGCCACACCAAGGCCCCTTTGGAACACTTTCACGTGCCTGAGCGACGTTTCGACCATGTCAACGTCGACCTGGTTGGCCCCCTGCCCCCTTCTCGGGGGTGCACTCACCTGTTAACTATGGTCGACCGCACCACATGTTGGGCGGAGGTCGCCCCGCTCTCGTCCATTACATCAGTCGACGTGGCACGAGCGTTTATTGGCACCTGGATATCCCGTTTTGGCACCCCTTCGGATATTTCCTCAGATCGCGGTGTGCAGTTCACTTCTGAGCTTTGGACTGTAGTGGCAGACGGCTTAGGGGTGAAGTTGCACCGCACCACAGCGTATCACCCACAGGGCAACGGCCTTTGTGAACGTTTCCACCGGTCGATGAAGGCTGCTCTTCGTGCCACTTTGAAGGATGGCAACTGGATTGACAGACTCCCGTGGGTCATGCTGGGCATCAGGACGGCGCCTAAGGAGGATCTCCGGTCTTCCTCTGCGGAGCTGGTTTATGGCCAGCCTCTGTGGGTGCCTGGAGATTTTGTGCCGACTGCTTCGACTCCTTGGTCGGCCACAACACAACGCTCCACCCACTTGGACAATGCCAGGCTCTTTGCCCCGCTGCCCACTTCTTGCCACGGTGTGCCAGGTTCTCACATGCCCAAGGACCTCCTGTCAGCTGGTTATGTGTTCATTCGCGTTGATGGGCACAGAGGGCCCTTGCACGATTTGGTAATATAATAATAATTGCAGTCCCTTTAAGGACCGCCATGTTTATCTGCTGGTTTCTATGGAAACCGACTTTAGGCGGGTCTCGGTTGGCGCGGGGAGTTTTGCTGCTGTTGGTGCTAATAAAAAAATGACACACTCTCTCTGAGTGCGAACGTGAGAAATTGTCGCTTTCTTCGCGTTGCTACAATTTCCACAATATCCAATATTAATAAGAAAGCACCCTGTTCAAGATACCAGGTGCTTTTGACCAACTTAAATTACTTGAAATTGGGTATCATGGGAATTTGTCACACACATTCAAAGGACAAAAAAAAGAACAACAAAATGTTATTTCAAAGTATTTGGAATAGGACCTTTAAAAATAATTTCAAACTGACCTACACATGGCTTGATTTTGAAAAAAGGGCGGGTTTGCTGTATATTGATTTGATTATTTTATTAATAACGCCAGTCCATTGTCGTTGTAGCCATGCAATAGCGCTCTGATGGAGGACAATCTTCTCCTTCATTGCAAATTTGCAATCTCTAACATGACATCACAAAACCACACACACACACACACACACACACACACACACACACACACACACACACACACACACACACGCACACACACACATACACACGCACACACACACAGAGGACTGTAGAAAAGCAAGCCACCCTGGCAGAGTTAATACATTCTGTCGAAGATAAATTGAGGTATTTGCTGATGTCATGCTGCTTGGTCATAATTTCAGGACTTTTTGAGGGACCTCTGAGCCACTGCATATTTTTCCTGAAACATTTTTGCTTGCACTCCAAATAAAATGACTTTCGATATATTGGTCTTCTCCTATAAGCATGACAAGAAATCAATCCAACCATGGCAAGTCAGGCTGCAGAACACGTGCAGAAGCTCTGTTCACGTAAAACTCAGGGGTCACTGACTCCCCAACAAAAGTCGTCAGCCAGTCGAAACCAGTGTTGCATGGGCATATTATGGGACAGGACTACTTCCCTACTACCCCAGCATTGGGGCACTAATGTAATGGATGTAGTTCTCACATCCATAAAGCAAGCCCAGGAGCACCAGGACTCGAAAGAGATGGCTTTTCATCAGCCGATGTAAACTATCTGGAATGCCGAACACGCTGCGGTTTTATTACTCCCCACGCTTGGCCCAGACGTCTGTTGACTTAAGAACACAGTTGCCAGAGCCCAACCTTTGACCTAAATGTATCTGACAATCGTAAATGTTAAAAAAGTTCAATATTTACGATCACGCATGAGTACAGTCAACACTAAGAACGTCCGTGCAACAGTGTAATCGGTACGTGAAACAGACGTGGAGTGAATGTTTGTAACGTGAATTTTCCAAGTCATTCACGATAATATGAATGACGCGGAGATGAATTCTGAGTCATGCCGAGTCAGTGGCCAAAGAATACAAATGAGTTTTGAGATGGGTTTTAAAGATAGGCAGCGATGGAACTTGCCGAATGTTCAGTGGCAGGTCATTCCAAAGAGGAGGTCCAGCAACGGAAAAGGCTCGATCCCCTCCGAGCCTCCGCTTAGTTCTTGGTACTTCTAATTATGTCTGGTCCGCAGACCTGAGGCAACGGGCAGGTGTGTGGGGCATAAGCGGCCATTATTGCTTTGTCTTCCTATGCTACTACTAATATTTAGTGTTTTGTATTTTCTAACACAGAGTAAAACTTTAAAAGGACTCAGCGGCGTGTAGACCTCTGCTAAGCTTGAAGTCCAAAGAATTGCGGGAAAAAAAGTTGACGATGTGGCCAGCAGTTTCTGTCCAGTCATTCAACGTGAAGGTACTTTGAAAAGAAGACAGCGGTTAACAGGTAACAAAAGGTTGTGTCTCAAAGTTTGCATGCTACTTTCTGTTTTGTGGACAGTGAGAATCTACTAAAGTCTAGATCAGTAGTTTTTAACCTTGTTACAGGTACCAAAACCACCCAGTTCATATCCACATTCACCGAACCCTTCATTACTGGTAGTCAAAAAACAAAATATGACTTCTTACAAATTCAAGACATAACTAAAAACATTTATTCAAAACGGGAACAAGTAAATACAATTTCAATACATAAATATCATTTTTCTTTTATTTACCTACTGTATGTACTAACACAACAGTCACACGTTGACGACTGAGCGAACAAAATTTCCCGCAGCACTGATAGGACAGATGATGATCAATGAAATGTGATCATCAGCAGCCAGTGACGGCCAAGCAGGCGTGTCATAACTAATTGACATCTTGTGTCGGGTGTGTCTTAATCTCCATGGAAGAGGCTTCGTTGAACCCCTTGGGTTCGATCGAACCCAGGTTAAGAACGACTGGTCTAGATATAATGATTCATAAGGATTGATGGATCAGAATTTTCTACTGCCTTCTCGGAGCAGGGAAAACAGTTCCATCATAAGTGAAATTACAAAATGTTGTGGTTTCTTCATCAGCACACATACCACACTCCTCCACAAATTTGGATGAGAATTGCTCGTGTCATTTGGTATCATCCTAATCATAAACAAACCAACAAACAGTAGTCAAAATAATACATCTCCTCTTGTCCTTACACTTTTCATTTTTGAATCTTTAAAAGTGACCAGGGTGTGCATACACATGTGTATATCGCTCCAGTGATCTGTATTAAAAAAATAAATACATAAGATTTTAAAAAAGCATTGTTGTTATGTTGTGATTTTCAAAATATAATAATCTGAATCAGCGCTACCTTAGGTTGATATCGAACCACAGTTTGATGCCTGATTTATTATCCTTTAAACTACATTTTTGGATGGAACACGTATCTACGATACACCCAAATGACACTCACCTTTATTACTGAGCACAGTGACAGTTAGTGCCCGGAATTACCTCTGATACCATGGAAGGACTCCAAATGACAATGCTCCAGATATTTGAAGAAAGAAACACTGCTTCCATTTACACCACAAAGACATAGCCCCGTTGCAGCGTCACCCTTTGTTAAGTCTGTTGCATTTTTTGATGACATAGAAAAATGTAAATATTGAAATTTGTCCCAATCCGCTGAGGGACGAAACGCCGAGTCCGGCTAGTGGATGTTTGTTTACATATTTGACATCTGAGAAACATTTTGTGAATGAGTTTAACATAAATATCTTACACCAGCTGGCAAAGGGAGTCACGGAGGGAGAATTTAGCAAACCCAAATAAAGAAGTCTAGCAGAGTGCTTTCGGTAAATCTTGGTTCTGTAAGAGACATTTGACCTTTTTGGGGAAGAACTACTGCGCGTGCCGCAACGAGTACTCACGGGTAAGAATTTGGCAAAACCAGATGGCAGCAGCAGAAGACAATTGTTTATCAGATGTTGTGTCGTGTTTACTAAGCTCACTCACAACTCTCCACGTAATATAATATGAGGCACACACAAAGGGTTATTGTGTGTGCTTCAATATATTTTGGATTTTATATTTATCATGTCATTTTGACATATATACTGTACCAGTCAAACGTTTGGAAACACCTTCAAATTCAAATGGTCTCAAACACCTTAAGACAGAGGTGTCAAACTCATTTTTGTCGCGGGCCACATTGTAGTTACGGCTTGCCTTGGAGGGCCGTTATGAATTTTGGGAAGCCATACAAATGTTTAATCACCTCCACATATTACAAACCCAGCACACAACAAATTGATGAATAGCTAGTTTTGAAATCAGAAGTCAAGAACAATAACTGTTCTTGTGGATTACATATGACAATTTGAAATGTTGGTTCAGACTTCAGCAAGCATCACGGAAATTGACATGCTTGATTTGCTTTTGCGGGCCACATAAAATGATGTGGCGGGCCAGATCTGCCCCCCGGGCATTGACTTTGACACCAGTGCCTTAAGACTTAACACTTGATAATGCACAGTAGTGACCTGAGAATCAGTCCATGCTTGATGCGTGTTCCAAAGTGGCCTGCGGAAATACCAAATTGTGCAAAGCTCTTATCTGGGAAACATATTTTGGTTTACCAAACAATTACACAATCTCTTGATAATGCCGATGATTTAACATAAGATATCCTTTATTTAGAAGTATTAACTGACAATTGAGGCAATTTTTGAATAATAAAAAAAAGCTTTATTCCAGAATTGGAGGACTTTTTACATCCTGACCGTTAAACATTACATAATCCACATACCAAATAATAAAATGGGCGGTTTCATCGGAAATTGACTTGTCCTGAGAACAAATAAAAAAACTGGATTACCCCCTAAAATTTTTCTCTTGTCCCACATCCCTTATGACCAGGTTGAATCTGAAATCAAACAGTTCAAATGAAATTTAAATGAAAAATATATAATTTGTTTAATTGCTGTCTCTTCTTACTGTGTAAACATTTGTTGTTATGAACACGATTTTAAATGTGTGTTCCATGACATGCACACATTGTTCGCATGACCTTTTTATCATCGTAGATTAAGGAGATGGCAGACCGGTGGTCAGCCCGATGGTCCAGTGGTTAGCGCGTCGACCTCACAGTGCTGAGGTGCAGGGTTCAATTCCAGCCTGTGTGGTTTTTTTCTAGGTACTCCGGTTTCCTCCCACTTGGCAGGCTGATTGAACACTCTAGATTGTCCCAAGGTGTGAGTGTGAGTGTGAGTGTGGATGGTTGTAAGTGTGTACCCTGCGTGCCCTGCGATTGGCAACCGGTTAAGGGTGTCCCCCACCTACTGCCCGAAGGTATTTGCTCCAGCACCCCCCGCGAACCTTGTGAGCATAAAGTGGATCGGAAAATGAAAGAATCTCATTCTTCCTCATGCAACCGTGAATTGTTGTTGCCATTACGGACGATTTGTCGAAATCGTTGACTTTGCCAATTCATAGTCTGGACTAAACTTCCTCTAGGAGACTCCCTTTCGAAAGTGAGAAACAATTTCTGCCTTCACAGACAGTGAGATTTGCTCTCGTTTACCAGACATGTTTTCAGACCATTGGGTGATACTACCGCACAACACTACCCTTAAATTGCGGAATGTCTTTACATCAGTAATGTCCTTGTTTATCGTAGTTGCTTGTTATTGATGATACAAGTCAAGTCAAGTCAAGTCAAGTCAACAGTATTTATAGAGCACTTTCAAACAGCCATCGCTGCATACAAAGTGCAAAGTGCAAAATACAAGGGTATTCTGTACTACTTGGCCAATGAAGTTGATTCTGATTCTGATTCTGATGTGCCCATGACCGAGCTGTGCCTCCGGAAGTACAAGAACCTATGAGTCGATCAGTAGTGTTGCTCAGCAACGGAGGGGAATCCCGCACTGTACATTTTGTTCATAACCAAGGTCATGGCGGCAGTTAGCTTCCCATGGTTCATTGTAATGAAGGCATGTTGACTATTTTGTGGGAAAAATCTGGTCGTTATAATGAAGTTTATACTGTAATATAAAGGTATTCGTTGTAAGTAAAATTGACAAATGGAAAATGAATTTCGTGAAATCAGGACTTTGAAAAGTGAACGTTATCGGGTGAAATTGTAAACTGCGTATGTTGAAACAAGGTTAAACTAGTTGTAAAAAAATGGATTACTGGGATTCTTATCATTTCTACCAGGTTGCTTTATTTTAAAACACTGTATGATCACACTTTGTGGATTGTTTTTTTTTTTTTTTTATAAGACTACAGAAATCCCTCATTTATTGCGGTTAATGGGGACCAAAACCACCCGCAATCCGCGAAGTAGCGACCCCTCCCCCCTCTCCGTAAACATATATATATATAGGTACCGGGTTCGATTCCGGCTCCGGCCTCCCTGTGTGGAGTTTGCATGTTCTCCCCGGGCCTGCGTGGGTTTTCTCCGGGTGCTCCGGTTTCCTCCCACATTCCAAAAATATGCATGGCAGGCTGATTGAACACTCGAAATTGTCCCTAGGTGTGAGTGTGAGCGTGGATGGTTGTTCGTCTATGTGTGCCCTGCGATTGGCTGGCAACCGATTCAGGGTGTCCCCCGCCTACTGCCCGGAGACGGCTGGGATGGGCTCCAGCACCCCCCGCGACCCTAGTGAGGATCAAGCGGTACAGAAGATGAATGAATGAATATATAAACGGTCCGCGAGAAGCAACAGCGAGTCACATAGAGCAACATATACAGTACTGTATGACATGTATATGATTTTTTTTTTTTTTAATGAATATGTTTGAAAAACTCCACGATGCACCGAAGCCGCGATAAACGAACCGTGAAATAGTGAGGGATCACTGTATTAACAATATTTGTGATTGAGAGCTACGAGGAATGCAGAGTAATAAAGACCAAATGCCGCTTTGCCATTGCTCCCGCCATACTGAGTTGCAGTGTCATAATAAAAATAACATCTGTAATCCAATTGAGTTTCAGTGATGTTTTGATGCAACAGTGATGCTTCAAATTGGGACACTCAGTTGTGGCCCGTGTCTCTCTCTCTCTGTCTCTCACTCTCAGTCTCACTCTCTCTCTCTCTCTCTCTCTCTCTCTCTCTCTCTCTCTCTCTCTCTCTCTCTCTCTCTCTCTCTCTCTCTCTCACACACACAACACACGCACGCACACGCAAATACACAATCAATCAATCAGCCTGCCATGTATGTTATTGGAACGTGGGAGGAAACTGGAGTACCCGAACAAAACCCACGCAGGCACAGTGAGCGCATGCAAACTCCACAGAGGAAGGCCCGAGCCTGCACCTCTGCTGTCACGTCCCGTGTTTGCCAGCAGGGGGCAGGCTTCCTGCTTGCCACCTGCACACCTTGTCACCCATTGGTGACTAATTACACATGCTTTATTTGGGCGCTCTGGCAGTCGACTCACTGCCGGAGTATTCCACGCCGTGCCATTACTCTTACCGATCACTTCTCGATTTAAATCATTGACTTAAAGCCTAGTGGCTATTATTGCGGGTTATCATATCATTCTCGTGTGAGTTTACATCGTTCTCCTAAATATTTCTCCTTGCTATTTTTCCGCAAGCGTTTTCTGTTGTCTCCTTATTTATTTCCTGGTCCTTATTTTGACCAGCGCTTTCTGTTGTTCGCTTAGACCAGGGGTGTCCAGACTTTTTGCCAAGGGGGCCAGATTTTATGTGGTAAAATGTCGGGGGGCCGACCTTGGCTGACATTCTTTACATTGAACAACAATATTGTTCAACAAATTTTAGTAAGCCAGTCTGTTTCACATTTCCATTTTATTTTAATTTCAACAATCTTAAGAATTTCTTTGCGATTGGCTGGCAACCGATTCAGGGTGTCCCCCGCCTAATGCCCGAAGACAGCTGGGATAGCCTCCAGCACCGCCCGCGACCCTAGTGAGGATCAAGCGGCTCGGAAGATGAATGAATGAATGAATAAGAATTTCTTTTGGTTCATTTGAAACAGGTATATCACATACAACTGCTTATTCACTTGACTTTTTCTTAAACAGAAGTATCCTGAGTGCAAATTGATTGATTTGAAACATAAAATGTATCACCATGACTTTTCAATAGTCACAAAACCGTTGACTCGAACAACAGGGAAATGAACAAGCAATACACATATCCACAACTGCAAGGATCATTTGAAATATGACATATCAGTCAATATAAACACGGAGTGATGTCTTATTAACTCGTGAGTGATGCCCTCTAGTGTCTAAATGCTATTACTCATTTAGTGAATGCTATTACTCATTTAGCCACTAGAGGGAAGCAGTACTCTATGAAACATCACTCACCAGTCTACGAGACCTCAGTCAATGCAACACGTGTTCCATTGCGCCCAACCTGCGTGCCAGACGGCACTGATTTTATGACAGGGGCCGAGGGCCGGATGAAATTCGACCGCGGGCCGGACTTTGGACACGCCTGGCTTAGACGGATATTTTGTGTTTATATGAAAATCTCTTTTTTTTCTGACAACTATTTTTTCTGTGTCTGCTATTTCGGGGATCCAGTTCCTTATTTTGTTGTGCATGAAGCAATTATTCTATTGCTTCGGGCACAACGTGACATCTGCACTGTGAGGCCGATGGGATATACTTAATATATATATATATATATATATCCATCCATCCATCCATTTTCTGAACCGCTTAATCCTCACTAGGGTCGCGGGGGGTGCTGGAGCCTATCCCAGCCGTCTTCGGGCAGTAGGCGGGGGACACCCTGGATCAGTTGCCAGCCAATCGCAGGGCACACAGAGACGAACAACCATCCACGCTCACACTCACACCTAGGGACAATTTAGAGTGTTCAATCAGCCTGCCACGCATGTTTTTGGAATGTGGGAGGAAACCGGAGCACCCGGAGAAAACCCATATATATATATATATATATATATATATATATATATATATAATGTGTGTGTGTGTGTGTGTATATATACACACACAAACACACACACACACTGCTCAAAAAATAAAGGGAACACTTGAAGTTAAATTATGCTGTTTAAGCATTCCTTTTTTTCTTTTTAGCAGTTTATATAATACACACACACACACAAAACACATCTTATGTAGCTAAATGGAATCAAATTGCTTCATGTTAAAATGTACCGTCCTTGATTCGCATTGCACCCCATTTATTGAGATGTGAATTTGTATTTACAGCAATGCCTTGAAACACAAGTGATCCGACTTCTAAGTTTTTTGTTTTTGTTTTTTTTTTGGTATGAGCTGTTGTTCCGCAAATAATTTTTCACTGACTTTCAAGCAAAATTTCAAGGTACTAAGGACTATTCGTGCAGCTAACTCAACTCAACTCACTTCACAACAAGCCAGTTTGGAAGATGGTGATTAATTCTTCATACAAAATATGCTTCAAACAGTTAAATGCCACTGTCAGTGTAGTAGTGCAGACGTTGACTGTCAAAGTAAACATAAGCAAATAGAATAATGTGTTATGTGGTCAAAACAACCACACAACTTTGGCTTTGCTAGCAGCCTTATGCTAAAACTCATCATAAAATGCTAACGCAGAACATCAAGTCATAACTTTGGCCACTGATGCATTCACACATGTAAGCAGGCTATACAATTCTCTCATGCACGTTTTCGTTATCATCTCCGAAAACATGTAGTTTTTGCAGTTTTTCTTGAGTTACTTTCGTTCATTGTGAAAGTCTTCCTTTGTGTCTTCATTTTTGTATAATACTGCACAATGGTGGCCAAGTCACATTGAAGACTTTACATTCTATTCAGCGACATTCTTATAATAGTGAAAATTATACAGTGTTGCTTTACTTCTTAAAATAAATGATACAGTATTATTATTTATTTTTGCTGGCATTTTGGGGAGGTTGTCTCTCAGCTTTATAGCATTTCCAGTCTTTTCAATCGGGAGAAAAAAGAGATACGAGCGATATGACTTCAGAGTTTCATCACGGAACGGATGAAACTCCTCTCCCAAGGCACCATTGCATACCCATAATTGTTGGGCATGAAGACCTGGAGCTGCAACATTAAAGCTGTGAATAAAACAAGGTCCTTGTAGCTCTCGAGCGCGAGAGGATGTAATATGTCTTAATGCCTGGAACTTCAGAGGTGCACAAGGCCTCATTAACTCCCTAAATGCCTCAGGCTTTCCACTGTTCTCACCTTCTACTCACTGCTGACCTATGACTCACCAACCCCTTTAGACTAACGCTTGATTAAATTACTTTAAACACAGAGCATCACAGGTTGAAGGTTGTTTATCATTGCCTTCTCTTCCCGCAAATGACGTACATGTGACTCGGAACATGTCTGGCCGAATACCTCCCATACCTCAAATTTCTCGAGGATGATGTACGAAACGACAAGATCCTTGTTACGTGATTCCTCCCGTATGACGGAACACTGTTGTTTTATTTGCACTGCAGCAGTCACTCCATTCAGATCAGTAAGTGGTGGAGGAATAGAACACAGCTGTAAAATCGGATCATTTGTTCAAGTAAATTCTTGGTGCAGCACTGATACATTGATCTTGGGGATAGTTCAGTCTCATTCATTGTGGATTTAATGACCTCCATGGCACATTGTAATCAGTGTTTCCTTTTTCAGTTGTTCATTTCAAAATCCCATTGAAATGTCACACCTGTGAGTGCGACCGGGTTCTTTAAACAAAAATGAATCACTCCGTCGAAGCCACGAGGAATGAAGACGACTGATTTATGGCAACAGAGCTGAGGCTCGGCATGATGAAACAAGGGAAACAGACCTTTGCAAGTCACTTTACTTTCCTCGGTTTGCAGAGGTTTTCATCTCAGCCACAATAACTGCACTTGCTTATATCCAAGCCTCACTTCAGCTGATGACTCATCTCACTGCCTTATTAGAGCCAGCGGCACTCGCTCTCCTTTGTTGGACTACGGGTTCCGCTGCGCGTGCTGCACACACCTTATAATGAAATTGAGCTCGGAACGATAAAGAGGGCAGCAGATTGATTGTAAGCTGTCTTAATGTATCTATCAATGTGGCATTTTGACATCATGGGTTTGAATTGTTCTCACGAAAAGGATCAGCATTGGATAAAAGAGCTTTGATTTGAGATTGAAAAAAAAAAACTGTAGAAAAATGCAATTGTACTGTGTACAGGATATCACAATTGGGTCAATATGTTTGGCACAATGTTCAAAATTCTGCCTGAAATATATTTTCAAAAAGTCTGATATGGTTAGTGGTATTTTAGATTTTGATAATACGAAAATCACAGTGATAACTTGACTTTAATTTTTCTGTGAAATGAATTCAAATGACACCCTCCAGGTGGCCCGGGGGGTCGACTGGTTAGCGCGTAGGCCTCACAATGCAGGGTTCGGTTCCGGCTACATTTGGCTTACAAGGTCCCAAAAGGAATTCTTGAATGAGTTTGGTGTGACGAACTGCACCCAAGCCTGAGCTCATCACTATCAAATGCCTGTGGGAAGAACTGGAACAGGGACTTTAAACAAACCCTTAACTTTTAGCTACATAAAGTGAGAGTAAGTTAGAGCTGCTCTGCCCTCTAGTGTCCCAAAATGGCTTAAAATTAATTGTCATGCTTAACCCCCCTCTCGCTTTATGTTGAAATATTCATTTGTGCACATTTCTAAAGTGGCTTACAGCTGTTTGCTGATGCCTTGTATACAGTACTTTCAGTCCATCACCACCTGCGTGTGCACTGAACCCAGTATGTTCACACATACAAACACACGCAAACACACGCAAACACACACACACACACATGCACACACACCCACACACACACACACAGACACACACACACACACACACACACACACTTGCACACATTTTTTGTTCTGCTCCTTTATGATTTAATCAGGAAGTGTTGGCAGGAACCAAATGGTCAGGCCAGATATAAGTCAGCCAGGCTGCAGTTTGGTGAGCTGAGGTGAGAATAATACTTGGCTTGTAAGGAAGGCAGAGCTGTGGCCAAATCCCAGACATTAGGGTGAGAGGATAAAAAAAAAATTCCATTCTGAGCACTGTATTTTGGGAAATTGCTCATCCCCCACACCGCCAACCCACCACCACCAACAGCCATAAAATCAAAGAATGCTTGGAATGCACAAGGGCTCCTACCTCCAGAAACACACCATTAATTGTCCTCATTGAAATGTTTAACATTCGGAAAGTTTCTGACCTTTGAAATGAACAGTTTTGTTCCATATAAAGACAAATACAGACATGATGTGTTTCCTTCATCCGGAATTCTGGGTCTCTTTAATCTTAGCTGCTCGATGTTATGGCAAAATGCATGTAAATTTGCTTCGACATACATTACCATGACAGGCATACATCATATCAAGATGAGTGATGTTCCTCACTTGTAACATTGGCTCTTACATTCCTTCCATTTTGACCAACTTGACAGCAGTGTTTTCCATGTCTGTGTTTAGTCTCTCCACACGTCTTTATTTTCAAATAGGACAGAAAAGGTCATCTTAATTATAAAGCTATTTAATTCTGTAAGACTTTTGACTGCAGTTTACCGCGTGTCATTAGTTGGTGATGAGGCACCACATTTAAACAAAGCTATTTTCATCCCAATATTTTTCAAGACGATTTTTGAATTGATGCTCCAAATCTTGTATCTCTGGTTGATAGCCAGTTAAAAGTCATTGTTTTTGTTATTTGCTTTAGCCATCATGCATTAGGCATTTTTAACAACAGTTCAAAAGCGATCCAGACGTAATGTTTAATGAATGAAAATATTTCAACGGAAAAGGCAATATAAGTATTTCTAAAAACATTCTTTTTTTTTCTTCGTTTTTTGGGGTAGGGGATCAATGTCACTGCAAGAGCGGCAGCCTTAATCAGCATCCCCAGCCCATGTTGGCACAGCTGCCGAATGTTATGAATATATTTATTATATTATATATTTTATTCCTGAGAACCCGCTCTAACCCGCTTAGCCCAAAATGTGCCCATGTTTGCTCAGTTTAAGCCTATGCCCGCAGAAGCCCAGAAGAAACTGACGAGGAACACCATTAACTACTTTGGGCCCATGCCCACTTGGTTACCAAGCAGCCCAAATTTAGCCTACATGGGTTACAACTGGGTTGGCTAGGTTATAAAAGTGTGGAGAAAAAGTGAAATGTAATTAACTATTTCAGAATGTGGTGATGAAATGTCATCATGACACGGACCGCTTGTGAGGAGATGACAATTGAAGAAAAAGAGGATGACGCATGCATGAGCTACATATTGAATGATGGACAGAAGTGCAAGAATATTAGGGTGAGAGGAAAGGTTGTGCATGTGTGAAGCAGCCAAGCACATCTGACCATTAGCAAAAGGTGTGAGATTGACTGCTCCCAATGTTCTTTTGCTTGTACTTTGTAACAGCCTTTAAAATATACTTTACAGTGAGCTTACTGTTCAGTTATAGTGTAAGAAGTGCACATCAGCGGAGAAATCTCTGAAATACCGTTTTTTTTCCTTTTCGATTTTGGGAGAAAGAATAAAATTCATCCTGACCCGAAAACTCAATTACCGGTAATTGATTCAAGCAATTTGTAATCCATACTTCATGTTACTGCTTTAAAATATTCCTATAGTGCTTATGAAAGTTTCAGATGAAAGAAGTGAATTACTATAGAAGTAAAAATATACATTTTGTTGTTTAATTAAGAGTGAAACGCTGTCTAAGAGAGGAGATTAGTGCAGTCGTATCAACATATTGCCTTAACAGCAGTCGCTGTATAAATATGTCATTGGGCTACTGAGTGTGAAATTACGCATCCAAGTATTTTATTTATTTACGTATTTATTTATTTTTATTTGAGCAATCTATTTCTAAAAATGTGTCTGTAAGGAAGCCATTCAATTATGCAAATATAAATAATGCGGCTCCTACATAGGTTTGGTTTCTCCAGCCATGATTTGGCTCCATTACACTGTTTGTTGTGGCATGCGCCACAAAAAACGACACTTACATTGTAATTTAGTGGCTTGGTGATGAAGTGCCACCTCAGCGACTAAATATGCAGCCAATGTTTATGGGCATTTTACTTTTCTTTGAATGTGAAGTTAAGATACAACACTCAAAGCTGTTCCAGCCTTGCTTGTTACAGTAATGCAAAACCAAACTTGCTCCACAGTGAGCAGGGAATAATCTGCATGAGACACATACACAGCCCCAACACAGTTTGACTTAAAATAACACGGTTTTGGTTTGTATTGCATTGCACCTACACGTGATGAAAATCAACTAATAGTCAGCCCTGTTAAGAGTTTTTAATGTTTTAATCCTCCTGGCAAATGAGGCTGGAGACTATGTGTGTCCGATGTTGTTGGATTTAACACAGTGGATCACAGTATTCTGTTTGTTCATTTGCAGCACCTGGTGGGTATTAGTAGTAGGGCTCTTGATTGATTTAGGTCCTATTTAGCTGACAGAGCTTTTTTGTTAGCTTCGGTTGCTCTGAGACCCAAATTTTCCTATTGTCGCGTGGTGTTCCACAGGGTTCAATTCTGGGGCCTCTGCTGTTCTCACCATACCATAGGCCGTACGTTTGATGTGTCTGCTTTTGGGATCCGCTAAATTGACACATTTGCATAGGTCAACATATAATTCTGCTAGTTTAAGCAGTGTGGCCTACAAAATTAATCTAACCCTGATGTGATTTGAACACACAAGCTTCTGATCTGGAGTCAGACGCGCGACTGTTGTGCCACAGAGTCACACGTCTCACCCAACGAACCGTTGTAAATTATATCACAATTAATATTCAAAAATTTCGCTATCATGGAAATACTGCTCTGAACACTGGAGGTTTTCTCAACGGGTAAAAAGAAGATAAAAATTAATTTAATCCATGATTTTCATTTGAATCAAACGTAGATACATTTTCTAGTACTCAGAACCTCTATTGTGGTCATAATTTCACTCTCAATCATTGAGGCATGGCAACTGTTGCACAGTTTTGTTTTTGGACGAGGGCCACAAGTGGCTCTCGTCCAAAAACAAACTCGAATTTACACATTGGTGGCCTCACAGATTGTCTGAAAGTTAGTTTAGGAGGCATAACTACGATAAGGGAACCATTGTAATTATTTCACGTTCAAATACACTGGGCAAGATTGTACGAAATTACACGTGGGACAGTTTTGACCACAGGGCGTAAATTTGACGCGTCAGCTTTCGGGATGCAAAAAAATCAACACAGTTGCCGGTATTGTCATTCTGCAAATTTTAGCTAGTGTGGCTTACAAAATACACCTGACCCTGACATCCATTGTACATTATATATATATATATATATATATATATATATATATATATATATATATATATATATATCCATCCATCCATCCATCCATCCATCCATATATATATATATATATATATATATATATATATATCCATCCATCCATCCATCCATCCATCATCTACCGCTTATCCGGGGCCGGGTCGCGGGGGCAACAGCTTTAGCAGGAAAGCCCAGACTTCCCTCTCCCTAGCTAGCTCCCCAGCTCTCACCGGGGGATCCCGAGTCGTTCCCAGGCAAGCTGGGTGACATAGTCTCTCCAGCGTGTCCTGGGTCTTCCTCGGGGTCTCCTCCCGGTGGGACATATCCGGAACACCTCACCGGGGAGGCGCTCAGGAGGCATCCGAATCAGATGCCCAAGCCACCTCACCTGGCTCCTCTCGATGTGGAGGAGAAGCGGCTCGACTCTGAGCCCCTCCCGGATGACTGAGCTTCTCACCTTATCTCTAAGGGAGAGCCCGGACACCCTGCGGAGAAAACTCATTTCAGCCGCTTGTATCCGGGATCTCGTTCTTTCGGTCACGACCCATAGCTCGTGACCATAGGTGAGGGTTGGGACGTAGATCGACCGGTAAATTGAGAGCTTCGCCCTTTGGCTCAGCTCCTTCTTCACCACGACAGACCGATACAACGTCCGCTTCACAGCCGACGCTGCACCGATCCGCCTGTCGATCTCCCGCTCCCTCCTACCCCCACTCGTGAACAAGACCCCAAGATACTTGAACTCCTCCACTTGGGGTAAGATCTCCTCCCCGACCCGTAGGGGGCACTCCACCCTTTTCCGACTGAGGACCATGGTTTCAGATTTGGAGGTGCTGATTTTCATCCCAACCGCTTCACAGTCGGCTGCGAAACGTTCCAGTGAGAGTTGGATAGCCCCGTTTGAAGGAGCCAACAGCACCACATCATCTGCAAAAAGCAGGGATGCAATACTGAGGCCCCCAAAACGGACCCCCTCAACGCTTCGGCTGCGCCGAGAAATTCTGTCCATAAAGGTTATGAACAGAATCGGCGACAAAGGACAGCCTTGGCGGAGTCCTACCCCCACTGGAAACGATTCCGACTTACTGCCGGTAATGCGAACCAAACGCTGACATCGGTGGTATTGTGACCGAACCGCCCGTATCAGGGGGTTCGGTACCCCATACCCACGAAGCACCCCCCACAGAACTCCCCGAGGGACACGGTCAAACGCCTTCTCCAAGTCCACAAAACACATGTAGACTGGTTGGGCGAATTCCCACATACCCTCAAGGACCCTGCTAAGGGTGTAGAGCTGGTCCACTGTTCCACGGCCGGGACGAAAACCACACTGCTCCTCCTCAATCTGAGGCTCGACTTCCTGACGGACCCTCCTCTCCAGCACCCCTGAATAGACCTTACCAGGGAGGCTGAGGAGTGTGATCCCTCTGTAGTTGGAACACACCCTCGGGCCCCCCTTTTTAAAAAGAGGGACTACCACCCCGGTCTGCCAATCCAGAGGCACTCTCCCTGTTGACCATGTGATGTTGCAGAGGCGTGTCAACCAGGACAGCCCCACAACATCCAGAGCCTTGAGGAACTCCGGGCGGATCTCATCCACACCTGGGGCCTTGCCACTGAGGAGCTTTTTAACCACATCGGTGACTTCAACCAAAGAGATAGAAGAGCCCACCTCAGAGTCCCCAGGCTCTGCTTCCTCCAAGGAAGGCGTGTTGGTGGAGTTGAGGAGGTCTTCAAAGTACTCTGCCCACCGGTTCACAACGTCCCGAGTCGAAGTCAGCAGCGCCCCATCCCCACTGTACACAGTGTTAGTGGTGCACTGCTTCCCCCTCCTGAGACGTCGGATGGTGGACCAGAATTTCCTCGAAGCCGTCCGGAAGTCGGCTTCCATGGCCTCACCGAACTCTTCCCACGCTCGGGTTTTTGCCTCGGCGACCACCGAAGCCGCGGTCCGCTTGGCCAGTCGATACCCGTCAGCTTCCTCTGGGGTCCCACAGGCCATAAAGGCTCGATAGGACTCCTTCTTCAGCTTGACGGCATCCCTTACTGCTGGTATCCACCAGCGAGT